>NC_137076.1:85406488-86006488 GCF_951640355.1 Cnephaeus nilssonii | reverse complement strand
TGTTTCTTTCTCATACCGCTGTTTCTGTCTCTCTCTTTCTCCCCTCCCTTCCTCTCTCTAAGCATGTCCTTAGGTGAGGATTAAATTAAAAAATTAACTTCAGATTTTTTTCACTGTAATTTATCCCTCTAAATCCTTTAAGAGTGTTTTCAAGAGTTTGAGTCATCTTCCTCCTTATGATAACATGTTAAGACAAACCATTAAATGGGATTACTCCTACAGTTTCTAATTACTTCAATCTTTCCACCTTTTCTAAGGCATTTTTATTTATTCTTTAATTTACCTTATGTTTATTAGCATCTTTGAGGCTTTGCTTTTATATGTTCTTTTGAAGTGTTCTTCTTTCCACTCCCTTGAATAATTTTCCATTTTGAGCAATTTGTTTTGTAATTTCATCTTTCTGTCAAGTCTTTAGCAATGATGATCACGTTGTGTCAATCTTAAAATATCATACTGCCAGCTTTCATGTCTGGGCATCCTCTTCAAAACTCCTCTTGGCTTTCCTTTTGAAATGCCATTACTTTAACTCTTTATTTTGTAATGATTATAGGCTCACAGGAATTTAAAAAAATGGTACATAGAGTTCTTTGGACATTTTACTCAGCTTTTACCAATGGTCCCATCTTATGTAGCAGTAGCACAATGTCAAAGCCAGGAAGCTATCACTGGTATAATAATGTTACCTAGACGGCAGGATCTTATTCATATTTCACCAATTTTTACATTCTGTGTGTGTGTGTGTGTGTGTGTGTGTGTGTGTGCGCGCGCTGTTCTATGCAAGTTCACCCCATGCATATTCACATAAGCACCATTACAACCAAAATACAGAATTGTTTCATCACTAAAGGAAGTCTCTCATGCTACCTGAAGTTTTGTCATTTTTAGGATATTATATAAATGGGATCATACATATCACTCTGTGAAATTTTTTTTTGTTCATTAAGCATAATACCCTTAAGATCCATCCTTTCCTCCTACTTCTTCATCTATCAATAGTTTGACCCTTTTTATTGCTGAGTAGTATTGCATTATGTGGGTGTACCAGACCCTACTTACCCATTCACCTACTGGAGAACATTTGGGTTGTTTCCACTTTGGGGCTATTACCAATAGAAATGCTATGAACATTCTTGTCCATGTTTTTGTAGGAATGTAAGTTTTATTTCTTTGGGATAAATGCCCAGGAGTGTAACTGTGAGGTCAAATAGTTAGTGCATGTTTAGTCTTGTAGGAACTGCCAAATTGTTTCCTGGAGTGGCTCTACCATTCCAACCAACAATGTATGAAAGAAGTGACATTTTTGATACAATTTCTCCTTTAAGAAATCTATCAAAATTCAGAGCTTAAAAAATAAAGGACTTTTCTGATGATAAAAATATTCTACACCTAGATTGTGGTGATGTTTGTGAAACTCTGTGAATATACTAAGAAACAATGAATTGGAATTTTATGGTATATGGTTTACATCTCAATAAAGATGGTAAAAATAAATAAAAGGATATGGCAACTAGGGATCTAATTTTATTACAAAAATCTTATTTCTTCACTAACTTTCTAATTTATTAAGAATTTACATGTGACAGGCATTACATAAAATGCTTTATATATATATTAATTCTTGACCCGTCTAGTAACCATTTGCAACTTCCTCATCCTTTTCTGTAAATGGGAATAGTAAAATGACCTTCCTTTGTGAGGATTGAATGGATTAATTCATATAAAGCATTTAGAATGATGCCTGCCTAGTATCATTATCCTTATTAAATTCATGGAAAGACATTTTCCTCTTAGCAGTTCAAAACTGCCTGGTAATAGTGTTATGAGAGAGGGAGCCACATGTATTAATAAAAGATGACAGATTTTGTCCTTGTATTTAAGGGAGGACAAGGGAAACAGCTGACATTGATCACCTGCTATGCACCAGACACTCTATTTATTAGCTCCCATTTTGCTAATTTAATCTAAAAAATGTTCCACAATGGATATAGTATCATTTCCATTATATAGAAGAAGAAACAAACTCAAAAAGGTTAAGAAAGTTTTCCAGTTTCCTAAAGCAAGCATTTGATAGAGCCCCGATAGAAAACCAGGTCTGTGTCCCAAGTCTGTGCTTTTCTACTTTCATGGATGAAAGGCATTGATACAAATTAGACTTTTCTCCAAACGCTGCAATTAGCTAGGGCAGTGATTTTCAAATGGCGTGGGGCTAGAATTTTTAAAACATGCAATACCTGGCTATTTAGTCAAGGGCACTGATCTCTTTAAGAATGTTTTTCTAATCCTCACCCAAGGATATGTTCATTGATTTTATTAGAGAGAGGAAGGGAGAGAGAGAGAGAGAGAGAGAGAGAGAGAGAGAGAGAGAGAGAGAGAGAGAGAGAAAGAAACATCAATGTGAGAGAGAAACATTGATCAGCTACTTCCTGTACGTGGCCCCACTGGGGATTGAACCTGAAACCCAGGGATATGCCATGACTGGGAACCGAACATGCAACCTTTTGGTGAACAGGACAATGCTCCATACTACTGATCCACCTGGCCAGGGTGGACACTAATCTCTTTTCCCTTAGATTGTCAAATAAAAATAAATGACAACAGCTAACACAACAATAGCCGTCTTGGTGTGAATGAATCAAAATTATACCTACTTTTTGTCAAATCAGCAATAAAAAATATATTTTGGTGTGCCGCAGAATTTACGAATTAGTTTACATGTGCCATGAGATGAAAAAGGTTGCAAATCACTGACTTCGGGTACCAAGATAACATGCAGCTTTTCTCTCTTCTTTATTCAGAAACTAAAATTTAGCATTTCTAAGGTGGTTGTACATAAAGTTTTTACTATATTTTTAAAAGAAATCGAGAGATACCTATGGTAGTTCAGAGTGAGGTTTTAATCAACCTGAATATCCAACTGTTTAGAGCTTGAGCTGCAAAAGGCAAAAATTTCTGGTGAGAAGTCCATTGGCAGAAATGCTTAATAAGTGAACAGACATATTCCAGAGATTAGAAGAAGCCAGAGTACCCCATGCTGAACTCGATTTACAAACCAAACAAAAACGAATTCTAAGCTAAGAAGAAAAGAAAATTGTTTGCAATAACATGCCATCAAAATGATTTATCAAGTCTATTCATCCATGGATTAGTCTTTGTGTTCTTTTTCTCCTTCAAACCCCTTTCTCTTTAGAAACTGCCAAGTGTTGTAATGGAAGCAAAGAAGGGACTCTAATGTCAGCCAAATTATTGAGAAAAACAAGGAAAAGTTTCCTCTGTAGTGAGCCTCACAGATTATGCCCCCTCTTCCTCCAGTTGATGGAGGAACTTGGCTGCAGGTTTTCACTGGAAAGAAACACACAAGGATTTGGAGTTCCACTTGGAAAAGTAGGTCCTCCTGATTTCTGGATCGGCACAGAGACAGAATCAGAGTGAGCACCCTTACATTGATGTGGGGCAGGAGAAGTTTGGAAAGGAACCCACTGATTTATTCTTATGCGTTGGCATGTTATAACTTATTTTATTTTACTTTATTTTATTATGATCAGGAGAAACAAGGTCTGCTTCCCATATGACTAAAACCAAACAAACCAAACAGTCTTTGGTTGGGTTAGGAGGTTCTCTGAATCGTGAGAAATGACCTCAAAACTGGCTGAAAAACCCAACAAGAATGAACAATGTCAGGCTGCAAGTCCCAGGAAGATGCGGCAGCAAGCAGCTTCAGACATATTTCATTTTGCTTTGTTGTTAATGGCTTGGAAAGAGGCTATAAACCTATTATGGTAATTGCATCTGCAGATGAGGGTAAATAGCATGGTGCTATAGACACTAGTGAGCAAGAGACATAGTGCAGAGCAACCTTAGAGAGATTAGAAATATGGACAGGAAATGAACGAACGAGGTCAGCCTGGAAAAGCAGAAACGTGCATCTGGAGAAATACATAATTCGAAAAACAGAGAGGTACCTACAGGGAGGGTCATACTTGGAAACAATGATGGTAATTAGGCCTTTGAGCAGATATCAGTCCTGGATATGTTTGTAACATGATGGAAAAAATAATACTAAGGTCTGGTGTTCAAATAGCCTTTCTGGGTGCATTTTTTTCCCCCAAATGGGGGCATTTCCATGATCTCATTTGATCATCATCCCAATGGAGAATAAATGATTTGCTTCCAAGTTGGAAGGAAATTCCATATTCTCCATTGAAGATCTGAGAAGTTAAATGAATTGCTTATGGTCAAATAATTTTTTAATAAAATAGACATGGTTAAAACGTGGGACCCTTGACTCTATTCTTTTTCTCTCTTTAAAAAAATATATTTTTATTGATTTCAGAGAAGAAGAGAAAGAGATAAAACATCAATAATGAGAGAATCATTGATAAGCTACCACCTGCAAGCCCCCTACTGGGGATCGAGCCAGCATCCCAGGCATGTGCCTTGACTGGGAATCGAACCAGTGACCTCCTGGTTCATAGGCCAATGCTCAACCACTGAGGCACAGCAGCTGGGCTCTTTTTCTCTTTTCACAACACCACCTTTGTTTCTGATTCAGCATTTACTCGTCTCTTTCTGATATTGCACAGAATTTTATTTCATTTGAGGCTTCGTATTACTGTAGGCTTGAACAGGGCATGAACCTGCCTCGGCCCCCACACCTCTGTATATCTAGGATGAAGCGAGGCAGTATGTCATGGATGGTGGGTGGTCTCTGGAGTAGGAGTCAGAACCTACACTATTCATGTCACTGACTATGGGGTTAGGGGTTGGCAAACCATATGACTTCTGTAATCTCATGTGCTTCCACTATAGGATCGAGTGGGTTGATCACAATGGTCTCAAGGACTTGATTTCTTTGAAGATCTAAAATAATAATGAAGCTAGAGCAAAAAGACAATCAGAGACGGAAACCAAGAAGCCTGAGAGAGGGGAAAGGGGGGCGGGAGAGAGAGATGCGAATACCTGTAATATGTGGACTGAGAACACTATTAGCATATGGCAGGCAGGCAAATTTGCATTGTCAGGGGTCACCTTTGCAAAATTTATCTCACCTACTCTCTCCTGAACTTGTTAGAGAATTTCTATCTTAAACCTGACAATTTTTCTTTCCCTTGTTCATGATGTATGGGTTTTTGTGCCCCCTCCTCTGCCCGTTTGTGTGGACAGCAGATAAGAATCAGTGCACCAGTCCTCTTTTGGGGTTCTGCCAAGATCATAATGGGTCCTTTTTCTCTATTTCCCCGTGGGTGGGCTCCTTGCAGTCAGGTTTATGTTGTGATTACTCCATCTCTGCTCCATAGGTCATTAGGTCGTAGGTTTATAACTGACTCAAGCAGAACCAATCAAATTCTTTCCAATTGAGGACTAGAACCAAGAGACTTATTTTATTCTCTTATTTCCTTAATGCACAGAAATAGGGGGCAGCCAAATGTTTAGAGAAAAAATGTAGCTAGTGTAAATAGAGTCGAGTGAATGACCACGAGGCCTCAGAAGATAAAAGAGACTGTGGCCGGCAGGTCCTGATTCCAGCCTGGCTGGATACTTACACTTGAATCTTTTAAACAAATACAGTCCCTCTTTTTTAAAAATTGTTTTACTGATAATTGTTATCTTCAACTTTTTAACAAGGCGTTTGCACTAATCGTCTACCTAAATGATACCCCCTTAACATGCAAACGAGTCCATCCAAAACTTTCTGCGACCCCAGCCAACCCTCCAGGATTCTGCTCTCCAGGAGGGTTTACATTTGGTTTGAGTTTGTTTATGAGTGTACAGATGTGTGCATGCACATCTGTATAGTATATGTATGTTGGCAGGAGTTCATCCAAGGCATTCAATACACATCTCATGCATGCCTTCGTCAATACTCAGCACTATGCTGGCACTGGGCATACAGTGAGGAGTAAACACAGCACCGCCCTCAAGGACCCTGAGGACAATGGCCAACAAAACGACAATTATAACATGCTCTGTAAGGGCAGTGCGGGAAGTTGGCGGAGGCTTAAGGAAGCACCAGGGGGCAGTGAGTAGGTGTCAGGGAAAGCTTTCTGGAAGGGATCATGCCTGGAGTTACCCAAGTCCAGTAGGGGAACAGTCGGAGGCAGAAAGTATGACATAGGCAAGCAGTTGGATGTGAGAGAGGAGCTAGTCATTCCTAGGGTTACTGGACCAGAAAGTACAATCAGGAGTGAAGAGAAATGAAGCCACAGGGATGTGTGCAGAGGCCCTGTGTGGGGAGTTTTGTATCATAGTAAGAATCTGAGACTTTAACCTCAGAGGACTGGGGAATGATTGGAGACTCACGGACAGGTAATGGAGGCAGTGATAATTAAGTTGTGACCTAAGGACCAGTTGCCATTCTCTGGCTCCTTTGGGAATTTGCTTAGAGACACTGTGTGTCAGGCATATGTGTCTGCCATTTCTACTTCTCTGAAAAGATAGGGAGCCAGGAGGCCCTATGGCCTTGGAGCATTTGCTACAGCTCAGTGCAGGAAACCAGAGGAAATAAAACAAAGGACATACAGCCAAAGTCCCTTCCTGGAGACGGATGGGAAACCTGGAAAATATAAACTGGGGTTGCAGCTTTGTACTTAGGGTTGGCTTGCTATTCTGAGCTTCCATCCAAGAGTGAAGCTCACATCCCTCATCTGGAGTGAGCTGTTGTGCTGTACAGGCAGCGATCTGAATCCAATCACACGTGTTTCCATTCAGCCCAAGGGTGAAACTGACTGCACGTAGCCTTAGATCCAGCAGCTCCAGTGCGTGTTCTCAAGCAGGCTTTTAACAGAAGGCCTGGTGGTTCCCGGATTCAGTCTTGTGATTTAGGGCCCATTGGGAATGGAGTGGGGTGAGCTGGGGTGGAGGTAGCTCCTTGGAGAGCTCACTGCTCTCTCAATTCTGAACAGGCACTGGACCTTGGAAAAGAACAACCCACACCTTTGAGACATAGAGTCCTTATTTTTTTTAATTGATTGATTGATTTTAGAGATAGAGAGGAAGGAGGGAGGGAGGGAGGGAGGGAGAGGGAGAGGGAGAGGGGGAGAGAGAGAGAGAGAGAGAAATTGTTGTTCCACTTATTGGTTCATTCATTGGTTGATTCTTGTATGTGCTTTGACAGGGGATTGAATCCCAACCTTGGCCTATCAGGATGACACTCTAACCAACTGAGCCAGGGCCAGAGTCCCTATTCTTTAAGGCCTAAATAACTAAAGAATCTTAAATGGTCTGATGTCAGAACTCAAATGATGATAGCCAGGCAGGTGGCATAAACACATGGAAGCACGTATATATACAGGCTTCTGTGGAAAGGAAGAGAAGGCAGCAGGCATTATGACGAGGAAAATACATGTTCTGTTCAAAAGTCAGCCAGTATTCAGTTCCAGCTGATGGGCACTAATGTGTGCCTATGAGCCTAGAATTGCCAAGTTTCTCATTTTTAAATAAATTCATATTTGAGTGCAAAATTTATGCATTTTAAAATATTGGCTAAATAAAAATGTCACACTAGGTAGATGTTCATTTAATAGCAGTCTCACAGTTACAGGTAGGGTTTCCTGGGAAGCAGATTCAGAGAGGGAGAGTAGGATGTTTATTAGGGAGAGTCTCTAGAATCAACAATTGTGAAAGAGGAGGGAATAAAGGCGAGGTTTGGGCCCAGGGTGAAGTCTATCTGTGATGTGGTCTTTAACAAAGACATAAGCTGACCTACAGCCCTGAAGTTGGGATAACCCTTATAGTTGTTGCTCTTTGGTGGCCCGGAGGCCAGGCCTTTAAATGCTCTCATTAACCAATGACTGGATCAGGCTGCCCTTACAGGGGTGGGTATCTTAGACAAGGGAAGCTTCTAGAAAGGGCTGACCACTGAGAGTTGAGAGTACCTGTTGGAATGAAGCCTTCAGTCCTGAACTGGGAGCTGGGTGGAGCTTCACTATGTCTCCTGCAGACCCCTCCTTGCGCTGCTGCTACTGCTCATTTCACTTCTTTGTGTAAGTGCTCGGTGCAACAACTCCAGGACCTGCGGGTAGCTCTTCTCTTGGGGGTCTGAGTGCCTCTTTTCCCATAGCTGGTCTTAAGGCCACAATAATACTCATCATGGCCCTTTACTAGTCTAGATTCGCCTCATCCTTAGCTACCTCCTTCACTGGACCAGGTGATTTACTTGTTGTTGGAACACAGACCCTCATCTCTGAGGGCTCTGAGCCCCTGGTCACCATGCCCTTCTCAGGGTACAGCTGATGTTCTTGTCCAAGACTAGGCAAGCTAGTACCTGAAAGAACCCATGTGGCTCTCAAGGGTGCCATTCATCTTCCCATCCCCATGTGTACCAGCAGCCCTGCCTCCTCCTGATCAGGGACCTACATGGATGCCAACTTGCACTCTAGTCTGTTGAGTCCCTGGGCACAAAGAGCTCAGAGTGCCCTGTAGCAGCTGTAAGTTAGAGTTTAGTTGGACTCTAGCTACGCTCCCTGGTGGAAGCACTTCCCTTTGGGGCAAAAGACTAAACAGCCCAGAGCTGCAGGGATGTGAAGCACATATTTCCCAGTTGTGTCCCTGGGAGTGAAGGCAAAAGGGGGTCACTTCTGCTTCTTTTTCCTTTTGGTTCTTGGATCCATGTATTCTTTCTGGACACAGCACCATAGAGAGGGCATTGACTAGTGCGCCTTGGAGGATGGTGCTTTATCCTTGCAAAGAATCATCTCCGAATTGGTGCTTCAGTTGTGCCTTCAGTAGGCCATTCTTCCATACTCAGGATGGCAGCTTCAGGGTTATGTGGCATCCTATATAACAGGAGAGGAATATGCTAATTATCCATTACACCGTGATGCATAATGACCAACCGCGTAATGACCGGATCACGGATCTGCAGGAGGGTGGGGCAGCGAACTAGAAGCAGGCAGTGGAGAGCTACAGGAGGAGGCAGGGCAGCAAGCAAGTGGAAGGCAGAGAACTACAGAGGGGACGGGGCGGGGGGAGCTACAGGAGGGCGGGGCAGTGGGCAGAGAGCAACAGGAGGGCGGCAGTGACCTACTGGCACACAGATTCATGCGCAGGGCTACTAGTTTGATATAACTAGTGGATTCCACAAACACATGGCCATTCTTGCATCTCATTTGCTTTTAAACAGGCCTCTTGACCTGATGTGATGTTATGTGGGATCCCATTTTAGTGCATCAAACACTTCTTAAACCCCCAAATAGCGGTGTTGACGGAGGTCCTAGCAGCAGAAAAGGCAATTACATACCTAGCATGTGTTCATTTTTGTAAGAATGAGCCACTGTGCCTCCTAGTGTGAAAAGGGTCCAAATGTAGTCAACTTATCACCAAGTATCTTTGAGGGATGGTGCCATGTTGGCGAGGTAGTATTGCTCTTTGTTGTTGGCAGGATGGATGATTGACAGCACCAGTAGCTGGATCAGCATTGGTGAGTGGATGTTGGTTCCCTGCATAGCTTCTTCCCTGTCACTGTGTCTACTCCATCCGTGAGCCCATTGTGCAAATATTGGGGTGGTTAATGATGGAGCCTGGCTGATGTCAACTGACTGAGTCATTTTGTCTTCCTCATTTCGTGTCTCCTCTGTGATGGATGCTCTTTGGGAAGGGCATTGATATGTAATTTCTATATCTTCAGTCTTCATGCCCACTTCCATAGGTCCATCATATGCTTCTACCCATGACCTCATTTTCCTTGATCTTTCCATCTTTCCCCTTTCTGCCTAGGAATCCTTCAACACTGATAGTATGTGAAAGTGATCACTAGATGGATCTGTGAACCCAAAGAACCAAATGTAAGCCAGATCTAGACCAGGGGTCCATTTATACCTGGCCTCAATATGCCTCCTCTCTAACAGAAAAGCTATGATAATGCTTCTAGCTCTGTGTATCAGTGTCAACTGGGAACTTGTATCCATTGGTCCTTAGGTTGTTTAGTTATTCCCTTTCCCAGTTGATAGTGGCATTAGTTTATGGCCCTTGAGGAGAGAGTAGAAGAATCATTGTCATATACACTAGGCACGGTATTGCAGGCTCCTTCCTCACGATGATCCAGCTTTTCCTCCAGTTAACATTTTTTAAGCCTGAAAACTAGGTCACATCCAGACATTGGGTAAGGGAAATTAGTCATTCCATTAGTGGAGTGACTAATCTTAGCTTCCCGATCATAAATCCTTGATTCACTTTGATTTCTATCTATTGTGGTTTCTTATTGCTGCTGAAACAAATTATCATGCACCTACGGGCTTAAAACAATACAGTTATTCTCTTCCAGTTCTGGAAGTGAGAAGTCTAAAATGGGTCTTTCAGGGCTAAAATCAAGGGATCAGGAGGGCTGCAATCCTTCTGGAAGCTCTGTTTCTTGCCTTTTTCAGATTCTAGAGGTGGACTACTTTCCCTGGCTCATGGCCACATCATTTTGACCTTTGTTTCCATCATCACATCTCCCTTTCTTTCTCTGACCCATTGCCTCCCTCTTATAAGGACCTTTGTGATTACACTGGGTTCAGCTGGATAATCCTGCCCCTGGCTTTGAAATGAGTTGCCATGAAAGTTAATGGAGAAGGCCAGGGGCCATCAGAATTATTCTCTAATAAGGAAGTGAATGAGAAGCTCTGTTCAGGGAGAAGGAGGTGTGCACACTTTGCTCTCACTGGTGGGAGTGTGATTTGGGGATAAGCCCATGAGAATACTACTCGGTGGTTTATAATCTTTTTTCTCTCTCTTTTATGGCTTATGTATAACAAGGGTAGGCTTGTTTGTCAGGTTATTTCTGTGTATTTAATATGTAAACATCTAATAATAGCAGGTGAATCACCACTTTGATTTTCATTCTGTGACACTGGAATTACATAACTAAGATTTCCTTTGAATTGTAGGTGAAATTAATAGACCCAAATACTTAATGGGCAGTTCTGAGATTAACTATTTATTCACACTAGAATGCCTTTCTATTTCACAAAGACCTGGTGTGTGGTTTTGCCTCTTCAAAACTCTTCTATATTTGTTTTGGGTCTATTTTTTTCTCCACCCTTCAAATTAGGACTAGGGGAAATGTTTGTCATATTAATATAGGAAAACATAATTTTTTTTTAAAAAAGTAGAAAGTATTTTTAAGAGTAAAAACTGTGTACATGGCTAAGCACTCATTTTAGATAGTGTGGTGATTAAAAGGAAGACAGAATATTCTTGACTTTCCCCTCTATTCAATTAAATACCTCCCACCCTGCATTGCTTCTACCCTATTCCAATCATCATAAAAGAGCTGGGCCTACAAAGATAAATAACATGTAGTCCCTGATATAAATGACTTCAGCAAATAATAATCAGAACATTAAAAATAATGGTAGGCCCTGAAACTAATATAAAATAATATTGAATGTCCAAATAAATAAATGTGAATTAAAAAAAAGACACAATTGCAACAGTTTTATTAATCATTTCAAATTACAGATGATAACCGATATTTAGCTTTGCAGACCCTCTATATTGCCTATTTATTTTTCTTTAATTTGATTTTGTTTCATTAATAATAACAAATAGCATTTGTTTCTATTGAAAAAAATGGTAGGAATAGCTGCCCTCTAATTAACTTACTTTGTACTAAGAGCTTTACAGGTAGGGTTTATAAATGAACAATTATATTTAATCTTCAAATGTTCACTGTCCTTTACTCGTGTATACATCTGTGCCCTCCCTTGTCTCCTGACCAGCATAGATCCCAGGCCTCGTCCTCAATTCCCTTGAGTTTCTCTCTGCCTTGTCAGCACTCACCTATCAAAGCCCTTGTTAAATTGCGCACCCTGCCTACCCCATGCCTGCATACTCTGCACACATACAGCTGTACATGGCTGAAGGAATATCAACAAACATGCTTATGAGTCTTTAAATTCATGGCTACTAACTGAAGGAACTCCTTAGTGCTGACAGATAATCACACCATATTTCCTATTTCCCTAGGCCCTTTACTCTCCTGGAAAAGTAATTCATGCCGACTCCTCTCCCTTCTAACTTCCATCACCTTCCCCCCAGACTGTCTTAGCTGATGACAGAGAAAATAGACACAATCACAAGAGAACTTTCATAAACTCCCTCTGTGAAATTTACCTCACCACTGTCTCTGTGCCAGTACGCGCTTCCCTTCAGTTACTGGGAAGAAACCATCCTTGCTCCTTGCTAAGGGGCAAGCCCTCCTTTTGAACACTAGGTGTCACCTGTGTTGTCCATTCAAGATGATAGAGCATTTATCCCATTTCTTTCCTGCACCATGAAGTTTCCTCTCCTTACTGAATTAGACTCACTGGCACACACCATAATATATTTCTCGCATGTTAGATTCCACTTTCTCTGCCTCTTACTGCTCCATTTCCCTGTCCCCGTTTGCAATACAATCCCTTGAAAGAGTTGCCTATCTTAGACGTCTCTAATTTCCACTTTGATTTTCACACCCACAACTTCATTAAGACTGCTCTGGCACAGGCACACACATAGTAGGTGCTCAGTAATACCACTGAATAATTTCATACATGCTCACAAAAAAACCCTCACTGTGATATGGGTATTAAGATACTCATTTTATAGGTGCTCTTTTTAAGGTGCTCAGTGACCTCGACAGTGTTTTCATGTACTGATTAATTCTCAGTTCTCATCCTTCTCAATATTTCAGTGGCAATTAGGGAAGTGAACACATTTTCTTCTTTGAAATAATTTTGTTTCTTGACCTTCAGAGCACAATACTTGCATGCTGTCCCCTCTGTCTCATTGACCACTCTCTCTGCTTCTTTTCCTGGTTGCTCATTTCCATTAGGGATGCTACTTACCTCAGATTTCTTCTCTATCTGCATTCACTTCCTTGGTCATCTCATCCAGCATTGTTACTTTAAATAATACCTAATGGCTGTCAACTCCCAAACTCATATTTCTCGCCTAGCTCTTCCCTTAGATTTCTAACCTCAAATATCCACCTGCCTGCTCAATATTTCACTTGGATGTTTAATAGGAATGTCCACAAACATATTCCTGACCTTTCTTCCCAATCCCATTCCTCCTACAGTTTTTCCTATCTCGCCTTCATCTTTGGAATTGCTCAGGGCAACACATGTAGTGTAATCTTTGATTCTTCTCTCTCTCATACCCCAGTCAAATACTCAGCAACTACTGTTGGCATTACCTTGAAATAGATCCAACATCCAACCATTTCTCACTGCTTCCACTGTTACCATTTGGTCTAAGCTTCCATCCTATCACCTTGCCTTCTGTGACTCCTGTATGTAAGTTTCCAGCCCATCCTCAAAACCCTGGAATGACTTTCACCTTACCAACCCTGCTTTATTTATCCCCAATGCACTTACCGCTAAAATGGAAGTTTAAAGAGGGATTTTGTCTGTTGTGTTCAAATATTTGTATCTCTAATGCCTAGGTACCCATAGTAGGTTGAATGGATTAAGAAATCATCACAAAATACTGTAAAGGTAGGTAATTCGATGCTCATTTTAGAGATGATGAAACCAGGGCTCAAAAAGTTGAAGAAATCTGCTGAAGGTCCTGGAAATAGGAAGTGTATGAATTGCAATATGGAACAAGGTCCTTCTACTCCCAAATCCAGATTCTTAAACAGTAAACCATTTTGGGTTTAAGTCCATAGTTTTCCCTCTGAACTCATCAAAAAAATTTTTTTAAAGAAATTCTTTAAATGACCACAGGCTTTTTTTTTTTTTTTTTTTTTTTTTTTACCTCTTCATACACTTCGATGGCATTTCCCTTCAAATCTGTAGCTTTATAATCTATATACACTGAGTGGCCAGATTATTGTGATCTCTGAACGCATAATAATCTGGCCACTCAGTGTGTGTGTGTGTGTGCACACACACACACACACACACACACACACAGTTTTGATGGCCAAAATTAAGTTTCTTTGGGACCATAAATTAAGTCTCTCTGTGTCTCCCTCCCTCCCTCTCTCATAGTTTCCTGAGATGCCTAAAGCCAAGTACCGCTGTGTATCCAAGGAAAACAAAACAAAACAAAACAAACAATTTTTTTTTTAGAGGCCCGGTGCATGAATTCATGCATGGGTGGGGTCCAGCCAGCCTGGCCAGGGGGAGGGGACATGGGCGGTTGGCCGGCCTGCCTGCCTGCTGGTTGAACACCTGGTCAAGGGGACAATTTGCATATTAGCCTTTTATTATATAGGATATACACTGAGTGGCCAGATTATTATGCGTTCAGAGATCATAATAATCTGGCCACTCAGTGCATATAAAAACCTAAGCGAACCTTATGACCAAATGACTGGAATGACCAATCAGTCGCTATGATGTGCACTGACCACCAGGGGGCAAATGCTCAATGCAGGAGTTGCCTCCTGGTAGTCAGTGTCCTCCCACAGCCAACCTCCTTATAGCCCCTCCCCCTGGTCAGTGCCTCCCCCTCCCCATAGGCTTCAATCGCTGGCCAGGCCGAGGGACCCCACCCGTGCACGAATTCATGCACCAGGCCTCTAGTCAGTGCATAAATACCTAACGGTAACCTATTCTACTGAGCCATTCTTTGACACATGTGTTGCCTTGGAATTTGTGACTGTATCATATTAGCAAAGTGATTCCTCACCATCTTGAATTTATCTGCTCTGAAATATAGAATCAGGAAACTCTAAGTAGCTCAAGAGATGCAAAAGTATTCTTAAATCTAGCTTCTAACCACATGCCCTTTAATTACAGGAAAGTTCTTACTCCATCTACTCTTTCTTCAGATAGCATTTAAAACATTCTTGCATTCACTCACCTAATTATTGAGCAATTTCTTTGGGCAAGGCCCTATTTCATACACCTAGGACATAGCAGACACATTCCCTGCTCTCAAGGAGCTTACATTCTAGTGATGGGAAAGAAGATAATACTCAATAATAAATTAACATGTCATGTGGTGTCAAGTACCACCAACATAAATAAAATACAGAAGAGGGCTAACAAAGGACCCTCTGTTGATAAGGTATAAAGTCAACTACCAGTATGTGAGATCTGGGACATTATTATTATTATTATTCACCCCTGGAACACTAGTGCCTAGAAAAATAATAGCATATTGTAAGCAC
Source organism: Cnephaeus nilssonii (assembly GCF_951640355.1). Lineage (NCBI taxonomy): Eukaryota > Metazoa > Chordata > Mammalia > Chiroptera > Vespertilionidae > Cnephaeus > Cnephaeus nilssonii. The sequence goes on along the minus strand of NC_137076.1, from coordinate 85,991,409 downwards.
AAGGTAAATATCATGTGCAATTGTGAGAATGAATGAACGATGCCGAAGAAGAGAGCCCAGTTCGGAGGTTACTGCAGGAGTCCAGGTAACAGCAGATGGTGGCTAGACACAGACAGCAGGTTTGTAGATGGAAAGAAGCGGTTGCATTCTGGATGTATTCAGGAGACAGAAGCAACAGCATTTCTTGACAGATTGGATAGGCAATGCAAATTGGATTGGATTGAATTGGCCTGAGTTACTAGAAAAACTTAGCCTTGATTGAAATGTGGAAGTCTATGGGTGGGGTAGTTTTGATGGCCAAAATTAAGTTTCTTTGGGACCATAAGTTAAGTCTCTCTGTGTCTCCCTCCCTCCCTCCCTCATAGTTTCCTGAGATGCCTAAAGCCAAGTACTGCTGTGTATCCAAGGAAAACCATTCAGAGTCATTCTGCTGTGGAAAACATCCATGCTGCTCGCACTCCTCACCCTCTTGGCCAGACACAGAGGCATCTTGTGTTGATCGCTGCCTTTCTTCTTGCCCCTTGAATAAGAAAGGCAAAGCCAAAGAAGGGTTTTTCCTTCAAACTCATCTCAGACACTTGATTTTGATTTTAAAAAAGAGAGAGGTGATTGAAGGGGATGAAAGAGGGGTAAAATGGTGTTTGTTTTACATTTCTGATGAGGAGAACAGCTTGAATCGATTAGCTGGTTATTATGCATTCCTGTGCCTGGCTTGTCCCAGCACTCTGATGCGGAGAAACACATCACAGGTCCTATTCTGCATGGCCTCTTGCAGGCAAACCAGACCTCCAAGAGTTGAACCAAGTCTTGTAACTTGAAACAACACACACGCACGCACACACACACACACACACACACACACACACACAACCAAGTAACCAAAAAATATGTTATCAATCTCATTAGTAGAGTGTTCTGGTTCATAATGACCATAACAGAGGAGGTAATTAGGATGCAAGACAGGCAAAGAAACACAGGAATTAAAACAAAAAAAAGGTAGTAATATTTCTTTAGGACTATAAATGTCCCCTCTATATTTTTGCTTTTTTAAAAGAAGAACTTGCAAAATCCCCTTAAAAAACTTGGGGGCAGTAAACTATGGGAAAGATTCAGAGACCTCTGCAGGGTTTCATAGTGTGTAGTTTAATTATTTTACTCTGTTCTAAATATAATCCTGCTTATTTGCATGTCAATCCCCAGAATGCTTTGTAATTTCACAACTCTTGGCTAGTGGTCTCAGCACTTAAGCTTTAAGAACAAAGCAAAATGTTTAGGGCGTGCCTTTGGTTTCCGTCTCTCACCTCCTCCCCCCCCCCCCCCCCCCCCCCCCGCCCTGTGCTTTGCAAAAGAGTCCAGGGAGGTGACCTTTGCCTGGCATTCTTTGTCGTAGGCAGAGGATCACAGTGGAGAGTGGACTTTTCCTGTGAAGCCTGCATTCAGTCTAGTTACGCATGAATAAACGGGAAGCTTGGATTAACTCAACAAGGGAGTGTTTCAGGGGGCCTTCGTCTCCCCTTTGATTATGTCAGGTTCATGTCAGGTTTCTGGAAAGCCCCAGCTCAAGTATTCTGCCCTCTTTCTGTAGATGCTTTTTATAGCATCTCCACTGCAAAGTAAGCCTTGGACTTAATGAAAAGCTATCCTGAAGTGTGGTCAGTGTTCTGCCTAACAGAAACGTGAATTCAAGATTCCTCACGCAGACCTAGTCATGCTTCGTGAGATCTAAAGAATTTCTATTTAGTAGGGCATTGGGACCCACAGTTGAGGAGTGGGGATGTAGGAGACTTATCTTGAGAGGGATTTATCATTTTTGCACAGCAAGCCATAGCTGTTTTTAAGTGCTATGATTGGTATTATTTTCCAGGAGAGCTGGAAGCTCCCATAGTCAAGCACCACTCACTTCCCACCCACGGTGACTCCTCCAAATTTGCCTCCCTTGGCAGTTAACTCTAAGCAGGTGGCTAAAGGAACAATATATTCCAGCGCTGAAGGGCATGTTTTTGCTTCTAATAACGGTGACTTTTGACTATCAGCCCTGCTGCCTAAAGTAAACTCAGGAATGTGAACAGGTTGACTCACAAAACCCCTGGCTGCCCAGCAGTAAGGTGCCTTCCCTTAAAGGTGTAGTCTGCTTTTTACTCACAGAGCAACATCAATACTCTTTCTTAGATACTAAGAATCAGGCAGCCGCGTTCCTTTAAAACATATTATTTTGATAATATTTTTTTAAAATTCAGAAAACAGTTGGTATTAGCTGACACGGTGCCCCTCGCAGCCCTCTGAGAGTGAGTGGGTTAACATTTTCTGATACCTGTTCTCTTGGTCCCAGGATACCAGTGGGCCGGACAGGCTGCACCAAGTCTGGCCAGTTCTGGGCTTTTTAAGGGCTTGCACCGGCTGTTTACACACCCAGCGACCAGCAGAGGCAGCGCCCAGCGCTTGGCTGTAACAAAGGCGGCGGCCACCCCGTCCAGCCCGCGAGGTGGATGGAGGGGAGGGCAGGTTCTGGCAGGGACACCCAGAGCGGTCACCTTTCTGAAATGAGGGTGGGGACGGGGAGAAATCGGACCGGGAGCTGGCGGCAGGCGCTGGCGCTTTCCGGAGCTTGGCCCTGGAGGCCAGGAGGGCGACACCAGAGCGCTCTTCCTACCCCGGGACTGCAGCATCCCGGCCCGGAAAAGTCCCTCGCGCCCCCTGGTGGCCGTGGAGCGGCCTGGCTCCGCCGCACAAGCAAGTCACCAAAAAAAAAAAAAAAAAAAAAAAAGGAAGAAAAAGAAAAAGTGGGTGAGGCAGATGCAAAGAGGAAAATCAATAGGGATAAGAGAGAAGAGGGAGGAGTCGCGGATCAGCCATTCCCATTCTTGTCTTACGGGGTCCCAGCTGGCACCGCAAAAGAAAAAGAAAAAAAAAACGCCCGGGCGTGAACGCGAGTGGAGGAGGTTGTGCGTGCGGGGGGGCCGAGGGTGAAAGGGGGACCAGGGAGATTTACTTTTGTCTCTGGCAGCCGCCGCGGGAGCCCGGGAGGGGGGCGGAGGCGAGGGGAGGCGGCGGCGCGGCCAGCGCACCACTCGCTCCACCTGATCGCGGGGCGCTGTGCGCGGAGGAAGGCGCGGGCGAGCCGGAGCCGAAGCAGGAGGGAGGGACGCCGCTGCTCAGCCGCCGCCGCCACCATGTCCTACCAAGGCAAGAAGAACATCCCGAGGATCACGGTGAGTCCGGGCGCCGCCGCCTCCCTCCCTCTCTCGCCGGGTCCGCTGCGCTGCGGGCGGGGCGGCTTGGATCCCTGGTCCGGTCCCCGGGGAGGGACGGAGACCCGGGTCTGGGGGTGGAGAGCGGCGGTCAGTCCAGCCGGCGCGGAGGGCGCCACCCAGACGGAGCGACCCTGGGGCTTGGGGAAAACAAAACAAAACAAAGGGAACCCAAACACTGGCGCGGAGAATTTAGGACTATGTAGCCTCCTTTCCCACCGCCCGGTAGTTCCCCAAGAACCCTGGGCTCACGGCTGTCCCTGAATCCCCGCTCCTCCTTGGGGTGTCGGGGTGCGCCGCCCCAGGCCAGGGGTGCTTTTTGTCCAAGGTGGCTTTTGGCGGGGCGGGGTGTGGAGGGGTGACACCTTTCCCCAGGGAACCGGGCGGCCGGACCGCGCCCCTCTCCCAGCTCCAGCCCCGTGGCGCTGCCCGCCGGGCCGCTAGGGTGATCGGGGTGTCTGGACCACCCGTCCTCACCCTGTCCCCTTCTTGCCTGCATTCACCCGATTCATATTTCAGTGCGTCATAGACGTGGCTGGAGCGGGCATGACAACTGTTGTGTTTTTTTGTTGTTTGGTTTTTTCCCCTCGATGCATTTTACATTTTTTCATGTCATTTCTCCTCCCCATCCCAAGAAAAGGCTGAGTTTTTAGAGCAGATTTTAGTTTGCAATCGCAGGCGCATGCTGTGTGCATGCGGTGTCCAACTGCCATTGTGTGCGAGACAGAGCCACCCTGGGCCTGCGGGTGTCAGTTGCGCCGGGCGAGCCCTGGGCGGGGTTGCGAGGGGAGGTGCCATTGTCAGGTATGGAAGCACACTTACTCCTACCAGCAAGATGCTTTCGCCGCAGAATACCGCGCCCTGGGCCGGGATGCCTCCAGAATATCCTGAAATGATGCCCCCCCCCCCCCCCCAAGGAAGGGCCATACCACAAGCTAGGATGGGCATTTAAAAAAATAAAATAAAATAAAAGCAAAACAAAAAGGACACCCACTGACATTTGGTAGTTGAGCGCGGAGCAGTGCAGTTGTGCTTTGTCTGGAGTGAAGGGGGTGTGTGTGTGCAGGGTGTGTGGTGTGTAGTAAGGGGATGGGTGGCTACTCCATCTTTGCAGGGCAAACAAAGGAAGTGATCAGCTGGCCCCTGGGAGGCTCTGCAGCTGCCCTAGGGCAGAGCTGTACCTGCTGCTGCACTTAATTGGCCTCAGTTCATTAGGTTTTGCTGTGGGCATGGGTCTGCTTGCACTTGTTCGGTTGCGCTTGGAACATCCTGTGCGGTGGTGATGGCCGTGCAGGACCTTGCCCTCGGTAGGCGGCCGGAAGCTGTTCTTGCCTCCCGTGCACTTGGCTAAGTGCTTTATTTCTGTTGCAGCATCCTACATTTTTCATGCGCTTGCGCTTCATTCCACACAAGTGTGCCCCACCCCTGCTGCTGTTTACCTGGTCCCAGGGAAGAAACACTCCCCCCAGGGAAAGCGTTGGGATGGGTAGGGGTCCTTTTGTCAGGTAGAGGGGATGGGTGTAAACCCATCCTTCTTTGCCATTCATTACTTGATGCCATTAACTTCACATTATTGAAGACACATTGTAGGTCATTTACAATGCACAGTATATTCTCAGAGCCAATTGCTTTTGCAAAGAGCTGTGGAGGGTATAGTAAAAACGAAAAGGCTGATTAGGACAAAAGCTCACTGTTGATACTTATTTCTCTAACTCAGAGGAGATGCGCCCAGCTGTCATGCTATATATACAGGAGGTATGGGGCATATATGCCACTTGCCTTACATCCAGTGTGCATTTGCCAGTTCTCCTGGTTGGGGTAAGCAGAGAATAGATTTCCCCACCCCCCTAGTCTGAAGATTGCAATGGTTCTTAGGGACTTAGCCTGTGATATGGCATTGAGGGCCACGCCCATTCTTCTAGGCATCATTTAAGCCACCCTGAAGGAAAGATGCAGAAATTTAGCCCTGATAACTCACCTGCCGTAGAAGCCACCATGTGTGTGGCTGTGTCCTAATCTCAGGGCCAGGTTTGCAAGGGGTTCCCTTTTGTTCCTTTTGGATGCTCTTCCCTGGGGTGCATCCTTCATTTTCCGTGCGGCTTCCATCCTTTCTCTCTGCGCGTGGGGCGTGGTGCTGCATAGCAGCCTCCGCTTGAAGCTGGGGCTGTGTCTCCAGCAGCTGTGACAGGAATGTACAATGGCTGTGAATTTCTTCAACCCAGGCTGCCTGATAATTCATTGTTGAAAGGGGAGGGGGGCTAGAGGGATAGGGCAGGAGTGAGGGGGATGCTGGTCTATGGGAGCAAGAAATTCATTTGTAGATTTTTTTTATGCTTTGTGTTGTATTTCCACGAACAAGGATTCTATTTCAGAATAAAATGCTTTTCTACTTTTGCAGTCTAGAGATGATTATGGTTATCCACATATACAAGGGTTATCTCCACAGTTAACATAAAAACATGGATATATATATATATATATATATATATATATATATATATATACAGAAAATATGATTAAAGATTTAAAGATAACATATATTCCCTACTGTCAATCCTAGTAGTTTTTAATGGTAAGATTGTGGAATTTGAATGAAGTTTATTATCCTCTCCATATTCCTTCCTGTGAAGGCTGCCCCACCCAGTAGCTGAAATGTCACTTTAATCTGAGGATGGGTGAGGACAATCTTTCTTGGCCCTGCACCCTCTACCTTCCCAGGCACCCCCGCCTGCCACAATTTGGGGGGCCTCAGAAAGGTTTTGTTTGTTGTCTTTCCTCCCACCTATTTGTGCTGCCCTCCTGAGATTAAAGCCTCTCACTGCCCTGTGTCCATGGGTTTCCTGGGAGGGGGCGGGGGGGGGTTCTCTGTGGCTGGAGAATGGGCTGGGGCTTTCCCTGTGAGTATCTCAGGCCTCAGCTGTCGTGGTGCCTTCCGAGGTCATCTGTCTGTGTGCATGACCTGAACAGCCTTCCTCAAGACTAGTCCTAGTTTCTAGATGTCAGACACTGGCATTTTGGAGCAGGGCCCTTGTATTGTCATTCACCTCTGTCTCCACTAACTAGCACAGGGCCTAATACATGGACACCCAATGATGATCGGGTAAATCAAGAAATGAATTAAAAAGTGATCCTGAGGAGACTAGCTCACGCCCACTGAGTGTTTATTTCATGCATTGTCTCATTGCATCCCTGAATCGACACTGAGAGAGGTACTACAGTTATCCTGATTGTGCAGATTTAAAAAAAAACTACCTGAAAATCCAATGCATTTGGCCCAGGTCAGAGCTACAGTGTTAGAGGCAGGACGCACACCTGTACACCTAGCTGAAATCAAAGTACATGTCTCTGCTTCTGCCATCGCTGTTGCTTGGGGTTGGTGGGGCAGATGGTTTGGAAGAAAGACTCAGACAGTCTCTACTCCTGGTAGGACTTGTGAAGCATTGGTCATTGTCAACCAATTCTGTAACATGGTCCCTCTTACTTTTTATGGTCACTAAATACAAATGCCAATTTTAGGGGTGGTAGCTACCATATCAATGCGACAGGCAGAATATTTGGATAATCACAGTCATTGTTCTCCTCTGATACAAGCTACAACTTGAAGCTGACCGCAGGAGTGGGTAGGGAGCTAACGTGTAGGTTCCAGTGCTTTCCATGTATTCTCTTAGCAGTCTTCGCAAAAAAACCATTTCACAGTTAAGGAAGTTGAAACACAGATAACTAGGCGAAGTCAGTTACCCAGTGTTACACAGTGAGACTTCGGGGGCAAAGCTGGAAATGAAATCCAGGTCGTGTCTGACTGCACAACCTCAGCCGCCCTGGTACAGCCACAGCCGCCCAGAGGCACCTGCAGCGGAGGTGTTGAAAGGTGTAGCTAGAACTCCCGAATTCCCTCTGGGAGACCAATCCCAGAGAGCTGGCTTTTTGCAAATACTAATTGGATTTCTGTAAATACTTTCTGGCAGATAATTAGTGCATTTCCCCTGCCTTGGAGGTTGGGCCATTTGTGTGTGATGTTTGGGACTTGCCGGATTACATCCTCAGTTGGAACGGGACCTGGAGAGTTCTGTCTAGGGCACCTAGTCTGAGCGCTGGGGGTGACTGTGAGCGCTGTGGGGGCCATGAGAGTTGTTTTGGAGGAGAAGTGAGGGGGGATGCTTTAGGGACTTGGGGGGATACCCAGGTGTCTGTAACAGTGGAGCAGGGGAAAGTGCAGCCCGCCCCTGGATCTATGTCTTCCTCTTCCTCCCACTTTGGATTGGGAGCAGATATGAGGAGATGGAGGACTAGGATTTGGGAGGCCGAAGGAAGAGAGGCCATCCAAAGTCAGCTCTGTCCACGTAAGGCCAATTCTGGCGTAAAAGACAGAGGAAAACTATCAAAGACGTAGGAATGGAAAGCATCTTAGGTATCTGATCATGGACATCTCAGCCCAGGCCCTGCCTGGGGTGCTCATTGTACTTTGTATTTTGAGCAGGTATGTGAGCAGGTCTGATTCTCAGCCAGGTTATTTCTTTTTCTCAAAGAGCAGCAAAACGCCTCAGGCGAATAAAGAGCTATTAGTAACAGAGGGAGCCAGCTGGGCTGTTGGGGGAATTCTAAGGAAATAGGTTTCCTGAGAATATTCAAGTCTCCGTGGTAGAGCTGTCAGTTTATAAATAAAAATCCATCCTGCTTATCTCACTGGGCTGCTGAAAGGCTCAAATGAGGAGTGCCCATGAAAGTGGTCTGTGAACCCCGGATGTAGCCAAGAGAGTAAACACTGATTTATTTATACAATCTCAACCACTCTGGAATGTGGAAATGAATAAAGGAAGACTTGACAATGTCTAGAGTAGAAAGAGACTACTTAGGAAACTTTAAAAAAAATACTACTTTTCAAAAACAGACAAAAATGAGCACAATGTTATATAAAAACCATTATTTTTTTTCCTGCTCTAGTTATGTTACAATGTTCCTCAGAATTATCCTGGCATTCATTTGTGCCCATCTAAGAGAGGCCTTTAGATCGCCTCTGGACTTGCAGACAGAGACTCTCCCTCAATCCAAATAAAGGACACTTTTCTTAGTGGAACTGGATTGTTTTCTGTCCTGATCAGCTTCTAGCCTGGAGCCACACAGGTTACAAATCCCCTTTCTAGCAATTTCTTCATAACTTCCTGTCCAGTGGCTTTTTCTCTGCCCTTTCTCCTCAGTTGGAAAAAAAATGAAATGGAGTTTGAAAAAGAACAAAAATCTCTTCAGATCCTAACAGGCTCTCTGTTCTTTATGTATTGACATCTTTCATGGAACTACTTATGACTGCTTATTGCACTTGAAAAAATGACAATATGTTTACAGTCGTGGGACTGTCTCCCTGGGATGGAAATGTGCACGTCTTTGATTAACTCAGCGCTTCTAATCATAAGGGGACTGGAGATTTGAATATGTCATCGCCGCCGCCGAGGATGGACGTTAACCGGAGGCCTGGACTGCTCCCTGGTTACTCCCTCCTCAAATGAATGCCCCTCTCTACCTGTTCTCCCATTGTCTGTGGGCTAGTGCGAAGCAAATGGGAAAGACCCTGGACAACCCAGGCAAACAGGCTCCTCTCTTTTCCAACTCCTCTCCTGTGAAGTCCCTCTCTCATCAGACTCAATATGTGTCCATCTCAGTCTGTGAAATGGACCAAAAAACAGTTTAGTGGGATAGGAAGATTCCCCACCTGACCTCTTCCGTTGGCCCTAGTCTAGATTGGGGGGAACTCGGTGGTTAGAAAGACGGGACAAAGCATAGTGGAGTTATTATTAAATGCCTACTGTTTATTCAGTGCCTTAGCACACACTACATGGATTATCTCATTTAACTCGTGACAACTCCTGTAGCTACAGTTACTCACCATCATTTTGTGGTCTGGATAGAGGCTCAGAGAGATTGAGTAACTTGACTCAAGTCACACAGCTGGAAAAGCAAGATCTTGGGATGGATCCCTCCAGAGGTGAGTTAGTTTCACAGGCAAGAAAGCAGTAACTCCATACCCACAGGTGACTATCCCCACCTCCCATCACCTCCAGCTGTCCACTCCTGTTAGCTCACAAATGACGGTCAGCGCTCACAGGATAGAAGGAGTGGGGATGGCCTGGCCAAGCCTATCACATCACCATTGGAACAACAACCGAGTGCACGGCTTCCTGACAGTGGTCCATGCGTTGCTCTGCCAGCTGTCTGAGTTCGCTTCTGGCTGTTGCCCAGGAGCATGTATGAGTGGAAAAGGATGGAAAAACAGATGCTGCTTTTCTCCCTTGCCTAAGTGCAGATCTGGGCCCAGCGCCCCTTTTCACTCTGTGTCCCTGTCCTCTTCCGGGACATGGACAGAGCCAGGCTCCCTGTTCCCATCCAGCCAGGCAGAGAGACAGACCCTGGACACACCCAGACGCGGGAGCTCCACTCTCCGGCGGCCCAGGAACCCAACCGGGACATCTGGAATTCAAAGACACGTTTCTTATGGCTTCATCAATCTCTTTTTCTTTCCTATGGAAGCACTGGACAGTGAGATTTGAAGGATAAAATGAGATTTTATCTTTTAAGAGAGGAGTTCCTCTGACTAGTAGAGAAAAGGATCCCTCTTGTTTTGGGATGCAGGGGAAGGAAGAGAACCCCGGATGGAGTGTCAGCACCTTGTGGTTCAGCCTGTCCTTGCCTCTCACTGACCTGGGACTTTGGGCCAACCCTTATTATCCTTCCCGGATTCTGTACCAGTCAAGCGAGGGCACTGAACTAGATGATCCCTAAAGTCCCTGCCAGTGCAAGTGACTCCGTGAGCTTGTATTTTGTCTTCTATTTTCTCATGAGATCACGGTCAGCCCCTCTCCACTTAGTTCCAGATTCACAGAGAGGAGTTCTAAGCCCTCCCCACCAGGGAAGGGAGAGCAGTGAGAAAATGGATGAGAGAACAGTTGTTGGCTTAAGCTCAGCAAGACCAGCCAACATCTGTGTTGGATATAAGGGTCTTTGGTTGCTTTTTTTACCCTTAAAATCCCAGCCTTTTTCTCATTCAGACAGAGGACTTGGTTAATAGACTGTGCAGGAGAGAAATGGAATAATGATGACTGGTAGGTTCTTTCCTTAGCAGAGTGTTAGAATTAATTCAAATGAGTGTTATTAAAGTGATACCATGATCTACTTGCTGGCACATACAGTCTCTCTTGCGGATAAGGTTACCATGGATAAGGGCACAAAGCCAACAATTGCCCCACATCTAGACTGGTCAAACAAACAAGCACAACCAACAGAAAACAACTCCCCGTGGCCTGTATATACTCACCAAGCTCTGTTCAGCTGCCCTGGCCAATATGTTAAATGTGATGGCTGACATCCACTAGAAATAACCCTCCCCAAAGGCCAAGTAATGCCATGGATGCTCCATGCTGGATGGTTTCTGTTTTGTTACCACTGAATCTCCAGTATTTAGTCTTTGGCACATATTAAGCCTTCTGTACGTATTTGTTGAATAAATGGATACATTTAACACTTACTTTGCGGGAATAATTTCAAGGGAGAAAATGATCAGAACGTGCATGCGTTTGTGCTTGTACACCATCCTCCCTGTCACTGAAAACTTTTTAGAATAAGATCACCAGCCAAGAGAAGGTTGACATTCCTTTAGTAGAAAATGCAGAGTTCACTGTAGCCGGGGACCTGACGGGCAAATGTGCCAGCGAGGCCATCCATCAGTGGTACTTCTTGTTTCTGGCCTCCATCCATTCTTCTCCTCCCAAATTCTGCATCGGGTCTCATTCTCAGCCTGCTCCAGGGGCCTGCCTGGGTACTTCTTGCTTGCAAGCAGAACCATCCTTTCTCGTGCTGCAAATGATTTAAAAGAATTAACAGGGACCTTTAGGTCTTCGTCCAAATGGAGAAAATTGTCACCATGACTTTTTGAAACAGGATCGGACACAGATTTTAACTTAAGCTGCTTCTGCCTTGGCGCAGAAAGCACAGTCACTAGAGTGATCAGCTGCGATCCCATAGGCCAGTCTGCATGTGGACAGCCCCCTCCGCCATTCACAAAGCTCGGTCAAGGAGCGGCCCGTGGTTCTTCTGTGTTTCCCTGTCAGGGCTGGCCCTTTCAATGGCATGCTTGTTTGCTTGTGTGTTTATTTCCTTAAAGATTTTTAGTTCCTCACCTTAACATATATGTCAACTTTCTCTAGGCTTCTATTTGGAGCTTTTCCTGTTATTGGCTTTTATTCTCACATCCATTCTTTGGTTTGAGGGGAGGGGACAGTGGAATACATTTTACCAAGCTCATCTCTGTTTGTAAACTTGTACAGTTCATGGCCTCACAATCTATGTTTACTAATAATGACTGGATCCTTTTAAAAGGAGCATCTATGATGGGAGGCAAAATGAAAGTGTATTCATGGAACCTAAACCCTTTGATCAGAAAGCATTTGAAGTACTTTATGTATTAGAGTGTATCATCTATAATAATAATAATAAAAGGGTAATATGCTAATTAGACCGGACGTCTTTCAGATGTCATTCTGGATGTCCTTCCTGACGAAGCTGGGCCAGAGGGAAGCCAGCCTGGGTCCCAGGTGCCTGCAGGCAGCCGGAGGAGGGAAGCCCGGGTCCCGGTGCCAGAGGGAAGCTGGTGCTGGCAGCCGGGGGAAGGAAGGCCTACTTTTGCACGAATTTTCGTGCTTCGGGCCTTTAGCATATAATATAATCAGCTGTAATAACAGTATTCTGCTATTTTTTAAAAATATATTTTATTGATTTTTTACAGAGAGGAAGGGAGAGGGATAGAGAGCTAGAAACATCGATGAGAGAGAAACATCGACCAGCTGCCTCTTGCACACCCCCTACCAGGGATGTGCCCGCAACCAATGTACATGCCCTTGACCGGAACCGAACCTGGGACCTTTCAGTCCGCAGACCGATGCTCTATCCACTGAGCCAAACCGGTTTCGGCAATTCTGCTATTTTTTGATTGAATGAATAGTTATTGACCATCGACTCTGGGCCTAGCCATGTGATGCTTATCACAGGAGCATCTAATTTAGAACATAACAACAACAAGAATTAGCATTTGTTGTATCCTGCAGTAAGTGCTTCTCATCCATTATCTCATGTAATCCTTCAGACAACTCAATTTGGTAGATGGATTTCCAACTAGGCCTCCCATTGTACTGATGAGGAAATGTAAAGACATCTGGAAGTTTGCCTGAGATCACACAAAGCCTTAACTGGTGGAACCAAAATTCCAACTGACTCAGAGCCCACATTTTTAACTCCACTATATGGTGCTACCTTGAATTCTAACTTCTCTTATCTTCTCCCACCTCTGAGTTCATGAGATGTTGGTTCAGACTGGACTTCACTTACTACAAGTGAAGGGTTAAGTCCTTCTCTATCCCTCTTTCCCCTGAGGCATGAGTGAGGAGTTCTGGCTATGGGAGCCAGGGGGTGCCCTCCTCTGCTTGGGGTTCCACGCAGGAGCACTGGCTGGTGCTGGAAGCTCTTCAGCCTTCCCATGAGGAACAGCCTTGCTTCCGGGCAGCTCCACACTGTGGTATTACGCAGTCAACTTGCCAGGGATGTGCACCCCCTCCGCCCCCCCCCCCCCCCCCTTCGCCCACCAGCACTGAAAGCTCTTTTGCTTGAAGTAGCAAAATTACCAATGAGGGATTCTTCTTAACAGGGATTTGAATGCCACTTTCTCATCCCACACCCCATGCTGCACTCACTCCCCAGCTTATTTTTAAAAAATATATTTTTATTGATTTCAGAGAGGAAAAGAGAGGGAGGGAGAGAGACATAGAAACATCAATGATGAGAGAGAAAGAATCATTGATAGGCTGCCTCCTGCACACCCCTTACTGGGGATCGAGCCTGCATCGTCGGCATGTGCCCTGACTGGGAATCGAACTGTGACATCCTGGTTCATAGGTCAACGCTCAACCACTGAGCCACGCCAGTTGGGCCTTCCCAGCTTCTTGGTAAATCCTAAGCAAGATTCCATGGAGGTTTAGACTTAACCTGGCTCTGTGAAATTCATCATCAGAGCCTCCTTAGAGATGATTTTAATTTAGCCTTCCCTTACAGATGAGGAAACCAAGACCCAAATAGGGCTGAATGAATTAGGGCTTTTTCTGGCATCTGGTTTACTGTAGGGCACTGAGATTTTACAATTGAGTAGAAAAAAAACTTCTTTCAAATCCAAAAATATGTATGAGTAGTTATAGAAATATGTACAAAAAAACCCACAAGAAAACAAAATGAGGACAATAAAAATAAGCTAACGTGAAATGAATCAGAGCTAGACATTGTAAACGTTATGAACACACCCATCTAGGACTTTTTTTCTTATGACTATACTAGAGGCCCGGTGCACGAAATTCGTGCACGGAGGGGGGTTGTCCTTCAGCCCAGCCTGTACCCTCTCCAATATGGGACCCCTCGAGGGATGTCCGACTGCCCGTTTAGGCCCGATCCCGGTGGGCAATCGGATCCCTAAACAGGTAGTCGGACATCCCTCTCACAATCCAGGACTGCTGGCTCCCAACTGCTTGCCTGCCTGCCTTCCTGATTGCCCCTAACCGCTTCTGCCTGCCAGCCTGATCACCCCTTAACCATTCTTATGACTATATATGTCATTTATTAAAATGGTACCATATATTATTCATGTTGTTTCACATCCTGCTTTTCATTCCACAATATGTTAAGACATTTTCCCATGTTTTAAATAGTCTCCCTTAACGTAAGTTTGAATACCTACATATTATCCCTGTGCTTGGGGATCTGGTTAAATTAATCCCATTTTATTTAGTTTTTTCCTTTTTTTTTTTTTTTTTTTGGTGGTTTCCAAGGTCTTGGCATCAACAACAACAATGAAATGCTGGATTCATTTTCAGGTGCTGCTCTTTAGTTGAAGTTAAATTCAAAGCTACCCCAGGACGAGAGGTGGAATAACTTGCCCAAAGTGGCTCAGCTCATGGGTATCAGACTATAGACCTGAATCCCGCTATCTTTAATCTTAGTCTTATCCTCTTGTTAGCGCTCCGATTGCTTCAGCAGTTGTGCCATCTTCCAAGGAAATCTGTTTCCCCTCTCAAGTGAGCGTTTTGTTTTGTCACCAGCACCCATGCTTGCCTCCCCGTCTTGTTGAGGCTGTTGACGTTGCAGAGGTACACAGTGTCTTAGGACCTGAAGCTACACAGCTGGAAGGGAAACATGCCCAGTCCTTTCCCCGCACCCCCCCCCCCCCCCCCCCCCCCCCGTCTCCCTAATGGCTTAACCTATACGCTTGGAAGCTGGTTTTAATTTGACATTTTCTGTGTGTGTGTTTGTTTTTAACCCCACCCCTTAATTCTTTCAAGGTGACCTTTGTTTGAAATCATACACCCTTGCCCCTCAAAGCCAATCCATGCCCCAAAGCCTGATGAGATTACTTTGTTTGGAGATATTGATAAACTCAGAGTGGGGGTTTCTGGCTTATCCAACTAAATTGCTTTAAATTATGGCCTTAGAGTAAGTAAGGGCTTTAAACAACTCAGAAGGTTTGAAAGCAATTGAATAGAATCCTCTGCTCCCAGAGGCTTCCTCCTCAGTTTATTCCACAAAGAAGGTATGTTTTCATTTTGTTTAGTTTTATTTCAATTACTTCATTGCCTGCTCTTTCTCAGACCCCTTTTTGCTGGGAAAATTGTGGGAAAAGCTTAGCCTTGCTTGGATAAGGGCAGGAAGAGAAATAAGGAATCCGTTATTCTAAACCCTCTCACTTTAATGATTAAGAAAATATGGGCCAAAGAGGGAAAATAATTTGCCAAAGGTCACACAGCAAAATAGTCCTATTTTAAAAAAAGGGAAAAAAATGAAACAAAACACACACACACACACACACACACACACACACAAAGCTTAGGATTCATTTCTCTTGCTTTGATTCAGTGCTTTTCTTACACTCTTTTTGACGAGGATGGGGGAATGTGAGGGGCTGTTGTGATCTGAATTTGTCCCCTCAAAATTCATGTGTTGAAGTCTTAATCCCTAGTATCTCAGAATGTGACTGTTGGAGATAGGGTCTTCAAAGAGGTAATTAAGTTAAATGAGGTCATGGGGGTGGGCCCTGCTCCAGTAGGACTGGTGTCCTTCTGAGGAGAGGTTAGCACGCAGGCACACACAGGACAAGACCCTGTGAAGACAGAAAGGAGAAGAGGGCCATTGATAAGCCATGGAGAGAGGCCTCAGAAGAAACCAACTGCCCCCACACACCTTGATCTTGGTCTTCTAGCCTCCAGATTTGCGAGAAAATAAATTTCTGGTGTTTAAATTTAAGGCGCTCAGCCTTTGATACTTTGTATGGCAGCCCTGGCAAACTAATCCAGGGGGGAAGTTAAGAACAAAGACATATAAAAACTCAAAACTTTAGCCCTGGCAGGTGGCTCAGTTGGTTGGAGCATCATCCCATACACCAAAGGTTTCGGGTTTGATCCCAGGTTAGGGTGAGTATGGGAGGCAACCAATCTCCCTTCCTCTCTATAAACTTCTTGGGTGAGGATAAGCAAAAACAGCTTGGCCTGTGTTGCTGAGTGGTTGAGCATTGACCTATGAACCAGGAGGTCATGGTTCGATTCCCAGTTGGGGCACATGCCCAGGTTACAGGCTCGGTCCCCAGAAAGGTGCATGTAGGAGGCAGCCAATCAATGATTCTCTCTCATCATTGATGTTTCTATCTCTCTCTCCCTCTCCCTTCCTCTCTGAAAATAATAAAAATATATTAAGAAACACAGAACTAACATCAAAGGTGGGAAGTTCTCAACAAACAGGAAAGGGAAACCCAGATAATTAATATTCACAAGGGATTATGCCATGCCAGAGCCCATGCTAACTGATTTTCAGGCATGATTTTATATACGGCGTCTCATTCCATCCTTATAACATGCCTGGGTTATAGTTATCAGACCCACTGTACAGATGCAGAAACTGAGGCTCAGAAGGTTACATGGTTATTAACTAGCTGGTGCAATTAGCTCCAAATTCACCCCATTGTCTGACTTTAAAACCTTCCCTTAGAACACTCTGCTCCTTCCCAATGAGGAAGTTAATCTAAGCTGTTTAGTAAACATTGCTATCAAGTTTTTTAAAGTTAATATATTTTTTTTCTTATTGTTAGCTTTAAAAAATGACCTGTAATCTGCTTAATTGATTGGACAGGAAATTTTGGGTCCCTGATTTTAGAATGAAAACAGCCATCGGGGAAACTTAAAAAGATAACCAAGGTATTTGAGCTTCAGGACTAAGTCTTCCCAGTGGCTTACACTGTTGCATGTTAAAACAGACAGATACACATAATAAAGAATTAATGTTGGTAGTGATGGACCCTAGGCTCTGAAGACATCTAACCCATCAAAGGAGTATCTATTACCAGCACTGGGTCATATTTGCTAAAGCAGGAAACCAGATCCATACATCTGTAATATGAGCAGATGTGGAAACTGTCTATGCCAGAATTTTACAGTGACATATTTCAGAAGTATTTTTAAGAATAAGACCTGAGAAATATGCAATTTACCAAAGAAACAAATTCCAGTTAACTTGAGCTGCTGGTAAACCCAGTTGTCATGATAGGAGAAATATGAGCGGCTTTAAAGATTGAATGTAGATGGCTCTCTCACAACTGTGTCCTCCCTGGTTCAAAGTTGTGTGGTCTGTTAGTGCTTAAATGTATAGGTTTAAACCCACTTATTAGTAAGAAGACACAATCAAGTTAAGAGTTCATTGGGCTTTGTTTTCAACATATGCTGGGGTTAAGCCCCAGTTAAGCCAGTCTTAGACTATATATTAGACTATGATAGCTGTGCAATTTTGTTGCCTCTACCTTTAGACTAGAAAATTAATTCAACCACTTCCCACCATTTTCATCACCCTAGCTCAAGCCTTTGTCATCTGATTGCAAGGCCCCCCTAGTTGAATCACCCCATGTGATCCTTTAAAAGTATAAATCAGATCCAATCACACCTCTGCTAATACATCTATTGCACTTGGAATGGCTCTCAGGGTTCCACGTGGGCTGGCCCTGACTCCATGTCTCCGGACTCCAATCCTGCCACTGCCCCTCAGTGACTTGGCAGCAGCTATCCTCCCCTCTCACTCCCCTTGGACCTGCCATGTCCATCTCCAGCTCAGAGCTTCTGTACTGGCCGCTCCCGCTAACTGGGGAGCAGTTCATTACCTGACTTCTCCCTCGGATCATTCAGAGCTCTGTCCAGCGGACAGCTTCCCAGACAAGCCTTTGAAACCTCATTAGAGGCAGACCCGGATTCTCTTCCAAGCCTCCATCTTCTTCTTACCCGCTTTCTGAATTTCACTTAAGACTGTCGAAATTACGCTCATTTCATAGCTTGTGTGTTCTTTGCCCTTTCAACCATACAGTACAATGGCAGGGAATTTCTTTTGCTCATTGTTATATTCCTAGTCCTGTGACTAGGAGGCATTTACAACCGTTAAATGAAGGAATGAATGGATAAATAAAGGAATGACAGGCACACTGCTCCTTTATTGTAAACTAATGTGGTTTCTTTGGGTTAAGTGGTTTGGGGAGGATGGTATCTAGGGAACAGTATTATCAGAAGCTACGATACTGCTCCCTGGTGATACGGACCATGTCTGTGTTGTTCTTCACTGTATCACCAAGGCCTAGCTCAGTCTAACCTTGAATGAATGGAGTGATGGATGAAAGATGAAAAGACTTGGGATAACAGGGACAAAAGTGATAAAACACATGAACACGGCTGTGTCTGAGATGACTTGGAGGGACTTGCAAGAGTTGTAGCTTGTTTGCTGTTTTTTAGACACCATTTAATACATGCCATATCTTGCTTTGATATGCTCAGGACAACGGTAGCTGTTCAGTAGTCACAGCACTTTTTGGAACCGTTCTGAGCAGAGAAACAAAAAGAACACACATTTTGGAACTTTTGCAAAAGAAGATGATTCTGCTGGTGTTAGAATCATACAGTGTTAAATGGTGATTATTGGAAAGAGCACAGCTTCATGGCTGTGCAGGGAGGGAGGAAGGCTGCAGGGCACATATCCCTGTAATGTCAGTGTGATATTTGCAAATAAAAGCAGTCTTGTACTTTCCAGGAGGTGCCCGTTGTGTACAGTCTTAGATCTCTGCTGAAGGTGAAGAAACATCTCCCTGTAGGATTAACTGCTGACTCTGATCATTTCTAAAGTGGAGCCTCAATTGTATTTAAGTGGAGCTGGCCTGACCTCTTGAAGTCCTTGTTCTCAGAGCATCTGTAGTTTTCTTTGTTAATATAACTTGGAGAAGTTTGGGGCACAAGAGTAAAATAACCACCTATCTAGCAAATGAAAGTGGAGATGTAGGTATGCAGGTTTCTAGGCACATAGATGGCTGTGACCAAGAGAATCAGTCATCACCGTCTGCTTCTTGCGTCAAGAATGAATCAGAAAGCCCTGGTTGGTGTTGCTAAGTGGTTAGAGCATTGGCCTGCGCACCAAAGGATCATGGGTTCAATTCCAGGTCAAGGGCACGTACCTGGTTTTGGGTTTGCTCCCTGGCCCCAGTAGGGGTGCATGCAGGAGACAACCAATTAATGTGTCTCCCTCACATCGATCTCTTCTCTTCTCTTCTCTTCTCTTCTCTTCTCTTCTCTTCTCTTCTCTTCTCTTCTCTTCTCTTCTCTTCTCTTCTCTTCTCTTCTCTTCTCTTCTCTTCTCTTCTCTCTCTTCCTCTCTCTGAATGGAAAAAATATCCTCAGGTGAGGATTAACAACAACAGAAGAGCCAGAAAAAGAGTGATCTCCTTCATTCCCTCTTCTCCCTATACTCCATCTTAGGAAGTGTGTCTGGGCTCTTATAGGAAGGTAGTTAAAGCATATGTGAAAATTAAAAAGAAATGCAAAGCCAAGTTACTTTTTGGGGATGGAGGAGAGAGTGGGTAGGCATCCAGGTGAACCTTAGAAGATTTGGGTCCATTTTTTTTTTTTTTTTGCGTGTGAAAATTTATTACTATGTTTTTGTCACCAGAACTTATGATCTTGGCCTTTCCTCCTTGCCTTTGTCTAAGGCCAAAAAGAGAGACATTGGCTACTTTGACAGCCTTAAAGCAGCCTCCAGGAATGTCACCAACAGCATGACCTTTGGGACCAAATTTTGCAACAACCAGAACTTCATCATTTTCCTCAATAAAACTCGAACAACTGTCACTGGGTACAAGGCTGTGATTTTTGGGGGGAGGCGATTCTTGATCAGCCGGATGCTGACACACTTCCTGATGGCAGAATTTGGCTGTTTGGCTTCAACCCCTACTTTTTCCCTTAGCATGGGAGGTGCCTCAAAAAGGGTTGGCCTTCAGGGCTGTGCCCCAATGGGCTTTTCTGTACTGTTTATCATGCCATTTCTGACCTCGTCAGTGGCTCTGGAGCTTTCTGGCAGCACAGACTTGCCCATCCTGCCGGTGTCATGGGCCTGAACAAAAGAAATGTGCAATTATTGAGCACTTACTATGCACCAGAACGTAGGCTTACTGCTCACCTCAGGCCTTTGAGGCAAATCAGAGTCTTCTCATTTTGCAGCCAGGACTGTGGCTCCAAAGCCCACTGTTGTCACCATTTCATCAGGCTGCTCTGGCACTTGGGATCGTTAGCTGCAAAGTGAATGCTGAGGCCTGGAGAGACCGGTCCGGTCTCCTGTACAGACCCAGTCTCTGTGATGTCCCGACTCCAGAGCAGAGTAAACTGGGGAACATCTCTGGCCTTTGAAATAGCACCTTCCTTCCACATTGTCTCTCCAAGTGCTCTTTCCACCACAGCGTGGTGTGAGTTGCAACATTGCAGCTGTATGTCCTCTTAAATGCACCCACCACGGGACAGTTTTAGGAAGTTGCATAAGCCAGTGGTTTTTGTGCCCATAACCACAATCCCCAGGCAGCCCCCGCCAATTTTAAAAGTATAAGGTCAGACTTGGAGAAGAATCCCCATGGCCACCACAAATAGATGGGGAGTAATTGCCTGTCATTTGAAGGTGCCGCTCACACATTCCAAGCCTGGAGCCCACATTTCTCCTCTGGGAATTGCATTTTGGCTGGCTTTCAGATTTAGTGAAAGAGTTTCTTGTTTCTGAGAAGCAGTCGGGTGGGAATTCACTAGACTTCCCTGTCATTCTAAAGGCTCAGTCAAAGCCAGCTGCCAGTCAGAAGTGATCAAAGAGGAGAAACGCTTCTAAAAGAGGGAAGTGGGTACCATGCGTTGGCCAGCAGCCCAGAAAGGCTAAGTGCCTTGCTCGGGGTCGCAGAGTTATGACCAGAATCCAGGGCTCTTGACTCCCATTCCAGAGTCCTTTCTTCTACCCTTTGTTGCCTTTCAGTTGATGTAGTCATTTTCAGTGACATTAACTCAAATACGTCCATGAGCACCTGACCATCCTTCCAAAGCACAGGCCCCCATTCTAGCTATCTGCTGCATGGCTGTTGGGTTGGCCAGCACGTCTAAATTAGCATTCGTAGTCTTGTGCCGCCACTTTGTTACTCTCTCCTTTCTGTTCTCCATTTTTATTATTGGGTCCTTCCTGCTGTCCTGCCTCGAAACTTCAATTTTTTTTTTTAATGTGTGTGAAGTTGTGTGTGTGTGTGTGTGTGTGTGTGTGTGTGTGTGTGTGTGTCTGTGTGTGTTTTATTTTTTCAGAGGGAGGAAAGAAGAAGGAGAGAGAGATAGAAACATCAATGATGAGAGAGAATCATTGATCGGTTGCCTCCTGCGTGTCCCCTACTGGGGATCTAGCCCACAACCCAGGTGTGTACCCTGACTGGGAATCGAACCCGTGACCTCCTGGTTCATAGGTTGACCAGCTGGGCCCGGTCGATTTTGACACATCACTTTCCATTCCCTTTCAGTTGCTAAGTGGATCCCAGCTTTTTCTACAGTTTCTGACCCATAGTCTTGTTGTCACAGTAGACCATAGAATCAACTTATTCTGTTTCCTTTTTATGATTTTCTCTATTAAACCTCTTTGAAAAGTAATAAAATGTCATACACATTGTGCAACTGGTGAAATTATATAAATAAATAAGTAGAGGAGAAAGGGGGGGGGATTAAGTTCCGAGGACCCCCTCCCTCTGCTTTCCTTGCTCCTTACCGTACCCAGTGTTAATAACTTGGTGGACATCCTTCAAGACCTTTCTCTTGCTCACACAAAAACATAATCATATTTACCTAGAGTATTTTTTGTTCGCTTTTGCAAGAATAGAATCATATTTTGCACTTATTTTAGATCTCCAGTTCAAGATGCCTGTTCAACCTGTTTACAAAAATAGCTGCGTAATAATCCATAGTGTGGCTGTATTGCAGTTTATGAAATCATGTTCCGTGGCTGGATGCTCAGAGCCTAGGCTGGATACTTCCTGCTTGCCTCTGGATACCCTCTGCACCTTTGTCTGCCCTGCTCCATGCCTGGGACCTGCCTTTGCCCTTGGGTGCCTGGTGGGATTCAGGGCACGTAGTACCACTGGGAGATGGAGAAAAGGGTACTTCTCCTGAGTCCCTCCTGCTGGGTCCCTGTGGAGCGGCTGCATGCCTCCACTGAAGGGCACAGCTCCTGTCACACAGGCCTCTCCACACAACTCTCCTCTTCACTGCCCATAACCAGGCGCTGCCCACGCCTCCTTCAGGCCTGGGATGGCGATGACTCCCTGCTGTTGGTCCCGGGATGCTGCGCATCCATTTAATTTCCCTAAACCCTGTCCACACTTTGTTAAATGATCCCTTTGCTAACCTCTCTTTCGTATTCCATATGTTTGAGTATTCCATATGTTTCCTGGCAACCTAAGTAATAAAGATTCTTTTTCTTTTTTTCTGCCACTTGCCATTACTTTCTAACTAGTTCCTTTCTTCATCTCCATCATGGCCATTCTGGTAGCTTAATTTTTCCTTTTACTCTGAGATTGTATTTCACTCATATTCTCAAAATCCTTCCAGCGCTCCCCAGGATTCATAGTAAAGGTCAAACTCCCCAGCCAGCCATCTCTTGCATCACCTACCCCTCATTCCAGGATCTTAAGCATTAGGGACCCTGCACGACGCCACCCCCCAGATATGCATTTCTCGCATTGGTACAGTTGGTCTCCCAATGACTGGTTATGTGATGTTGGACCATGAGCTGAACTCCCTGGCATTCCATGTCTTCATCAATTCAATGGGGGATAATAGCAACACAGAATTTATAGCATTTGATTGAGGGTTAATTGAACAAAATGTACATAACGCTTCTAAGAGTTTCTGTCACATAAGTGTTCAATAAGTGCTAGTTAGGAATTATTGTACCCCCACTCTGATTAGAATTGCCTTTGACCTTGCCTGCATGATCAGCCATTTTCCCAAGACTCAGACCTTCTTTGATATCTACCCAACAGAGGATCTCTCTCCCAATAGGCTTTGCTTTTTTAGGGTAGTTTTGGGTTTACACGAACATTGACTAGAAGGTACAGAGAGCTCCCATATACTCTTCCCCACTCCCCCACCCCAGAGTTTCCCATTACTAACAGATTATATTGGCGTGGTACATGTGTTACAATTGATGAACCAATATTGATGCATTATTAACAGCAGTCCATAGTTTTATATTAAAGTTCACTCTTTTTGTTGTACAGTCCTGTGGGTTTTGACAAATCCATACTGTCATGTATCCTCCGTGAAGTGTCTTAGGGAAAAGTTTCACTGCCCTGAAAATCCTCGGTGCTCCAGCTGTCCCCTCACCACCCTTCCCCCCTCTCCCCTCACCTCCCCAAACCTCTGATCATTTGATTGTGCCTATCGTCTCACCCTTCCTCTTCCGATTTCACATTATCACTTGTGTTCATGGCTTACTCTCCCTACTGTTTCATCTTTGCTTCTCCATAAACCTAGCGTGCAGCTTCACAGCCAGTAGTCACACAAGTGTGTGTTTCGGGGATGAATTATTAAACCTGGTTATCCCTGGGATCAAGGGTTGAAATTTCAGGCCCTCCTGCCTGATGTCGCAGGCATTGGGCTTTGGCACAGGCTCTGGGACTCATGGACACAGGATCCTGTTGGGACGAAGCTGGAGCCCCGTTTTCTCATCGGCACAGAGAGCTCTCACCCACTGCACGGGGGTTGGAGGCCTAAAAAGGAGCAGCGCAAGACAAAAGAAAAAAGTAATAAAACACAAAAGTATCATATAAACCCAGGCCAAAGGTGGCATGAATTCATTCTCAAAAAGCACTCACTTTCCTTTAAGTCTGTGTTCTACTTTGCACTCAGGTCCTGAGCCACACGTTTCTCAGGCAGTTTATAATAGTAAGAGCTAACTTCTATTTGTACTGCAATTTGGATTTGCCTTTAATTGTGCATCTATATAATAAGAGCAATAAAATAAAAATGGTAGCATGGTGGTAGGGTTATTATATTAATACTAGAGGCCCGGTGCATGAAATTCATGCACGGGGAGTCGCTCAGCTCAGGGCATGTCCTGCTGATGGCTTAGGCCCGCTCCCTGTGGTTCTCTGCTCTCTGCGGGCCTTGCCTGCTCCACACCATAGCAATGGGAAAGCAAGCCCTGCTGGGTGCTGCCTGCAGGCCCACTTGCCTGTTGTGGGTCACCAGCAACTACAGCCAAGCAGTCCCTGCTGTCTACTGTCAAGCAGCGCCACTGGACCCACCCCCAGGCCCACCCTGAGGTTTGCCTGTCCAGCCCTGCCTGGCTCCCCGGGCCCTACAGCAGCTGCGGCCACTGGGGTCTGGCCCTGCTTCCCTCTTTGGCCCTTGAAGCAGCCTCGGGGCTGCTAACCAGGCCCTCCCTGGGCGCCGCTTGCGAGTCCCGCCCCCTGCGCCTCTCAATGGCTGGATAGGCCACCCTGAGTCCCGCCCCCAATCGTGGGCGTAGCAGAGTGATGGTTATTTGCATATTACTCTATTATTAGATAGGATATATATATACTGCACTGGTGGGGTGCACTGAGGAAGTGCCTTTATTCACCAAAGTGCCAGTATATATACTGAGTGGCCAGATTATTATCATCTCTGAATGCATAATAATCTGGCCACTTAGTGTGTATGTGTGTGTGTGTGTGTGTGTGTGTGTGTGTGTGTGTATTAGAAGCCCGGTGTATGATTTTGTGCATCGGTGGGGTCTGGCCAGCCTGGCCAGGGGGAGGGGACATGGGCGGTTGGCCAGCCTGCCTGCTGGTCGAACTCCTGGTCGAGGGGACAACTTGCATATTAGCCTTTTATTATATAGGATTTAAAATGCTTACCACTTATGGAGCCTTTTCTAAGTGCCTGACCCTGCAGCGTGACATTTAATTCTCACAGTAACTCCCTGAGGTCGGCATAATGATCTGTACCTTAAACGGGCCTTTTTGGAGAACTACACCTTCACTCAGCAGAGGAAACTGAGGCCCAGAGACAGATCAATTCACTTGCCTAAAAATCACACAAATAAGTAGGTGGCAGAGATGCAAATGTAGCTCTAGCTTCCACTCTCCCTAAGAGCTCTGCAAAATGGTTTCCATCCTAGGCAGCATCCTATTTTCCCTCCCAAAAGCTCAGCCGAAAATGGGCCACATTTCTTATTTGACTCACATCTGATACGTACTATTTTCTCCTAAGGCATGTTTATTCCCACATTCCACCTTCCCCACCCTGCCTTTCCCTCCTCACCCCAACCTCATGATCCAGGGGTCCTTCATGACCCCCATCATCTCCTCCCTCTGCTGCGCTGCCTGGGGCCTGGCAGGTTCCTGTGACTCTGCTTTGGGCCCTGCTTTGGCTTCTGACAGGCCCAGGTCCATGTCCAACCGGTGACCTTTCGGTGCGCAGAACAACCCTCAACCTACTGAGCCACTCGGGCCTTGCGGTAACCTTCCTTTTTAACAAAGGTAGCAGATCTGAGCTCAGCCTTTAGAACCTTTCTGAAGGCAGCAAAATGTAGCCAAAACTTAGCAATGTTTTTATTCCTAGTTTGAATGTCTATTTTTGGTAAGTGATACAGGCTTAGAATTTATGGGAGGTAGAGAGTGTTTCCTATAATAACACATTTATTTAAGCATGATACTAAGCCAATAAATAACAGGATAGTTTGTCCCAGGATGTGTCAAATATCATGAAAATAGTATACGAGTGACCAAGGTGTGGGCTTCCCAGGTCCAGGAGACCTTCCTGCTTGAGACTGGAATGGCTTTGTGGCTCCTCCTGTGCAGGGCTGGGTTGCCCCTCCCTTCCCCATCCTCTCGTTCCTGGCCCGGTTACCCACTTGTGCTTATCCGTGTCTGGAACCCTGCTGAAGATGGAGAGACTGTTATCAGGGGGCTGGGATTAAGGAGCCGTCACAGTCATCCCCCCACTGCACTCTGCCCGAGGGCTGGCCACAGCACTTGGCTGGCCCTTTGATAGTTGCATCTTTAGAACGGTTCAAGTGACCTTCTGGGGAGGGGAGAATGCCCGTAGCTGACTTTGATGTTCTGGTCGGGAAGACTGAGCCACCTCCTGTCCTGGTTAACATTGCCCCCGGCTACTGCTTCCTCTGCTGGCTGCTTTGCCTACCCTGCAGTCTGTCCCTGCAGGGCCCAGCCAAGCATGATCCCTGCACACAGTGCTTCTCCTTTGGTATGCATTTGGCTGAGTGGGCTGTGCTTTGAAGGGGGTGCCCCAGGTTAACTCCCATCTTGCACACCTTTGATGGCCATAGTGTGTTGGGATGATGAGAGAAAGGAGGAATGTTTTTGAGGTTCCTCTGTAGCAGTTCAGAAGTTTGGAAGAGCCGACCCTGCCAAACTCTGCCCAGTTTCAACGAAGACCCAGAGCCAGGGCACGGCGTTGCTCTTCAAGACGTGTTTTCTCCAGATGTTTTCTGTCTCTCTGTCTCAATGGCACGCTTGTCCTTGAGGCTCCTAGAAACAGACCCAGGCCTGGGGCAGGGAGTGTGGGTTTGGGGGCAGTTTGAAGACCTTTCCACCCACTCTCCGTTCCTCCCAGAAGAGAGCAAGCAGATTGTTATCTCCTCATGGAGGCTTATTTCCAAAGGAAGAATGACCTGGAGGGGCATGGGAACTTGCCCTTGGTGGTGGAGGGGGGTTAAGAGGGGTGACCTTGGCTGCTGGTGGCAGGAGCTGTGAACAGTTGCTGAGGGCTGGCTGGGGACTGGCGTCTCTTTGTGGCAAGGTCTGTAGATTTCGATGAACAAAACGTAGTTCAGTTCTTTGTGAGCTTTTGTGAGAGGGGGGTTTATAGTGGCCAGTTGTAATGATAAGGAATAATAATAATGGCGGTAGCTCACATGTATGAAGCATTTATGGCATGCCAAGGAGAGTTCAGCCCTTCACATGTGGTATCCCCATAATCCTAACCAGCACTCTGAGAGAGAGGTATCATTGTCCCCGTTTCCCAGGTGATGCGACTGAAACCCAGAGAGGTGAAGTCACTTGTCCAAACACAGGGAGTATTAGTGTTAGAATTTACACTCACGTCTGTGTGTCTCATCCAAGGTGCGTATTGACAGCAGAGCCAGGATGAGAACCTTGGTCTCCTAAGGGCCCAGGCAGCGCCTTGTTCTGAGTACCATTTTGAGTCAACTGGACTCAGAGAGCCTTTTCTCTTTCTTCTTCAATTGGTGCTGCTTCAGGGAAGAAAAACAAGATTTCACCCAGGTAGTCTACCCGTCCTGCTGCATTCTTAAGAGTAGAAGTGTTTTTAGAGAGTCAAATCTAATTACCCAGAAGGGAATTATTTTACGTAGCCACCGGCGCCTTCCCCTGGAACTCTAAAGGATCTCGAGTCCCCCTTGAGGATCGGAGTCAGGTTCTGTGATTTGAGCAGAGGTAACATCATATGTGATTTTGGAAGACTCGTCTCTATTCTGTACCCTCTTTTTCTCTTCCGAGGATTCTAGTTTTTACTCTGAGCTGCTGGAATGTCCACCGCACACACAACTGAGGTGCTCTAAGTACTGTTCTCAGGCTGACTTTATTGATGGGAAAAGTCCACGGGGGGGGGGGGGGGCGTTGGGAGGCATATTCTCATGACCTCAGGTAGACGGAGGTGATTGTTCAAGTTCTTGAAGTTGAAGACTAGATGAGGAGAATGAAAACGGGAACCAACATCTCCAATAGGCTTGAGTTCCAGGTTCTGTTCTTTCATTCTCTATTCTCATTGGAATCCCAGCCTTTCTTAACAACATCCCTTGTTACAACTGTTTCCTCCTGCCTTCCCTCCTCTCCACTCTCCCTCCATTCCTGCCTCCTTTGTTCTCTCTCTCTCCCCCCTCCCTCATTCTCACAAACTCCTAATTTTTAAAAAAAATATTTTTATTGATTTCAGAGAGGAAAGGAGAGGGAGAGCAAGATAGAAACATCAATGATGAGAGACAATCATTGATCAGCTGCCTCCTGCACACCCCCTACTGGGCATCAAGCTTGCAACCAGGGCATGTGCCCTTAACCGGAATCGAACCCGGGACCCTTCGGTCTGCAGGCTGTCACTCTCTATCCACTGAGCCAAACTGGCTAGGGTGCAAACTCCTAATTTTTTGTATTGGTTTGTCTTAGTTATCTTTATACGCTAGTGAAGGACAAAAGATTTGATTTCGTCACTTTCTCAGACTTCAGGGACCTGTGCTACCCTGGATTGTGCATCAGGCCCCTTTATGAACTGCATTGACACATAAGGGGCAGGTTTACTGCCCTGACTTTGTAAGTGGCAATGGTGGAAAGTTACTGGATTCCTAAGGTTACCTCCCGCAGAGCACCGGTCAGCAGTTTCAGCACTGGGCAGTCAGGGTCAGTATTAAACAGAAGAGAGCCCTGTCAGGAAGAGCCGCTTGTCATACGGGTTAAGACACTTGGTGCAGTGGCTTCCGATGGAAACGGGTGTAGCGCCGCGAGGTAGAGACCTGGATTTTCTTCCAGCTGGAACTAATCGACTCTGTCACTCAGAGGAAGTCACCTCTCTCTGGAAAATGGGAAGTCACCCCTTTTCAACATACTTCTTAAAGCTTTAAAAATATTAGGGTACTGTAAATAATATGAATGGAATCAATAGAACTAATATTTAGAGATGTTTACTTGTGTGCTACATAGTTTATATGTGTGTACACACACACACACACACACACACACACACACATTTTATTCCTGGCAGCCACCCTATGTGACGAGCTAGCTAGTATATTCACTTTTAGCTAATAAAAAATACAGCTGAGGTTCTGAGAGGTTCAGTCCTAACTCAAGATCACATGCCTAGCTAAATGGTCTGCCCAACTCTCTCAATAGTGGGAGAACCCAGCTGGACCCACACTTACTAGCTGGTATGCCTGGCACTCCTATGGCCTCTCAGAGCTTGCCACACTCAGCTCTGGGTGACTGTGCAGAGTCTAAGGCAGAGAGAGTCCTGGGATGATTGCTTCGGGCTCTGAATAGCTTCATTTTGCATTCCAGATACCCGTCAGATTATCCCAGTGTGCTCTAGCAATACCCTCATCCTTTATATACCTCATTCCAGGAGAAACACCGGTAGGCTCCAAACTAGACCATTTTACCTCCGTGGGCATCAGCTCATGGGGGCTAGACAACTTCAGCTGCCGGGAACAGAAAGCCCACAAAGCCACATTCACCCGTCCTTCCTAACATCACCCTTCTAAGCTTAGAAGTCAGATTGGTTCGTCTTGTTGGTTTTTGACCCCAGCATGTGTTACTCTCTAAAGCTGATCCAGGAATTCACAAACGAGCATGTTCTGTAACAAGTGAGGTTTGGTTTGATGTGGCTTGGGAGTGGTCAGCAGTTACGTCATTCTTCAGTGACAAGCCCAAGGCTTGCTTTTCAGACTCTTCTGTGTCTAGTAACAGTGTGCCTGGGCGGCCCTTTGTTGTGGATCCCATCCCACATGCATGGAAAGAGTTAACGCGAATAAAGCAGTTTTATTAAACACTTTCATAAAAGTTAGGGGGGCAAGCTGAGGATCCCATGGCAGCATCCCTTGGAGTTCTGTGAATGGAGGTTTTGGTAGCTCTGTGTAGATTCCTGATTATTGAGCCAGAGCAGGTTTATTTAATTATCATTTGAAGGGTTTCCAATGGTGTTAACTCCACTTAGATCCGCTCTTACTAATCCCCCAATGTACATGGGGCCTGAGATAGCTTCTGCCCCTGGCTGACATTTGATACGTGTGGAAGGAAGTGATGAGCAGGCCAGTGGCTCAGGGCTGGATGTCCCCAGGCAGGAGGACGGTCATATTTCATAGCTGGTCTCCGTTCAGGCAGTAACTGGCTCCTTTCCAAAACCCAGCTTACTTCAGCTCTTTGTAGAAAGATAAAAGACTATCAGAAAAGCACTGAGCTACGAGAGGGGACTCTTCCTAGTATAGTTACCAAGATTGTTATTACTACAAAGCTCCTACTGGAGGTGCTTCTCTCACCCTCATAGGCACACGTGCCTGGGGCAGTGGTTTCTGCTACTGGTGTGTGACTTGGTCCTGGGCTGGCTGATGACACCAGAGCTGTGTATGGCGTTTATAAAGTGCAGCTGTGGTGACCAGAGCAGGGCATGGGAATCTATATTCTCTAGTGTAGGAAGCATAGCCCTAGGATTGACTGCCTCATATAAATTTTCAATTACTGTGAAACCAGTAGATTACAATTGCCTTCCAGGTGTTTTTTTGTGTGTTTTTTTAAATATATTTTATTGATTTTCCACAGAGAGGAAGGGAGAGGGATAGAGAGCTAGAAACATCGATGAGAGAGAAACATCGACCAGCTGCCTCCTGCACACCCCCCACCGGGGATGTGCCCGCAACCAATGTACATGCCCTTGACCGGAATCGAACCTGGGACCCTTCAGTCCGCAGACCGACGCTCTATCCACTGAGCCAAACCGGTTTCGGCCAGTTTTTTTTTTTTCTTAAAAGTCTAATTTTTTGGCCCCTTCACATAATTTTCTGACTCAGATGGCCTTTCCATCATACCGATATAATACAATTTCCTGTTTCCCACCCTTCTCTCATTCATTTGACCATGACCTAACAGCTGTCAAGGATGGGCTGCAGGAACTAAGGTAAAATGATCAAAAGACACAGAGTTCCAAGACTAAGGGAGTCTTTGGTCTGATCAGGAGACAATTGAACAATAAGCCAGCTATTATAGAGCAATATAATTGTGTGAGCTAAATTGCAATGGTGGCAGGTGGAATTTGCTGGAAAGTCAGGTAACATGTCCTAGGTGAGAAACCCTTTGACTGTAGGCTGAACAAAGGAGAGGATGGTTGTTGGATGCCAGGTAAACAAATGAGAAAGCAGAGAGAACATCTTTGCAAAGGCTCCGTGGCCCTAGAGCCTAATATGAGACAAGAACTACACGTGTCTTAGTTCTGCCATTGTATAAAATATGAGGCAATACATGATATAAAGAAGGGTGGACATACTGACCACGCCCAGATCCTGAAGGGCTTATAGATCATGAGTGCTGGGAGTTTGTATTTGACCTTATTACTGCATCTCCTCACCACATATATAGGTTCTTTCTATGCGCCTCATTTATCAGTATCTTTTTAAAATCCTCTCCCCTGACAATATGGCATGATGAAATTTCTTATCCACATGCAATACCTTGGAAGCAGGAGAAACTAAGTGGTAATTTGCTTTATTGCTCATGGATCCCTCATTTCAATTCTCATTTTCTGGCCCTGTCCACTTTAATTTTTGAAGCCAGAGGTCAGCTTGTGTGTAGGGCTTCCTTACCCATAAAACCTATGTTCTCAGACTGAGGAATCTCAGAGGGAAGGAGGCTTGGGAAGAGATTAACCAAAGAACATATGCATATGTATATTACCTATGGATATAAACAACAGGGTGGTGAAGGCCTGGGGCGGGGCAGGAACCAGGTGGAAGGAGGTAATGGGGGAAAAAGGGACATAGGTAATACTCTCAACAATAAAAGTTTAAAAACTAAAATAAAACCTATGTTCTCTTTGAAAGCCAATGTCTGCCTCACCAACTTCATTTCATGCCACTTTCCTCTTTGATCCCCAAGCTCCCTCCACACTGATCTTTTTCAGGTTTTCAAAGAAACCAAACGTACCCCTACCTCAGGGCTCTGCACAAGCTGTTCCCTCTGCCTGTGGTTCTCCATCTCCACCCCATCTAAATTGATCTTCCCGAAAAGGCCTTTTCCAGCCTCTAGTTAAATAGACAAGCTCCACTCCCCTATATTTTGCGGCACTTAATACATGTTTTACTTGTTTTATTGATTTTCTTTTTTCTTTATTGCCAGATTGCCCCATAAGTTCCATAAATGCTATGACCTGCGTGGCTCATTCACAAGGGCACCTTCTCCACCTATTTAATAATACATATTAAATAATGACTTGTTGAATGAGTGGGTGGATAAAGTCCTTAAGTTTAAACTTTAACAAAACCCAAACTACTATTCTTTTTTCATGCTCTGGTGCAGTCAACCTAAGATTTCTCTTCTCCCCCATGAACCTAAGGAAGCTTTATCCATCCCTTGTGCTGCAGCCTAAGCTCCATTCATTTAATGAAATCTGCAGTCTCTAAAGCTGACACTGATTAGTCTATCTCCTGACTTATATGTAAAATGCATATTTATATTTTGTGAATAATCTCGGAATCTACGTGTATTGTTTCCAGTTGGATCACTCTCCAAACTTCTTGTAATTTGTAAAGACTTTTCTCAGCTAGAAAAGCAATTTTTAATAATAAAAGCAATAAAGAAATATATTTAAGATGTGAGAGATACTGAAGCCTACATAATTTTTTTCACCCTGAGCTAAATACTATAGATGTTTTGTCTTCTTTTCCCTCAAGTAGTTTCTTTATACATTCCACAACTTCGTGTGCACGTGTGCATATCTGTGTAAGTATCCTGGATTTTAAATGTAACATGACTACCATGTCATTGTAAAGACTTTAAAAGACTGTTTCATGGTATGCTGGATCCTAAGTTCTACTTTTGAGAATCATGTGGAGCATCAGAAAAAATACCAGACTGCGTGGTAGGCACTGAAGTATATGTTATACCACTTTAAATATTGAATGCTCAATGGAGCTGAAACATAATAAAAAGAGTGTCTTTCCTCAAGTAGCTATACTTCTGATTTGTTATGGTACATTGCAGAAGCAAGAGGTGAAACTCCAGAATAATTTGTATTAGAAGCAAATGCGAAAGACTGTATCCCCAACAAATACCCCCGGTTCAAATACTGAGTGCATTGAGTGCACAGATGTCATCAGTAAATGTGTTCTCATTAGACTTCCAAAGCAAGGAGTTGGGAAAACCTTGGCAGACCACTCTTCTCTGAAATCTTGACTGCGAGAATGACTGCTGTTCTCTTTTTCTTCTAGAGTGACCGTCTTCTTATCAAGGGAGGCAGAATCGTCAACGATGATCAGTCCTTTTATGCTGATATTTACATGGAAGATGGCCTAATCAAGTATGTATCTAGAACCCTCCTCTTTATCTTTTTGTACTTAACCCCTTCTTCAGAAAGAAGCTTTCTACTTTTTGCTTATTTCACTAGTGGTTCTCTGTGTTTCATGTCTTCTTCTCCTTAAAAATGAATCTTTATTTTCACCCCTCAGTCTGGATGCATATGATTATTCAAAAGTGGGAGCTAGCCTTAGTTCACTTGGATTACATGAATAAAGTGAAAAACCTGCGTTTGATCAATCCACTGAGGTGGAGGGCACCTCGGGCCAGCTGCGTGGATGGGCATTCTATGCGTCTTGGAGAAGTGGAATATGTGACCACTGTCCTTAAGGATACTGAAAAGTGTGCACAAATTATAGCACCCTAAAATAGGTCCCCAAGGAGTTCAGATGAGGATAAGTCATTTAGAAGGGTCTGGAGGAAGGTTTTGGGGTGGAGAGGTCATTTAAACTGAACCTTGACTTAGGTAAGAGCACAGATAGGACATATTCCAGGCGAGTTTTCCAAATAGATACTTTAGGAATGTATAATTTCTTAGCAAAATGGTTTGCTATTGGATGCCTGTAAGCAGCACAGCCAGGTAACCTTTATGTGCAGGTTCCTTACCTAGTGACCTTTAAGGAAATGTTTGATAGACACATAGCCTTTCATCACAGAAGGCACGGCACATCCCCACAGGCGCATTCAACTCATCCTACTAGCCATTCCTGACCTCGTTCAGCTTTGTATTTATGTTATTCAACTTTATTGACTAGTTTAATATTCTGGTTATAGGAGACCTCTTCCTTATCTTTGAAAACCTGGCTTAGATATAAATTTTTGTTGGTGGACATTCTTTATCAGCCCCTCACTCTGAGCT
Source organism: Cnephaeus nilssonii (assembly GCF_951640355.1). NCBI lineage: Eukaryota > Metazoa > Chordata > Mammalia > Chiroptera > Vespertilionidae > Cnephaeus > Cnephaeus nilssonii. The sequence continues at coordinate 85,957,844 of NC_137076.1, read as the reverse complement.
ATCTTCCCCTTCTATATAAAACACAGTGTGTTTTTTATCAATCATAGCAATCCTGACACCCTTAGGCCCCCTTGAGAGCAAGGACCATGTCTTGTTCATCTTCATATTCCCTGCACGGAACCTAGTATTTAGCACATTGAGCACTTAGCACTTTTATAAGAGCTACCTTTTATTGAGTATGTAGTATGTCAGGCACTGTTAAATGTTTTTACACTTTACCTCATCTGATCTGCCAAAAATCCTATGAAGTACTATTATTACGCTCGTCTCAAATGAGAAAGAACATAGAAAGTAAATAATTTGCTAAAGATCAACATATTAATCAGTACCTTGAATAAATGAATGAACAATGCTAGATTTGGTATTTAGTTGCCTTGCCAATTTCCATAAGTAATTTTTCATAGTAGAAGTAGGAAAAAATGGAAATAATAGGCAAGCTAACCAATATAAAACAATTTTGTCAAAATATCAGTCACAATTGATTTTATATTTTTTATTGCTAAATATTATTTTATATAGTCGGCTCTCTTTGGAGGTAGCGAATTCCCTCACTTAGTGATTCAGAAATAGAAAAAAAAAAGTATTACCTAATGCTTCTTTCTTATTTCAGAGCTTATGACAGGCATTAGTAATTGATCCCAGAACTTTCCACAGTTGAGTCTTAAATGCAAGTTCAATCCATCTTCACACACTTATTCAGTCATCTACTACCAAAGTTGAATATGCAAAATGAATTCCTTTTGGCATCTTCATTAGATTGGACTAGGGACCACTTAACAAGGATATTATAGAAGGAATTTAACTATCAGATGTGTGGGTTGGTGGTGGAGACAAGGTTGGATAAACATGATCTCCATCCAATCCTGACAACGTTCTTAACAGAGTATAGAAACAGAAATACAGGTGGTCCTCAAAGATGGTTTGACTTATGATTTTTTTTATATTACAATGGTTTGAAAGTGATACTCCTTCAGTAGAAATCATACTTCAAGTTTTGAATTTTGATCTTTGCCTGGGCTAGTGATAGATGGTACAATACTCTGTTATGATGCTAGGCAGCTACAGCAAGGTGATTTTGCCCAACTTTAGGCTAATCTAAATGTTCTCAACTTGACTAAGCTATAATGTTTGGTAGGTTAGGTACACTAAGTGCATTTTCAACTTAGTATATTTTCAGTGTATGAGTGGTTTATTGGGACATATAATCCCACTGTAAGTCTGGGAGCATCTATTATATCCTCCAACTGTTCCATAGTTGTTTGCCTGTGAATATTGATGGAGTGCTTGCTATGTGCAAGGCAGTTGTCTTAGTCACTGGACATATGCTATGTCACATGCTATGTTAGATGCCTTTGGGATCCAAGTCATCTCTTCCCCTGGGAACCTTATGTAATTTCAGAGGAACTAAATAATGTGTGTGCGTGTGTGTGTGTGCGTGTGTGTGTGCATGTGTGTGTGCGCGTGCGCACAAACGACAGATTTAACATTACCAGATAATATCAACATCAAATATTAAATTAGTAGAATGATGAGATTCAGAGGGAGAGGGCTGGTTAATAAATGGGAGTAGGATGGTTATTAATCATAGTAGATGGTATCTATTGACTTCTTATGTACCTAACAGTGTCCTTTAAGCTTAACACAATAACATCTAATCTCCACAACAAGCATTTTTATTACATTTTACACATGAAGAAATTAAGTATCTTGGCCAAGGTCATAACGCTAGTAACTGGCAAAGCCAAGATTGTGCTTCTAGCTACCCCAATTCCAGAGCTGATTTACACTTAATTACTAGACCTGGCTGTCAGTAGAAACTGGACAGGAATTAATATAACCTTGGTTAGTTCAGTACAGGAAAAGAGGAAGGCATTTCTGTTTTGGACTTGGTGTTGTACTAATTGTCATAGTGGTGCAAACGCACGTGCATCCACACAGAGAGACCGGACAGCTCTTCATGCCCTTGGCTCTCGTTTTCCCTCAGAGGAAAATCAGCAAGGAGGAAAAACGGGAACACGGCTGGCCAGTATCTGGACTAGAATGGGGTTTCTTTCAGAGGCTGCATTTTTTCTACAGTGTGTTTTGAATTGTGGCGGCTCTGGAATGGCCCCGTGGTGATGTGGTGAAGTTGAACTCTTGGAGATGTCAGAAATACTTGATCTGAGTTGCAGAACTAAGATTTTGGCAGGCCAGTAGTGGACTTCTGGTGCCCCAAAGGAGTTTCCTTCTCGGCTGGCTATGAACAAAGGGGGAGCATTCATGCTACTGGCCATGGGGCTCCTGGATCCCCCAAGGTAGGAGGCATTTAATGACAATGTAGGAGCTTATGAATCAGAGTCCTACCTGCAACCCACATTGGACAGGTTGAACTGGCCATTTAAGTCAAGGGTGTGAAGTCACAAATAATTCGAGCAACATGAGATGAAGTGTGAGGCGACATTGTTCCAGGGCTAGTTGTGTTTGTCCCTTGCCTGGTGGAATGTGCCTTGGGCATACTCACCAGCTTCTTCCCCACCCAAGTCCCCCTCTCATCCTCCCTGGGGGCTCTGAAACTTCCTGGGGGAAGGTGTGTTTGGTTGAGGTTGTCATAATCATCTTCCTTGGCTTGAAGCTTCCACTGAGGTGCTGACCCTGCCAAAGCAGCTGAGACTAGGCAGCTGCAACTTTGACTTCCTCCCTATGAATTTGCCTTTGTATGTGATTGATGGATACATTATCAAGGAAGGGTGGGCTGGGGAGCGAAGACTGGGGTGCCAAAGGACCTCTTTTGTTAGGAGCCCAGGTGAACCCCCTTAGAGGATAGCTAAGTGCACATGCCTGTTCTTTAAATGATTCATTACCCTATGCAACCCCAAAATATTTATTTCACACCCTATGTGCTAGACACTCTCAAACCCCTGGGGTCACAGTACTAAACCAGAACACATGTTTCCCCAAACAGCACATTGGATTGTTTTGTGTCTGTAAAAACGGTTTTCTGTATGTATACCTATCTTTATTTATTTCTAACTTGTGAATCTACTTTGATAAATGTGTTCCAATGTTTAAAACTGTTATAATACTATGTCTGTCTTTGAAATCACTCTTTTCAATTGCCAGTTGTTTCACTGTCTTGCCAGGCAAATTGGAGACAATCTGATTGTCCCTGGAGGAGTGAAGACCATCGAGGCCAATGGGAAGATGGTGATCCCCGGCGGCATCGATGTCCACACTCACTTCCAGATGCCCTACAAGGGGATGACCACAGTGGATGACTTCTTCCAAGGGACAAAGGCTGCCTTAGCTGGCGGCACCACCATGATCAGTAAGTTCCCCCAAATTACACACTCCTGGTCCCGAGAGTTAGGCGTGTGTTAACCACCGTGCTCTCTGATGACAACTTGTACACGTCCCTTAAGACAGTTGGTAGACTTTGCCTGATGGGACCTGATAGAAGCAGGTTGGAGTGAGGACATTGGCAGCTCACCACCACTGCATGGAAGAGATGCATGAGGTTCATGACAATGAGTACAGCCATTCCCTCCTGTCTTCCTTAGTATTTGGGGTGGGTGTGCCGGTGATGGAGAATCAGAAATGACCACCTCTGGGCCTGTCACTGGGAAAAGCGGACTGAAAAAGTTGTGGATGGGGGGGAAAAGTTATTTCAGAACTTCCCATTTGGGTCTCAGGCAGGAGGGGCAGAGAGCATAGCAGAGAGTTTAGTGTTATCTGGTCTGAGCTATTTGTTGACCAGTTCATATTTTTAAGATTGGGCAAGCTACGGTATGTCTGTGGTTTCCTTTTTTGGTTTTTTTTCTTTCTTTCTTTTCTGGTAACTATTACAATTCCAAGGAAACCTAGGGAGTTGCATGCCATTGGATTACTGAACAGAAAGTGGTCCAGGCCGTCCTTCCTGTACCAAGCGAATTCCAATGACCTGGGTCCCCTCCCAGGCCCCATTCCAAACTTGATCAGCAAGGCCACTGTTTATTTTAACACCTTATACATCCACCCACAAACATAGAACAGCCTAAACCTTAGAATCATTCACTTCCTTTTACTTCCTTTCGATGGGAGCCTTAGCAGGCTTCAGCTTCAGCTAGCTGGGTGTGGAAGCCCAGGACAATTGTATCGAGGCCATAAAAGGTGCAATTCCAGCCAAAGTGGGGAAGCCAGCTGACTTCTCAGCAGCCGCCTGCCCACGGAGGCCCTGGTGTGTGTCCAGACATCAGTAATGTAGCTCCGCGCATTTGCTTTTCCGATAAGTGCACTTAGGCTGCTTGCGATAGAGGGCTGAGGAAATGAGGGATCTTGGCTTGGCTTTCTGCCATCTGGGCAAGGAGTTGAGCTTGTCAGCACTCTGGAGATGTGTGTTTTGCTTAGTCTTTTGCACAAGGGAAGGAGCAGGAGGAACGTCAAGAGTTCCAGGTGGCAAGGGAGAAAAGTATACAAAGAACCACACAAGTGTTCGTGTCCTTCGTAGACAATTAAAGAACCCAGATGTGAAAAAGAAAATAAGGAAAGACAACCCATAAACCCCACATCACTGTTTCAGTTTGGCTATATATTTTTTCCTATTTAACAAAAATAGGATCATAATAGACACATCGTGTTTTCGCCTCCTATTTTCACAAAATGAAATGTCATGGATGTCTTTCCATTCATTTATGTTTATTCTACCACAACATGTAGAACAGATGCCAGACCCTCTGTTTTATGAAGGTATCACAATTTATGTATTTACCCAAACTTCCCTATTGTTAGACATTCGATTGTTTCCAGTTTTTCACTTACATAAATACGTAATAATTTAGACTGACAGACATCTTTAGAACCCAGATTGTGCACGCAGCGTTGTTTAATCCTGTGGGAATAATTCTTGAGTTAAGGTATGAAAAAATGTCAAGGTTTTTGGCATCAATTTTATAATTATTTAAAGGCAAGTTGTGCTGATTCTCACTTTTCCTCGACTGCCCAGGCGAACTCTGAGGGTGTCCCTTTTGCCTTATCCTCACCAACTGTAAATGTTATCATTTTTAAAAATATCGCTTAGGTTGCAGGTACTGCATGAGTAGATTTGGGCCTCAAGGAAACCAGATTCTCGATGAAGAATTTGCATAGAAATAAGATCCGTGGGCCTAGCGTCAGGCTCCTTCAGAGGACAGGGGCTCTCTGTCTGGCAGTAAGCGTGAGAGTATCACTCTTCTGGGCCCTGACATAACTCTAAAACCCTTCCTCCACCCTTAGGGGGGTGTTGGACTTTTATCTGTTCTGATGACTCCCTACAGTACTGCTAATAACGGCACATAGTATGCACACATTGATAGCTAACATTAGTTGAGCACTTACTATGTGCCAGGCATCAGGCAAAGCACTTTGGTGCATTTTCCCTCTTCATCTTATAACAAACTTAGAAGGAAGGCACTATGACATCCTGCCTCCCACCCCACTTGGGACCCATTTCAAGGATGAGGAAAATGAGGTCTAGAGAAGCTAGTAATTTGTACAAGGTCCCATAGTTACGTGACAGTTAAGCCATCAGCCACACTTTCCAAGGTTAATTCCGTGCTCAGGAAATAGAAATCTTGCAGCCATGGCTACGTAAGCAGGTGCAGGCCTGTGCAAAGGGGAACAGAGGCTGGGTCAGTGAGTCACCCGTCTGGGGTCTCTGTCCTTCAGTCGACCACGTGGTGCCCGAACCCGAGTCCAGCCTGACGGAGGCCTATGAGAAGTGGCGGGAGTGGGCTGATGGGAAGAGCTGCTGTGACTATGCCTTGCACGTGGACATCACCCACTGGAACGACAGTGTGAAGCAGGAGGTGCAGAGCCTCATCAAAGACAAAGGTGAGCCCGAGTGTGCCTTCCTCCCTTCCCCTCGCCCCTCCTCCACACAACATCCACTCATTTGAGTCCCTTCCCCTAGCTTGGAGCCTGGAACCTCAAGCATGCATGCTGGAAGAAAGGGGCACCACTGCGTTCCAGGCGCTTTATTTAGTCCATCATTCTTACTCCTTGCAGGGTCCCCACGAGATGGGAATTATTATCCTCACTTGGCAGATGGAGAACCTGAGGCTCAGAATGAGTAGCAAGCAATAGATCTCCCCACAGTCCGGGCTCTTCCCCTCCATACAATGCTGCCCATTTGACAGAGGAAGAAACTGAGGCCAGGAGAGGTTAACTTCATATACAAGGTCACACACCTACTGGATATGAGATTAGGAATTTTTAAGCTTCATTATTTTTACTCCAAAGGTCAAACTCGTCAAACTCATTACTATTATATATTAACAGCATCCCCAGAAAAGCTAAGATATTTCTGGGAGCAAAAATGTGTTTGTACTCGGGCTAGGAGCTTAGGGCACGAAACATGTTCTCGTGTGTGTGTGTTAGGGGGGTGAGGGTGGGGGCAAGAAGAGGGGTTTCCTCTCAGTGAGTACATGGTTTAGGTTCCCATTGTCTTCTTAGACTCCTCTATTCTCTACTTCTTCCTACATTTTGATGGCCAGATATTTCACACACATGCTCCACTCCCCATACAGACACGCGATGTGCTCGGCATCTAAGGCTGCCTGGGGGACGCAGGGAAGTATAAGGAATGGCCTCTGCTGAGCCACCGAGGCAGAAGGAAGCAGGCCAGTGAAGAGCATCAGAATAGATGCCTGAGATGCAGGACTGACCGGATGCACAGTCTTGAGGCAAAGGCCAGGAGTGTGTTCTGGGATGGAGGGGAGAGGATGAGAGGGCCAAGCCCCTTGCATGAATTTCGTGCACCGGGCCTCTAGTATATATATAAAATTGAGAACACTGTAGCACACTGGTAGTGTTCACACCCTGGGGGTTGCACCACATACTAGTTCAGTGCACTTGGAATATCTAACTTCTTGAGCCTCAGTTTCCTCATCTGTAAAAGTGACACCTCTCAGAAGACGAGCTTTCCTTTCCATTCCCTTCCTCACCCCGCAAGCTCTGCTCCTGTCCTTCCTGATTCAGAATGAGAGATTAACCCTCTCCCTCCTTCCTTGTGTCTCCTTTCACCTGGGCTTCGGAACGGCTTTAACACCCACTTCCTTCCAAGGGGCCTGGTCATTCCACGGATGACACAGAGGCTGTGGGCAGGGTGGTGTTGGGAAAAACTGCCCTCAGTTGAACCACTCTGGGTAGGGAAGTTCTCAAATTGCAGCCACTTTTGGCCTGGAACACTGTGGGCTGAGGCGGCCCTGATGGTTGGAGATCAAAATTATTCTATTTTTTTCAAAATGACTCTCTGCTCCCCAGTCCCACCTATTTCTGTACATTACTGTATTAATCGTTTATTTGAGGTGAAAAACTAAATGGATCATTTCTCAATACCCTTACAACTTAGATATTTAAGCTCAAGGTGACACTTGACTTCCGCCCAGTAGCTCTGTTGGTTCTCCAAGGACAGGGTCCTCTCAGATTCACCCCTGCAGAGGTCACGTGCAGGGCAGGCACTTCTTAAGCAGTGAAATAAACCAACCTCAGGAGATCTGTTCATGGAGACCAGGCATGGGTCAGGGCTAGTGAGTGCTAGGAGCTCGGCATGTATCTCATTGAATGTTTCCCACACTTATAAAGCAGGGTATTGTTATTTTTCCATTTTACAGATGAGGAAACTGAGGCTCAAGAAGTTAGATATTCCAAGTGCACTGAACTAGTATGTGGTGCAACCCCCAGTGTGTGAACACTACCAGTGTGCTACAGTGATTCTCAATTTTATATATTTACTAGAGGCCCGGTGCATGAAATTCATGCAAGGGGCTTGGCCCTCTCAGCCTCGGTCGGCCCTCACAGCCCTTCGCAGCCTCGGCCGGCCCTCGCTACCTTGGCTTCATCCGGAAGGTCGTCCAGATGGTCGTTCTGCTGTTCATTCTAATTAGCATTTTAGCTCTTTATTATATAGGATACTGCCTCAAGCAAAAACAAAGCTTATTGACCCTGTGGACTGGGAGTGCTGGTTGTGGGCAAGAAAGAGGTGCAGAAGAGGAGACCATTCTCTATGACATTATGTAGGAATTGTTGCTTTTCCAGGGTGAGGAGGGAATAGAAAAATGCACTTGGAGAATGGGAAGCATCACTTTGCATTGGGCCGGAGCCTGTAATGTGCTCGGGCCCCATGGGCCATCGAAGTGGGAATAAAGGATGGAGAGTGGTTGTGATAATGCTGTCGTCTTCCTGTTCCCCCCCCCCTCCCTCTCTTGCAGGGGTTAACTCCTTCATGGTTTACATGGCCTATAAGGATTTGTACCAGGTGTCCAACACAGAGGTAAGGATCCATTGCTGTGTGGCTTGGGGTATCTAAATGGGTTTCCTGTTGTTGCTGATGACCTTGGCTCTTTGCACATGAGTCACTGTGGGCACTGTGGGAGACCGCTGGGCCAGAGTGCTTCTTGCAGTCCACGCTCCATCTTAAATCAGGTAACGGGCAGGGTGCTGGTGGCAAGGGAGACAGGGAGCTAGAAGTTCCACTGGCAGCAGCTTTCTCAAGAGGACAAGAGGAAGGGCCTGCCTCAATCTCCATCTACCAAGCAAACGCAAACTCCTTATGAGCTCAGGGAACAGGCGAGGTGCTCAGCCTTGAAGGATTAAGGAGGGCCGCCTGCTGTTTGGGGGAATTGTCCCAGCTTGCCTCTGACTCTGTCCTTAAGAAATTTGTGAGATGTGTTTTAGACAAATCTAAAGTCGTAATTCCCAGCTTTCCTGATTAGAAGGTGAAGGGAGGTCTGTTTTGAGAGGTTGAGAGACAGGGGTTTCAGCTCCCGCATTAGCTTCTGGCTGGGCTGTGGTGGTCTTCGGGAGCATGGGTTGAGAAGGATTCTGAAGCTGTGTCTCAGCTCAATGGGAAATAATTCCCTAAAAATGTGTGCTGAGGGGGAGTAGAGTGGTCGGTAGCATTGTTATGTGTTCACCCTGTCAGCTTAGGCAACACAGTAGGTTCTGTATATAGACAGTTTTCTGGAATTTCTTCGGACTCGCGCCCCTCTTGGGCCGGGCATGTTTTAGTCTGTATCTCTGCCCTAGGCACTTACTTCCTCTGGTTTATCCCCTCTGGCTCTCATAACCGGGCCTTGTGTGAGGTTGCTGAAAGCACCGGTGGCCGGTGAAGGTGACAGAGATTCATTTCCATTTCAGCTCTACGAGATCTTCACTTGCCTGGGAGAGCTGGGAGCCATTGCTCAGGTCCACGCTGAGAACGGGGACATCATTGCCCAGGTAACGGCGTGCAGCTCCCTGGAGGGCGCTTTCGGCATGGGCTTCGCTCTGCATCCCCTCCGTTTCCTCTTTGCTTCCCTGTTCCTTGAGCTCTCACTGTGTGGAAGGCACCATCATAAGCGCTCCATTAAAATCCTGCCCTAAAGGACCTCATGTCCAGGAGGAGGAAAAAAGGAAATGTGGACAAGTGAGGGAGCAGGTGCCAGTTGTTGGAAAACGGAGAGAGATCTGGCCGCTCTGGAGAATCCAGAAAGGCTTCCTGGAAGAGGAGGTTTTCAAATCAGGCCATTAATTGGGAGAGTATTGCTGCTTCTCTTTTGAAAATGAGTCCAAGCTACGTGGCCTTCTGTGTCCTAAAGAAAAACCCTAAGGCAGCACTTCTCAGAAGCCAGAAATCTGATCCAGGACTGCGGTACTCGTGGCCTTAGATGATAAAGAATTTAAGTCTTGTGGGGCTCACATGTCCCATTGGTTTCCTAGAAATCATGCTGAAAAGCCTGCGAGTGATGAAAGTGAGGGTCCTAAGGTCCCAATTGATCATTGGTGAGGAGGCAGAAAGCACTTCTCTCCCCATCTCCAGGGCTGCTTCATGGGCTAATGCACAGATGTGCCTTAGCCATAGTTTTGTTTATCCCAAGATTGGCCTCTGCTAGATGGAGGCTGCCAGAAAAGAGTGTGAGCTCTCTTAGTCCATGCGATACGATTAATAGCAAGAAGCCATTATTCATTCTTTCAGAGAGTGTTTCCTGAGCGCTCTGTGCCAGGCATCAGGCTACACAGGGGTGAGCCAAAACAGATGTCCTCCACGGCTCGGAAGTGCTTGGGCTCTGCCTTCAGTTCAGAAGTTGTCCAGGACTTGGTGAATGTGACGGGCAGGGGTGTGGGAACTAGGCTGCGGCCCAGTCTAGCTTAGACCTGTCGGCTTCCAATAGCAGGTACCACTTGGTGAGCACTTCCTACCGTGTGCCAGGCTCCTATAAATGGTCTCCTAGGTTCTCATTTAATCTTCACCCAACCCTTTAAAGTTGACTGCCATCCTCCCCATTTTGTGGATGAGAACATTGAGGCCCGGAAGGATTACGTCACTGGCCCAAAGATCACTGCAATTGACTGGGAGACCAGAATCTCAGTCCCTTACGTGATGGGCCTCAGTTGGTGTCTCACCCAGAGATGGTACATCCGGGCCCCTTGCCCCACCGGTCCAGCTGTAGGACTCCAGCTGTTGGAGTGTTGTCTCCCTAGCGGAGGAGGTGAGCTAAGTGTGCACTTTCCTCTTGCTTATGACCAAGAGGTTAATTAGGCCCCTGACAGCCTTCTCCTACGTCCTCCACACACCCAGAGCTAATGAAATCATTTTCCAAGGAAGGTCCAAATGCCTCGCTCCCAGGGGAGGTATCTGGTGGTATTAGAGCCATCACTCCTCCCCCTTCTCCAAGTTTTCAGTGCAGCGGCCAGAGGTCCCAGCCCCAGAAACCAAACTCCCAGCTTCTTCATTCTAGAGCCTGTGCAGGCACACGCGCTCCGACTCAAAGCCCCTTCTCCCGCTTCCCCTGTGGCTCCGTGGCACGCAAGTGTCTCTGCTCGCCCCCCGCCTCCCCGCCCCCCTACCTTGGGAAGATCTGTTCTGAGTTAGGAAGAGAATAAGGGCATTCATCCATCTGGATGAGTTTCTTGTGCGTGTTTATGAAATTCAGCTTGAGCTGAAAGATTTGATCACATTATCTAAATGAAGCAGCTGCTGTCCTCAGAGTCTCTGGCTGCACTTCATGCCAAAGTGACTAAGGAGGAAGAAATCTTTCCCTACGGGTCCCAACAAGGGGTATTTTCCAAAGGACAGTCTGAGAACACAGCATCCTTGGCCACTCATCCAACGGATACTTATTGGGCACTTATTATGGTAAAGCACTGGAGAAGGAAGGTGAAAAAGACAGCGTCTCTTTCCTCCTGGAGCAGACCAAAACTGCCATGACCCAACCCGTGTGCTTACCCCAGTGATCAGTGTCTCAAAGTGCCATTGCTCCCCACCCATGCCAGGTGGCACCAATGGCTTTTCACATGCCATTCTTTGTTTATTATTATTAATTGATTTTTTTTTAAGAGAGAGAGAAGAAGAAACATTGATTTATTGTTTCACTTATTTATGCATTGAGTTGTATGTACTTGTATGTTGATTCTTGTATGTGCTCTGACTGGGGATTAAACCTGCAACCTTGGTGTATCAGGACGACGCTCTAACCACTTAGATACCCATCCAGGGCCTTTTACATGCCATTCTTTACACACACACACACACACATTTCAGAGAAGAAGGGAGAGGGAGAGTAGAAACATCAATGATGAGATAGAATCATCAATGGGCTACTTCCTGCATACCCCCTACTAGGGATCCAGCCCACAACCCTGGCATGTGCCCTGACCAGGAATCGAATTGTGACCTCCTGGTTCCTGGGTTGACGCTCAATTACTGAGCCATACCGGCCAGGCTTACATGCCATTCTTAAGTCTTCCAGCTGTAGGAGCAACCTGGCTTTGGGCACAGGACTTTCCAGCATGAGCAGCACTTTAGAATCACCTCTGGAGCTTGGAGACTGATTTCTAAGATTCTCCCAGGTCTCTAGATTCAGATTCAGGAGGTCAGGAGGAGTGTTCAGACAAGCATGTTTGAAAGAATTCCCCTGGTGACCTTCACCTGACTGTTGTCCTAGAACTCTTAAACAAGGTAACAGCGAGAGTCTCCTAACAGATAGAAGATGCTTTCACTGGAGACCTTAACCCTTGTGTGTGCTCGAAAGGCAATTCAAAGTGGAAACTCAGCAGAGTTTGGAAGAAGTTTTGTTCAGTCCAAGTTTCAATCAATTGAATAGTAAGAATGAAATGGAGGTACATTGCTGGAACAATCAGCCTCTGACCATTTTTCAAATACTGTAGAGCTGGGGACAGTGGCCATTTTACTTGTCATGGTTGCTTTTAGTAGCATCTTCCTTTCTACTCTTCTTTTAAAAATTACTGTCGAAAACAAACAAACATCAACAACAAAATAGTTCTTTTCCAGGTAAAAGGAATTCCTTCTTCCTAACACCTCAGGGTTCCAGTTCACTCTCTCCACATCTCTCACCTCACCAGTGCACAGGCTCAGAGGAACTGGCTTCCATACTTGGAGAGTGAATGCCAGCAAAATTGCAGAGATGGTGGCTCAGGATTTGTGCCAGTGCCAGTTAGCCATGCGTGTGTTCACTGTCCAGCCACCTGCTTCTTCCAGAAAGCTGGCCAGAAGTCTGAGGAATTTAGCCACTAGCCACAAGAGGTAGACAGTTCTGCCTCATCCAAGACCTAATTAATTAGAATTTGACCAATAGATGAACTCAGGTAATGGTGGTTAAAGGTAGTAGTTTGTCTAGTTAAATTCTAATCCATTCATTTAAGTCATAAAAGTAAAGCATTAAAGAGCCTGATGAGCTTACTAAAATGCAGGTTCCTAGAATTTAACCTCAGGTATTCAGATCTGGTAGAACTGAATCGGGCCAGACTTCTGCATCTCCACAAACAACCCAGTTGATTCCGATGTAGGTGGTGGGTTGACTAGACTCTGGGAAATGGCGGGACCGCGCTGTAAAGGCCATCAAGTCAGGGGCCTTGTTGCCTTAATTCAAGTAAGTACCTAACCTAGAGCCTAGCATAAAGCAGATACTCAGTACTTTTGTTGAATGAATAGGTTTTAAAATGCATAAATAAATTGAAAAACGAGTTAAGGGAGTGTGCTTACAGAGGTTTGCATCTGAAAGAAATGAAGTATAAGTGATCGTGTGAGTTTTGAAGCACAATGTAGAAAAAAGTGTTACTTTTTAACAGACTTTCTTGTAATAAAAGCAGGCCACTCTCAAATGTTTTTTCCTCCTTTTAATTAAGGCTCTATCCTGCTTTGCAATTCCTCCTATAGAGTTGATGAATTTGTTCAACATACATATTTTATTCTTTCCCCCCTTGAATACATCTTCAGCATAACTCCTCCAAATCTCGGTTGAGCCCATCTAAAAGCTGCCCTCTATGTCTTGGAAATAGAGTTAGGAGTTAGCTTATAGTGCCTATGTGCTTTAAAGTTTTAGTTTAAGTATTGATGTATTACAAGAAATTGCAGTAGTACCATTTTTGGTTGGTCTGAATGATTTCAGGCTTTGAAATAAATCTTGACTAAGTGATGTCATAAGTTTTAAAAACTAAAAACTTTCCTCTATTTTTTTTCTCATTCTAGGAGCAAGCCCGGATGTTGGAAATGGGGATAACTGGCCCAGAAGGCCACGTGCTGAGCAGACCAGAGGAGGTAAGTTGCAGGGGGTTGGAGGAGGGAGAGGAGGAGGAAGAGAGAGAGAAGCAATAGCAGGAGGGGCTTTCTTCTTTTGCCAGCATCTTCCCAGAGACTCCCGTCACCACAGTGCCAATCCCAGCAGCCTCCTGGATGGCCTGTCAGTCATTTTACAGAGGCAGGGCTGGTACTCAGCCTGCCTCCCCTAGGCACAGGCACACACGGTGTATGAGCAAACATGGTGAGAGGCAGCGAGGCTCTATCAGTACCAGACAGGAGACTGGAACATTTCTTCCAAAGACCACTTTGACTGAGCCAACTCAAGGGCCCCTGAGAAAATAAGAAAGGAATGCTTTCCTCTGACCCCTAATCTCTCTAAAGATAACACCAGTTGGAGGTATTCCGCAGTTATTCAGTAGGAGTGGAAAATTTCCAAATCCTTTCTTAATCAATGTGAATTCCAGAGACATTTCTACTTATTCCCGTGTCCCACATTACAGTTTGAGTCCTGCAAGATATTGGCCTTATGGGTAGGAGGCAGAATAGGTTTTAACAGGCAGTATGTCGGTCGATTTGTGTAAGGGATTGATTGTGTCTAGGTGTGGAAGTTTCCCGTATGTAAAATAAATGCTGATTAGGGACTGTGCTTAGCAGCTGAAGCGTGAATGAAAGGTAAGTGGGGGCTGATTCCATGCCTCTGGGATGTCAGCAAACTCAGCTGCCGGCATAGGGCACAGTTGGAAATTGGCTGCCCACATGGCTGAGAGCATATTGGCTTTGGGGGACTACCCTGGGTCTGGCACCTGGAGCAAATTCCAGGTCCTCCATGTCAGCGAAGTGAACCATGTTCCTCATCTGTCATTCAAGCCCCACACTCTAAATCGGTAGAAGAAGGAGTCAGAACCAGAAATGATTACCTGCCCGTTGCCCATCTCTTCCAGAATCTTTAAAAAAATTAAATCCTAACATACATAGAGAAGAGTGTTCCTATCATAAAAGTGCAAGGAATTTTCGCAAACTGAATACACTTATGTAAGTAGCACCAGAACATCATCAGCACCCCAGAAACTCCTTTGTCTAGTGATACTTTTGTTACCAGTTGAAATAATTTATAATTTTGTATGTTGGGGGTGTAAATTGGTGCAGCCACTGTGGACAACAGTAAAGAAGTCCCTCAAAACAGAACTATTAATTCATCTTCTGGGTGTTTATCTGAAGAAAATGAAAACACTAATTCAAAAAGATATTTGCACCCCCGTGTTTATTGCAGCTTTATTTACAAGATATGGAAAGAACCTCAGTGCTCATCAATGGATGAATGGATGAATAAAATGTGGTACACACACACACACACACAGGAATATTATTCAGCCATAAAAAAAAGAATGAAATTCCACCATTTGTAATAACATGGATGGGCCTTGAGGGAATTATGCTACATGAAATTAGTTAGACAAAAAAGGATAAATACCATAGGATCTCACTTAGTGTGTAATCTAAGAAACAAAACAACAATCACTCCCCCAACACTCTCTACCCCCAAAAAACAACAACAAGAAGTTCATAGATACAAAGAACAGATTGGCAGTTGCCGGAGGCAAAGGGTAGGAAAATTGGATGAAGATGGTCAAAAGGTACAACCTTCCAGATATCAAATACATAAACCACGGGGATGTAATGTACAGCATAGTGTATAGTTAATAACACTGTATTGCATATTTGAAAATTGCTAAGAAAGTAGATCTTGACAGTTCTCATCACAAAAAAATGTTGTAACTGTGTGTGACGGATGTTAAGAAGACTTACAGTGATCATTTCGCAATGGTACAAATATGGAATTACCATGTGGTACACCTGAAATATAGTATTCTATGTCAGTTAAGCCTCAATTTAAAAAAATAGTGATGAGGTTACAGTCACAGCACCCCTGTGAAAGGCTGTGTCCTCAATGCCAGGCCCCTCTGTGGAACAGTTGCTTTTGCCCAGGACTGTGCTGACGGCTTTGTCGCAGTTGTCCTTGCTGCTGCTCTGGGTGGTCAGGGTTATTGTGCACAAGGAAGCTGAAGAGCAGAGCGGTCAAGGCCCATTGTGTCTGAAGGAAGTTTACACAATGCAGGTAGGCCAGGGTGATCGGCGCTGTGGGTGACACTTTTCTTAAATGCTGGTCACTGTGGGGATGTGCTGGTGAGATAGATCCTTCAGCAGCAGCCAGGGGATTTCTGGGCAAAGTCTATTTTTGTCCCTTGGTTTGTTTGTTCAACCCCCCCACACCCCGTTCCTCCCTGTTCCCGTCTCCTTTTTAGTAGAAAGCCTCTGGAAGGCAGATCCCAACAACCCTGGAAGCCCTTTTGGGTGAAGCTGGAGAGTGATGTAACCTTCCAAAGATAGTCATGTTGTGAAGGTGCTGACAAACCTGCAGTGCTGGGAGGGAGTGAGATCAAAGGGGCCCGGGCAGAGGTCACCGAGGTCACAGGGCGGCTGGAGAGGTCAGGATAGGTGTGAAGAGGGAGGACTGGGCATGGGAGGAGCCAGCCCCTCTTAGGTTCAGAGCACACCCAGGCACCAGCTGAGTGATGCTGCTCAAGAGCTGAGCCCGAGGCTCAGAGACGCTGCTCTGGGAGCTTCAGGAAGGTGGCCAAGTTTCCCTGGGGTTGGTGGCCTCCAGGGTCTCATCCACGTGGAATGAAGGGCAGCCTGGGGGACGCCAGCTGGACCAGCTGAGTTTTTAAGAGCCTGTCTGCTGAGCCACGCTCACCACAGGCAGGAGCTGGTTTGTGTCGGGCATCTGCAAGCTATTTTTGGTCTTTTTGGAAGGGTTGGGCTGCATAGGCTAACCAGAATGTCATAGCCATCCAAAACATTGCCGATTGAATGGAAACACGCCAGGGTCTCTGCTTTGGGCTGAATTGGACTAATTTGGGAAGTAACTTTGGGTATAACACAGGCTCTCGTACACCAGTCGGAAGCTGCCATCAGCACCAAGACCAACAGCCACCCTTCAAGGAACACTGGCCTCGTCCCAGGAGTGGGCAGGTCGCCTTGCATGGGTGAACTCTTGTAGTGCTCAGAACAACCATCTGTGACAGGTCCTATTATCCCCACTTTATGGACAAGGAAATTGAGGCTTTAGGAGGTTGTTTGAGGTACCTGAGGTCACCCCACTTCTAAGTGGCAAGACCAGAACTCAGATCCAGGCCGTTTGAGAAAGCGTGCGCCCGTTTGAGGACCCTGCTTTGTTGGTAAAATAAGGGAAACGCATGCTTTCTTACTTAATAAATGGGACTGGGCTGGTTAGCATCTTTGCAAACATGAATTCCACGTTGGGGTGGGGTGGAGGAGATTGATAACAAAAGAAGCCTTTGTGTGGAGAAGCCTGGGAATTATTAGTATCGGACATGCCTGCTGGAATTAACCCTTCACTGACCACCGGCTGATGCAGGCGAGGATTGGAAGACGCATGGCGCCTCATCGCCTAGGCTGGTTATTTCATACCATTGGTGTTGGGATTGTGTTTTGCTGGAGAACTTGCCCTGGGAAGATTGGGGAGCAAAGGCTTCCATCACATGTAGCCTTTGTGATCATCACAGCGAGGGGAGAGAAAAGGCTAAGGAAAAACTAGCTGCATTGAGGCAGTGTTTGCTCTGTGCCAGGCCCCGCGCTGGCCTCTCCTGATCTCCACGCCACAGCCAGGAAGCGCTCTATGAGATTTAGACCCAGTGCGTTCAGCGCTGGGCTTTTAGCCTCTGCCGTGTTCTCAGGGTGTGGAGGTGGGAGTGGTGGCTTTGAGAGGCTCCCATTCCTGTTGACTTCAGGGGCCTTTTTTTTTTTTCTAGCTGGAAGCTGAGGCTGTGTTCCGTGCCATCACTATCGCCAGCCAAACCAACTGCCCTCTCTATGTCACGAAGGTCATGAGCAAGAGCGCGGCCGACCTCATCTCACAAGCCAGGAAAAAAGGTGACTCGTGCTCCCGAAGGTCTCGGGGCTCTGATGCTCCACATCTCCTCTCCTCCTGGGGTATCCTGTGCAAATGGTGCCTGTTTTGCTCATTGCCTAGTTCCCTGGGAAGCCCCTCATCCATGGCAGCGCATTTATCTTTTCTGCGTTCCCGTGGATAACAGGATCCCAGGATTAATCCCACTGGGCAGAGGAGTAAACTGAGGCTCAGGAAGGGTTAGTGGTTTTCCCCAGATGACACAGCCTGAATCAGTTCTTTGGAGACTTGCTTCATTTTCCTCCCTTTTTTCTTTTACTGTCAGTTCACATTACCTGAGCTTTATAAATGGACTTATTAATCAAGATTATATTGGGTGCGGAAGTCAAAGACCCGACTCAAACTGACTTACAGAAACAAAAGTAAATTATTGGTTGCAGGTATTTCAGGCGTGGTCACAGCAAGGGGGTTAAGTAAGGAGATTAGGGTTCTGTCACTCTCCTATCTTGGGTCTGCTGGCCTCTCTGGTGGCCTTATTTTCAGTATGAATAGTGACTAGAATAAATGCCTGTTGTCTTCCAACAGCTCAAGCCCAAATCCTCAGGACTGTGATGGCCTCATCCCTGATCCAGTATCTGCTCTGGATGGTGTAATTGATTGGCAGGGCTGAGGGCAGGGTCCTACCCCTGAGCCCCACAGGGCAACACAAGTTATTTTTTCAAAAAGGGGTTGTATGGGTGGCATGACCTTCGTGACCCAGGCTCCGTCCCCACTGCCTTCGACCGCTTTCCTCCATGGCTGTTAACTTGGACATCATTCGCTCACCTTGCGCTAAGCTAAAGTTTACTCTCATTTCAAAGCTTTCTTTTCTGCTTTTCATTCTTGTCCTTCCTGGGACACTAATGGGCTCACTTGTGAACGGTGGTTGAGGAACTGGAGGTGTGCGGCTCTGTGTTTGGTTGGGAGTGAGGACTTACTGGGCCCAGTTGTATGATTGTGACCACGGTGTGCTGTGGCTGTTCTGGGAGTGGAGAGACCCACAGTGATTCATCTCCCAAACTCAGAACCGGTCTGTGAACCTCGAGATGTGAGGGACCGGGATGGCTGAAAATAGTCCAGCTGACGGATGGCTGTGTTCAGCTGCGTGGCCTCTGGCAAAGGGAAGGGAATCGTCCTAATTGTCTAGACGGTCTTTCTAGCTGGCAGATTCCGGGCGCCTCCTGTCTTGCGCTGCTCCCAGTAAGCCTGCTGTTTCCTCTCTCAGCTTTTCAGTGTCTCCACAGGACATGGTGTGGTTGCTCCATTGGGGATGAGTCATCGGGCGAGAACCAGGAAAGCAGCCCCATTTTCCTTATCCATTCTTGGAGAAAGGCAGAAAAAGAAAAAGAAAGAAAAGGGCACTGGGGACAACCCCACACCTCTTCCCATGACCCACTACCATAGCCATCCTCGTACCGGTGCCTTCTGCCGATGGCTATGTCCTGCCTGGGACCCATTCTCACGGTGACCTGGGGGGCCCAGGACATTGTTTCAGTGATATCCTGGGTCTTGTTTTCAACCTCGTGTGGAAAAATTCCTCACCCTTGGCCTTTTGGGTCATGATTCGCCGGCAAGGACAAGGACAGTGTGTCTCTAGGGTGGAAGGGTTACATTATTTCAGTGACAAAAAACTGGCTGCTGAGATTGACGCCAATAAGCCTCGAATGAGCTGTCATTCCCTGGGAGAGAGTCAAGGGCGTTCGGACAGGAAGACAGAGGGTAGCAGGGTTCCCTCCTCCCTGCTGAGCAGGTTACTCTATAAGCCCCCGTGTGTTCCATCACCAAGTGCTCTTTAGCAGCTCAGCATTGCTGCTCAGAATTAATATTAGGGATCTACAGTTTATGAAGACCAACTGAGATAAATACTGGTACAGGCATATCTCGGAGATGTTGCGGATTTGGTTCCCAACCACCGCAATAAAGTAAATACTCCAATAAAGCAGATTACACATGAATTTTCGGTTTCCCAGTGTATATATAAAAGTTATGTTTACACTACACTGTAGCCTATTAAGTGCGCATTAGCATTATGTCTAAAAAGCAATGTACACGCACTAATTTAAAATACTTTATTGCTAAAAATTGCTAACCATCCTCTGAGACTTCAAGTCATAATTGTTTTGCTAGTGGAGGCTTTTGCCTTCAATTTGTCAGAAACACAGTATTTGCAAAGTGCAGTAAAATGAGGTATGCTTGCACTTTAAATTTATTATGATGTAAAATTCTCAAAGAACCCTGAGAAATAGGCATTATTACTCCCAGTTTCAGAACAGGAAATTGAAGCTCACCTTGTCCAGCTCTCTCCCAGCTTGGAGAGCTAGTATTCAAGCCCAGGTATAATGCCAGTCTTTGCTTATCCTACTCTTCCCTCTATAAATAGTCCAAAGGGAGGGTTCTTCTACTTTTAAAGTTGTCATTTCTCTTGATGGTACTTGAGTGCTTGCCTTGGCTTTCATTTCTTCATTTCTTTGTGGCCCTGTGTGCTTCAGTTTGGTAAATATTTTTGGAGAGCCCTTGAAATTCTCATTAGTCATGTGCGGATCCTTTTTTACCGTCATCCCAAAGAGCTGGGGTGTCATATACAGGGGTTGGCAAAAGTAGGTTTACAGTTTCTCCTATGGAAAAAGACATGCAAGTTATGATTACCACAGTAGCTTTAGTAACTTAAAAGCATGTCACTCATGACTGTAAACTTACTTTTGCTCACTCCTGTATGAATCGTTGCCATTGCTTCCTTCTTTTGCCCACGGCAGACATCACTAATCGATCCTGAGTCTTTTCTGGTGAAGCCAGAAGCATTATTAGAATTCTTCCTTATGCAGAATTTCAGTCAAACAAAATCAACTGATAACAGTTGGAGCAGGGCAAACACCTATTTATAATCCTGGCCAAAGAGCCTTGCTAAACTTCAACCTTGTAGGGAACTTGAACGTAGAAGATGAAGAACTGAAGCTAAAGAAGCGCAGGGCAATGCAGGCCATCTCTAGCCCAGGATCTTGGCGCAGAGAATCTTGGTACCAACCCACCTTCTGTATTTGCCTTCTGTATCACTATCCCTTCTTGAAGAAGTCGGACAGAAGCTTAGATCAGTGTATTTCCCAATATCCTTCTTCTCCTTGATTTGTATTTAAGTCCCTAATTCCAGACATAGGGACCAAGAAGCGAGCCTCATCTTTCATGTGCCCCAGGTTATTGGGGGTCCTTGAGCAAATCATTCCTTGCCTTGGGTTAGGGAGTAGTAGACATGATGGAAAAGATCATGAGAGCCTCTAATCCATGGAGTGGGTTTTACTTTGTGGAACCAACGCATGTCCTTGGAGCAGCAGGATCTAGCCGTTCCCAGTGACATGGGCACATTTGGGGCTTTGGAGCCCTACAGTGGGAAGGAGGAGGAGGTATAAAGAAATTAGATTTATTGGGCATATCCTTTGTGGCAGACATTTTGTACATGCCAAATCCTTATATTTTCACAAGCCTGGGAAGTAGACATTATTTAGTTTCATCAATTCCAGGATGGACCTATTCTACATTTTAATATTTCTTTTTTTTAATATATATTTTTATTGATTTCAGAGAGGAAGGAAGAGAGAGATAGAAACATCAATGATGAGAGAGAATCATTGATTGGCTGCCTCCTGCATGCCCCACTCTGGGGATTGAGCCCCCAACCTGGACATGTGCCCTGACTGGGAGTCGAACCGTGACCTCCTGGTTCATAGGTTGATGCTCAACCACCGAATCACGCCAGCTGGGCCACATTTTAATATTTCTGAAATGAGGGTGAATCTTAAAATCAATGTATATATATTTTTCTTTTGCTTTCCATTTTAATTTGCCTCAAAATTTGAGAATTAATACTGTATCTTGCAAGCAGTGTCTTCTTGTAATCTGAGGAATGCTTCCCCCTACCCTCCCACCCCCACCTCCACTTAGCTAGAAAAGCAGAGGCTTAGCAAAGGTGGGAATGTGGACTTGAACCCAGGCCTGTCTGATTCCAGAGCCACAGCCTTGAGTATGCAAAGAGGCTATGATTATCTAAGACGTGCCCAGGGTAGCAGTACCTTATGCAAACTCTTTGCCTACCCCTTGTAGGAAATGTGGTGTTTGGAGAGCCCATCACTGCCAGCCTTGGCACAGATGGAACCCATTACTGGAGCAAGAACTGGGCCAAGGCAGCTGCATTTGTGACATCCCCACCTCTGAGTCCTGACCCAACCACTCCTGACTACATCAACTCCTTGCTGGCCAGGTTGGTGCAGAATGACAAGCAGCTGGCATTGCGTGGAAACATCCTGGGGCTGGTGGGATGAGGCCTAGGGCAGCCCGTCCATCAGCTGGACTTGGGTCTGCTGTGAGGAAAGACGTTGAGAATTCCCCTGCAATCTGGAGGGCAGACAACAGGCTCTCTCCCATTGTGTTTGTAAAAATACTACAGTAATTACATTTATCATGGTAACAGCAGTTCATGTGTTTTGTGTGCCAGGCACTAGGGTGAGACCACACACATGATCTCATTGTCCCTTATAACTTGATGAGTGAGGGACTTTCATAACCGTTTTACAGATTAAGCAGCTGAGGGTCAGAGGGACTAAATTATTTGCCGAAATTTGAACAGCTGGTCATGATGACCACCTAACCCAAATTATAGGGGACTTGTTTGCTGCTTCTCTCTGCAGATCAGTCCCATCACTCATTTGGGTCCCCTCTGTTTTGTTACACAAGAGATGATCTAATCCCACCCCCCATTTTTCCAGATGGGGTAACCAAGTCCCAGAGCTGGGAAGACATTCACTCAAGTTCACATAGTTGGCAAGAGGTAGAGGGAGGGTTCCAAATGCAGGTCATGGCACTCCAAACGCTGACACTAGACACTTGAGTCTGGGCCCCTGCGGTGCCTCTGGCCACCTGTCCCATTCACGTGGAGCTTTCCTCCTTTGCCAGTGGGGACCTGCAGCTCTCTGGCAGTGCCCACTGCACCTTCAGCACCGCCCAGAAAGCGATCGGGAAGGACAACTTCACAGCCATTCCTGAAGGCACCAATGGGGTGGAGGAGCGGATGTCTGTCATCTGGGACAAGGCTGTGGTAAGGATCAGGTCATGGGAGGGTAGCCAGGCTGTGCATCAGTGTCTTCTGGCAAAAAGGCCTGGTTTTATTTTCCTTGTTAACATTATCTAGGCTGCCAAAAGAATAGCCATGCAAATGAAAGTTCTCTCAAAGATTTCAGTAAAATTAGTGATTAATATTTTA
Organism: Cnephaeus nilssonii; assembly: GCF_951640355.1. Classification (NCBI taxonomy): domain Eukaryota; kingdom Metazoa; phylum Chordata; class Mammalia; order Chiroptera; family Vespertilionidae; genus Cnephaeus; species Cnephaeus nilssonii. The sequence continues at coordinate 85,935,116 of NC_137076.1, read as the reverse complement.
CATTGGTCATGTCCCTCTGTTCTATTTTAAAAACTCTAGAGACACTCATTTCAGAGCCCAATAGGATGTGTATGATCTGATGCCTCATTTATCTATACAGTGTAATCCACCAAGTTTCCCTTTTCTTTTTGGCTACCAGGAAGCTAGATTTTTAAGCTAAATTCTTTTTTTCTTACCGGGGCCTTTTGTTTTGAGAAGAGAGAAAAGATAAATATTTTTGTCTCTCCTCTTATATACGTAGATTTTATTTTTTTACATTGTTATGTATTTGTGAGTGTATGTATGTGTTTTACTTGGCACTATCTAGAATTGTTTAAAAATAATATATATACATATATATATATATATATATATATATATATATATATATATAACCAACATAGTACCTTCTTGATAAAGAACACTTGGAAACCACTGAAAAAAACCCCACATTCACGAAAGAAAACAAAAATTACTCATAAATTCCACTCCTCAGGGATAACCACTGTTATCATTTGGGTGAGGTTCTTCCATAGTTATCCTATGTGTGTGCAAATACAAACACATATTTTAAAAAATGGGCTCATCGTCACTTTGTTTTTAGTGTGCACTCTCTACAACCCCTATTGGATTTAGAAGGGGTAAAAGTAAGTAAGTGTATGCACGTAACCAGAGAAAAAGAACATACTCCAGGAGCAGTAACTTCCCTCGTGAGCCTTGTGTTGAATCGTTTTGCCTGGGCGACCTGACAGCCCAGCCGGTTCTGAGAGCTTGCTGGGTGTGGTTCTGTGCTCACAACCTCAGAGGCTCCTGTTTGTATTTTGGGGCATTTGTGGTCACCCTGCTCTGAGCTTAGAAGCCCTGCATTGACAATAAAAAAAAAAAATTATGATTTCCATAGGCCACAGGGAAAATGGATGAAAACCAGTTTGTGGCTGTGACGAGCACAAATGCTGCAAAGATCTTCAACCTGTACCCCCGCAAGGGAAGAATATCTGTGGGTTCCGACAGCGACCTGGTGATCTGGGATCCAGATGCTGTAAAGATCGTCTCTGCCAAGAACCACCAGTCGGTGAGGCTGGAGCCGGCAGGCGTGGGGCGGGGCGGGGAATGCGTGCAGGGAACTTGGTCAGGAGAGATGGGTGTATGTGGTGTGCCAGGGTAGTCAGGCTAGGATGTGTTCCAATAACAAACCGTCCCGAGTTCTCAGTGACTTCCAACCTCAGCAGTTTAGTTCTCACTCCCGCCTTCCAAAATGAGTCAGCAGAAGGGCTCTGCCTACCATCGTCTCTGGGGGACGGAGGCCCATAGAGATGTCATCTCTACATGGTTCTCCGAAAGCTTTCCCAACATGTCACTTCCTGTCATGCTGCATTGGCCAAAGCCCGTCCTGGAGCCACAGCTTCCTCCAGGAGGGCAGGAAATGCAGTGGTGCCTTGTGCCCAGAAGGAAAAAGAATGGGGGGTGGGGGGGGAGAAGGGGTGACCAGCACTGATGACGTCATCAGGAGGCGTTGCAGGTGGAAGGTAATTCCCAGTACCTTGCGGACAAGAGCTTAATACTTGTTAATAAAATAAAAATAGCTCATATTTTTTCAGCACCTATGTTTCAGGCACTGTGCTTGTCATCCATTCAGTCTCCCCAGCAGTCTTCCATGGGCAGGCACTATCATTATCCTCATTTTGTAGATAAGGAAATGGAGGTGCCCAGGGATTAAATAATTTAGGCCGCAAGAAAATGAAGCTAGGATTCAAACCCAGACAACCTGGCTCTGAACTGATGCCCTTAACCACTTTGCAGTGACGCCTTGCACTAGTTGAATAAATGAAGGAGGTAGGGGGAAATCCCATTGGTTGGTGGGAATGGCCTTTGTCAGACATTATGTCATATCACGTTATTTCATTTCAAGCTAGCAGGGGCCTAAGGGTCATGTGACCCACCTACCCACCCACCAACTCAAGGCCGCCAAGTACAGCTTCCCTGATACTTATCCGGCTTCTCTGTGGACACTGACAGTGACAAAATTTACTTCCACCGTGGGGACCTTAATAAGGACTGGGTGCTTCTCTTTGCTAGGAATTCCAGCCTGTACTTGGGTCGCTTCTGTCTCCAGGGCCTCTACCCACTGAGCCCTTGTGGATGCTTTGTAGGCTTTTCCTGGCTTACCTGGCCAGTCCTAGCCCCACTGAAGGCAGGATCGCAAGCACATGAGCACCACATTGCCTTTCTCCCCTTCCCACGCCCATACCCATGGCTGTGCCCCTGCCCCTGTCCCTAGGCTGCGGAGTATAACATCTTTGAAGGCATGGAGCTGCGCGGGGCTCCCCTGGTGGTCATCTGCCAGGGCAAGATCATGCTGGAGGATGGCAGCCTGCACGTGACCCAGGGGGCCGGCCGCTTCACCCCCTGCAGCCCCTTCTCCGACTATGTGTACAAGCGCATTAAAGCCCGGAGGAAGGTGAGGAGGCCGGGAGCCCGGGTGAGGTGGGAGGGGCTGTGTCCTGTCCAGGCACCACGGGGACAGTAACCCTGGATCGGGAGGGGACGCTGCACTCAGACCCCACCAAAGAGATGCACAGTGTCCGTCTCTTCCTGGGGACACGCGCTCCGATTTAGTGCACACAGAAAGGGGTCTTCAAACGTTTTGGTCAAAGAAAGGTTTTTCAAATGATTTTCTCCCATTTCATAGCGCTTTTCTTTAAAATAATTTAAAATGGTAATAATTCAAAATAATGTTAATATGTATAATTTAACTCTCTAAGGCTTACAATGAGAACCAGGAGTCCACACTCGTCCCTGTCCCATTCTGTCCAGGGCTGGCCCACGGGGGCACATGTTTATAATTCTTCTAGCTGGTTCTGTGCATCAAATAAACTCTTATATTTCTGATTTAATAGCTAGATAGACAGACAGATATATACACACGTATATCTATCGATCTACCTACCTACCTACACATTATAAGCAGAGCATCCCTGGTGGATCTAGGGGTGAGGCCCATAACTGTCTTTTCAGCTCCCCATCCTACCCCCTAGAGTCTCAGGTCACTTTTAGGTGAGTGAGGGCTCCACGCAGCAGGGTTAGACCAGCCCTGGGAGCCTGGAGTTTGAACTCCCTTCCCACCTGCTCTGCTCTGGCCGAACAGGTGGTTCTTCCATTTCATGTTTCCGCCATCGTTTCCTCTGCTGGGAACGCTGCCCTCCACACCACACCTCTGCACCCCAGCCTCCTCCCTCCCTAACCAGAGCCCATACAAGCTTCTTGGATCCTTAAGATCAGAGGTCACCCTTAGAGAACCCTTCACCTACCTCCTTCATCAGCATTCCATCATACACCCCCCTTTATTTTATACTCCTCCTCTCCTTCAAATAACACTTTTTCCTTGTTCTCACTGCACACACTTAGTGCACTGATATAGTTGTGCCGCCTAGAACAGACCCTTAGCTGTTAAAGGAATAGCTGGTGACGTGCTTTCTCTGTCGCAGATGGCAGACCTGCACGCCGTCCCGAGGGGCATGTATGACGGCCCGGTGTTTGACCTGACCACCACGCCCAAGGGGGGCACCCCCGCAGGCTCCACCCGGGGCTCCCCCACTCGGCCGACCCCGCCTGTGAGGAACCTCCATCAGTCGGGATTTAGCCTGTCGGGTGAGTCGGAAAAGCTGATGGTGACCATTAGTGAGAAAGGGAGGAGAGAAGGGGGAAGGGGGCTCAGTGCTCCAAGCTAACGGTGGTCCTTGGAGCGAACCCAGACCGCCTTTTAGGGGACCGGTTACTGGGCAAGAAGGATGGTTTGTGCTGAACCAATAAATAAGTCCTGCCGAGAAAGCAAGATGAGGCTCAGTCAGGTGCAAGGTCAGGCTTAAATGACACCAGTTCTGCTCCGAGCTCACACCTGGTAGGGGAGGAGGGGGGGTGAATTTATAGTGATTTTCTACATTAGACTGTGAGAGCGGTGCAGTGTGCCCAGGTGAAAAGAGAGCTCAGATTCTTTTTATGCTCAAATTGCAATAGCTTCTTCCAACCCAGGATTTTTATTCTGCCCTTCCTCGTACTAGTAATCAAGCTAGCAGCAGCCGCTGCTGATTGGACATTTACCCTGGGGCAGCCATATCACGACTCTTACCTATTCTTTAAGAACTGCCTGATATAAATACGAAATAATGATTCAATTCCTCCACAACCAGTAGTCTTAAATTGCGAAAAAAATAAATGTAGGTTAGCGTCTCTATGATGAACAATTTAAAAGTGAGGGAAGCAGGATAACAAGAAGGGACAGAGATGTGTAAAGAGAAAACTGTGGGGGCAGGAAGGGGGTAAGGAGGGGAGCAGCAGGAGATGGGGAGGAAAAGAGATGAGGGGGACATAGGTCGGGGAGGAAGACAAAGGAAAAGGGCTAAAAGTTCTCAGGTGACAGGGCCGGAGGTCACAGCATGCTCTTTGCTGAGGTCTTTGCCCGTGTTTCTGCCCTTTCCTGTTGCTCCTGGCTCCCCTCAGCCCTAAGCTTCTCCGGCTCCTTCTGAATGACAGAGGGACTCACTGGTGTTTCCTGTTGTGCTGTGGCTGCAGGAGCCTGGCCGTCACCACTGCCAGTTGTGACCCTAGCCCCTCCCAGCCTCAGTCACCTCCTCTTTCAGTGGGATAATAACAGTCCATTTCTGGAAAGATAGTGGGGAGAGTTGAGTAAGACAAACGGAGAAACACTTAAAACGTTGCTTGTCACGTGAATGGAGCAGCTATTTCTCATAACACTCCCATCGTTGCTTTTATTGCCATTGTTATGATGTGGAGGGCTGGATGAAATCCAGATACAAACCTGGCTTTCCCTGGCAGAGGGTGAGTTCCAGGAGGGTGGGCATGAAAAGTCTGGAAGACCTCCTGATCGAGAATGGAAGTTTCTTGGGCCAGGAGGCCAGAAGGCACGTAATAGCTTAGACTCTTAAAATTAATCCTGTTTCTCTCTTGTCCACACCCTCCCCCCTCCCAATTTCTCTCCCTGGGAATGTGTTGCCAATGCAGGCACCCAAGTGGATGAAGGGGTCCGCTCGGCCAGCAAGCGCATCGTGGCGCCCCCTGGAGGCCGTTCTAACATCACATCCCTGAGTTAAGCAACCCCTCCCCAGAGAGAGGGGCAGAAGCAAGAAGAGATTGATTTGAAGCCAACATGGTACACCTATATTTAAGAAGGAGAGCGAATCCAAACAGTTACGACCTAAAGAATCAATAAGCCTCAAGCCTTATGTTTCTCCAATGTTACGCTCGCTTGCCTAGCTTTACGAATATTGCTTTGTTTATGCCTAGCCTTGATTTGGTTGACCCCTCTCCCCCATTTACATGCATGCAATCAGACAGGCCACTAAGGTAAGGAGTCTGCTATCTAGTGTTGAGAGCGTGTGTAGTGCTGCATCTTAAGACAAGGGGACAGACAAAGCTGGATGTCAGGAGACTGAACAGAAGGGACACAGTTATTTGGGGTGAGTGGGTGGTGGGAGCCCGAGCAAAGCGGGGAGCTCAGAGGGCTGGGGTAGGGTGAATACGGGGAGGGGGGTGGGTGGGTGAATATAAGGGGTCTTGTGTATTGTGTTAATGATTTATTTCCTTGGAAGATGGCCCCTGAGGGTCCGGGGGCAGTGGAGAAGGCAGGCGGGGTCTTCAGGTTCCCGATTTTGTCACGTCCTCTCTTAGTAGATTTCATGTGTTTGAGCATTTTATTAAAACACCAAAACCCAGCCATGGCTTCCACTTGGTCGTGCCAGTGCTTGGCCGGGCCTCTTTCTCAGAGCTGCTTTCAAATGCTTCTCTTTTCCTGGCTGGGAAGGAGGAGAGGAGGGAGGAGAGACACTCCTCGGGTCTTGCGCTACCGGCCTCTTTGGTGCTGCAAAGAGGCAACAGCTGGGAGCACGCACAGGCCCTCGGGGTGGGGCGGCCTCGCTTACACAGCACCTCCCTGTAAACAGGAGTTGGAGGTCACCTTCGCGCTGGTCTTTTCAAACTGAGGAGGGCAGCCTGCCCCTGGCATCTTGTGTGAAGGGCTGGTCCTGCCAGTGGTGAGTGTTTGATTCTCTTGGTCTCCCCAGATCCCGGCACAGCCCTGGGCGCATCGGATTTCTGCTGTTGTTGAAAGTTGATTTTCTTAGGTGTTCCTTAACTTCCATCCGAGCTTGTGTGGGAGTCAGGCAGGGCTTTGGAAAGCCAGCCTGGAGCAGCAAGAGCATGTTGTGTGACCGTGGTTCTGGGGCTCAGTCCTAGGCCGGCCGTCTCCCCTGCCATCAGCACAGCCTTGGGGGGAGCTCTTGTTCGGTACCACGTCTCCCCAGGTGGGCGGCAGTGACATGTGGCCCATAAGTAAAGGAGGCTAGCAGGGAGCGCTGGCACCTTCCTTGTCCGCCAGAGCTGAGCGTCCTTCCCCATCCAAACTCAACTTCAGAACAAGTTCTCTGAACCAGACGAGATTGTAGAACTAAGGAGTCCCTGTGCAGGAAAAAAATGTATTTCACCTGCGATCTGACTTCTGTGCTGGGATCCAGCTGGTAGAACTCGTAACCCTGTGTACTAGGTACTTTGAAGAGAGGCCTCAAACACCTTCCAGGTGTTTGGGAGAAACCTAACTGCCGGTTTTAAGTGGGAGAGAATACGTGGCTGGAGAGGCGTGTGGAAATAGCCAAGGGAGAGGATTCCCCTAAGTAAGCTCATTTCTCTTCCAGTTATGAAAAAGAGGATTTCCTCTTAAAAGAAGGAACCTTGCTACCTTTAAGGCTTTTTCATGGTGCCTTTATTTTAAGGAAGCGTAAGTGAAGGGGAGGGTGTTGCTCGTGGTTTATAACTCAAAAGATGTGGGAGCCTGTTTCAAACTGGGAGTGGCAGTTGCGCAGACAGGCAGCTAGCTTGTTATATCAGAAGCATATTCCGTATACCTCATTGGCTGGGCTGGGATTTAGGATATGTTGCAGTACCAGCTACAATCACCAGATGGAGGAAAAGACACGTAAATAACTAGTGGGATCATCCACTTCTGTACCATCGGCTGCTGTTACCAGCCCCTGAGTCCAGCTCATCCTTCCTGACCTCTCTCTGTCATGAAAATCAATATTTCCTGGCCCAGTTGGCTGCACTTGGGACTTCTGAATGAAACATTCAAACAGGACTTACGTTCTCCACGAGCTTCCCCTGCTGTTCCCCTTCATGCCTCGATGCTGGGCAACACAGTCTTAGAAAAGCCCGCCTTTCTTCATGCCTATTAGTAACTTCCCAAGCGTAGAAATTCCTGGGAATTCCAAGAACACTCCCACTGTTGACTTTGATTTCTGGTTCCTTGTTACTTAAGTTAAATTTTATATTCCAATCTGTCCTGTTCCATAAGACACATCAAAGAGCCCCATACCCGCGGGTTTAGGAAGAGATCACCACAGTGAGTCAGGCCCTCTCAGAATTCACTGGCACCTCCTCCAGCTGTGGGAGGGCTTGCTGGGTCTTCTGTCTTCCTCCCAGGCTTTCTTTTGCTGTCTCCTATCTTGGCCTGGCCCCCCTCTAAAGATACCCCGCCTGCTCCCCTACCCCCAACCTCCCCACGTTGTCCCTAAACCCAGATGGCAATCAGCTAGGGTTCCGTGTGGGAGAGCTACGATCTTGGGTACTTGAAAGGTATTTGAGGAACTGTTCATTCAGTCACCCCAGCAGAGATACTTCTGTTTCTAAGTTTTCTGAAACTGGCGGGGTTGTAGCCATCTCGAAAATGGGTTTTCTTCAAAGTCCCGTCATCCTTTGGCCTTTGTCTTTGTCACGACACCCAGAGAGTCACCGTCTGCTCTGAAGGCCTCCATCCTAAGCCTGGACTTTCACTCACGCTGAGTAGCCCTTCCCAACAGGGTGACGAGTTACACAAGAACCCCAGGCCTTCTCTCCCGGAAAAGTCTAGCTGGAGCCCCAGACATACACCTGGGCTGTCCCGGCAGCCAGCATCCGTTGTCGGTCCCCTCTTTGGAAAGTGGTGTGCGGGTGTTCAGTTCTGTGTCTGGTGACTGTGGACGGACAGTGACCTCCCTGTGATCTGTGGTAGCTGTGAGGCGGCTCTGGAATGTGAAGAGCTGTTTGGTTTGAACCGTGAAGAAAACTGTGTTTTGAGTTTAGCTGAGATTAAGAAAAAAAAAAAAGTTCATCAAGTGACTGTTCATGTAAACCTGGTTATTAAAATAACTATAAAATCACAGATGTCGTTCTGTCTTTTCTGTGTGTGACATGATATTGACCCAAATTATTAAAATCAGTAAAACTGAAATGGTTGGTAAGGGGGGTAGACCTGATGAAAACAGAGTTATCCAGAGAAAACATGGGGAGTTCCTATCTTTTCAGTTGAGGTTGAGCTTTTATTTGGCTAAAGAGTTTGATGACTATTGTTAAAACTTGGGGGAATTACTAAGTTTATAATATATATATATATATATATATATATATATATATATATATATATATTCTATCTAATAAAGAGGGAATATGCTAATTGACTGTCACACCCTCAAAGATGGCGGCGCTCAGCCCCCCCAGTCGCCCAGGGCTGCCTGAGGCTCAGGTAACCAGGGCCAGCCAAGGCTTGCACTGCCAGCAGTGGTGTGATGGGGTGTCGCCTTCCCCTGATGGCTGGGTTGCCTCCCGCCCCTGAGGGCTCCCGGACTGTGAGAGGGGGCAGGCCGGGCTGAGGTACCCCCCCCCCCCTCCAGTGCATGAATTTTCATGCATCAGGCCTCTGATATATATATAATCAAATTTGGTATTAGTGTAAATGCCTTTTTTTTATTTCTTTGTTTGTTCTTTGTTGTGTCATTCCCTTAAAGCAGTGGTTGGCAAACTCATTAGTCAACAGAGCCAAATATCAACAGTACAACGATTGAAATTTCTTTTGAGAGCCGAAAACTGACTTCTGCGCATGGAACACGAAGTTTCAATCGCACTATACCTGTGCACCCGCACGTGGTATTTTGTGGAAGAGCCACACTCAAGGGGCCAAAGAGCCGCATGTGGCTCGAGAGCCGCAGTTTGCCGACCACTGCCTAAAAGCATTGCTTCTTTGTAAAGGCCTGCAATTAGAGAAAATGCAAACTAAGCATGTTGCAAACTATATTCTTTAGCAAGCTGGTCTCAAGGAATCTCATGAGTGTTAGAAAGGATTATTAACTATGTCCACTCCTTTGAGAGACTTATGTGTATGTCATCAAATTCAAAGCTCTTAGAAATCCTGTCTTTAAAAATCTGTCCAATTCAAGGCTCTCAAACTATTTTTTATCTACTTATCATCTTCTAACATTCCACCAAACCCTTTTGGGGAAACACTTCTGGACCTAATTACAATTTACATAGAACATTTTTCATTGCAAATGTTAGACTAGAGTATGCAAAGATTTTTTTTTTTTTTTTGGAAAAGTTTATAACTGAAAACATCAGGGGTAGATTTGGGTAGACTTAAGCAAAGCTGGATCTAGAATGTTGTTTCTTTTCTTTTAAAAACATAAGAACTATGTTTCACTCATTTGCATGTCATCCTTACACGGGGGCCATGCTAATCTCTGCGTGGTTCCAATTTTAATATCTGTGCTGCCCAAGCGAGCACAGGTATTTTGTTTGTTTGTTTTGTTTTTGTCTCTTCGTCCTGCTTGCCTTCATAGGAAAGCAAATGGGAGCAAACCTGGCCATCGGCATTTCTAGGTTTTCATTTTACCTGCCTAGTAATTTCAGGGGGAGGATAGAGATTCCCTGGATAGTTCCAGCCAAAGAGACTGACTCTAATTGGTCTGGCTCTAGTCATGTGTTTTCACCAGGAAACTAGTCACTGTGGCCGGGAGACTGGCACTGATGGGTCACACCTGGTCACATGGCCAGTCCTGAGCCACCTGAACCATGTGGACTCTCACTAACACAAGGAATATTAATTTGTGATATCAGAAGACGAGGGGATGGCTGCTGGGCAGGCAAAAGCAGCAGATGGTCCATCACTAGTCTAAAGCCTGAAGGGCATGGATGCTCTGCTCAGCAAAGTGTCTGTGACCAGGATGGGAACGGAGGGGCGGGGTGGGAGTGTGTGTGTGGGGGGGGGGGAGGGGAGAGAAGGAGATCTGGGTGCTAATTTCTGATGAATTGCTTTTATGTATGAGGAGGAGCCCCTCTTGGTTGGGTAGACCGATGCTGCCAGTACAGGAACATAGAAGCTCAGAAACCATACTAAAAGCTACTCTGAACACATAAAGAGTTATTTCAGCTTGAGGTTCAAGGTCTGATGATTAATAAGCTTTGACTCAGCCTTTGCCAGTTGGAGCATCATCCCATGCACAGAAAGGTAACCAGTTCAATTCCAGTCAGGGCACATACCTAGGTTGTGGGTTTGATCCCCAGTGGGGGCATGTACAGGATGCAACTGATCAACGTTTCTCAAATCTCTATCTCCTATCTCCCCCTCTCTCTCTCCCTCCTTCCCCCCTCCATTCCTTTCTCTAAAATCATTAAAACAAACCTTTGAGGATTAAAAGAAATATCAAGCTTTAGGCCATAGTCCCATTTTCTGACTCAAACTCAGGATTGGGGACACACCTCTCCCTGCTCCTGACGAGGCAGCAGCCGAGCTCTGTCTAGGACTAGCGTGGGTTAAAGGGCACGGTCAGTGCTCACGGTGAACTCAAGTTACAGGGCTCCAAAAGAGATGGAGCAATTTTTAAAAAAATGTCCTTGCAATTCGCACATTGACTAACTTCCACGCGCCTGCGGGCTGGAGGTATCCTAGGCGGAGTCACATTGACCAGGTGGGGAATGAGAACACTGCATAGGACTAACAGGATCCCCCTGGTTTCAAAGAACTTTCTGGAATCAGCTCTGGGACCCTCAAGCCATCACAAAGGGAATACTAACCATGAACAGGAAGTGGGGGATGAAAGGGCCAAAGCAACCTGCAAAAATGACGTCACTTAAGGCTGGCGCCCTTCAGAACGGAAGAGGCCTGGATCCTGCCCTGCGCTCCAATGGCAGCTGAGAACATGACAGGCGATTGAATGTGACCTGGGCAGCAGGGCACCCAGCACGCAGGATGTCAGAGCCCACATGGCTTACAGGAGCCTCTCTTTCAGGACAACCCCAGGGAACCAGCTGGCCTGGCTGCTAAGATGTGGGTCTGAGAGGTAGTGAAGGTCCCTGTATTTCCTCCTAAGGCAGAAGTTGCTTCTAGCTGCAGGAATTCAGAGCTGCTACTCCCTTCGTCTTGAAACACCCACCTGCTTCTTTGGTGGACGGAATGGAGCAGGAAAATGATGTTGAGGGGAAGGAAAGCAGTGTGCTGGCAAAGGTGCACAGGCTAGTATTCATGGACTAGAGGCCTGGTGCACAAATTTGTGCACCAGTGGTGTCCCTTGGCCTGGCCAGCAAGATCGGGCCGAAACCGACTCTCTGACATCCTCCAAGGGGTCCTGGATTGTGAGAGGGCACAGGCTAGGTTGAGGGACCCCACCGGTGCATGACCAGGGCCGGGGAGGGACTGCAGGAGGGCTCCAGGGCATGTCTGACCCATCTCGCTCAGTCCTGATCGGCGGGACCCCAGCAGCAAGCTAACCTCCCAGTTGGAGCATCTGCCCCCTGGTGGTCAGTGCACATCATAGCGAGTGGTTCAGTGGCCTTAGCATATCATTAGCATATTACACTTGGGTTGAACGGTTGACCAGACACTTAGCATATTAGGCTTTTATTATATAGGATTATGGTCCTGGTGAAAGGCAACATCTGGAATTCTGGCTTGTGTTCCCTAAGGTGTGAATGCTAAAGGGGCCAGGTTTTTAGGTTTCACACATGGGGATTAAATTGTGTTGCATCTGATAGTTTATAGCAGGCGTCCTCAAACTACGGCCCGCGGGCCACATGCGGGTGTTTTTGCCGTTTTGGTTTTTTACTTCAAAATAAGATATGTGTAGTGTGCATAAGAATTTGTTCATAGTTTTTTTAAAACTATAGTCCGGCCCTCCAACAGTCTGAGGGACAGTGAACTGGCCCCTTGTTTAAAAAGTTTGAGGAACCCTGGTTTATAGAATATCATCTCTGTCACCAGTTTGCCTGGGAAAGGACTTTCCTCATAGCAGGAAATGGAAGTAAGAACAGGTGATGTTGGGCACCAACCCTTCCTCTAGAGCAGTGGTTGGCAAACTGCGGCTCGCGAGCCACATGCGGCTCTTTGGCCCCTTGAGTGTGGCTCTTCCACAAAATACCACGGCCTGGGCAAGTCTATTTTGAAGAAGTGGCATCAGAAGAAGTTTAAGTTTAAAAAATTTGGCTCTCAAAGGAAATTTCAATCGTCCTATTGATATTTGGCTCTGTTGACTAATGAGTTTGCCGAACACTGCTCTAGAGAAAACCATCATCTCTCTCTCTCTCTCTCTCTCTCACACACACACACACACACACACACACACACACCTGACAAAGAAGGGTCAGTGGCTGACTGTATACAGAAGACATTTTAATCACGCAGGCACATTTACATTATAGATGCTACAGCTGAACAGAACCGTGCGTTTCCCATCCAAGGACTGCCTGTTCACAACAGCACAGACAACTGAAGTTTGGAGGTTTCACAGCAATATTTACTATCAGACACAGACACACGGAGCTTGCCAGAAGCAGTAATCACAGGCAGGCGGAGTGGGAAACAGGATTTTGTGTAGACACAATGCAAGGATAACTGGGTGTTGAAACAAACTCGCTGTGCTTCTTTTCATTCAGCTTTGGAAGAATTGAAGCTTTAGCGTTACTGTGTCAGCCCAAAGCAGCAACACTGGCCCCGCCAGCTGTAGTACCATTCTTTCTCGGTAGTTATTTATCGGTCCATTCAAACTAGACAGCCTATGATGGTCTAATGTCTAGTCACTTCTGGTTAAAATTTTCCTATAAGAAGAAGCCTAATCATTAATTAATTTAATTATCCAAATTAATTTAACCATGCTCTGTGCTGTTTGACATCTCTTCCTTCCCTAGCATTGATCTCAGCCCAAGCTAGTGCTGCCATCCAGGTGTGTTAGCCATTAACAGTATTCAGGGACAGTTAGGGCTGTAGCCTGGGTCACAGAGCTCCAATGCCCCACTCATCCACTAGAGGTCACTGCATGCACCGGGATGGTGGCCAGCTGCAGCGCTAGAGTGTTATAAGCAGGAGGTTCTGTCTTCAAAACCTGCTCAGACTAGATGCTCCACCAGATAAGGGAGGAGGCTGTTAGTAGGAAAGGATTCCAGGGATATGAGACAGAAAAACGCAAGTCAGTGTTTTCTAAAATTCTTAGCCCTGAGCCCTGGTTGTCACAAATCCCAATGAGACATGTTCCACAATGTAGGATAGTAACTTTCAGCTTTTTTTAATGGCAAAAAGCAGAAGGTCTGATTTTAACCTTTTGTACTCGGATGTCGAGATTAAAATTACTCTTTGAATGTATCAATAATTTGAAATATAAAAAAAATCCAAATAAATAAGTTTGTATGAAAAGAAACTCCAGTTTTTTTATTCTACTGCTGCGCTTTGTAAAATCTGGGGTATTTAAAAAATTAAATCCCGAGTAGAATAAAGGAATCGAGAAAAAAGCAAGCGAGTGCAAAGGGTTAATAGTAGCAATCATGGTAAGGACTTAGGCATCCTTTAATTTTTGGAAAACTGGTTTGTCCTAATATATAACAGTGGAAGGTATTTATAATTAGTCGTTATCTACACTGATGGATGCAAAGCTCTTTCTTTTCTAGCTGGAAACACATTGCGGGGCTGTAACCTGATTAAGACTGGAAATCCATGCCACCTCTCTGAGGCAGTGTTCTCTGCTCAGCGGGTCCTTGGTTCCTGAACGCCCATCAAGGTGCTTCAGGCACAAGCATAGCGAGTGCATTGGGTTCCTATCCCATTTTCCATTGTGCAGACGTGAAATGGTACGAATGATGAGCTCTCATCCTAGTGGAGACCCTACCAACCCCCTTGCCCTCTGCTAAGTGTTTCCCAAAGCCTCCCCTTTGGGTTGATGCATACAGGGTCATAGCAAGAGGAGGAAGCAGTGACTAGGGAGTAAGTCCAAGCACATCAGGGCTTGAATCAAGACAAATGAAAATATGAAAGTTGGTAAATGTGCAGGTGGCCCCTGACCTCCTGGAGCAGAATCTGGTCATCTTGTCAACCCATCCCTCTCCTTGTGAAATTGAGTCAGGGCAAGCACTTAGAATTTATAGTGTTCAGAGGAAAACAAAATAGCATAGACACGGTGTGGAAAATGTAGAGAAAAGGAATCCAGCACACAGAACAAAGGAGCTGGTTTTAATTTTTAACAAAAGGATGGCTGCTGTTAAAGTAGGTAGGCACTGTTTCACAGCTCCTCCAGAAATGCTGGGCCTATCAGCTTAGTGAGGAGACTACTGTAAACGCCGAGTTAAAATTCAGCACTGGCTCCTACCCATGCCGAGATGCCCTAGTGCAAACCCCTCCTGGAAAAGTCTGGTGTAGCAGGTGGCCGCAGCTGGGACTTCTGCCTATGTCCACATGTCTGGTTTCTCAAATGGGCCAGTCTGGTCTCCCCTAGTGCTTAACACCACCTTGGTGATGCCCACACTCTCCATAAAGAAGGACAAGGGTGGCCAAGAGGTTAAAACAGTCCCCCGTCAAGACTATTCACTTCTTGACTCTCTAGGCAGTGGCATCTGTAGGTGGCCCAAAATAGTTCCTCTGCAAAGATCTTCAGGAGAGTGGAGATACATTACATGCACATCTCATGTAGCTGAATTAACTTGGCGATTTACAAATACATAAAGAAAATATAAAGGAAAACAGTGAGCCATCAATCATACTTTTAAGTAATTAGGTGATCCTACCTGCCATTCTTCAGTGAGCACAAGGGATTCCCTTAGTTCCATGACCCCTAACCTCACACATCCACGGTTCTTAGTGTAATTCTACTCTATAAATACATGTGTAATTTGTTCAATGTTTTTATTCATCTGATATCAGCCAAAAACAAAGGTAAACAGCAAAATCAAAATGAACAAAAAACGGGGACTTGTTTCATTGTTGACAGGTGGCTCACTATCCTGGCTTCACAAAGACAAGATACCCACCATACATTATGGGTAATCTCAGGGAATTTTCAAGGGTAAATTTTACTGTTCAAATTCACTGCACATTCTGAGACTGTAACTCCCAAGTAAGACACGCCACTGTACTGCAAGGTGGACATGCTATCTATGTGACAATTCTTTCCTGATCCCCTCCAGATATAGGTCTCTGATTATCTTAAGAGGACCATGAGCTCTCAAAGATTGTGATTAATGAAAGAAGGCAAGTGGTGTGCTCATAAATATCTAACAATGGCTTGCTGTGTGTATGTGTGTATGTGTGTTGGGGGTCGGGGGGAGTCTTGATTTTTAGCATTGGCCAATTTCCATGGTGTAAATGCCTCATCATCACCAATTTCAACTTCCCAACTTCACGTCACTGTACAGGGTGTTGGGACAGATGTGCATAGCAGGCTATTGCTAGCTGGGATAAGCTGATGTGGTGTGTCACTTTGGCATAGCACTGGGAGGCCCAGGTAAGTCTGTTTCACTTTAATCCAGTCCCATTCATTTCTTCCTGGTTGGATTCCTTATTCCTATTCAATCAGACTGGGGGATTGTGACCTCTTTATTAAGTTTCCTATCCCCCCAAACACCTCAATCACCCACCTATGTCCATTTGTCCATCTGTCACAGTGTAACTAGAAGAAGTGGAAAAATAAATCTACATCCAAATAGTCCTTTAGAAATAAAAATAAAGGCTGTTTAGGACAACAGTGGTTGCAATAAAAAGGCAGAGGAGAGTTCATCTAGTAGAGCCCTCTCATTAAAAATAAACCGAAGCAGAGAAAGTGGTTAAGTGACTTGCTCATGGTCACATGGTTTGTTAGTGGTATAACCAGTTCCCAGGAGCCCAGGGAGCTCCTCATTGTTTTGTGCTGCCTCCCTCAAAAGTAGGCATTCACGTTTTCTAAGGTGTGTGCGGTGTGCGGAGGGAACTACCATCAGCTCATCCTGCTGTGGAAGTCAGAACTTGCTGACCTCAATGGCAGGAAATGTCCCAAGAAGAAGATGTTGATGACTCAGAGGTTGTTATTCTGACCGTTTTCTTCTTGTGGGTCTTTGGTCTGTTCGAAGGCTAGATTTGCTTGTCTTTTATTAAAGTCCCGTTTTACTCTTAAAAGGGGAAAAAAAAGAAAGAAGGATTTATTCACTGAAAATAAAGAGAGGTAAACCTTTGAAATGATAGCATTAAGCCCAACAATTTATAAAGAGGTCAGGGAAACCTTAAAAACATCACAGATTTGAAATGTTTAAGTCCCAATTTCTCTGCCCTTCCCATCAACAGAAACTTGAAGCTCATTTACCCACTACAATATTTGCAATTTCTTCCAAAAAATAAAAAGGTTTCTGAAATTCCCAAATGTTCTATTATGGATAGGCATCATTTTTGTAATGAGAAATAATAAAAAATGTTAAAAATATATTAAGGCTTTGCATGTAAAGTCTGGCTTGAAACACTCTATCATTTGCTGGGCTGCTGTTCTTGCAGGAGCTACCGACTTACTTTTCCCTGTTGAAAATGATGAATTCCTTTTGCACAGAATCAAGGTGCTCTTGAAGAAGGCACATCTTCCAGGTGAACATTGAAAAAAAGAGTAGAGATATAGTTAGTAGATCAATGAGGGTCCTCAAACAGCCAACACCTATTGAGTGTCTGTTCACTGAATGGCCCAATCAAAGAATGCATCCTCAAAACAGATGCTATCTCAAAGTTTGTAGCAGGAGTGAGACCCCAACCAGAACAATAGGGCAGCAAATAGGGAAGAAAGAGCAAGAGGATACAATACATCAACACATTGCTTTCCACAATGAGCCAGCAGGGAAGATTTAAGTTATGGTGCATGACCTTGATGTCTTTCAGCCAAGCAGCCCAAGAAGAAACCATGGCTGCAAGCAGGGTGGGGACAAGGGCTTATTGAGCTAGTTACCTGCTCACCTCTTGTCTCCTGGTCCTCATGTGAAAGGTTTGGAGGTTCTACTTGAATTTAATGAACAACCTAGAAACATCGCTTCACACTGAATTCCTATCGAATGTTCCCCTCAACAACTGTGCTGGGGTTCATGAACTAGACTTCAGGTGCAGCAAACAGAGCTGTCCATATCTGTGACCTCTCACAGACATGCAAACCATTTGCTTTGCTGTTTCATTGTCTATCTTTCAACACCAACCAATGACTTGGCCATCATCATGAGAAAATTGAACCTCAAAAAAATAATACTCATCGGGCTCAGGACAGTGTCAGCTCCAGATCCAATATTTTAAAAGTCTGCAACAAAGTACTTCCAAATTACTTCTGATGAAAAATATTATTCTCTAAGAAAAAAATGCCATTCCTTCCTTTTTTAAAAAAAAATCTAGGAATTAGAAAAAGCTATACTTCAAGTACAATTTTAGCACTAAAATATTACATAAATATATAAACAAAATATTACATAATATTTAAAAGTATATTTACATAATATTTTATCTATTTTATATATGTATATGTTTATATATTTATATACATATATATGTACTTACACATTAAGTACATATATAAAATATTTTTATATATGTAAAAAAACACATTTATATAAACATATACAAATATAAAAACTTAGGGAGAGGTGGGGGAGATAAAAAATCAAACGAAGGACTTGTATGCATGCATATAAGCATAAACAATGGACGCAAAACTCTGGGGGGTGAGGGCATGTATGGGTGTGGGGTGGGGGGTGAATGGTAAGATATGTACACATATAATACCTCAATAAAAAAGTAAAAAAAAATATATATATATATATAAACTTATATAAAATGTAATATGATAAAAGGCATTTATAAAAAACCTACAGCTAACATAGTGCTCAATGTTAAAAGTTAAAATCTTTCTCCCTGAGATGGGGAAAAAGACTAAGATGCTCACTTTCACCACTGCTATTCAACATTGTGATTAGGCAAGAAAAAAAATAAAGGCATCCAAATTAGAAAGGAAAAGTATCTCTATCTGCAGATGACATGGAAATATATATATATAGATATATATCCCAAAGAACTCACAAGAAACTACTAAAGCTAACAAATGAGTCCAGCAAAGTTGCTGTGCACAAAATTAACATAGAAAAATCAGTTGTTTCTATATACTAGTAATTAATTATACAAAAAGGAAATTAAGGAAACAATTCTATTTCCAGAGTATCCAAAAAAATAAAATGTCCTAGGAAAAGTTTAAATAAGGAGGTGAAAGAGTTGTACTCTGAAAAGTAAAAAACACTGCTGAAATTGAAGAAAAAAAGCAATGGGGCTTGGAGTAGTAACAATTTTGAAAATAGTGGTAGTGGCTGTACAACATTATAAATGTACTTAATGCCATTGAATTGTACACTTAAAAAAATGGCAAATTTATGTTATACACATTTTACCAATATAAAACAGTTAAAAACAAAACGAAGATGAAAAGGATGTGAACTTCTCTGATTAGTAATGTAATGGTCTGTTTTTCATTATGGGCAGAGCCACTTCTTGGTAAGTGATTCTAAGGTTGATATGAGACTTGGGGGAAGGAGAAAACTGCTTTTTTTTTTGTTATTAGAAAGTTTTAGGGTCTGTGCTGTGGGTAAGTGCTCATAGCCTTTCCCATCAGGGGCGGCAGGCAGGCTTGCTGCTTCAACCTGGTGGCTGGAAGGTAAGGACTAGGACAAGAGGGGACCACAGGAAGATTTCTCATGGGTGGAACTTGACCTTGTGACTCTAAGAACAGAAATGTTCAGTTTCTGCTGTTCAGTCATAACATTTTCTTTCCTTTTTTGAATGTATTGAATCACTTACTGAGGTTGGGGTGCCACGAAGAGAATGATGGGTAAGACTGACCTGGTCTTCACCATAGGAAGCCTTCATTTTAGTGGGACCGAAAAACCCCACACAAACATATACATCAAACATTTATAAACTATGTTAATGTCGTGAAGGAATTAAAAATAGGAGCTAAGACAGTGATGGTGGCCGGACTTCATCTTTGACAAGGTGGCATTAAGGGCGGAAAGAATGAGACGAAGCCTCCTATGTGAAGATCCAGGAGGACATTCAGGAAAAAGGAGGAGCAAGGGTCTTGAAGAAGAACAAAACCTATAGTGCTTGAGGGTCAGACACTTCAGGCCCTATGTGGTTGGAGGGCAAGGATGGTGAGTTCCAGGCGATCATGGAGAGCTCAGTAGGCATGGTAAACTGTTATTTGCAAATCGTTGCTGTCTCTAAAATTTTAGGAACTGTATGTATAATAAAGATGATATCTTGTATTTGCTACATTTGAGGCCTCTATCCAGCTTGAGTCAAACTATATAGGGACATAGAGAGGGGTAAGTCTGGAGAAGCCAGTTGGTGATGATGTGAAGAACAGATCATTAGGAGGAAAATGGTCAAAGTGCAGAGCAATAAGCAAGATAGGTTGTAGCACAGCTAAGTGCTCTTTGCAGGGCCCTAGAAAACACTTAAGGCTGGGGATCTGGCCAGAGGCCAGCCTGTGAACAAACAGGATGTGGACTTCGGTTGGCCTTTAAAGGGTCTAGTGGTTCCTGAGGACTAGAGAAATGAAGGATTTGTTTGCAGAGCTAACAAAACTATACAATCCTTGAGAAGAGGAATGTTATTGAATGCAAGAATGATATTCATAACTACCTCTGGTATTTAACATACGACCTGGAAGTTAATAGGCTCTCAATAAAAGTAGCCTAAATAAATGGATGGAGGGATGGATGACCATTAGTTGAATGGGTAGGTGGATGGATGGAAGGATGGGTGAATGAGTGGATGAATGGGTAATCATTAGAGGCAAATTGAATGTTTATTTCTTCTCCACCATTATAATGCATATAACCACATGTATAAAATCCTACTGAGTCCCTATAAGTTGCTATATTGAGATCTGAGCTCTAACTCTGACAGAATAATATGGTTAAAAAATCAACTCAGTCTAAAAATCCCAAAATAGTACTCGACCATATAAGAATTCCATCATCTCTGCTCTCTATTCTGTTAGCTCTGGTAGCATGAAATTTTGCTTATAGCAAAGAACAGACACCACCTCTAGGGCTGGCTGCTCCCAGCAGAACTGAGGCCCCAAACAGCCATGTGTATACAGACCTATTAGTACCTCAGAGATATTGTGGGTTCAGTTTCAGAGCACCACAATGAAGCGAGTATTGCAATAAAGCAAGTCGTAATTTGTTTGCCAGTGGAGAGTCTTGCCTTCAATTTGTAAAAAAACAACAACATCAAAGCAAAGGGCAAATAAAATGAGGCATGCCTGTGCTTTGAAACCTAATCACCTGGCCTGAGCTTGGCCGATCAGAGTCTCTCCCAGAAAATTGACAATTTTGAACTGAGAACTGGGAGAAGGTACTAACTGAATCAAGTTCACGACAGAGCTAGAAAGCCCACAGGGAAATGTTGCTGCTAGGATGCCCAGGGCTGCCTAGCTGTTCAGATTCTCGGCGCATTCACAAGGCAGCAAAAGCCAGGAGCTGAGATAACCTCCCAGCAGAAGCTCTCAAAGGAATTGCAGCCATCCTGAAGGTTCCCACGGGTTGGGCAGGGACCTGCTCACCTGAGAGGAATCACATTTCCTCATCTCCTTCTCCTTCTTTGCCAGACGCTTCTTTTTCTTATGAAGAGGTTTGGACTCCAAAATCATTTCTTCGAGTTCAAAGGTGGGGTCGCAATTCAGCCTGCCTTTCTGCAAGGAACACAGGTTGGCTCACTCCCTAGATCCCTGTATCATTCCAAACTACACCTGAGCGAATGTGGAGACAGACACGTGGTCCTAAAGGAGCTAGGATTCCCACGCTAATTTTGGATAATGTATTGCCAGCATTGTTTTGCACATTCATTAATTTTATATTTTGTTTATTTTTCTAAACTCTCAATGAGCCTCCCGTGGGTTGAGTTGAGAGGAAACCAATGACAATTATTTTTCTAAAGTTTTACCTTTTGGGTTCTGGGTCTCAACGTTATGCTCTAACGATCATGTAGACAATTAGAATCACTTGAGTTGTTTGCTCAGCTTCCCAGTTCCCCAACTGCACGCGAGAAAATTGCACGTTTCACAAGCTCCCCACGTGATTCTGATTCACAATTAAGTCACAGCTGTAGGTGGAGGGCCTCTGGATGCAGAGCTGATGGTTATATGTCGAGGTGCGGGTTGTGGAAGCAGCAGGAGGGTCCACTGTCACCTGTCAACCTGGTACCAGCTACCCCTCCTGGACTCGGCAAAGTGACCAGGTAAGTCCTTGACCTCATCCCCTGGTCTCTCCATAAGGTCGTGATTCTCCACCCCCCTAATTCCAGCACACCACTGTCTCACTGAGCACTTTGACCTGGATTCAACGGTCTGCAGTAGGCCATAGTAGCTGTTTTTACAACTAACCAGGGACTCATCCAGTGGGAATCATTTCCCTTTGGCCCTTAGTCATTACGGATATAAGAGGTATGAATGGTAAAAATAAATGCCTCACCCCAACCCCAACAGGTTTCAATCCTTTGACTCACAGAACCCCAGGCATACAAATTCCTACATCTTTGGAATCAGAGAAAGCATCATTTTTTCAATTGGCAGATTCCTAGAAAGGACAACAGCAGGTCTTTGAGGTTTTGTTTCATTATAACGTTGAGGAGATATGTAGGAACTTAACCCTTGTTTATATCAGCCAGCCAATGGTAAATCTGGTTTCATTCTATGCCACTTCTCTTAAAGTCACAGAGCCTATTTATGACGTTAAGTGAGGACTGTGTATTAGGAGAATTAGATCTTTGGGGAAAAACAAAAGCATGCCACAAAAAGTGGTGAGAAGCTGGAACTCCAGACACAGATAGAGCTGGATTGGAATTCCCACTCGGCTACTTGGTAGCCACAGGACTCTTTGATGGCCAAGTTACCTGTGTGCGCCTCAGTGTTCTCATCTGTAAAATGGGAATTTAGGCTGTCTTACAACACTGATGTGGTTATCTAACCAGACCGGGTGCGTCTCTGGCACCCAGGGCGATATGCACTGCATGTGAGTTATTATGGGTTTGTTGGGATTGACTCACGTTAGGAATGAAACCTGGAATGAGCCTCTTCTGTAAAACCGCATCCCAGTTCACATCACTCATATATGGGAAGTTCTGAAGGTCAGACAAGTGAGAAAACCGTTGGTCTGGGTTAGGTTCAAGTAGCTGCCAAAGGAACAGAAACATTAAGATCACGAGGAAGGTCAAAATGGGGCCAAAACCACACACAAATTCCCTCTAAATGTTTTCAAGTGTAAGATTGAAGGAAATAAGGCATCACTTCCCTTCCCTGACCCCCTAAACAAATAATACAGATAATGCCCTGTTAGAATGAATTGTAGGTTGTTTTTTTGCAAGGTGGAGAGTGAAAATAGCTTGTCCTGTGCAGTCAAACATCTCTCTGATGGTTGATTCCCCTACTTTATTAACTATGGGCAAGTTTATTCTCTAAATCTCAGTTCACCCATCTGTTAAAAGGGGATCATAACCTATTTCATAAGGTTGCAGCTAGGATGAAATAAGACCATGTATATAAAGTGCTTAAGAGAAGGTCTGTTCTTATTAGGGGAGGGGAATATGTGCACATTTTCACAAATGAAATTTATTTCTCATTAAAAATTTTAGCTGTTTTTACAACTAACCAAAATATATTGGGGGTGACACAGAGAAGATGTAACTAAGGTAACTGTTATAGTTCTGGGTTTAATAAACTGGGATTAAAGATTTTTTCCCCCTTAACCACTCCAGAGCCAACGACACCACATCAACCCTGTGGTTCTAATGGAAAGTGGCAATTCCACCTGAGAATTGTTCCGCAGGGGATAACCTGGGATGACCAGGGTAGAAATTTGGGGGGAAGAGGCTATCTTGAAACTGAAGAAAATTTGCTTAGGGGAAATTACCACCTGTTCATCTTTGACATAACCAATGGCAATGTCCCTATTCCAAAACAAATGAACTTGACCCCAAAGGCAAGAGACACAGGTTTGACTCTTGGGCCCTTTTCCTTGACCTGCCATGACCTGTGCAATTTTCTTTCCTGAAAAAAACCACACCCATCCTCTTGGGGTCCATATTCTTCACACACTATCATTCGACACACTATTGAGCTCCTGCTACAAATGAGATGAGTCCACTGACCATGTGCTTAGAGGCAGTAGCAATAGCAAATGCTAAAAATATTTCTGAATGTTTCTTTCAATTTCTGTACTTGTCATGAACCTGAAGAAACAATTCACGGATTTGAACTAACCAGTGAATCACACTGAATGGTCCTGGTCTAAGGGAGGGAGCTGGAAGAGTTGGGGAGGGGGCAGTGTTCTAGGCAGAGGGACTAGCATGTGCAAAGGGCCTGATATGTGAGAGACTGATATGTGAGAGTGAGATGGAGGAGGGGAAACAGAAGAGAAAAAGACTAAAGTGGCTTATGTGTAATCAAAAGGGGGCAAAAGTCCAAAATAAGGCTTGAGAGGTAGTTAGAACTTATATATCATACAAATTACTTTGATCTTTATTCCATGAACAATGGGAAGACAACAAAGTCTGCTTTGAACAGATCATTATAGGACAGAATGGAGTGTGTAAAAGTGCACAGGGCAAACCAATTATAATGCTTGATGGCAGTACGGTTGGGAAGACAGTAATGGAGATGGAGGGAAGTGACAGATTCAAAGAATATTTAAAAGGTCAAATTACAGAACTTGGTGATGGATTGGATATGGGGGTGATGAATGATTTCTGGTTTCTGTCTTGCATAAGTGATAGGATGGAGAGGCCAGTCACTGAGTTGGGAAGCTTGGAGAAAGTCCAGGAAATACAGAGACCAAGAACCCATTGCGGGCCCGCTGAGTTTGAGGTGGTTTTGGCACATACAGGACATGTGCATTGCCTTAATGAAGCCATGCGTTTGAAAGCTGTTAGCTGCAAAGCCCACTCCGGGAATGTACCCTATCACGGCCGCCTCCAATATCGTTCACTGACTCTAACCAGAGAGCATGCTGCTTTTTAGCGTTTCTTGTTGTCATGCAATCCTCCTCCTCACCTTTCTAAGAAGTGACACCATTTCCTGTGACCAGGCAGAAGGGTAAGGCACAATAGCCGTCTCAAACATGTGTGCAATTTCCTTGCTGGAAGTACTGGAGCGAATATGGTACGGTCTCTTAAGGGAGAGAGGAGGGAAAAGTCTTCATGTTTACAGGGTAAAAGAAAAAACCACACACACATTCCTTTGCAAATGTTTCAAGTTAAATTTTCAACCAGGAAAATCTCAGTATCATTTTCTTATCCCTTCTAGCTGTTGCCTTGTTGGCATATACATATATGGTCCGTCCTGTGTTGCCAGATCTACTTTGTTTAAAAAGGGCACCAGACAAACCTATGGTTTCTTTTGAAATCTCAGATTTTTTAAAAGTTGGTAATCATTCTGGGTCAAACAAAACTTTTCTGTGGGCTAAATCTACCTCTGAGATACTAATTTGGAATAGTTTTGTAAGGTAACTTATAGATGCATTTTCATAAAACACTGTACATGTGCTCAGTAAGTTGAAATTTTAAACTCCTCTTATTTTGTTTGATTCTAAAGAGATTCAGAGTTTACCATACGCCTCTTTTCAATTGTTTGAATCATAATGAATACGTTCAGAATGGAAAGTTACCCAGAAGACTTCAACCCTCTCCCAAAAGTCATGAGTCCTTGGTCCTATGAAGAGGAGTGGCAAATTTTATGATGAGGCAAAAGTACTTTTACTTCTGAGAGAACCAGGTTCTTCTATAGTTTTAACTTCTGTTGGGGGCTGGGGCGGGGGGAGTAGTTTTATTACAGTTTTCATAAATGTCCATAAGAGGGCAGCCTTTACCTATAGTAATTCTATTTCATAAAGAAATCCATGCTGACATTTTCTCTTTTATGTGAACTGGGAGCTACTAAACCCCAGTTCACATAAAATGAGAGATTATACCATACTCACATTTTCCCCATGGGTCCTAGCACCTAGTAGGTGCTTATTACATGCCTGTTGAATGAACAAAATTTCCATGTTGGTCTATCCAACAGTATGACAGCTAATATGGATATGTACATGTATCAAGGGTCTGCCCTTTCGAGATACTTAGCAAATGATTGTGGATGGATGAACCAAATTGGAAGAAGTGGAGGAGTTTATTTTTTTCCCTGTTGTAACTCAGTATTAAAAGGTAATATAATAGTTTGAGCTCTGAAGGCAAAAGAATGTGAGGGCTAAACGGAGCCACTCAATTTGGATTTCAAGTCTTTCATCTGTAAAAGGAACCACCTCATGAGATTGTTGGGAAAATTGAATGGCATAATACATGTAAAGTTCTCAGTAGAGTGGCTAGTATATATTAGACATGATATAGGAGAAATATTTTATTATTACTGACACGGTAAAAAGGTGGATATAAATGTGAACAGTGACTAAAGGTGGAGAAAGGCTTAACATACTCGGCATGTCAATGTCCATTCTCAAGGAACCATGAAATGCTAGGAGTTGACCTCCCAAAAAGATGACTGGCCAAACGTTATTTTTGTATGCAAGGTCTAAACACACCTGTCATATATTTTCTTCCCTCAAGATGGAATAGAGGACCAATGCTAATTCTGGTCTCAATAACCATATAACTGAAATAACCCATGCAACCCAATATCAGAAAATGAGTAGTAGGTACCTTATTGCTATTATCAGTGTTTAATGACTGCTGACTAGGTGAAGGGCACTGTGGGTCACTACTGGGTTCATTCCATGTATACCATTAAGAGTCGGGGCATGTTTGGCATAGTAGGGTCCAGGGTTACATACGTGTGCAATGTCAATATTTTTTCTAATTTCCTTCTTTGACTAATTGCTGCTTCTCAACCTACTGTTTCTTAACCATCTGAAATCACAAATGATTTGATAAGTGAATAATTAACTGATGAATGCCACAAGCAACTGGCTTAAGAGTGTTTTTATTTACTTAGAAGGCCATACAACTGATTTTTAATATTAAAAAAAATCCTCATGGCCTATCAACTTGTTAAAAACAATCAAACTGCCTTTCTCTTCTATGACATTTTTCTAGTTCTAAATTTAAAAATCTTTGTTAATTCATTAACTACTAGAATTATATATTTCCTCATTTACCAAATATTTATTGAATGCCCGGTATGTTGCAGCACCTCTATTGGGCATTGTGGATAAAGAAGAATAATGAGACAGGCATAATTTCTATGTTGGTGGAGCTTAACATCTCCCTAGGGAAACCACAAATAGTTATATAGACTGCACACACATGCTTCAGTAAATGTAATTCATGCTCTAAAGAAAAATTACAGTGTACATGATAGGATACATCAAACAATTCTAAGGCAGCATATTAATAAGAATGAGAATATAAAGAATGGATGAAAGTGGAAAAGGTAAACATGTAGATGGGAGAAAGTGATGTTTTATGATTATATAATACTAGAGGCCCGGTGCATGAAAATTCATGCACTGGAAAGGGGGGTCCCTCAGCCCAGCCTGCCTTCTCTCACAGTCCAGGAGCCCTCAGGGGCAGGAGGCAACCCAGCGATCAGGGGAAGGCGACGCCCCCATCACACCTCTGCTGCTGCCACTGCCGGCAGCGCAAGCTGCCCCTGGTTACCTGAGCCTCGGGCAGCCCTGGGCAGCTGGGCAGTCGCCATCCAAGGCTTGCCTGTGCCTCGGGCCAGCCCTGGGCAGCTGGGCAGCTGCCATCTGAGGCTTGCCTGTGCCTCGGGCTGGCCCTAGGCAGCTGGGGGGTTGAGGGGACTGGGGGACTCTGGAGGTAGGAGTGTGGAGTGGCTGGGCCTGCCTGGGGGCTGGCCCAGCCTTGCTGTGTGCCTGCTGCCCTGGCGGGGCTGATGGGACTGGGCACCGCCATCTTGTGGCTGTGGGTGCGCCATCTTTGAGGGCGGGGCAGTCAATTAGCATATTCCCTCCTTATTGGCTGTGTGCGCTGCCATCTTTGTGATGGTGTGAGGGTCAATTAGCATATTTCATCTTTATTAGTTAGGATTTTTGGAGTACACAGCAAGAATTGTAGCTAGGAATGTACATTTAGTGCAAAATTCCTTATGTGCCTATGAAGCTAATGCTTAGGGAAAATACAAAACTAGGAAAGCTACTGGCCTTGCCTTCACAATGACAGCTGGGAGACAATGCAGGTCATTAGCTGTGGGACCCATTCATCAAAGCTGTGATCAAGCTCAGAAACAACGGGGATGTTTTCAAGTACATTTGTAAATGTGGAGACATCATTGTTTGGCACACTCTCTCTGTGGGGGAGTCGTGTTGATAGTCATTATTAAATGCTGTGTTTCATTTCTTCTGATTAGCTCTATTTGGAAACATAATTCCATGCAGCCTGCTTGGTGATCCTTTCCTGGAATGTATGAGAATTGATTTGTGGAGACTTGTTCCCCCAGTCATTCACTACACACATAGGTACCTAGTTAGAGTTATCACTAAAGTATGTAAGAGTCATGCTTAGCCTTTAATGAATTTACCATCTCATAATATAGAAGAGATACAAACATCTACAACGATATACCTGGAAAAATTTACAAGGGCAATATATTTACAAAATGGATTTAACCCTAAAAAAATAAAGTGGATTTAGATGTTTTGATGTAGAAAGTGCTACATTTTATCTTAAGTGGGAAAAAGTCTCAACAGAAAGACAAAGCATATTTTACTTTTGTTAAAACAACAACAATGCATATATGTGTATGTGAAAATAGATTAACCTTATAAAAACAGGAAAAGTTTGAAACTGAGTACGGCGACTGCTAATTCTGAAAGGTGGGACTGGGAGGTCAAAGGGGGGTTGCATTTTTAATTGGGAATATTCTTTGCCTTAGTGGATATGGTTGATTTTACCTTTATTTTTCTGCTTCTCTATATTTTCCAAGATTTTAAAATTCAGGTTGTAAGAGAAGTAAAGTGCATAAATATTTGGGAGATGACTTCAGCTGGAGATCAGAGAATGCTTCTGTGGAGAAGGGGCCCTGGAATGGGTAGGGTTTGAGTAAGAAAGACCTGCAGAAAGGCCTTCCCCACAGAGACATCGGGGACAGTCTCATGGCACGGCTTTTCCCAGAAACGACCCATAGACATTGAATATAAAGATGCTGAATGGTCCTGCACTTAAGACACATCCTTAACTTTATTCAAATTCAATTTAGCAATTCCCAAGTACTTTGAAAGGGATTCTTTAAGAAGACCAGGGTTTACCTTGCCAAATATCTTTATAGGCAAAGGAACAGGAGGTGAAAAGAGGGAGGAAGGGAGGGAGGGAGGAAGAAAAGGGGGAAGAAAAGGGGGAAGAAAAGAAAAGAAGCCCAAGATGCCTGAGAGAAGGACATCCAGAGGCCAAAGTGAGTTTATCAAGAGTCAGGGTCTTATCAAGTTGAAGCAAAATCTGAAAAGTTAGCCTGGTTCTAAGGGCCAGAGAATGCCAAGCCACACAAAGACATCTGAAGATTGTTTGTGTTTGTTGGGTGGGGTAAGTCCTGTGAAGGGTGTGTGTGGGTGTTTGTGTGTGTGTGTGTGTGTGTGTGTGTGTGTGTGTGTCTATGTGAAGCTTTGGAAGCAGCAGTATTTTTTCTCGTTGAAGTTCACACCTGTGCTTAGAAAAATAAACTGCACCCCGACGTTCACTGCAGCATATTCACAAAAGCCAAGATATGGAAACTACCTAAGTGTCTATCAACAGAAGAATAGATGCAGATGTGTATAGACATGGGGTGGGGCAAAAGTAAGTTTACAGTTATTCTTATGGAAAATAATACAATAATAAAATACAAGAATACACTGTACATTGTATAACATTGAACTTTGCTTAGAGAATAGAACTTAAATGTCTCTTTCTCATATATATATATATATATATATATATATATATATATATATATATATATATATGTATGTGTATATATATATATATATGTGTGTGTGTGTGTGTGTGTGTGTGTGTGTGTGTGTATACACATACAGCAACCTAATCATAACTTTTCTTCACCTTTCTAAAGCAGAAAAAAGAACCTGATGATATTGATACATCAGATAGGTAACAGGGAACTACCATAGAGGGAGAAAAATAACATATGGGAGGAAGAAAAAAGTATTTTCTTAGAAAAATTCTTCCTAGGCATTTTCTTAGTTTAAGAAATATTTATTTTAGAAGGAAACTCCTGTAATTTGCCACTGAACCCAGAACCCAGGAACTTAATGACAGACAGAAATCCAACAAGACACGGCATGGATCGTGTTGAATTAATAATTCACACTCCCCTTGGGGAAGTGTGTCTGAATTAGACTTTTGTACCGTGACTGCAAAATGCTTTTCTTTAAACAAACAAATATATTTATACAAGATATTTAATGAGGCATATGGATTTCCCCTCCCTGGGAGCTTATAATCTCGACATTATTCATTGATTTCTTTATTTTCATGTTTTTATTTATTGAATTGATTGGGGTGAATTGGCTAACATGAACATCTAGGTTTCAGGTGTGGGTTTCTATGTTACAAGATCTGTATACTGCACCGTGTGCCCACCACCTATGATTTGATGTGAACTCTCATGCTTGGTCCCCATAGCTGGGAGAATGAATGAATACAGAAATCCCAAGGGTTGCTAACAGCTTCACATGGCATAGCCATTTTCACCTCTCAAACAAACTGCTGGAATTTTAGCACACACAA
Organism: Cnephaeus nilssonii; assembly: GCF_951640355.1. Taxonomy (NCBI): domain Eukaryota; kingdom Metazoa; phylum Chordata; class Mammalia; order Chiroptera; family Vespertilionidae; genus Cnephaeus; species Cnephaeus nilssonii. The sequence goes on along the minus strand of NC_137076.1, from coordinate 85,905,286 downwards.
ACATCCATCTTTTCCGTCTAAAAATGGAAATAGCTGGAAGAGTGCAAAGAAATGCAGTCCTACTGTACCCGGCCTCTCAGAAGCTCGTAGGCTGTCACTCCCAGGGACCACCAGTCCACAGCAAAGGAATAGCCGGCTTCTCTCCTCGAGCTGAACATCTCGGGTGCTGAAAACACAGGAAAGTTAGGTCTGTTCTATTCCCTGAGACACTCACAAATCTACTTTCCCAACAGGGTCCTCCAAAGGTGAGACACCAGGGCAGAGGGGAGACACACTTGTGTAGATGTCTATCATCCATGGCTCGATTGCTCACAGCAGGCAACATTTCTAATTTTCTGGTCTCTCTCAGGAGCCTCATTCATCAACCAACACAACAGGTAGCCTCAGGCCTTTGTGGACACATTCTTCTCTTATTTAGAACATGCAACTGTGATAAATTAGATCCCATCAGGACTCAGATGTGTGGCTGACCCTGAAACCAAGAAGGCTGAGATGATATGTGTGTTGTCTTGACTTGGCAGGTTAGGGCTAAAGGGCTGAAACGTGTTGGCTCTCCATCTCCGTCATCGTGAAGAGGCAAGGGCAGCATTTGCACCTTGCTCTTGGGGGTGAGGGAGGGAGTGGGCACTCTGAGAAATATAATGTTTTACATAAACTGTGAGTCACTTACACTTTGTAACATCATTCTTTGAATGGACTGCAGTGGAAGGCAGAGCTACAGTTTATTTTAAGGCCCCCATTGCCCATGCTCTAAGCACTTTGACCAAGGTGAACCTTCTACATTCTACATACTCTTCCAAGAATAGCCCTCACTCCTAAGGGGTGGAGTAGGGAGAATGAAACACAAAGCAAAGGAAGGTATCTTATCTGCTTGCTCACCACTACATTCCTAGTGCCCAGTATTGAGCCTGGCATTTAAAGTCACTCAAGAGACATTGAATGAATGAATGCTGCTGAATCAATTAATCAAGCAATGGTTGCAATTATTAGCCCCGGAGCTGTGCCGAGTTCAAAACTCGCCTTCATCGCTTATTGTGACCTTGAACAAGTCTGTTGGCTGAGCTTGAGAATCCTCACCAGCAAAGTCAGAATAAGAAGGCAATCTTTCCAGAGGTGAGAAATTAAATGAGGTAGTACATGCCAAAATCTCAGCTCAGTGTTTGGCACCTAGACGGTGCTCACAAAATTAGGTACTCTTCTTGCCCTGGCCGGGTGGCTTAGTTGCTTGGAGCGTTATCCCATACACCAAAAGGTTGTGGGTTTGATTACCAGTCAGGGAACACACCTAAGTTGTGGGTTTGATCCCCAGTTAGGCTCATAAGGGAAGTGACAGATTGATGTTTCTCATATCCATGTTTCTCTCTCACATTGATGTTTCTCTTCTCTTCTCTCTCTCTCTCTCTCTCTCTCTCTCTCTCTCTCTCTCTCTCTCTCCCTCCCTCCCTCCCTCCCTCCCTCCCTCCCTCCCTTTCTCTCTCCCTCTTCTCAACATCCCCTCTCACACCCCTCCCTCTCTCTAAAATCAATAAACATATCCTCGGGTGAGGATGTAAAAAATTAGGCACACTTTTAGAGAGGCAAACATCTATAATAATGGGAATTTTACCTAACCAAGAGCTACACACACTGGACCCATTCTCTGTAGTGAGGTGCTGACTCTGGACAAAGAATATTGTTGGGTTGTGGGTCTGACTTGCCCTGCCCAGTGCCCTCAGTTCTAAGTAAAATCTTCTGGACAGCATGCAGTTAGAGGTAGAATGCTGACATCCCAGGACTGAGCCTGACTGCACGAGCCCGCCATAGCAGGACTGAGCAGGCCTCCTTCCCACGGGATTCACGGTTCATGCATCACTGCATTCTTTCTATAAGTCACAGGTCCCTGTGCGATTTGGGAGGTAATGGCCCTGACCCCACGGTACCCCACAGACGGGATGGAATGGCCTATAGTTCCGCTTTCCTTTCTCAGTGTCTCACAAGTCATCTCAGATAGTGCCCAGGGTGACTGACATCTCCCTTAGAGATGCTGCAGAGAACTTGGAGGGATAAACAGACCATCGTGCTAAGAAAATACCCATCAGAATGGCATTACTCGATAAAAGCTGTGAATCCTGTCATCTTGGATCATCTTTGGAGTTTATATGAGCATATTTTTTTCCTTTTCTACTTATTCTGTTTTCCAGCATGAGGACATTTGAATATGTGTTCATTCATTTAACAAATATTCAAGGCACTGAAGAATTTTGGTAGAACATGATGAAAAACACATCAGACCAACATGTAAAAGCACAATGGATGGGCAATGCTTTGAGCCCCAAAAAGTTGAAAAGCCAGACAAAGAGATAATGAGGAGCTCTTGTCAACCCTGCCAGAGGATCCCCTGCCCCTGAGAGGGTACAGATAGAAGTGGAGAGGGACAAAACTTCCCTCAAACAGCCACTGGGTATTTTGTTTGGTTTTTAAAGTATTTCAACCTACATTCAGAAAAGGAATTAAAACACACAAGAGCAACTTAACAAGTAGTTATAAGAAAATAGCCAGGGGACCATTACACAGGTCACGTAATAGAATCTTGAGCCCACCTTCATTCCTGTCCTGTTCACAACCCTGGAAGTAACCACTTTCTTGAATTTATGTTAGTAATTTTGTTACTAACATAGATTTACTATCTTTACATGCATTTCTAAGCAATACTTCAGTTTTGCCTATATGTTATGTGTGTGTGTGTGTGTGTGTGTGTGCGCGTGCGCAAAAGTAGGTCTACAGTTGTGAGTACACTAAACACAACAGCTTATTCTTGTATTATTACTTATTAATTATTGCATTATTTATTTGTATTATAACTGTAAATATACTTTGCCCTTCCCTGTCTATATAACGTAAGTATATGTGTGTATATATAGCATGTATGTGTATATAACATATATGTAGGTGGGTATATACATCTCATGTATGTTAAATCCCACTCCTTGCTTTCTTTAGTGTCTTGCTTTACTTGCTCAAGATTACATGTTATCAAAATTGCTGCACATGGTGTCAGTTTGCTCACAGTCTGCTCACCTACTATAATTTACCTGCCTATTCTATAGTTGACAGCTATTTGGATTATTTTCAATTTGGGAGTATTGTGAACAACCCTTTCATGACTCTCCTGTACATGGAAGATTTCTGTAAGTACATTCCTGCAAGGAGAGCCGCTGGGCATGGAATGTATGTCTTCACATACACTAGATCACATGGAACTATTTACCAAAGTGGTTGTACCAATTATCACGATGACCAGCAAGGAGTCAGACTTCCTTTAGTCAACCTCCTTAACCACACTTGGTATTAACTAAGCTTTTGAGTTTTGCCAATCTTGTGAATGTCTAGTTGTCTTTCATTGTGGTTAAAATGGACATTCTCCTGACTACTAATAAGCTTGGCCATATTTTAATGTGTTTATTAGCTATTTGGATTTCCATCATTTGGTTTTCAGATTTTAAGCCAACTGGAGAGTAGATTCTGACATCAGACCCTGAGGGCTATATCTACAGCTCCTCTTGGGCAGAGCTTAACTTCTCAGTCTGCAAGTCTCAAGTGGGAACAGCAGTAGTGCCTGCCTCATCTACCGTATTTTCCGGCATATAAGACAACTGGGCATATAGAAGATTTTCCTGGGTTAAAAAATCGTCTTATACTCCGGAAAATACGGTAGTTTAAATGACATGATATACATACTTAGAACAGTGTTGGGCACGTAGGAAGAGCTCAGTAACTGTGAGCCATTACACCACCATTGCCATCAATGCTCGAGATGTATTTAGACTTGGGTTTAACCTGGTGCTCCACCAGTCCTTGCTGTGTGATTATGACCAGGTCAGTTTCTCTCTAGGCCTGTTTTTTGTTGTTGTTGTTGTTGTTGTTGTTTTGTAAATCTGTGAAATCAGAATAATGGTGAAACCTATTCTATAGGGTTGCTTTGAGAATTTAATGACACAAAATGTTAAAAACTTAGCAAACTGCATGGGACATAATAAATGCTCAGTTTATGATATCTGTTATTATTGTGATTACATTATACAGTGAAAATTTAGGTTACAGAAATTCAGTATAATCAACTGTAAAAAGGGATGTCTTTGTGTGCACATAGACAAAAGATCTGGAAGGAAACCATAAGTATCTGTAAGTAGAGGGATTAATTTAATGTCCCCTTTGCTTATCTGCAAGGTACACAGTTTCCATAGTGAATTTGTTTGTTTGTTTTTGGAGGGGAAGAATGTTTTAATTTAAACTCTAAGTGATCTGGATTATAGTTGCCCAGACCTAGGAGTAGGGAGAAGGAAGGATTGGAGTGATGGGAGAAAGCATGGACTTAGAAGATTATGAATGAAAAATGGTTAAGAACTGGCAGACTGCTTATCTTCTCATTTCCAGAGCCAATGAATTGCTTCATTATATGCTCCGCATCTCATATTAAGAGCTGCTGTATATTCCTATAATCTTCATTCAGTATTGAATCCAAGTTTTCTTTCTTTTCAGATTTTTTTTTCTGGTTAATTGCTAACTAATATCCTATAGGATTGCTATAAAATGAGTGCTGGTGAGGGTCTATTAAGTAGATTTTGCCAAGTTTTGGTAACACATTTTTTTCTTAAAGAAAGATGATTTCCACCCACAGTACTTCTTAAGAGAGACTCCCATCCAAAAATTAAAGCCAAGGGCAACTTCTGGACAGAGAAACAAGAAGCCATTCTAACCATTTGGCCTACTTAAATTGGCTTACAACCATTTAAGAACCACAAATAACATTAACAATTTTTCTCTTTCAGGAAGAAACTTGATTGTCTAAAGTCAGACAGAGCTTGATTTAATCTAGGCCATTTTCAATTACTAGCCATGTGATCTTGGGCAAATCACTTAGCTTCTTGTTTTCCTCATTGTAAAATGCAGATAATTATAACCTGTCGTATACAATTGTTGAGGAAAAAAGTGAATGAGTAAATGAATGCAAAACATTTAACACATCATCTGGCCCACAGAAGGCTTTCAGTAAATGTTAGTAATTGTTAATTATAAGCGTGAAGATGGAGAGGCACAGAGAACCTTGTCCAGATTCCAATTTCTAAGCTCCATGTGGTGAAAAAACTAGACATGCCAATTTTGAGGAGAATTAAATTATATGGATCTTGTATTGAAAATTACTGGGGAGAGAAAATAAAGGTGGCCTCCCTGTCCTCCTCTCACCATGGAAACCAGGCCTAGAAAACCCAGATGCACATTTTCTGGCTTGGCTCCAAGAAAATAGTCCTTGATATGGAAGGAAACCCAGGGAACCTGCAGAATTAAACCCATCAGACCAGCAGGCGTGGATAGTCCTTTATATCATTTGAGTACCATGGGCTTTAGGCAGAAAATAGGCTGAATTATATGTGTCCATTACTTCAGAAATGACAAAATAGAATTATTCCCTCCACTGATCATTGGAAGCCAGAACATTTGCAATTCAAGTATCGGATAAAATGAAGCTCATTTTCTGCCATAGATTTCTTTCTCTTAGAAAGTGATGCAGTCCTGCACGTGGGGGATCTCTTTCCCTTTCTCTCTTCAGCTGCATGAGGAAAAGAATGAACTATCAAAAGAAAGTGGCATTGTCCTTGCCCTTGATTGCAAGTACAGATATCTGGCCTGTGAATTCCTCCGACGGCATCTAGCCAGTACAATTCATTCCACCCCCGACTTAATTTAATGCCACCAGTTTAACCAGTGACCTCATCCACTGTAATCATCAAACTAATTAGGGTAAAAGCATGTCATTTTAATTTTTTTTCTCATCCGTTCACTCTGGGTAAATTTTAAATATTCAGAAAAAAACCAGATCCTCATCTTTCAAAAAGGAGGACTCATGGCATTGTGATAAAGTGAAAACTAAAGTTATAACTGGAAGGCACTCTAAACTTTACAGCCCTCTGCATGTAATGCCGTATTATGTAAACAGTGGTTATAATAACACTTGTCACTTATTAGCATCCTACTTAGGTCGACTTCTCTGATTGCTTCTATGTTTAAACTCCTCTCACCAGAAAGTAAGCTCCATGGGCTGGAGCTTGGTCTGTGTTGCTCACTCCAGGGTCCCCAGCACCTGATACAGCACCAAGCACCCAGAGGTAATTAGTAGAAATTAATGGATTACTATTCTTTGTTAGGGAGTGGGCAGACGCAATCCTAAATAACGCTATAAAATAGTGTTTTCCAAAGGTAATCAGTGGCCCTCCTGAATCAACCTCTACTGAGATGCGTCCTAAAATGGAGAATCCCGAGGCTCACCTGAGACCCATGAAATCAGAAGCTCCCCAGGTAGTCAGAGGGGGGCTTGTCACTTCCAGCTGCAAGTCCCTATTGGGGCGTAATAAATGGTTTCTACAGGAATGGAAAACAAATGCCTTGCTCTGAGTCCAGATAGCTGCCCCCGAAGCCCATACCCATGTAAGGCTTGGTGCCGGCCATGGTGGTGATCTGCGTCTCCCTGGGCAGCATGGCGGCGATGTTGAAGTCTGTGATGTGCACGTGCCCTGGCGGGAGAGAAGGACCACAGAGAGCGTTAAGTCCATTCAACCCGGTGGCACACGCATGCTTCTAACTGGAAGCTTAGTCTGTAAATTCTTCTGTGCTTTGGGTACCAGCAGTAAAAGCTCAATCAGTCTGTCCTCAAATCAATACGCTCTTCAACCAGCAAACCCTCTAGCAAACTGGGATGAGTATCTGATTGTAAGATCTGGTCCACAAAGATGAGTATCTGATTGTAAGTCTGCAGTTCAGCTTCAGAAAGTGTTAACTTGGGGAGGGGTGGGGGGTTAATAGCACATGCTCTAATAATTCTACTTGAGCAATTTTTGTCCACAACATTTTAAGTTGGTATAACCTGTGAGTATCAACAGGGAACCAAGAGCTATGCAAAAATATCAAATTGCCAATGGTCTCTTATGGGATCTTTTTAAAAGAGAAACATTGTTACTATAAAGCACAAATGAATGGAAATACAGCAGATCTTCAAATAGTGCTGCTTTGTTCAAGGTTGTTTTGTTATAAGATTGATTGCCAGCAGGAGCTACTGTCTGCGTGGAGTTTGCATGTTCTCCCCATGTCTGCATCCTAAAGATGTGCACATGAGGTGAATTGGCATGTTTACATTGTCCCAGCATAAGTGTGTGTGTGTGTGTGTGTGTGTGTGTGTGTGGCCCTGTCCAGGGTTGGTTCCCACCTTGTCCTTGAGCTGAATGGACAGGTTTTGGCCACCCTGTTCCCTAAACTAAAATAAGTGGGTTGAAAAATTCTCTTATTTTTATTCATTTTTCCTAAATATATATATGTAGCTCACCTTTACTTCAGTGTTTAATATTAGAAGTGTTTGGGTCTTTATTTAAAAATTTGGTGATGCTTTCTTTTAAAAATATATTTTATTGATTTTTTGCAGAGAGGAAGCGAGAGGGATAGAGAGTTAGAAACATCGATGAGAGCGAAACATCGATTAGCTGCCTCCTGCACACCTTCTACTGGGGATGTGCCCGCAACCAAGGTACATGCCCTTGACTGGAATCGAACCTGGGACCTTTCAGTCCGCAGGCCCATGCTCTATCCACTGAGCCAAACTGGTTAGGCTTGGTGATGCTTTTATGACCAGAACATGCTATAGGAACTTAACTCTTCTTTATGTCAATTAGCAGATGGGAAAATGGGTTCTTTATATGTCATTTTGCTTAAAGTCACAGTTTCCAAGAATCTCCTGGTGGCATAGGACTTGGTATATCTATTTCTTTGCTAGGAAAGAACTCCTTTTTATTTTTTTCTGAAACAACATTAGTAGTTTTTTTGTCTGTTAAGTCAGAATGGCCCCTAATGGTGCCCAACAAAATAACTCACCACAGGAAAGCAGGGGGAACAGTTCAGCTTTATTTACAAAGAGGCTGTATAAAGCGTTCTAGACTGGGACCCAGGAGACTTGGGTCCTACCTTGACCTCTGCCCCTAACACAGTGCAACTTTAAGTCCCATTCCTGTATTGAACCTACGTTTCCCTTCATAAAAAAATGGAGTGGGTGGACTAGATGATCACCTGGGTCTCTCTCAGCTCTACCATCCGTGCCATTGCTGTGTGGGTCTAACACTTAAATCCAGCAGGGAGCGCATCTGCAAAGTGCACTGGAGTCTTTGCACCGACAGCGAGAAGGAAGAAAGGGGCAGCCCCAGGAGCTCCGGCAGATAAGCTCGTTATGTTAGCTGTTGGCATGAAAGCCATGAGCTGTCAGAGGATCTGGAGGTGTTGGCATTTCCATTTCCGTGCGTCCGTGGTTTCAAGGAGCTGTGGCTCTAATTGGAGGCGATGTCATCTGACTCTTCGTCCAGGTCTCTCCGTCCTTACTCCTCCTGCCAAACTTGACTATCTACTCTTTGATGGCATCCAGCCTGCTGCTAAAGATGAATGTCACTGCCTTTATTGCCAAGGTTTGTTTTATGCCCACAGTGTTTGTGTTTGCCTATGTGATTCCATTTCAAGACAAAGTTGCACTCAGCTAGCTCAGTGGTCGGCAAACTCATTAGTCAACAGAGCCAAATATCAACAGTACAACGATTGGAATTTCTTTTGAGAGCCAAATTTTTTAAACTTAAACTTCTTCTAATGCCACTTCTTCAAAATAGACTCGCCCAGGCCGTGGTATTTTGTGGAAGAGCCACACTCAAGGGGCCAAAGAGCCGCATGTGGCTTGCGAGCCGCAGTTTGCCAACCACGGATCTAGCTAAAAGTGAAGGTTTTCTTGCCTGAGTGGTACCAGTGGGTGATTTCGATAACTCACCCTGTCATAGTGTAGGTGGTCTCTGTTCTCTCTCTCACTGTTTCCCTAGGGCTCATGCTCAGAGCACTGCATCAGTGGTTCACAAGGTTTGAGATGCTGTGGTTAAGAGCCTGTTTTCTGGGGTCAGACTATTTGGCTTTAAGTCCAGGTTCTATCACTGATAGGGTGTGTTATCTTAGAAAGGTGGCTGATCTCTCTGTAAAGGTGGGATGATGGTAATAGTCTTCTCATGAGATGGTTGGGAAGATCAAATGAAATGATGTCTGTGGGAGACAGCTCAGCATTTGGCAGGAAGTAAGTGTTCAATTGTTGCTGTTTGTCATCATCAGAAACTCCAGAGTTACATAAAGTACTATGTGTGTGTGTGTGTGTGTGTGTGTGTGTGTGTGTGTGTGTGTGTGTGTGTTAATATGATGCCCACTTGATTTTAAGCACATTTTGGGGATCTGCAAGGGGGGAGCTATTAAGATAGCAAGTTAGTTCTTTTTCACATCCACAAACTAAGTTTTTGCCTTTCTCTGTTCCCCAGGACTAGGGACGATATTAAGAAACCTACATTATGGATGATGCCATAATTTTATTTTGTCAGATATACCAGGCAGACAGTATTGTTCTTCCCGACAGAGCATTTATTTCCCAAATAACTTAAAAACACGAGAATTTTAGACACTATGAAATTGATGGAATTGGATGGGGTGCTTAAATTGGCAGGATATTAAAAAATATATATCAGGACAACTGGTTAGGGGCCATCCAATGTCTAATGCCTTCTTGGGCTCTGAACTAGTGAGTATGACATTGGGGGAGAACAGCAGCAGGTATCCTCTAAATTAAAACATATTTAAAGTCAAATTCTGATGTGCAAGGAATGTTTATTCACACCATGGAAAGGTTTTCTACTCTATGAAAGGATTTTGCTCCTTTAAATATCAATCTTTTCAGATGATTATGAACCAAGACGAATCAGTAAGAATAAAACAGTTTCTGCTTGGTGCTGAATGAATATATATAAGCAATGCAGTATCATACACAGCTCACTTAGAGGAATGGACGTAGGAGGCAGATCAGAAATAGGCAATTATCCTTCCCAATTGCTAAAATCCCCGGGTAAGAGGTGCATGTAATGGCCTGTCTGGGGCGAAATATACATGTGAACAGAGGATAAATGAAACATGGAAAATCACACCAGAAGACCCTCCAAAAGGCAGGCATTGATTTGTAGTTCAGTTGGTTCTCCCAAGAGCAAACTCTACATGCTGAGCTCAGGGTGGGGGATTACCAGGAATTGGTTTATTTAAAAGTGGTTCATTATGGTCCCTGGGAAATGCCTGAAAGCCTTAGTTTTTCAGAATTTGAATAAATAGAAAGTAAATAACCTTAAAATTTTCCCCCAGAAAGGGACCCCAAAACAATATTTAGAGAAGAGGTCTCAATATTCTTTGTTTGTTTGCTTTTATCCATTTACATATCTAATTCTTAAGCAATGTTTCTCTTATTAACTGCAAAGATTCTCAAATGGAGTTCAGAATGAAATATAATACAGAAAACCCCTAACCACTCTGCCTGCTGGCCTTCTTGCCCCCAACTGCCCTCCCCTCCTGGCCTGATCACCCTTAACCGCCTCTGCCTCGACCCCACCATGGCTTTGTCCAGAAGGATGTCCTGAAGGTCTCCCAGTGTAATTAGCATATTACCTTTTTATTAGTATAGATGTCAGTCTGTTTTTACAATGAGCCTAAGAAATAAATATTCTTTTTATCCCTGGAGAAACTAAGGTAGCAAAGGAAGTTTAGGCGACATGTTGGCCCTCTCTGAGCAAGTGAGTGAGTGAATTGTTTTTATTTTATTAAATTTACCAGGATGACATGGATGAATAAAATGATATAGGTTTCAAGTATACAATGCTATAATACATCATCCATATATTTCATTGTGTGTTAACCACCCAAAGTCAAGTCTCCTTCCGTCACCATATATTTGGACCCCTTTACCCTCTTCCACCCCCACTGCCCCCCTTTCCCTCTGGTAACCACCATATGGTTGTCTGTGTCTATGAATTTGTGTGTGTTTTTTGTCTTGTCTGTTTGTTGCTTTCAGTTTTATATCCCACATATGAGTGAAATCATATGGTTCTTGACTTTTCCCATCTGACTTATTTTGCTTAGCATGATATTCTCAAGATCCATCCATGTTGGCACAAGTGACAGTATTTCATCTTTCCTTAGGACTCAATAGCATTCCATTGTATATATGTATCACATCTTTGGTTTTGAACTTCAGCGATCTGGTTCCAGAATCCACAATTAATCTTTCACAAGGATAGTCTCTAAGAGTGGTTACACTTACACATTGTTTTATTTCTGGACCTTTCTCCCAACCTATGACCACCAAGCTGGCAAGAAACCATGAGGAGGTAAAAGAAGTTGAATGCGAGAGGACAGAACGACCTCATGGTAAAATTGGGATGAAAACATGTTTGAAAGCTAAGATTAAAACACTGTTCTGTGAAATGGAAGGTAAATCTTGAACAAGTTTTGGTTGACAGGACCTGTATGTCTCCATTCAGAGCCCCAACGAATGGCAGAGCAATATATTGTAAACAAGGACAACCAGGACAGGTGGGAACAGAACCCCAACCTGGGTCCTGCTTGACCAGCCAGCCATGCACTTTCATGAGACTGTGGTGGGCAAACGAAGCACCTTTTTCTAAATTGTGCAAAGGTGGCCTCTCTAGGCTAGGGGAGGCCCTCTCCATATCCGTGAAGCTCCGTAGAGTTTATGTGCACCAGGGAGAGCTGGTGTGTTAACAAAAGTCACCTTCATGCTGAGTCTCACCACTGCTCACATTTCTGAAATCCAGAGAATCTGTTCCCAAATGTCAGAAGCAGTGAAGGGAAGGAAGAAATAAGGCGTTGAAAGTGGAAAAATCTTTTTCGACAGTCTGTAAATAAATAATGACCCCGAGCCTTGAAATTAGAGGTCATACGCAGAAGTGTTTCTTAGCTCTCTGAGCACAGGTGGGGTCTGGCAAATCAGGTTCAAATGCAACTAGGTAAATAAATAATGAGCCATGGATGGTACTTGGAGTTTCAGTCCCACTTGCAAATCCTTTCTGTTAAAGTCACATGAGTAAGGAGCTTTGCAGATTCATGACTCATCTAGCAACTTTCTGAAAAGAACGAGGATCTTATTGCCACTTTAACATTGATAACTTATAGTCTGCTCTGATGGACCAATAAATCCAAATGTACATTCAAATAAATATTAGAAAGAGAATAGACACATTTAATCATTGTTGGCAAAAGCTTGTTCTACAGGGTATCTTTAATCAGTGTTTTTTGAACTTCTGGCATTCATTTTTTTCACCTTCATGGTTCTTCCCATATCCCCATATCCCTATATCACATTTCTATCTGGGTACCACATATTGTCATCTACTTTATATTTTTCTTTAAAGTGACTGATTTTTTTTCAGAAAGAGGAGAGGAGGGAGAAAGGGAGGGAGGGAGGGAGGAAGAGAGAGAGAGAGAGAGAGAGAGAGAGAGAGAGAGAGAGAGAGATCTATTTTTGTTGTTCCACTTATTTATGCACTCATTGGTTGATTCTTGTATGTACCCTGACCAGGGATCGAACCTGCAACTTTGGTATATTGGGATGATGCTCTAACCAATTGAGATAACTGGCCAGAACCCTGGTTGAATTTTTGAACAGAAAACTTGATATCTCTTCCGCAAATGTAAGACCAATTTGCCCTCCTAAGAAGGAAAGCATAAAAGTGGGTGCAATGCCAACAAAACAGTGTTCCAGATTTATAGGGAAATACTTTGCCTGCCTAATGCACTAAGTTTGAGGCCTGTTCATCTTTATTAAAAAAAGGATACGGTGGTCATAAAGATATTAAGGTAAACCAGCACCAAAAAACTGTAATGGTTTTCTTGAAGAAATGAGTTGGAGTGGAAGGACATGGAAAAGAGAGTTACTTTCTCATTATGTAAATTCAGTGTTATTTAGGGTATATCGGTGTATTTTACCACTTCTGTGTAGTGGTATAGTACACCAATACTAAAGTTTCTTCAGATTATCCCTCCCCTTATAAAATGGAGTATGTACCCAGGACAGTGTGGCTCCGTTGGTTGAAGCATCATCCTGTGCACCAAAGACTTGCAGGTTCCATTCCTACTGGGGGCATGTGTGTGTGTGAGAGGCAACCGATAGATATTTCCCTCTCACATCAATGTTTCTTTCTCTCTCTCTCTCTCTCTCTCTCTCTCTCTCTCTCTCTCTCTCAATAGCAATAAAAATATATCCTTGGGCAAGGATTAAAAAGAAATAAAATAAAATGGAGTTTGTACATGTAACTCAAGTCAATCAAGCAACACACCTTTTCTATGTGTAACACTCCTTAGCTGGGGATAATCATTATTTTCTATATACAAGTCTAGTTGGTTGCAAACAAATCATTCACTTACCATGTTCATCAAGCAAAATATTGTCAGGCTTCATATCCCTAGGGGAGTAAAAAGAAAAGAGAAAGTTGCTTATAATAAAACAAACATAACTAAAGGAGAAAGTGCTCAAGAATGCTAAGTAGGGTTGGAATAATGTACTGGCCCCTCATTGCTCACAATCTTATTAAATTCTCAGAGTGAATCTATGAGACAATGACCATGAACACCTCAATTTCTAGATCAGAAAGCCAAGGCTTAAAGAAGTTAAGTAACTTAGCCCAGGATCAGAGATAGGAAATGGAAGAACTGGGCTCTGAGCCTGGGTCTCTCTCATTCAAAAGCTCAGACTCTTAATTTCTATAGCATATGATATCTAAGCATGTAAGTATTGCTCCATAGGGTCATACGGGGCATTTAAATTGTCTTAAGGTAGTAGTACTAATTATCATTTACACTAATTTTCATCTGTGTAAATCTGGGATGACTGTAAAGACTCTATAAAATAAGAAACAAAAAAGGTCTATAATGCGAGTTTATTTTAAATGTGCAGAGATTAGAATTTTCCTTAGGATGATGCTATAATTCTCTAGTTACTTAATAAATATTATTCCAGGGGTGAAGGTGGTTGATTAAAAGATTTGGACCAGTCTTCGGTGCTTTGGTGAGATCCTTAAATCCCTAGAAGGGAACAAAACCCACCCTCTTCCAATAAAGGAAGTAGTTTCATGATGACTACTTAGAGGAATAGCTTATAGAATTTTCAAAATTCTCCTGAAACAAATATTGTTAGCAGTGCTGCTCGATCAGAGAACAGCGATGCTGTGCCTACTACCCTGGTCCTCCACTCTCGGGTTTTACTGCCCTTCCCTAATGTACCATTAGAGCACTTCAGCCTAAATTCACAGAAGCCATTAGGGAAGAAACTCTGAAATCGGTTTTGGGAAAACACTTTCAGCCTAGTCAAGTGGCTTTTATGTCACTTGAATAAGGTGACCTTGGTCTTTGACAGACCAAGATTGTCAGGGTCCTCTTTTCTTAAAAATATTATTGAAAAACAAGCCCCTTACCTACAAACAGAACCAAGTATATGCCACCCCCAATATGCAGATGCATGGATAGTTTCAGGAACTTTGAGCATCTTCTCATTTAGTTTGTTAGGATCTTAACATTCATTCTGGATTCATAAGTGATCATCTGTAGCCATGACAAATTTTTCTCTGGTGCCGGGTGCAATTTTCCAAAAAGAGAGAGTGTAGGGGGTTTCCAACTGCAGGCTTCTATGGCTAATCTCTCAATATTGCATATTCTGCCCCACATCCTTTGATGGATCCCATTATTTCAAGAATTATCAAGTTCAAACTCACTAGTATATGGAATAAAGTCTCTTTTCTCACCTGGCTCCTATCCTCCAGCCACATGGAAGCACACGCCAGTCCCCTAAATGCTCCCTGCATCCCCCCACCTTCTGCTGTTCCTTCACCAGAATCAGAGTCCTCTCCCACTGCAACCAGACAGTGCAGATTCATCCTTCACCTCATAGCTCAGACGCCACTTCCTGCAGGAAGCCTTTCCTGATTTCCCAGTTCTTAGTCAATGGCCCCTTCTATGTGCTCTGCAGAGTACACTTCTTTCATCATAACATTTATCATTTATATTTGTTCTCCAACTGGATCATGAACTCCTTGATGTCAGGTTTCTAAATTAATGTCATGCTCCATCACATAGGCTCACAGTGTCTAGTGGCCAGTATATGAATGACTGTATGGTACTAGGAAAATGTCTAGTGCACTCAAGGTTAATCCTAACAGTATCTACCAGAGCACTACAGTACACCTCCAAACACGCTGCAGTTGAAAGCTTGGGTAGACCAGGTGCTAGGCTCTTACTACCTCCTTCAGACCTGCATCCAGTGAGCGCCAGTTAGTGTTTGCCAAGCGAGGAGGAGGCCCCAGGAGCCCAGCCGGGAAGGAAGAGACCTGGATGTGGCAAGATCAGCAGACTGATTCCGTGGCCTGGATTTATGCGGGCTTGCTGGGAAAAATGAATTGCTCTGGATTTGACACTTTATGAGCTTCTATAAATCTCTGAGCGTCGTTTTATTTTTTATTAATGCTACATATCATTATACCCACTATTTGCCCCAGAAACTAAAGATGACGCTTAAAGAATAATACAGAGATCAGAGAGGAAACAATTAGTTTAATGTGTCACTTCTAACTTCAATCTCATATTCACTTATTCATGAAATATTTATCTATTTTAATAAGTCACTATGCTAGGACTTCAGAAATATAAAGATAACTGAGATATAGTTCCTCTAGGGATGAAGAGGATAAGACAGATTCATAAAGAACCATGCAAAAAAAAAGGCTTAACGTGGCAAAGGCATGTATTTACTACTAAATTCAGAAGAAAAAAAGACTATTTAAAAAGAAAAAGTGGACTTTCCACCTAAAAATAAAGTAGGCATAGATTCTAAATACATAGTTTTCCCAAAATGTGATGAGGTGACTTCTAAGTCACTACAGGGTCAGCTGCAGAATGATAACATTGTTTATTCATACACCAGGAGAAAGAAAATGAAAAGAAACCCAGTGTGCCATATAAAAATTCCTGCTAGAACAAGTTGAGATTTTTCTCATTCTGAAATTTAGCACCACTTTGTTATCTTTTCAAATAATCCTAAATATGAAATAGCTTATGCTAATACGTTTCTTTCATTTAAGACAATCTGTAATATAGTTTCACTTAAGGTGACTTATGATATGGTTTCACTTAAAGCTCTATAATATGATTTAACCTGATGGCTACCAAACCTGGATATGTTCAGAATCACCAGACGGGCACACTTTAAATGTGGATTCTGTGACCTACCTAGCTCAGTCCTGTAGCAACTGGACTCTCTGTGGATAGGCCCAAGCATATGTCCAAAACAGACTCTTCCAGACCTCCTTATGTACAGTCATGTTCAGAAATACCACTCAGGCACGGTTCAAGTCCAAAAATAGCAATCTGATTTTAAAACGTGAACCACTTACAAGCTTATCTATGAATGTGAAAGTGTTAGAAAAGTACAACACCTACCACTCTGGACAAATTCTTTGGTTAAAATGTACATGGAGGTCTCTTACAGCCTACATACCATTAGCAGGGAGCTAGTGATGACAATGTCTGTGTGGGGTATTCCATCTAATACCTTAGCCTCTCAATTCCTTGACTTTCCTCCAATCTTTTCATCTACCCCACCCAATTGTTTCCTTATCCCTATTTCCTTAATCATTCCTTTGTCTTTATTCTAGCCTACCCCCTGCCCAGCATGACCTCCCATCCAATACAATTCCCAAACTGGCACGTCGGACACACTGAGACCATCAACTTCTCAGAGAAAGGACATCTTTTCTGCAGGCTCCCCAAAGTGCCCAGAACAAAGGAAGTGCTTAAGTAAATATCGGTCATAAAAATGGGTGAATCTGGTTCCTTGGTTTCTCAGACTTCTGGAAAAATAAGCCATGCATTCTTTTTTCCCTTAAAAAAAGAAAAAAACAAAACAAAAAGAAAAAGAAAAGAACAACTCTCTCTCCTCCCCCCCCCAAAAAAACACAAACACAACTCTCTATGCCAGATGCACTATATTTACTGTTAGTCAACTAAACAATTGATCATTTTAGTAAGTGGATGAGCATAAACTAGAGTAAGAGTGATAAAGCCATGATTTCTGCAGTCTGAGCCCCTGAGTGCAGAGGGGAGGCTCTAGAATGTGGGGAGTGGTAAAGTGCAATCCTAGGCACACACACTCCAGAAACTCTTCATGGCATCTTGATTGGAAGAAACAGCAGGCCACAACCTGCTTTCTCAGATGACTCCTACTGTGGGAACCAGACACAGCATGTGCAAATGTAATGCTCCCCATGGCGGGGTCCAAGGTGGGAATTGATATACCTGCCATTCTCACCTGAATGCCTTTCCAGGACATTAGCAGAACTTAATAGGCTAATTACATCCCTTCACTGCACCTACCCTGGGATCAAGTCACTCACCCTGCAATCCAATACGAGGTGTGGGAACAGGGAACAAGAAAATCAGTGTATCCAAACCAAAATCAACTCCCTCCCTGTCCCCCAGCTTTCTGATGGGTCCACAGTTCGGGTTTAATTCTCTGTTACATAATAGTCTCCTAGGTTGGGTCTTCTTCAAGTTCTTGAGAGGGGAAAATATCATACATATAGTTCTATAGTATATTATTTAGGGTGTCACCTAAAGGCTATTGGTCACATAAACAAATCTATGTTAAGAAAAGAGTTGTTTGGGGTGGGAGTCAGGAGAAATTGTAAGCAGAAACACATAGTTTGGAATGGGAGGTAGAGGTAAAAATTGCCAGGATTGGATTATTACAGACCAGGTCTCATCTTCCATAGTTATTACAATATTATTGACTATATTCCCTATGTTGTACTTTACATCCCCGTGACTATTTTGTAACCACCAATTTGCACATCTCAATTCCTTCCCCTTTTTTAACCAATTCCTCCAATCCCGCTCCCATCCGCCAACCATGAAATTGTTCTCTATATTTCTAAGTTTGTTTCTGTTTTTTTTTTGTTTGTTTATTTTGTTCTCTATATTTCTAAGTTTGTTTCTATTTTTTGTTTATTATGTTTTTTAGATTCCACATATAAGTGAAATCCACATACTTATTCACCTGCAGTCCCACCGCTGTGCCTCCTTCCCCGGCCTTAGAGCCAGGGTCTGGATTCACACAGTCTACACTCAGA
Source organism: Cnephaeus nilssonii (assembly GCF_951640355.1). NCBI lineage: Eukaryota > Metazoa > Chordata > Mammalia > Chiroptera > Vespertilionidae > Cnephaeus > Cnephaeus nilssonii. The sequence goes on along the minus strand of NC_137076.1, from coordinate 85,887,239 downwards.
TCCTGGGGCCACCAGTCAGGAGCTCTGTACATGACTTAGAATTTATTAAAAGCTCAGCGCAGGCTAGTTAAATGTTAACCTGGAAGTGAGCAGTCCTTTACCTTTTTCACCTGGGTTTTTACGAATGGGTGGCCTTGTGTGAAAAGCACAGTTCCAAAGTTCCTTTCAAAACTGCCTGATACATGATACAAAGAAGGCAGATTCTCCTGTTTTCACAATGCGTAATTCATGCTCATTCATTATTCCGTGGCTTGGGAGCAGGTGCTCAATAGAACATGTCAACCTAATACCCTCATTACTGCACTGCCGTTTTGTTCTTGAGGCTCAGTTGCCTTTCTGCTCTGGGAGTTAGAAACAGAACCTGGGCAAGGGCTTGTGAGCTGCTGAAGCGAAGACTTATCCAACCAGAAAGAAAGGGCATTTTCTTAACCACCCCATAGAAAATAATAGCCTGAACCCAAAACCTATTACCCCACTGCAATAAACAGAAAACATGATCAATATATGGAAGGAAGAAAGCCAGCATCAAGTGAAACAGGCACAATATAAGTAATCAGATAATCTATCACTCCTTGGGGGCTTTTAATTTTCTCATGCTGGAATTGCTGATTTGATCATTTGGAAAAGATTTAACTTTCCTTCAAGATATTTAAATGCAAAACAAAATGTTATTTAAAAAACCCCACAAGTAGCTGAAATATCTCACCAAATCTAAAATGCAGAAGTAAGCAAAGATAGTTTCCGGGCAACATAAAATAGGTTACCATATCCCAAAGCTAGTGGATTGGACTACCATAATTTTACAAGCAATTCTAACAGGTTTTGTTATCTGGTCTCCCATCCCATAATATATTTGAAGACAGAAGCTGATCTGAGTAACACCAGCTAAAGAAGCAAAGATTGAAATCTTAGCAGCTAAGAAAATGACTAAATCATACTGTATTAGTTTGCTAGGGCTGCTGCAACTAAGTACCACAAACTTAGTGGCTTTAAAAATAAACCAGAGATTTATTGTCTCGAAATTCTGGAGGCTAGAAGTTCAAAATCAAGGTGTCAGCAGGGCTCTGCTCCCTCTGGAAACCGCAGGGGAGGGTCCTTCCTTGCTTCTTCCTAGCCTCTGTTGGTTTGCTGGCAATCTTTGACCTTTTTCCCAACCCTTCATTTTCACATGGAGTTTTTCCTGTGACCCTTCATTTCACCTCCCCTCTGAATATGTTTCTCCCTGTGTCCAAATTCCCTGCTTTGATAAGGACACCAGTTACATTGGATTAGGGCCCTCCCTAATGAACTAATTTTCACTTGATTACCTCTATCAAGACCCTATTTCCTATTAAAGCCACATTCTGAGATACTGAGGGCTAGGACTTCAATATATCTTTTATTTTTTTTGGAGGGGACACACAATTTAATCTATAACACCAACTAAAAATATGTCTATAAACGAATGTTCATTGCTATTGGGTAGATAGCACTAAAGAGCTTGTTTGACCTTGAGGATGTCTATTATTTAATAGGAGTGAAACTAAAGGAGCCTAATATGAAAAGCAGGGTCTTGAAATCAGATAATCCTACTTTTGAATCTGGGCTTAGTATACTAACTGTATGATATTGAGCAAGTTACTTAACCCCATCGTGGTATTGTTGACTATCAAAATAGGCAGTATGTGCAAAATGCTTATGAGCGTGGTGCCTAATTCTTGATATGTACATAAGTGATAGCTCTTCTTCAGTCATTAAGAAAATGATGTATGTACTTTGTAGTATAAATTAAATGGTTAAATGTTGGCGAGCAGAAAGGAGTAAACACCTTCTGGAATTAGCAAAACATCTCTCCAGATGACTCATTCCCATGGGCTTCAGAGAGCTGGGGTGTCACTGTGTTGGCAAGTTCATTTCTCAGGAGCTCATCTGTCACCTAATGATCATTGACAGAAATGATTAGCGGCAGAAATATCTTATTTTTTCCTCTCAGTTACCATCTCAGGAAAATAAAATGTGACTTCCGGGCTACTACAGTGTGTGTGAGTCAGACAAAAAAGTGAAACTCGGTCTAGGACCGTGGTCGGCAAACTGCGGCTCGCGAGCCACATGCGGCTCTTTGGCCCCTTGAGTGTGGCTCTTCCACAAAATACCACGGCCTGGGCGAGTCTATTTTGAAGAAGTGGCATTAGAAGAAGTTTAAGTTTAAAAAATTTGGCTCTCAAAAGAAATTTTAATCGTTGTACTATGGATATTTGGCTCTGTTGTCTAATGAGTTTGCCGACCACTGGCCTAGGAGATCTCTGCCTGTAAAAGACCTGGGTTCAAACAAATACTGTTGGTTCACAACTGAATTGCAAATAAAACCTTGATTAGTAAATGTGCTAGAAGCTGTTTATCACACCTCACTGTCACATGCTCTGTAGACAGTCCATTTCCCTCATGCGGCCTTCTTGGGGAGAAGTGGGAGTGTGGTAGAGAATAGAAGGACAAATGAGACCATACTTTGAAGAGCATCCTACCAGTGCTGAGAAGAAATCACCCTAGACTCTTTGGTATGAAAGAAGCATTCTTGATCATTTGACCCTTTTTAACCTTTTGCACTCAGATGTCGAGTGTGACTCAACATGGTTAGCATTGGTAGCAGCTCTTTTTATACTCTTTGAATGTATCAATAATTTGAAATATAAAAAAATCCAAATAAATAAGTTTGTATGAAAAGAAATTCCAGTTTTTTATTCTACTGCCGCACTTTGTAAAATCTGGGGTATTTAAAAAATTAAATCCCGAGTAGAATAAAGGAATCGAGAAAAAAGCAAGCAAGTGCAAAGGGTTAATAGAGGAGTTCAAAGCTATGTTTAAGCTCACAGAGACAACTGGTGTCAGAGTCTTGTTTAGTACAACTTCTTTAGAAGAAGTATGGTGGACAGACTTTATGGTGACCCCATGATTCTCACCTCTTGGTGTTCAGGTCTTGTATAATCTCAAGCCCCTGAGTGTGGGCTGGTTGTATGGCTTGCTTCTAACCAACATTATATGGCAAAGGTTGATAGGAGGTCACTCTTGTGATTGTGATATATTATGTCATGTTATTCAATGATATATACTCTGTCTTGCTCGCAGACTCACTCCAGAGTCTTGCCCTCCTCACTGAATTTGAAAAAACACAAGCTGCCATGAGTTCTATAGCCCCAGAGAAATGAATTCTGCCAACTTCCTAACTGAACATGGAAGTGCACTACTGTCCAGTCCAGCCTCCAGAAAAGAGCCCAGGTCTGGCCAATGCCTTGCTTGGAGCTTTGCAAGCTCAGATGTGCCCAGACTCCTGATGCAAGGAAACTATGAGATAATCAATGTGTATTAAGTCATTACATTTGTGGTCATTTGTCACACAGCATAAAAAAATAATAACTAAAACTAATGGGGGAAAGCCACACACACCAGGGGTATGCAATAGGTATGTGTGGAATAAATGAAAAATTGCTGAAAACAGTGTTTTCCACAGCAACCTTTACCATCTATGTTCACCCAAGGATTATTGTATATACTGCCCTCATTCATTGATTCAGTTGTTGATTTATTCAGCAACCACTCTGGATTAGATTGCAAACATGAGTGAGGTGTAGTCTGCACCCATAGGGCTTAAGCTTGGGAGGAAGATAAAGCTTTTTATAAAAAAAAGCAATGTGTTCCAGGGGCAACAATTACAAGTATGATCTTGAGCATTGTGAAGATGCAACTGTGTGAGTGATGTGTGTGTGTTTGTGTGTGTAGCTCAGGACATGGTTTTCTTTATAGAAGTGCCACCGAATTATACACCTTTCTGATGTCAGTATTGAAGGGTTTACTTGACTCCCTTTCACTGTAATATTGTCAATTCTGGACGACAGGGGAGCTGTCTGTCCTTTCACCATTGGAGGTCAGCACTGAGAACACTGCCTGGCGAAGGAGCTCAAGAATCAGTTTTTGAATGAATATTTATGACCGAAGCATTATTCCTAAGCTCTTTCTTTCACAATCAAGATGATGATTTCTAGAAAAATGATAGAAACTTCTCACAAGTAGCTACTGCAATCCAAGAGGGGTTGTGCATCTAACAGAAGCTCTGAGATGAACCCGGGTGTCAGTTATTGGTTCCTGTGATTACAGCAAAGAAGACAAAGGTGATGAATAAAAATTTCATCTGTCTGTTTTTTGACAATCATCAATTTTCTTATTCCTACTTCAGCATATCTGTAATCAATTAGAAATGAAATTTTTGCAACTCTCTCTGCTGTACCATAATTATTTATACATATTTCCTAATTATAGTTTTATCCCATTCCTATAGGAATTTAGAAATCAGTGAGTTATATCTTCATTAGAGTAGGGGTAATTCCTAGAAAGAGGAAGAGGCAATCACACATCCACTCAACTGGTATTTTGATCCAAGATGATTTACTGTTTAAGTGTCCCATACAATTAATCTCATTAGCTTAAATTCATACTTGGGTCTTCTTTGACACCTGACAGGGGAGTGAGTACACATTTATCTCTGGGCTGTAATAATTACTTTTCATCCCATTATTCTATATCCAAGAGACTGTGACAACCAACGAATTAAATAGTATTATCCCATAGGAAGGATTGTAATGACTTTTATTTTCCTGCCTTTTTTTAATAAACAAAAGCAAATAATCACTTTGTCCATATTTTAAAATCTTCACTTACCAATTTAATGTAAGTAAAGAGGAATACTGAATTAGAAACTGCCCATAATTTGGAAACTAAAGTTGATTTTTAAAGCTGTCCTCATAGATAAACATTTGACTTCTTGACTAAAAAAGAAAACTGCCTAATTGTACATTTGCAAATTCATGGTTACTATGCAATCCGTGTCTTTCATAACAAGCACAGAAAAGAACAATTCTAAAATTAAGGGACATTAGCTAAATGTTCTACAAACTTAGGAAAGTACAGAAAAAAATTCAAGTCTGTGGATTTTTAGAAAATCCACAAACAAAATAAAACTCCATGTCTCACTTGGAAATTATGTCAGAAGCAGGACCTATTGTATTTTTAAAAAATAAACTAGGCTAGACATTGCTGGCAAGAAAGTGAATACGGACAAAAAATTAAAACAGCCCATCCAAGGTTACCACCCAGAGGCGAATAAGTATTTTTACTCACTCAGCTTCCTTTACAAGGACTAGATTCTTCTTCCCGCTTTGGCTATTAAAATCCTTTTTAAAACCTCTGAGCTCTCAAGAAACTTGGTTTTGTTACCCCAACCATTTTCTTCTCTGAAATACTTTGGTCTTTCTTGCACAATTCAGCTTCCAGTTTTAGGCTGTTCTGTCATCTGTTGGTTCCACACGTATCATCTTCACTGTACAGCCAGACCTTGGGATCCCCAGGCGGTTGGTCATGAACCTTACAAACTATATCCTTGACTCTGCTCAACATCTGCAGGGTGGAGAGTAGCCAAGACCTCTGCATTTCCATCAAGTGATGCCTCACCTACTTGTTAGCTAAGTTATTTTCTGAACCAGAGTTTCGTCAACTATAAAATAGGGACAGTCACACCACCAACCTCCTGGGCTGTGGGCAGATTGGGTGAAATAACTCACTATTGCTTAGCAGAGTGCCTGGTACCCAGGAAGCCCCCAGAAAATGGCAGTCTTCTGCTCCACACATATTTGCTGACTCTTATGGATAATCCTGAATCTTCTACCATGTCCAGAGACAAAACGTTTCTCAGCTGAAATTAGGAAGTCACATATTGTACAGCTGCAGGTTTACGCAGATGGTCTTTCCTTGTCTGGGGAATCTTACTGTATTTTGGCGATTCTCCACCCCCCCCCCCCCCCCCGCCACACACACACACACACACACACACACACACACACACACTTCAGTGTCTTGGAACTCAGGAAGTGTCTTACAATCCAGTCTTCCAACTAGCTGAGAGATGTTTTGTTTTCTTAGAGTCAATCAAATCCAGCACAAAATTATTGATTCTTTTGAAAGAGAGTTTGGAAAATTATATTCTGAAGCTTCTATCTCTCCTTCTATGTTGCTCTTCATGCTTTTAACTCTGCCCCATAAGCCCCACTCTTAGAGTGCCACCATCCTTGTCATAGACAAAGAGACACTGCTCATTTTTACCATGGCCATGTTTTCTAAGCCATTTGACAGCATTTCAAATTGATACCACTTCAAACTGATCCCTGGTACTCTGAGCACAGAAAGTAATTGTTATTAGAGCTCTCTCACAATTAAAATGCCTGTCTTGGAAAGTCTTCATGATATTAATATATGTCCTGATTTTCCCAGAATATTTTTTTAATTTTGCCTATTGTCCCAGCATAATTACTAACAGCAATTCCTTTCATCCTCAGGCGTACTCTTGTTTGGACGATGGATAATAAGATTACCCAACGTGAAAACCAAGGTAGGGCCAAAATTTCTAGTTTTCATGTGCTATGTTTTAATTTTGTCTTTGTTATTTGTAACCTTGTGCTTCTAGTCAACTAGTCATTTGTGTGGTTCAGGCAGTCTTCATTCCTTCATATTTTACTGCACACTGATTATACAATGAAAAGCAAAACATACATGGCCCTAACACCTGGAGTTTACAACTTAGAAGAGCAAACAGACATTATTAATTAATTATACATCATAAATGTCACAACTCCTCGGGAGAGGTGCAAGATGCTCTGACTGTGACATGAGGAGGTGGGTGGGCCTTGGAGGCAATAGAAATGCCCCTGCATTGTTTGCTTCATCCAGGAGCATGTCATTTTATCTTAACACAGTGTTCAAAATGTCACTGAGTTTGCCTTCCATTCATTTGCTACGATGTAGAGACATTTCAGTACAAAGAGGCCTTTCTGAAGTCACGCACAAAGTCATAATCATGGGTGTGTAAAGGGCAGTGAACAGAAAGTTAATCTTGGTTTCTTACTAAAGTGGCAAAATGATGTGGGAGCAATAAACAGAGAGAGGGCAGAACAATGATATTTGATATTTGGGATTTGGGTACCAATGGTATCAAGTTTTCTGTTTTGTTTTGGGTTGGGTTTTCCGCTCCGGCGTTCCTTTAGGAGCCCAGTTCTAAGCATACAGCAAAAGGGCCCAGAGCATCTTGACTCATGATGACAGGGAAAATGAAGCTCAGAGAAAGAAGGCATGGAACCCACATTCAAACAGAGAAAGGAGAAGGTTAAAAGGCTTGGTTTCCCACAGTTCCTGTCTCCTTTCTGAGATCTATAATGTCAGCAACCAAAACAGACAGTGGTTGGCTATTGGCGGGGAGGATGAGTGAGCATGGAGGCTCTGGGAGGGACTCCATAGGCTACGAATAAGCAACGTTCTGTGGGAGAGCAGAAAACAATGTGGGAGCCTGTGTGAGAAAGACCGCTGGGAACAGGATTCTAGTTATTGACAAAGCGCCAGGTGTGTAAATTTACTTCCCACATCATGACTCACTGGTCTGCTTCCCACTTATCTGTTTTTCCGAAGAGCACATTTACAGTACAAATAGGCCCTTCCAAAGACAGGAAATTAAATAATAACTATGTAAGTGTACCGGGCCAAGGCCAAAAGAAAAAGAAAAAAAAATTGGTTCATGGTGCCTGCACAGAGAATCTGTAAATTATTATGCTGCTTCTTCACTAATCCAGATAAGTTCCACATAAATGTTAACTATTGTTGGGCAAATGTTTTATCTAGCCAAATGTTTACTAAATGAGACATGATTATAATTAAAAACTTAGCAAATTCTTCAAGGATTAGAGATGACACTGGCGGTCACATGTGTTGATTTTTCATTTAATGGTGTGTAATGAATGCAAGTTGAGGTAGCAGACACAACTCTCCCTCTGGGATCAATAAGCCTAAGTTTAAATCCTGGCAATGCCATTTGTCACCTGTCTGTCCTTGGCAAATCTTTGAGCCATGGTTTCCTCATCTGTGTAATGGGGATATTATAATGACATGAGGATTCCATCTTTAGTTTTGAGAATTTAATAAGATACCACGTGAAAGTACTTAGCAGTGCCTGGCATATCATCAGGAAATAGTAGCTGCTTTGATGGTGATTGGGTTCAAAATTCTCACCAGTAACCTAGGTAAAAATGTAATGTCTCCTAATCATGGTTTTCTCATATTTAGACTGATCTAACTGTGTCTGCTCTGTTCACTTACCACAAATTATTACAGCGATCAAGTGATATGTCACATAGGAAATCATCATTAAAACTACCAATTTCTTTATAAATGTAAAGTATTATCTTTCCCCTCTATTGTCTCTTTGGGTTTATAGCTGCCTTGTTATAGTTCACCCTTAAACAACACAGGTTTGAACTGTACGGGTCCATTTACATGTCGATTCCCCCCATAAATACACAGTCGGCTGTTCTCATCCCAGGGTCTGCACCTGCACGTTCAACCAACCATGGATCGAAAACAGTATTTTCTATCTACAGTTGGGAATCCTCAGATGCAGAGAGCAGACTGTAGGCCATTTTATTTAAGGGACTTGAGCATCTGTGAATTTTGGTATCTCAGGACGGTCTTGGAAGCAACGCCCCCCCCCCCTACCCTCTACCCCCACCCCCAAGATACTGAGGATACTGAAGGACCACTTTTGTTAACTTTTGGGGGAGTCAAAGTGATATGCAGGTTTTCATTGATAGGGGACTCAGCATCTCTAACCCCTTCCCCTCTTGTTCAAGGATCAACTGTATTTGTCTTTATTTAACATAAATGTTCCAAGTGAGTGAAACAGGTCGTTTCACTGCTGGCAGATAGTTAGGACTCAAATATTCTCCCCAGACACTTTCCTTCCTATGAACTTCTTTATTAGTATTTCAATTAATTCATTTAATATTTATTAAGTTCCTGTGTGTCACCTTTCTCCTCTTCTTCTAAGCTTAGATAGAATATAGCACCAATATTCATTGGTTCTGGTCTTGGGGCACAATGTGCTTAGTTGTCTTGTTTTTTAATCTTCAAAATAAGGCCAAAAACCTACCTCAAGGAATAGATGTAAGAATCAGGTGAGGGTTAAATGTCATGTTCAACAAGGACCAGTTGAACGCAGCAGGTACTGAATTCTCTCCTGTGCGCTCAGTCCAAGGCTGTCCTCTTGGACTTGACTGACCTGTGAATGATGCGCTGGCTCTGCAGGTAGTCCAGGGCCATGGCCAGCTCACAGATGAAGAGCTTCACGGTGTCTTCCTGGAAATGGACGTTCTGCTGTAGGTGATACCGTAGGTCCCCGCCCAGCAGCAGGTCCACCACCATGAACATGTCTTCCTCATCTTGGAAGGAGTACCTGGGGTAGAGTCAGAAAGGAAAATGTGTATGAAACAGTTACACACAGACACTCTACAGATCCGAGCAGAGTGTGTTTGAGCTAAGAGGTCAGGCTTTGGGAGTAGATGATTTATCACTTGCTCTATGGCTCTGGGCCCCCAGTTTCCACTCGCATAAGATGGGAATAATAAGAATATCTACCACATTTGAACATAGTAAAAAATGAAGTATAATAGCTAAGCCATGCGCTGGAATATAGTAGGCATTCATTAACTGTTAGCTTACAAAGTTATAAAGCCAAGGAAATAAAGAAAACCTCACTTATTCACTTATCATTAACGATCATATCCTAACCACACTGTTTAAGAGGCCCATAAAATGTGGATTACAAAACCTCTTTGAAGCATTCTGGTGCCCATTTTCCATGCCACACTTCATTGCCCAGCAACACTATGAAAAAGCATGTACCAACACTAATGACAGGAAAAGAATTTAAAAGGTGCAATAAAGAAGAAAGTGCACAGTACAAGGAAATGATTTACCTAGGGTTTGAGAAGAGGACGTGAGGGAAAGCTTCTCACCAGAGGTAAAACCTGAGCTATATTCTAAAGGATGGTGACAAGAAAAATAACTAAAAAATAAAGCTAATATCGCTGACATTTCTACTGAGCAACTTCTTCACTGGGGTAGACTCAGAAACATCCAACATTAATACACCTATCAGTCCCAGAATGCTGCTTCTATGCTCCCATTTTACAAATGAGGAAATCAAGGCTCACTGAAGTTCAAGTAATGCACAAAAATCAAGCACCCAATAAATGGCTGATTTGAAGAGTTCTCCAGGTCCAAAAGTCACATTCGAAAGAGAAAAGTAGCACATACTAAGCACAGACATGGGAGAAAACAGAGTGTGCATGGGGAAAGGAAACAGTTTGGGTTTTCTGGAATCACAGGGAGGATGGGGAAGCTTGAGCCTGGAGAGGAAGGCAGAGGGTAGATCCCAGGATGGAAGCTCATTCAGAATCTATAGATGCTGGGGAGACACCGAAGGGTTTTAGGCAGGATGAATGATCAGGTGCAGGCTTCACACTTGATGGAGCAGGATGGGATAGAGGGATGGGAAGAGGAAATGAGCCACAGGAGAGCAGATCTGGCCTCTGCTGTTTGCAAAGAACTCCCTGTTTAAAAAAAAATGCTAAAATGCTTTCCTATTGCTTTGATGGGTATTGTTTCCCTCAAAGACTTGGCATCACCATAGAGCTCTTTGTATCAACGCTGTTTTGACATGTTTCTTTTGACATGATGTCACTGAAATCACATGTTCAAGTTTTACTTGAATCCAAGAATTAAGTGCCTGCAAGCAGAGTCCGGGGATGCAAACCAATTCCTTGTGACCAATTCCCTGCTTAGGAAACAAATGTAGAATATCCATGATGGGTGAACTGTACTTAGTACATTTTGTTCTTTATAATGATCATTGTGCTGAAGGATAAGGAAGGGACTTGAAAACAAAAGAAAAAGGAGAAATTCCATGAAGCATTAATCTGAGGCATTAAGATTCTAACGAGGAGTAACTGTCCTGATGTTTACTTGTTCAATAGATAAAATCGTGTTTACCACGGAAGACTGAGTCACACAGAAGATGTCGGAAATTAAGCTCATGGGGGCAATTTAGACAGAAACACAGGAAGTGCTTTGTAAAAATCTGAGAAACACAACTTCGGTATTGCCTGTTAGGAAATGACATTCTTCACCTCCGTGCAATGACTGGCTGGTAGTCTTTGCCATAGGTTTTGTGGGCACCAGGAAAGGTGCCTGTACCTGAGCTGTTTGGTTCACAATCTTTCCAACTGCACCACTAAAATTATGTTTGTTGTGCTTTACAGTTCTTTCAGTAACCAACAGTAATTAATATGCAACCATGCCTGGGGCCTGTTGTACCTTAGGGTCCTCTCAGCTAACATAACAGAAACAATGGTTGCTCAGGAGGTGAGCCAAGTCTTTTGAGATGGCCAATGAATGAGGTAGAGAGGGTGAGGTGGATGAGAACTGAGTGTCAACTACAAACAGATCTAGATGCCAGTGGAAACAATCGACGCAGACAGGGGTGGGATTCAGAGCAGCTGTGAATGCCTTCAGCTCGCCACTGGAGGCAGGCAGGTGGAGAAATTAGTGACAGACCAGAGGACTCTCTCTCATGACTCCCCTCAACTGGAATGGGGGACAGTGGTTTTATTAAACTCACCCTGCAGGAGCGAACTTTTTTTATAGGGACTTGGGTTGAGCTATTTTTATTCTAAGAACACACTGGAAAAGGTGCCCATCATGGCAAGATAACAATGTTCGACCATGCAGGGAATTATTAATCAAAGAAAAAAGAAGTCAAGGCAAGAGGCAACATGCTTCTTTTGCCCAGTCTGAATCTAAATTTATTTAATCCTGGAGCCAGGTTTGGCTGTTAAAAATCATCTTTTTCCTTCAGCACGTAAGATCTGAAACTCTCTATCTCAGATTTTAAACTCTCAGAGGGAGTTTAAGTATTTCATTTTCTAGAACTGTACCTAGTAAAACAGTACAGTTTGGTGATAACTGGAATATGCAAGTTCAGATCATTATCTTTTTTTTTTTTTTTTTTTAAGAAAAGAGTAAGAGTTTTTTTTGTATCTTGGCCATTTAGCACCTGGACTCACTGTTGCATTTCCACACCTTTTGTTTTTTTGGAATGCTACATCACGGCTTATTTATTTCTTAGTTGACAGCTCCAAAATTAACAAGTCTGGTCCCAGTGCATGTGAAAGACATTGCAAAACGTGCTCAGTAAGAGGAAATAAGTAATAAAAGGCCACCACCCTAACGCACCCTAGTCTACCATGTTTGACTCAGACCATTGTACTAGGCCAGTGGTCGGCAAACTGCGGTTTGCCGCTCTGTTGACTAATGAGTTTGCCGACCACTGGGGTAGGGGCTTAATCACAAGGAACAGCAATAGCCTGAAATTATTGGAATCGAGAGTCTAGGCTATTTGGATCTCTCTCTGCAAAACCTCAGACATCTCCAATCCATTCCACACAGCACAGTTACATGTTAAAAATGTGAGTCTTATGTTCTCCAGGCTTGTAAAACCCTTTCATCTTTTTCCATGGTCGACAGGACCCTGTACGACAAGCATGTCAAACTCGCGGCCTGTGGGCCGCATGCCTTGTTTATTTGGCCCCTGTTAACCTTTGAGTTTGACATGCTTGCTGTACAATCTGGCCCTGTTTCCTTTTCTAGACTTATCTTTAAGATCTTTTCCTTTCATTCCTCCACTAGGAGTCCATGCCTTCCTCCAGTCCTAGAAGCTTGTGACATGGTGTGATCTGTGCTGTCCACTGCCTGCTTGTTTTCTATTTGCTCTCCAGTCTCAGCCCCAGTGCCACTTCCCACAGAGCCATTTCCCACGGTCCATGTTAAATCCTGGCGTCCTGTTTTATGTGATGCCGGATTCTTGTTCACAGAACTTATGGTGATTTGAAAATGTTTTCCTGTATGCAATTGGGCGAACTGTTTTCACTCTCACTGTGCTATCAGAATGCATGCCTGCTTTTACTCATCCTCGACTTCTCAGTACTTGTCCACTGTCTGAAGTGTACGCTCTACAAATAGATGTAGAAAAATAATAAACGAATAAACACAGAAGGGAAAGGAAAAGCAAGGTTAACAGAAAAGTGTCAGGTGGGTCTGTGACACATTCCCTAGGCTCTATTTTTAGAAATTAGCATGGTTACCAAATAAGTTCAGACAAATCACATCTTGAGGTGAACCTCAGTCTAAGCACTGAAAGAGACCTAGAATATTCTCCAATGCAGTGTTTTTCGAACTGATGCTCACCACCCATTAATGGGTTGTGAAATCAGTTTGGCTGTTTTTTTGAAGAAATAAAATAGGTTGAATAACATAGAATAAATGCTATTAACATGTAAGGCTACATATTATTTATGAAACTTTGGTTCTTGCGAATACTGTTTGTCACTGTGTGTGTAGCTACCGGCTTGTGATGAAAAATATCTTTCTATGGTGGCAGTCAAGAAAAATGATGAGCCCTGGCCCGTTTGGCTCAGTGGATAGAGCGTCAGCCTGCAGACTGGGGGTCCCGGGTTCGATTCTGGTCAAGGGCACATGCCGTTTTGTGGGCTCGGTCTCCAGTAGGGGGCATGCAATAGTCAGCCAATCAACGATTGCCTCTCAACATTAATGTTTCTCTGAAATCAATAAAAATATATTTAAAAAATAAAAAGAAAAATGATGACACAGGGGGAAGCTACTGCCTACTGCAGAACTATTGCAACAAATCTTCATTTAGACTCTACCTAAGCAAGGGTCAGTTCTTATATATCCATCTAACAAAGCAAGGGAGACACATGACTGGTATTAGTTATTGCTTCTAAAAGCTATTCAATTTTGGAGAAAAGACATTGATTGATTTCAATATATCACACTGAAGGAAAATAAACATGAGAAATGCACAGGCTTTAGGCAGGCCTGGGTTAAATATCACGTGAATTTAGAGAAAGTCTCTTAAAGGAAACTCAGAAAGGATACCTGTACATTGAGAATGGTTTTATGTATCACATGGCAAAGAGTAAATTAGATAGAATGTTTGTAAAGTTATTAGCACAAAGCATGGCACATAGCATAATGGTAACAATCTTGGCCCTGAAGCCAGACTATTTTCGTTCAAATCTCAGGTCTGCCCTTTAACATCTTTGTAATAATTGAAATAAGCCCTAAGCCTCCCCATTTATAATAGTACATACCTCATATGACTGTTGGGAAGATTAAGTGAGTTCAAACATATAAATGGCTTACAACAGTGTCTGGAAGATAGCAAGTAACAGATGTTAGCTATTATTATAATTACCTTCCTTTTTCCACCCATAAATGTAATATAGCTCTGCTAGTAAGCAGATAAATTTGTTTTATGCCAGTGTATCTTATTCTTGCATATGAGGTAATTATATGTAGATAGTTATTGTCAGTGGTATAATCAGCACGGTTCCCATTAATTGAGCTTACTATGTCTCAGACATGATATTAGGTACTTTATTTGTATTTATTGCATTTGATTGTTACTACAAACCTATGAGGTAAGGAATATCATTATCCCCACTTTTTCCGGATTCAGGATAAGAATTCAGGTTTAATCCTCAAAAAATTAGCAAATCAAATACATCAACATATTAAAAAATTATATACCATGACCAAAAGGGATCTGAAATCAATCAATATAATACATCGTGTATTAATAGTGAAGGACAAAACATATGATCATCTCATTAGGACAGGAAAAGCACTCATTTGTGATAAAAAACAACAACAACACTCTTAACAAATGTGGAATAAAATGAAGCTTTCTGAATCTGATAAAAGGCATCCACAATAACACCTATAGTGAACATCACACTTAATGGGGAAAGGTTGAATGCTTTACCCCTAAAATCTGAAACAAAGCAAAAATATCCGTTCTCACCTCCATTCAATATAGTACTGGAGGTTCTAGCCAGTATAATTAGTGAGGAAGGAAGGAAGGAGGGAGGGAGGGAGGAAGGCAGGGAAAAGAAAGAAGTGAAAATGCCTTTAATCACAGACAACATAATTCCGTATACAAAAAATCATAAGGGAACCACAAAACAACAACAACAAAAAGCAACAACCCTATTAGAACTAACACAAAAGATAGCAAGTTTGCAGCATATAAGGTCAATATGCAAAAGTCAATTGTCTTTATCTATACAAACAGTGAGCAATACAACAATGAAATTAAGAATGCAATTACATTCACAAAAGTTTCAAAAAGAATACAATACTTAGGAGTAAATTTAAGAAAGAATTGCAAGATTTGTACACAAAAAATTATAAATCTTGGTTAGAGAAGATTGAAATAATGGGAGAAACATGCCATGGTCATGGATTGGAAGACTCAAATATTGTTAAGATGTCATTTCTGTCCAAATTGATCTATAGTGTCAGTGCAATCCCTATCAAATCCCAGCAGGCTTTTTTTCCCTTTTGTATAAATTGACAAGAAGTTCCTAAAATTTATAAGAAAATTACAAATACCTAGAATAGCCAAAATAATTTTGAAGAAAAAAAAATTGGGGAAACCAAGAAGTGTGGCATTGACATAAGAATAGACTTATATGTCAATGGAATAGAATTAAGACTTTAGAAACAAATCTTTGCATTTACAGTCAATTGATTTTTGACAAATATGCAGGAAAGGACAATCAGTTTAACAAATGGTGCTGGAACAATGAGATACCCACATTCAAAAACAACGAACTTAGATTTCCACATCATACACAACAGTTAACTCAAGTAGATCCCAGATGTAAATGTAAGTACAAAAATAATAAAACGTTCAGAATAAAATGTAAGATAAAAATCTTTTGCTCAGAATAGGCAAAAGCATCTAGATATAATACCAAAATTAAGGTCCATTAAAAATTTGATAAATTAGACTTCATCAAAATTCAAAACTTTTGCACTTCAAAAGACACAATTAAAGAAAATGAAAAAGCAAGCAATATACTAGGAAAACATGTTTATAACATGTATAAGCTAAAAAATAATAGTCCTGTGTATAATTCTTTTTATGTAAAAGAATTATACACAGGACTATTACACCCCAAAACTCAACCCAATAAAAAATGTGTAGAGACAAACATAGATTTCACTAAAGGAGATATACATGAAAAGATGCTCAATATCATTAGTCAGTAGAGAAATAAAAATTAAACCACAAATTTCACACCCATCAGAATGACTATAAGAAATAAGACTGATAATAACAAATACTGCCCCCAAAATATAGAGAAAGGGGAACACTCATGTATTACTGGTAGGAATGTAAATGGTACAGTCACTTTGGAAAATAGTTTGTCAGTCTTTCAAAAAGTTAAACATAAACTAACACATTACCCTTCAATTCCACTCCTAAGCATCTTCTCAAAAGAAATACAAGTATAGCCCTGGCCAGTGTGGCTCAGTTTGTTGAAGTCTTGTCCTGACACAAAAAGGTAGAGGGTTCAATTCCCGGTCAGAGCACATACCTAGGTTGCAACATAGAGAGGCAACCACTTGATGTTTCTCCCTCACGTCAACGTTTCTCTCTTTTCCTCTCTCTAAAATCAATAAACATATCCTCAGGTGAGGATTAAGAAACAAAGAAATACAAATATATTTCCATGCAAAGATTTGTGCACATGTGCCTAATGGCAAAAGAATTGGAGATAAGATAAATGTCTGTCAAGTGGTGAACTGACAGACAAGATGTGGTATCTATACAGTATTCCCTATTCATGGAATACTATGCGGCACTACAAAGGAACAAGCTAGCAACACATACTACAACATTGATGAACCCCATAAACATGTTAAAAGTAAAAGAAGGCAGCACAAGAGTGTATGTTTATAAGTTTGAAAGTTATAACTTATAAGTATATGTTTATATGTTTATTTCATTGACATAAAATTTCATTGCCAGAAAAGGCACATTTATAGATACAGAAAATAGATTAGCAGTTGCCTGGGGCTCAGGTTGGGAATGGGGATTAACTCTAAATGGGCACAAGGGATCTTCGATGAAGGAACAAAAGGTTCTAAGATTGGTTTATGGTGACGGTTGCACCACTCAGAAAATTACTAAAGATCATTGGGAATGGGTAAATTTCATGACATGTACATATACCTCAATAAAGTTGTTATAAAAAAGAGGATGTTGAGTAGGAAAAAAAAATAGTGTGTAGAGAGAGGTTTAATAGTATTTGCTCTAGAATCACAACGTTAGGAAATTGTGGAGGCAGGGCTGCATCTAACCCTAAGCAGTTAACACACATGCTCTGCACACAATGACCAATCAAGTTCATGGGAGAAAAAACATCTGAAACTTATAATAAAATCCTGCCAGGATAATTATTAAAATGCCCTTTCAAGTCAACTCTCAAAATTCAATTTGGATGCTTCCTGGAACGTCTCATTCCAATGCTGGGACACTTGTATCTTCAGCCAGGGACCCTCCTAGAAGTTTTTAAGAACCAATATTGTCCTGTGCACTAAAGCAATAGAACAATTATCTGTGATTTTCAGACTCTGAACAGGGGTGCTCACAGCAGGCTTTTCAGTTTAGGAGAAGCACTAGCCTTGTAGGAAGAGATCCCTGAGGAATGGGCAAAGACGAGGTTAGGGTACAACGTTCCATTCTTTCATTACAAATTTGAATTTAAAAACCTGTCTTTGGCGCAATGGCCCATCATATTTCTCCTCTTGTGTCTCTGGAATAATTTTTCTAAGTGTATCTAGTATGAAATTAATAAAGAAGCAAAACCAAACTAGTATTACTTCACCCAGTTAATTTACCATGACAACATTTAAAAACCAAGGTTTGTAAAAGTCAGATTGCAACAGTTTATCAAAACTATATCCAATTGTTGTGTGTGTGTGTGTGTGTGTGTGTGTGTGTGTGTGTGTGTGTGTGAAACTGATATGCCACGGCGTCCATTACCAGCTGAAGTAAAAGAAGGGTTAATGACTTGGATAACATTGGAACCAAGCTGAGACAACAACTCTACTGTAAAGTTAGAGGGAGGGGAATTACAATCTAAACAAGCATGTCATGACTTCTCAATAAAGTTGCACATTTCCAGCGAGGCTTGATGAGACACTGTGGGTGAGGATGTGGAGATGTGGGCCTCTCCTATGCTCTGGACAGAGGCTAATCTGGAGAAACCTTTTTTGAATAAAATTTGGAAATATTTCTTTAAAATGCAGGATTTTGAGCCTGTAATTTCACTGCTAGGAACGTTCACTATTGACACACTTGAAAAATTATACCAAGATGTACTTATAAGGCAATTCATTACATCATACAAAATAAAAAACAATTTGCATGTCCATCAATAGGAGAACTTGCAAATAAATTATAGTAAATTCATGTTACAGATTGTACCACATTTAGGAAAAATGAGGCAGATCTATATTCTGATATGAAAAGATTTAATAATATTATATTATAAAGACAAAGTGAGGGAAAGAACAATGTTCATACTACAATATGCATTAGCGTATATAATTTACAGTATAATATATAGATGCAATGTTTATACCATAACTAGCATAAGAGTATATTGATGCTTAGAATATATTTTTAAAAGGATATACACACAACCATGAAAGAAAAATAAATATATTACATATAGGATGTCCCAAAAATGTATACACGTACTTTGAATAATTATAAAGGCAGTGTTTATGAAATTACATTTCATTTTCAAAATTGAGCTCCCAGCTATTAAAGTGTGTATATATATATATATATATATATTTTTGGAACACCCTGTGTATATGTCAATATAGACATAATTTTTTCTTGAAAATAAGATAACCAGTTATCTAAATGGTAAGATTATATTTTTATTCATATTTTTATTTTTTAAAGACCCCAAAAATATAACAAAAATATTTTTTCTACTCTGATATATCTATGTTATCTCCTTGCCATGAGTCATACACAGTACAGTGAATGTAGACAACCATATTGTGTTATAATAATCAAACTTGCTAAGAGACTAGAGTTTAATGATTCTAAGCACTAAAAAGAAAGGATCATTATGTAACATGATAGAGGTGCTCATTATCACTATAATTCAATCATATTACAATATGTAAATATGTCAAATTAACATGTTGTACACCTTACATTTGCCCAATGTTATGTGTCAAATGTATTTCATTAAAAAAGGAATAACGTAATATATGTTGTCTCATCAGGAAAGGAATTAACACAGATAAGTCAGCTTCTAATCTATAAGAATTATTTAGTACTTTTCATCAAATACCGAATGTTCACATTTCTATGATTGTTCTTTAAATGTTCCTTTAAAAAATTATAGACTATTTGGGTCTTCTAAATGAAGTCAAATAAGATTCACATATTACATTTGGTTTATGCGCCTTTAAAATCTTTTTTTTTTTTAATTCTATAGCTTACCTGACAACTCTTCTTTTATTCCTAGTAATCTTTTGTTGAAGAAACCAAATTACTTTTTCAGTAGCATTTCCGCAATCTGAATTTTACTGATTGCGTTCACATCACATCTTTCTAAGTGTTCCACAGCTCTGTATTTTGTGAAAATTGGTTAGATCTGGAGGCTTGCTCGGATTCAGATTTGATTTTTTGGTGGAAAGACTAGTTCACAGATAGCGTGTAATCTTTGATCAGGAGGCATATAATTAATAAGAGTATCTTTTCATGGTGTTATCAGCCATTAATCATCTGAATGTCTAGATCCAAAAATTCCTTGGGGATGTGATATTTCAATTCTCTCATTTCTCCTTTATATTTTAGCTGGAGGACTTTTATAAAGAAAAATTGGCTTTCATCAATTCTTTGCTTACTCTTAGGTACAGTTCCTATTAGGAAAAGTAAAGTAGGTAAAACAATTGCTTAAAATTTTTAATTGAATTTATTGGGGTGACATTGGTTTGAAAAACCATACAGATTTCAAGTGTACAACTCAATAAAACATCATCTACACCTGCATCATGCACCCATCACCCCAAGCAAAGTCTCTTTCCATCCCCATTTTTCTCCCTTTGCCCACCTCTACCTACCTCCCACCACCCTTTTCCCTGTGGCTATCACCACATGGTTGTCTGTGTCTATCAACATCACACTAAAAAGCTTTTGCACAGTAACTATCAACAAAATGAAAAGGGAACCTATTGAATGGAGAACATATTTGCTAATGATACATCTGATAAGGAGCTAATCTCAAAAATACATAAAGAACTTATACAACTCAACACCAGGAAGACAAACAATCCAATGAAAAAATGGGTAAAGGGCCTGAATAGACACTTCTCTAAAGAGGATATACAGATGGCCAATAAACATATGAAAAAATGCTCAAAGTCACTAATCATCAGAGAGATGCAAATTAAAACCACAATGAGCACTTGGGCTGTTTCCAGATCTTAGCTATTATAAATATAGCCCAAGTGCCCATCAGTAGATGAGTGGATAAAAAAAGATGTGTGATATATTTACATAGTGGAATACTATGCAGCTATAAAAAGAAGGGTCTCTTACCCTTTGAGATAGCATTGGAGGGACCTGGAGAGTATTATGCTAAGTGAAATAAGCCAGTCAGAGAAAACAAGTATCACATGACTCACTCATATATGGAATCTAATGAACAAAAAATAAACATGAGCATAATAGATCCAAAAACATAGAAGCATGGAACAGGCTAAGGAATCTCAGAGGGAAGGCAGGGGGTTGGGGGTGGGGAGAAATTAACCAAAGAACTTATATGCACTTATGCATAACTCATGGACACAGACAACAGTGTGGTGAAGGCTTGGGAGGGGAGTGGGAGCAGGGTGGAGGGGGCCAATGGGGGAAAAAGGGGGACATCTGTAATACTTTCAACGATAAAAATTTAAAGAACACACACAATGAAACATCACTTCACACCTGCCAAAATGGCTATCATCAATAAACCAGCAAACAACAAGTGCTGGCCAGGATGTGGAGAAAAGGGAACCCTAGTACACTGTTGGTAGGAATGCAGACTAGTACAGCCACTGTGGAAAACAATATGGAGTGTCCTCAAAAAATTAAAAGTGGAACTGCCTTGTGACCTAGTGATCCTACTTCTGGGAATATATCCTAAGAATCTCAAAACACTAATTTGAAAGATTATATGCACCCCTATGTTCATAGCAGCATTGTTTACAATAGCCAAGATCTGGAAACAGCCCAAGTGTCCATCCATAGATGAGTGGATAAAAGAGCTGTGGTACATTTACACAATGGAATACTATGCAGCTATAAAAAAGAAGGGGATCTTACCTTTTGTGGCATCATGGATGGACCTGGAGATTATTATGCTGAGTGATATAAACCAGACAGGGAAAGACAAATACAATATGATCTTACTAATATGTTGAATCTAATGAGCAAAATGAACTGACAAACAAAATAGGAACAGAAGCATGGAACAGCTTAAGGCTTTATTTGTCACTTTCAATATGATGTGTTGGTTTCCTAGAATCCTCCCAAAAAAATCAGTAAGTTTATTTAAACTAATGAATTCATGGGTTTGATGCTATCATCCTTATTGATGCTCAGTTCATGACTGTTCTTTGACCAATAGGAAAATATTTAAGTTTAATCATGTGTTATTTTGAAATGACCTTAGGAGGTTTTGATAACTTTATAACTTTCTGATGTGAAGATATTCCTGGCTATCTTGCACATGTCCTCTTCCAGATTATCTGGGAGGTAGACATGTTTGCTGTAATCTGGTTGTTACTGTTACTAGGTTTTCTCAGTGGACAGAGATAGAAATAAATGAAGATATTTGATATGGGTGAAGATATAGTGTACATATGCATATACAAATGTAAGCTAAGATAAATACATCCTAAGTTCATAATGACATTCAGCCTGATCCCTATGAAGGGCATTCAGGTCGTTTCTAGTCTTCTGCTGTTACTGACACTGTAACAGTGAAAATCTTTATGCATATGTCTTTTTGTATTCTGGCCAGTCTGACTTTGGTGTAGATTTCTAGAAGTGGGTTCCCTAAGATAAAGACTTGTTAAAACAAAAGGTAAAGGCACATGCAATTCTTGCCCATTATTGCCAAATTAATCTCCATAGAGGGTGTATGATTTTGTATTCCCAACAGCAACATCTGGGAGTTCCCATATCCCCACATCCTCTCTCTAGAGTATGTTGTCAAATTTCCAGAAGTTTTTAACTTCAGAAAAACCCACCCAGTGGAGCAAGAACATTTGAAATGTATATAGTACTTTTTCTCTGTCTCATAAGTAGCCTTATAAAGTTCTCCGAGGAAAAAAAGCACACCTTAAATGCCCCCATGAAAACACACTAATGACCTCACTCACTCTTGTGTATCACGTGTATGTATAGGTTAAACACCCATATAGCTAAAATTCATAAACACAGATCATTTAGGGTTTACATAGATCCTTTGGACAGTGAGTAGAATGGATGTGAGGGTACTACCATGTAAGAGTTATAAGAAATGTCAAGTAAAATAGAGACCTACTCATAGATAGAAAGCAGGCAGACAGCTCTGGTGGGGAGGGTGTTGAGGGGTGGGAGGATTGAGCTAAAAAGAGAGAACTCATGGACATGGACAACAGTGCGGTGATTGCAGCAGGGAGAGGGTGGGGAGGTGGAATAGGGCATAGAAGGGATAAATGGTGATGGAAAAATTAAAATACATTAAAAATACATTTTTTGGCAAAATAAACTTTTGGGTACATTTCAAGCAAAAGAAACGTTTTGTGCATTAACACCCTTGATCAAAGTTCATCTTTCCTCTACTTTAGTCTTTCCTAACCTATTCTTGCCAAACACAAATTACATGTTACCTCTCTCTGTGCACTCCCCTAGCACCCAGCCATTTCTCTGGTATAGAACACTCCAGAAACCTATCTATATAGATGGTTACATTATATTATATTGTATCAGGAAAATTAATATTTTTTACCTAAATTCCTCATTTGACCGAGCAATGTGATGAATTTGTGCTTTGCTCACCTCGCATCCATCAGCAGCCACCCCCGTGCCCCCCAACAGCTTGGTCTATGATGAGCACTTGTTTATTCAATGGCTATTTTACAAATATTTATTGTATATTTATTTACTTGTACAGTTATTGGAGATAAAGGAGTAAACCAAGGAACATGGTTTCCCCTTCTTGAAGCTAATCCTACCTAATAAAAGGGTAATATGTAAATTACCATCACTCCGCTACGCCCACAATTGGGCCAGTGGGAGGCGCAGGGGGCGGGACTCAGGATGGCCGGGGTAGCCGATTGGGCCAGCGGGATGCTGAGCTCACGTCGCCAGCGGCGGCGCGAGCTCAGCATCTGCGCCATGGCTGTGCTGCAGCACAGAAGGGGCCTCAGGGGCAGTGAGCTTACGTCCCACTGCGGACCAACAAAGGCGGGGGAGCTGGGTACCTATCTGCTCCGGCACCAGGCCTTTCAGAAGCCTCCGCCAAGCCAGAGGCTTCTGAAAGGCCTGGTGCACCAGCGGACAGGCACCCAGCTCCACCGGGATCAAAAGCGAAAGTGTGTAGGGGACCCTACACATGCATGATTCAATCATGCACTGGGCCTCTAGTCATTTATAACAGATAAAGAAATATTTACATGAGCAAATATGTGGTTATAGTGTGTGCTAAGGGCTGTGAGAGAGAAGTGCAGAAAACCATGTTGAAGACTAACAGAAAAGCCTGGCCGGTGTAGCTCAGTGGTTGAACATTGACCCATGAACCAGGAGGTCG
Source organism: Cnephaeus nilssonii (assembly GCF_951640355.1). Taxonomy (NCBI): domain Eukaryota; kingdom Metazoa; phylum Chordata; class Mammalia; order Chiroptera; family Vespertilionidae; genus Cnephaeus; species Cnephaeus nilssonii. Next base: position 85,863,594 of record NC_137076.1, on the reverse strand, counting down.
TGGTTATATTCTCAGTCAGGGCACATGCCCAGGTTGCAGGCTCAATCCCCAGTAGGAGGTGTGCAGGAGGCAGCTGATCAATGATTCTCTCTCATCATTTATGTTTCTATCTCTCTCTCCCTCTCCCTTCCTCTCTGAAGTCAATAAAAACATTTTTAAAAAGACCAACAGAAGAACCTAATAATTTTTTTGCTCATTTTTATTTTTCAGAAGGACCTAAGTTTGATTATAGGGGCTCATGAAATCCTCAGAGAAAGTAATACACATACTTACCTGATTCAAACCATAAACTATAGCCTCAAATAAAATGAGCAAACATCCATGATTTATACAATGAAAAAATTTGTGGGTGATTTTTTAAAAATCACACATAACAGGTTGCCAATTATTTTCCTGATGTTCTGATGTAGTAGTTGGCTTTCCTTCAGCCCTGACCTTTCTCTGGGCAGAGCTCTGAGTGATATTTTGTGATCTGTGGGCTCATCGACACTGGCTCCGGAGATGTTATTTATGAAGCCTGTCTGGGGAAAATTTGACTGATTATTTTCTACAGAATCTCTGGAGACCATTACTTCAGAGACTAGGACAGTCAGTCAACAGGCCAAGGGGAATAAAAGATGTTGCTAACCATATAAAATGAAAACCCAAGACACAAGCTCAGATGATAACAAGGAACAATTAAATCAGACTCTTACCCATGGTGTTTATCAGGGATTTGGAAAAGTACATTTTGATGTTGACATTTTTTGTGCTTCATGAGACTCATAGGCTGATTGGAGAGAGACGATCTAAGGGGGGTCATTGATTGGTTGGCAAATGGCCACTGGTGATTCTGAGAGTAGAGAGGTCCAGGACGTGCTGAGTCACAATTTAAAAAAATGTTTTTATTGATTTCAGAGAGGAAGGGAAAGGGATAGAGAGATAGAAACATCAATGATGAGAGAGAAACAATGATTGGCTGCCTCCTGCACACCCCCTATTGGGGATCGAGCCCACAACCCAGGCATGTGCCCTGACTAGGAATTGAACGGGTGACCTCCTGGTTCATAGGTCGATGCTCAACCACTGCACCACACCGGCCGGGCTGAGTCACACTTTGATAGGCTCTTTCTCCAGTGTAGATGAAGTGGAGAGACAAAATGTTCATCTGGCTCAGGGTGTTGTCTAGCCTCTATCTCTGTAGCCAGGGAGGCAATTTACTTCCTGACTGATGAAGTTGCCAGCCCAGTCTCAGAATTTTAGGGCAGAGAGAGGATTTCCCAGCACTGCTACCAATTACAGACTGCCCCCCCTCCACACACACACCTACACACACACACACACACACACACACACACACACACACACACACACACATATCTTCACTGAGCTACTAGTTCAGGCATGACAGTAAGGGCCAAGATTCTGAGGTTGGGTCCGGGCTCAATGAAAAGCTTGCCAAGATTGATTAATAATGTCTTCCCAGGGATGGGGAGAGGGCAACAGTGCTTTCTTTTTTTTCTTTCCTTTTTTTTTTATTGATTTGAGAGAGAGCTAAAGAGAGACATACACACCAATTTGTTGTTCCAGTTATTTATGCACTCATTGGTTGATTCTTGTGTGCCCTGACTGGGGATCAAACCTGCAACCTTGGTGTATTGGGATGACACTCTAACCAACTGAGCTACCCAGTCAGGGCAACAGAAATTCTTATTTTGCCCTTCATGCCCTCCTCCTAGCCTCTCCATTTGTAATGCACCCCACTTCCCTTCACCTGCCTAGTGTTTATAGTCAAACCAGACCAAGTGCATCTTCAGAAAGGTTGGGATCTTTCCTGCCTTTTCTCTCATCTCATGTGGTCCTTCTATCCATCTCTATTTCTGATGTCCAGTGGTTGGAACTCTTACCAGGGAAGCAAGAATAGGTATAATTTTTCTCAAATTGGAGTGTAGTAAGTTACACGTGTTGATTTTGTTTCACTGAAACACTATCCATTTATTTTAAATGGCTCTTTAAACTTTTTCTTATTGACTTTGCAGTTGAATTTAATTTTTAAAAATTTGGTTTTAGAGATTTGGAAGTAATGATACATATTGAAATTAAAACATAAGTTAACACTGAGGATCTTAGGGAATTCGGAGGGTGGGATTTGGAATCCAGATTTGCTATCACTTTCTGGGTTTGTGATTTGGGCATGGAATCAAACCTCTCATCGTTGGCTTACTCATCTTTGTAAGGGGACATACGATATCTGAAGATATATGAAACAAAGATATGACAATCTATGAGATAATGCATGTAATATCTTAGCATAGTACCTCAAAGGTATAAATCCTCAAAAATATTAGCTGTCTTAAAGAGTGATTTTACATATGTATAATTCCCCCTAACAATCTAATTCTTCAGCCAATGTACAGATGAACTCTTAAAATACTGAAGACCTTCCTTATGAAATCTGGACAAATAGACAAGATGTCCACCATACATGTACTCAATATTGTTCTCAATGCAAGTGCAAGAGGCATGAAAATAACAAATAAGACGATCGAATAGGAAGAGCTAAAACTGGCATTATTAGTTAATGGCATAACTGTAACTACTGAAAACCCAAAGAACCTACAGGCAAACTAGTAGAATTAAGAATATAATTTTAGCAAGGTCACTGGACACAGAGGCAATAAATCATGGGGCAAAAGTAGGTTTTGGCTGGTGTTGGCTGGAACAGACAGTACGTTCTTTGGGCAGCACTGAGTTTTCTCAGGCAAGCACTTTAAGGGGGAGCTAAGGTCATCCTAGGGATGCAGCCTTGAGCTTTTAGAAACTGTTTTGTTCAGTTCTTTACAGAAGAGGGCTCATAGCAGGCGTCCTCAAACTACAGTCCGCGGGCCACATGCAGGTGTTTTTGCCGTTTTGTTTTTTTACTTCAAAATAAGATATGTGCAGTGTGCATAGGAATTTGTTCCTAGTTTTTTTTAACTATAGTCAGGCCCTCCAATGGTCTGAGGGACAGTGAACTGGCCCCCTGTTTAAAAAGTTTGAGGACTGCCCTAGCCGGCTTGGCTCAGTGGATAGAGCGTCAGCCTGCGGACTGAGGGGTCCTAGGTTCGATTCCGGCCAAGGGCACATGCCTGGGTTGCGGGCTCGGTCCCCAGTAGGGGGCGTGCAGGAGGCAGCTGATCGATGATTCTTTCTCATCATTGATGTTTCTATCTCTCTCCTTCTCCCTTCCTCTCTGAAATCAATAAAGAAATATATTTTTTTAAAAAAAGAAAAGAAACTTCACCTATGTTCTAAAAAAAAAAAAAAAACGTTTGAGGACCCCTGGCTCAGAGGAACCTGGCTACAGTTTGGTCACCAGGTGGACCCAAAGTCAGAGGCAGGAGGATTTTGACTATGCTTTGCTGCTGGCTTTCAAGACGGAGAGAGGCACTGTGAGCCAAGAAATGCAGGCAGCCTCAGGAAGCTGGAAAAGGTAAAGAAATAGACTCTCCTTAGGACCTCCAGAGGAACACAGTCCTGCTGACAGCGTGATTTCAGCCCCGTGTGATTTTACACTTCTGACCTTCAGAACTGTATGATAATAAATTTATGGGTTTAATTTTTTTTCATATTCTTTTAATGAGGTACAATTCATTTACAGTAAAGTGCACAGGTATTAAGTGTACAACATACTGGATTTTTACAAATATATACCTTCATGTAATTGGCATTACAGTAAAGGTAGCAGAGTATTTCAGCCACTCCAAAAGTTTGCCACATACCTTTTAGTTAAGCTCTACAACCCATAGGTAATCATTGTTCTGATTAGTTATGTATTCACTAGAGGCCCTGTGCATGAAATTCGTGCATGGAGGGGGGTTGTCCCTCAGCCCAGCCAGTACCCTCTCCAATCTGGGACCCCTCGAGGGATGTCCGACTGCCCGTTTAAACGGGCAGTCGGACATCCCTCTCACAATCCAGGACTGCTGGCTCCCAACTGCTTGCCTGCCTGCCTTCCTGATTGCCCCTAACCGCTTCTGCCTGCCAGCCTGATCACCCCCTAACCACTCTGCTGCCAGCCTGTTTGCCCCCAACTTCCCTCCTCTGCCATCCTGGTTACCCCTAACTGCCCTCTCCTGCAGGGTTGATCACCTCCAACTGCCCTCCCTTGCAGGCCTGGTCTCTCTCAACTGCCCTCCCTTGCAGGCAGGGTGCCTCCCAACTGCCCTCTCCTGCTGGCCATCTTGTGATGGCCATCTTGTGTCCACATGGGGGCAGGATCTTTGACCACATGGGGGCAGCTATATTGTGTGTTGCAGTGATGATCAATCTGCATATTACTCTTTTATTAGATAGGATAGAGGCCTGGTACAGGGGTGGGGGCCAACTGGTTTGCCCTGAAGGGCGTCCTGGATCAGGTGGCGGTTCCCTTGGGGTGTGGGGCGGCCTGAGCGAGGGGCCTGTGGTGGTTTGCAGGCGGGCCACGCCCCCTGGCCACGCAAGCAGAGGCCCTGGTATCTGGAATTTATTTACATTCTACAATTGAAACTTTGTAGCCTGGAGCAGAGCCAAGCCTGGGGCTCAGTCCGAGGCCCGCAGCCATTTGTGCTGGGGTTATAATTGAAACTTTGTTGCCTTAAGCGGGTGGGCCCGGCCAGGGTGTGCAGAAAGCTTTGCTTCCCCTATTGCCGGCGGCAACCCTGGCCTGCTCTCTCAAGCTCCATTCTGCTGCCATTCTGTTTGAATTTGTTTACCTTCTATATTTGAAACTTTGTAGCTTGAGTGGAGGCTTAGGCCTGGCAAGGGCAGGCGGAAAGCTTGGCTTCCTCTGTTACCTAGGAAACCTTGCTCTCTGTGGCTGTAGCCATCTTGGTTTGGGTTAATTTGCATACTCGCTCTGATTGGATGGTGGGCGTGGCTTTTGGGCATGGCTTGTGGTGTGTTGGAGGTATGGTCAGTTTGCATATTTGTCTATTATTAGATAGGATTGGTTGATTGCATGATGTCTGTTTGTGAACATTAGTGCAAATAACAATGCAGGGCAGAAGGGAAAATAGTCTTAAGCATATTATGAAAATAGCTTTGCCCTAGCTGGTTTGGCTCAGTGGATGGAGCCTGGACCCGCAGACTGAAGGGCCCCGGGTTCGGTTCCAGTCAAGGCAGGCTCAGTCCTCGGCCTTGGTTGCAGGCTCAATCCTTGGTCCTGGTCAGGGTGCATGCAGGAGCCAACCAATTGATGTGGCTCTCTCACATCAATGTTTCTCTCTCACTATCTCTCCCCTTCTCTTCCACTCTTTCTAAAAATCAATGGAAAAGAATCCTTAGGTGAAGATTAACAAAAAAAAAAAAAAAGAAAAGAAAGAAAGAAAATAGCTTTAACCTCAAGTACTCCAGTTTGTGTTAAGTCACTGAGTTTGTGATCATTTATTACAGCAGCAATAGAAAAGTAATATAGTTACTTCTGAGTGATAAAATTTCTATTTTCATTAGAACTCCATGCATTTGCATATTTATATATGTATTATTTACGTTCAAAAGAATGATTTATATTTTTAATAGTTGAGAACAAAACAAAAGACTTTCTAATGCCCAGGCCAGCTCCAGCTCAAGTGAACTTTCTCACTTAAGAATCTTCTCTGGCTATGGCAACTGAGGGGACATTCCATTCTGGAAGGGGCTTCACTGAGTTGTTTGTTTAAAGCCATTTATTAAGCACCTACTATGTGTGGGCTGCTTTATATACATATTCATAGCAGTACCTTCTGCCACGGGTATTGCTTTTATTCCAAATGATAAATGAGGAAACCAAGCAGAAGACATAAGGTATCTTGTTCAATTCACATACTAGTAGAAACCAAGTGATGACACAGGGATTCAAATGTGGGTCTCTCTGACGTCAGGGCCTGCAAAGATCCTGGAATGGGTGTGATTAAAGGAAGGGATGTTTGTGAGTGTGCCAGAGGTGGCAGTGGTATGATGGGAAAAGAGCAAACAAGCAGGAGCCAGAAACCTGGTCCCACCACTAAATCACGTCATTCATTCAACATATGTATTGAACACTACTGTGTGCTAAGCACTATTATGAGAGCTGGGGAATGAGGCAGTGAACAAATCATGCAAACATACCTGCTTCATGGAGTTTGTATTCTTATGGGGTGTGAAAGACAATAAACAAAATAAACTCGGTTTCTTTCCACAAGATTATGTAAAGGAGTCACAAGATGTCTATAGAGGATGGTATAGTGTAGCCAGAAGAGCATAGGCTTTGATGTCAGGATTCCTAGGTTTAAGTCCTGGCTCTGCCACTTCCTAGCTGTGCGACTCTGGGGAAATTACTCAGCCTCTCTGAGCTTCCATTTCTTCAAGTGTAAAACAGGAATAATGATCCCTATCAACCTAGATTGTTAGGATGAATACATGAGATAATCTATGTAAAACCCAAAAAGTAGTAGAATGCCATGGATAGGAACACTATTACTATTGCCATTATTATTATTATTATTATTATTATTATTATTATTGATGCTGGTGCCCTGAGGCTACCGAGTTCTCATAGTCTGTGATTCCCTGAAGAAACACTGGTTTCTGAGTCACAGATGATGGAGGTGTTTTCCCGGGAACCCTTTTACTCAGCTCTGTTCAGCCATCTGGCAGGACCCCCTTTTCACAATCCCAGGACAAGTGGTCCCTTCCATTGAAAACAGGCCATCTCATCTCCCAATTTCCTGAAATGACACATGGACCCTTTCCGCTCACAGGAGCAAGAGAAGCGGGTAAGGAGGGAGCTGGGTTTAGGAGAAAGTGGAGCCCAAGGAGCTGTGTGCAGCTGCAGATTCAATCACAATTAGCAAAAGCCACCTGGGGAACCGGCTGTGCCGGGCATGACTGGGGCCCGTTTGTTTGCAGGCTGTGGGTTGCCAGGGCTTTGTTAGCAGCCCTCAGCGAGGGCCTCGCAGGAAGATTTTATTTGCTTTTCCTGTATGCCAGCCCTGTCGGGCAGCCCTCAATGTATAACCTGGCCTACATCTGACCACTGTGTTCAGAGTGGGGCCAGGTTCGTGGAGGCTGGGAAGATTTGAATTTTAATCAGAATGCTCTTTCACCCTTAACACTGCTGCTCCTAGGCTAGTGAATTTCCTTCCCTAAAACTCTTCAACCCACACATACACACACACTCCTTTTTATACTTTTCATGCCCTTTTCAAAGTTCATGTATTTATGTGACATTTGCTTGAAATATGGTTTTATAAATATGAGAGAGGAAGAGAGAGGGAGAGAGAGAGAGAGAGAAACATTGATGTGAGAGAGAAACATTAGTCAGCTGACTCCTGCACACACCCCGATTCCCAGTCAGGGCACATGCCCAGGTTGTGGGCAACCTGGGCATGTGCCCTGACTGGGAATCGAATCTGTGACCTCTCATTGCATGGAAGGACACTCAACCAACTGAGCCACACTGGACTGGGCCATGTGCCATTTGACCATGTCAGCCTCTCCTGGGTATTGGCGATGTCAATCAGGTCAGGCACTCTGTTCACTCCTGCTGACATGGCTTCCCCATGGTGTGGGTCCCTCTTACAATTAGGTTGTTGGATTTAGCAAATAAAACCACAAGATGCCCACTTAAATTAGAAATATGAATAATGAATGATCTCCAGTTAAAATATGTTCCGTGCAATCCTTGGGACATATACTATGAATTATTGGTTATTTATCTGAAGTTCAGATATAACCGTACATCCTATATTTTACCTGGCAACCCTAATTACAGCTTGTCTGTGATGCTCAGTAAATACATACATGAATGAAGAAGTGAACAGAGCTAATGCATGATCAAAAACAGAAAACTGAATGCAGATATTTTACTGGGAAGTACACAGGAACACCTTAGGGGTGATTATTTCAAGGTGATAGGATTATTGCAAAATTTCTGTTTTTCGATGTGATTTGTGTACTTTTCAATTTGACTGACATGAGCAGAAAAGGTTTCAAATACCATATATGTATGTATTTATACCTATATAAGCACGCACTATCTTAAACAAAATAAACCTGCTTATAAGAGAAACAATTTGTGTTTCCCTCAGCCTGAAACCCAGAATTTTCTGAACATGTCCCTGTGGTAAGGGACATTTTGGGACTACATGAGATTATTGAAAGCAATATTGAGAAGCATATTCTGCTTATCAGTAAACCAGAACACACAAAGGGGTATAAGGAGTTCAAAAATGTTGCTGCTATTTTATTAACCGTACAGTACTTCTTAAGAAAATTGGCTCCTGAAGCTTTGGAAATGTAAAAGTAAGTCCAGTTAAACCCAAGACACAAATCTTGACATAATATACTGGGGGTGCTTTAATTATTTTTGTTTGATTTGCAGAATGAGGGTGGAAAACCAAGTAAGACAAACATAAGCTCTCATAGAGAATGAGTTGAAAACCCCTCCGCTCCCCCCCCCCAACTTCCCATGATGCCTTGTTCCAAGCATCATTCAAATATACTTTGGGTGTTTAATGATGGGCATGTTCAGAATGCGTCACCTTAACGGGGCAAGGAAAGGAACTAGGATTTGTAAGATGCTTACTATGTGCTGGGCACTGAGCATAGCACTTTGTCTCGTTTCATTCATAAAAACAACCCAAGTCATACCCATTAACCCTGCCTTAGAACAACGTGACTTAATGATAAAGATTGCTCACAATCACACCTCCAGAAGTATTGCAAGGCCCTTAATAGTTGTGGAATGAGTGAGTTACATTTACTATGCTGTACTTACTAAGGCAGATAGCATTTTTTTAAAAAAATACATTTTTATTGATTTAAGAGAGGAAGGGAGATGAAGAGAGAGATAGAAATATCAATGATGAGAGGGAATCATTGATTGGCTGCCTCCTGCATGCCCCACACTGGGGATCGAGCCCACAATCCAGGCATGTGCCCTTGACCGATATCGAACCTGGGACCCTTCAGTCAGCAGGCTGACACTCTGCCCACTGAGACAAACAGGCTAGGGCCAGACAGCATTTATTAGAAGATCTTTAGTTCAGGGTTTGAGAGACAATGGTTTTCTGCTGTACCTTGAGGAATGGTACCCCTCCCAGTTTTCAGTTCTGAACGTGGGGCTAGAATCATGGGATGAGAGGTGGGGTGTCTCTTCTCTCTCCTCTCAATGTTAATGGTGCCCAATGTTCCACTGTGAGATTCAGTGTGAGAAGACGGAAGGACAGGGTAGATGTCATGTCATCACCAAGTCAGCACCCACGGAGAACAGAAAGTCATCTGGAATGACACCATGTCAGCAGATAGCAATTCTGCAAACTTTGGCTAGCTTCAAGTCTCATAACACCCACCCATGTGGTAGGAAAAAAAACAGGATTAGAATGAAATCAGCCTTACCTACTCAGTGATGAGAGACAAGCAGGAAAGGGGAAAAGGCTAAGTCTGTCTTTATGAAGGGCTCCTGGTCTTAAAAAGAGAAAATTAGTTGAGTGAACTTTTGAAGAAGGAAAATGTGACTTTGGACAAAAAGAGCCTGTGAAGTGAGCGCACTTCCTTATTCTCGGGGTGGAGAGAGACGGAAAAAAGGCAATTTGATGATTGCTGTGGATGGGGAAGAAAGAGCAGCCTCCGTTTAACTCTTTCCACGGCAGCGTTTTCCATGGGCCACTCTAAAATACTGCCTGAATGCATGAGCCTGAGCCAAAATTAGACTCTCCCATGTCTCAGTCGTGCAGAAGCTATAATAGACCTGTTTCCAAGCCACCCGGAACCATCTTCTATTCAATGGCAGCGGATAGCATTTGAGCAAAGTGCATATTAAGTGAAGTATGTTAATTAAAGATGGAGAGAGATAGGTTTTATGCACTGGTTCCTCCAGAGGAATGCCCCTAAATACACAGTGACATGTCAATTACTTTTCCATTAGTATTTGCTGAATAAAGACCTTTTTCTTGCCTTTGCCGGCAAGTAAGCACTGCTTGGCATGCATATTTAAATGACAGTCCTACGGAATTAGCTTTAAGAATTGGCTCTGAACATAATGGCTGCCTTCAAATGTAGAGCAAGATGAGATGGCCACAGAGAGACCTCCGCACATAAGAAAAGAGCAGGAAGCCTCGCCATTTTCTAAGCGTGGGGTTGTAATAATGGCTTTGAAAACAGATCACTTAAGGTAGCTCCAACTCTGTTAAAACCTATATGGTGAGAAACACGGCACCTATCCTTGCTTCAAGGAAACCAGCTTTATTGCCAATCCTTTGAAAATATGTTTTTATTGATTTTAGAGAGAGCAGAAGGGTGAGGGAGAGGGAGATAGAAACATCTATCTATGAGAGAGAAACATCAATCAGCTGCCTCCTGCATGCCCCTCTCCTGGGGATTGAGCCTGCAACTGGGCATGTGCCTTGACTGGGGATCAAACAGCGACCTCTCTGTTATTGCCAATCATTTTAAGGGGAAAGCTCTTAGTATTCATTCCTTCAACCTATTTAATTACAATGCTTTTAAAAAATAAAACTTGATCTCAAGGGCAAGAGATAATAAAAACAATTATTTTGTTTCATTATCAAGTCAAAGACACCCAGGAGAACAAAAGTCCTTGAGGAAGATCCTAATAAGGACTTTGCAATAGCACACCTAGAAATCAAGGTACTCTCATACCACAGTATTGGGGATGAAGACAGGAGTATCTCCATTCAGAGGTGCAATAAAACCACTCACCACAGTCCTGGCTCATGTGGCTCAGTTGGTTGGCATCATCCTGTTCACCCAAAGGTTGCTAGCTGGATTCTCTGTCAGGGCATATGCCTGAGTTTCAGGCTCTATCCCCTTTGCCGGGGTGGGAGGTGTGCAGGAGGCAGGAGATCGATGCTTCACTCTCACATCAATGTTTCTCTCTCTCCCTCCCTCTTCCATTCTCTCTCTTTAAAAATCAATTAAAATGTATATTTTAAAAAAACCACTTACCACAAATTAACCAGGAAAGGGTGCTCCAGACCCTGCATGATCTGCAGTTCCTTGAAGACATTTCTCACTTCATTGCGCTCAACACACTTCTGTTTGTTCATGTATTTCATTGCATACATCTTCTTGGTATCGTTCTTCTGAACGATGCAGACCTATTTGGGGGCAAACCAGAGTGAGAAAGTGATCAGGGAGATGACGGATCATAGTGATGAGCGACAGAACAAGATGCGTTCTTCAGCATGGCTTGGAGGCCTTATCACTTGCAAATTCTCTGTTGCTAAAGTTGCTACTTAGTTCTGATTTCAGAGTAAAAAATCTTCATTTTCTTCCCATGTACAAGATCAATTCCTAAATCTTTGCTTTCTCAAATGAATTTGCCTGTTTTTGCTTTGGGGACTTTTTTTTAAAAAACAGCATTTTGGAGAAAATAGCTGCCTCCTTGTCAGGAAACTTCCCATAGCAAATGACATACTCATTCTGCTTGAGTGACTTAAATGAATGGGCAAAGCTGTCAAGCTAAATGACATTGTGCAAAGAATTTCTGTTTGTACCCATAAGTGGTATAACTAACCAAAAAAGACTTTTCAAAAAGGGCTAACACTAAACACAATGTCCATATTTTTGACGTATTTTTAGAGGTTCATATAATGCCTGATAATGTAGACATAAATACTTTTAAAATACAAGTTCAATATGAAATATTCTCAAGATACATCTCCACTAAGAAGTTAATAATCAGGGTTTGAATCTAGAAGTTTCTTCCAAAAAATTAAACGGTATATGTATATTTTTCATGATAGGATTTTTAAAAAATAAAAAACATGGTACAACTTGGGAAAAAAAAGAAATCAGGTGGCATCTTTCCCACATGAAAAGATTTAAAGCTTACATTGACATCTCTGAATTATTCCTGGTGGTCCCAGTAACTCGGTAATCTGAACATTCTTGGATTCTGTTCCCTGAGCTGCATAACCCTATTAATCATTTGGATTCTCACCTTCCCAAAACTGCCTTTCCCAATGGCTCGCAGAATTTCAAAGTGGTCAAAGTTGACTGCAAGACAAACAGAAGAACGTTGTAAGTGATTATCAGTTGTCTTTTAGTAGCTAATAAATAAAGATTGGGCTAAACCAAAGTACCTTGTTTAAAACAAGATTCCAGGCTAGCTTAAAATGCCCATTCATTTATTCAATAAATATCTCTTGAACATCTATATATATAAAAGCCTAATATGCAAAGTGTCCCCTCAGGAATTCGACCAGGAGACTGGGAGTTTAATTGCTCGCTATGACATGCGCTGATCACCAGGGGGCAGCACGGAACCAAGGAAGGCCCCAGGCAGCAGCCAGAAGGAAGGCCCTGGCCTGCAGCCGGAAGGCCCCCATTGGCCCTGATCACTGGCCAGGCCTAGGGACTTTACCCATGCATGAATTTCATACACATGCCTCTAGTTATATTATGCTGTAATCACAGTGCTTAGTACTGGAGGATACAGTAATAATAGAGTAGAAATCTAATCTCTACCCATATGGAGCTTGTGGTCCTGTAAAGGCTCCACACAGAAAGAAACCCTTAATGATTAAACAGTCATAAAATTAAGTGGACAATTAAAACTGCTGCTTAATGTTAAGCAGGATAAAGTTGTGGGGCTCTAAGAGCATGTACTGGGATTTCACACAGGCGACAAGGTCAGGGGGAGCATCTCTGCCCACAGACGTTTATGGGGAGATCTGGTCCCCTGTGGATCTGGCCCTGCTAAGGATCAGCACTTCAAATATCTTCTTCTCCCTGCCTATTACCCCCACAACCAACCACTCTTTTGTATCTTAATAATTTTTGTTTTCCCAAGTAGAAAACTATTACACTCTTAAGTTCATAGAATGAGCCGATCCCCAAAGGACATATCTAAGAGATTAGCATGAACATGTGGACAGTCTACTGAATGGTGCTATGAAGTGCAGATGATCTTTTACACCTGCCATTTTAACACTTCAGCGCCGAGAAGTTAAAAGCAGTAGCTATTGTATAGGTGGTGTGGTCTCTTGGGGCAGTGCTCATGAAATGCTTGGTGATGAGAAAAGCCAAGTATAGATTCTCTTAGGTGACAATTTTTGGTTTCTTGCCTTGATGATTTTGAGGAAACATTCCACTTGTTTCCTGATTTTTGAAATAAGGATTTAGATGAGTAAAATTCCAAATGAGGAATTATAAGAGCTTATTTGGAAAGGGTTGGGAAACACTAAAAGGTACCACTCTTCTTTTTAAAAGATGTATTTCTCTCTCTCTCTTTTTAAAAATAATTACATTATCTCTTAAAGAAAGAGAAATAAGTAAGGGGACCTCTAAAGGTTTTTCCAAGCTTTCTGAGGGTCAAAACATTTCTATAATATAACTTATGGGTGAAAAAGGGGCCACATACTAGAACTGACAAGCTGGGGGGGGGGGGGGCGGGGGCTGTATGGCGGGTCTTACAAACTCACAGACCTAAAGTAACCACATAGGATGGTCTGAAAGTAAGACTTTCTAGCCCAGCTCATGTAGCTCAATGGTTGAATGTCGACTTGTAAACCAGGAGGTCATGATTTGATTCCTGGTTAGGGCACATGCCTGGGTTTCAGGCTCAATCTCCCAATCCCAGGTAGGGGGAATTCGGGAGGCAGCTGATTGATGATTCTCTCTCATCATTGATGTTTCTCTCTCCTCCTCTCCCTTCCTTTCTGAAATCAATAACAATATATTCAAACAAACAAAAAACTTCCTAACTAAAAGGAGTCATTGTGGGAAATAATATCCTAGGCAGGTATTTTCTTTGACAAAAGTCGATCTTTACCTTATATGAGCCTGTCTATTGTCATTTTTGCATCTGTAATAACGTAACTTTGTAATGTCAGAGTAATCCCCATTTTTCCAGGTCACTCAGGGTACAGCCTCACACCAGAGTATAGACCCCAGTATCCCTCATTGTTATCTTCTCCTGCATACTCTCTCTATATGCTGTAAATGTTGTTAATTATCCTATAACCACCAATGTAAAAGAAGTATGTGTCTATCTGTTTTACTTTTTATCCAATCTCAGAGATTTCCCCACTTTGCTTTCTCCCTAATCTACCACCAATGGATTTCATGTAACCTCCTTACATCTTCCCCTTTGATTCTGATGTACAAAATAACTGGTAAAACTGCCATTTTTCTGGAGCATTTTGTCAGTCCATTGAGATTTTGCTTCCCAGCAACTGTCATCAGTTTGGCTTAAGTAAACTCATAAAATTTCACTACAGGTTTGAACATTCCTTACATCAATAGACTTGATCATCACTTTCTCCTCTAAACTCCCAAATGAATTCATTTCTACCACTAAAGCCATTTAATCATGTGAGGCAGCATGTACATTGCAAATAATTCTGGTTTTAGACTCAAAATAGTGAAGTGACTTGATCTGGATAATGTGGCTCAGTTGGTTGGAGCATCATCCTGTGCACCTAAAGGTTATGGGTTCAACTCTTGGTCAGGGCACATACCTAGGTTGGGGGTTCGATCCCCAGTCAGGGTTTGTATGGGAGGCAACTGATCAACGTTTCTCTCTCACATCGATGTTTCCCCCTCCTCTCTATCCCTCTCATCCTCCCTCCATCCCTCCCTGTCGCAAAGCCACACTCAACACTTCAGTGGAAAAGTGGGCAGAATCAACCCACCTGAGTCTGCTCAGTAGCATTCATATAAATTCAATATACACCTTTTTGATGCTGGACCCAGGCTCTTAACCACTATTTTTATAGTTGTTTTAATGTTATTATCATCGCACATCTACCTATCCCAGAGACGGAATCAGGGGGAACAAGGTGGAATTTCTTCACCTCTCCTTTTAGAATCAGATGAGCCAGGTCAGGTTTTTCTGAGTCTTTCTCTAACACAAACATGCTGATTGTGGAATCCAGGGCTGATGTTTTGATTTCCTTTGCTTTACTTCTCATACCATCTCCCCAGTCTCAACATTCTGCACAATAAACAGGGTTGAAGGAAAGAAAAGGGGAAACCCTCCTTACAGTTTATTGTAACACTCAGACACTTGAAATTTGGAAGAAGAGCATTCTAGAAGATAAAGCAGATACAATATGGTGGTTAAGAGCATGAAACTCTGGGTTTGGGTTCTGGCCAGACTACCTACTAGCTATGAACTTGAAGTAAATTATTTAAGCTTTCTGAGTTTCAGTTTCTTCCTATGAAAAATGTTGGTCATATATAGTATCCCTCCTAAGGTTATTATGAGGACTAGGTGAAATAAGACATATCAAAGGTTCTTAATTAGGTATTTTTGGGAGAGAATAAGAACTCAATAAATGTGCCACTATTATTGCTGGAATTTTTTGTAATCGTTACTATGTGAGTCATCGTAATATCAGCCCAGAATATCATTTGCCAAAACATTAGGCTAAATGATGTTGGGACTTCACACAGGACAGATTGCCAAGAATGTCACTTCCCTGAAGACATTCACTGGCCGGCCATGTTTATCTCTATATCTACATTTCCTGGAACCCCTTGGGCAAGTAGCAGGTGGTAAACCCTTGTTACGTGGAAGAAGGAGGCAATAAAGTACCATCAGCAAAGTTTCACAGAATATAAAGCTTTGGAGAAAAAATTTAAAGAAAGTTTTTTCCACGTTGACTTCCTAGCATATCATCATTTATAACAGGTACTTCCTAAGAAAGCTCGTACCAACAACTTACTATCAAAGGGCTTCTTAATGTGCTACGCAATAAAGTGGGCTTCCATTGGAATGTTATTATGATACTACAACTTCAGATTCATCTGGAGAAAATGGATTTATACCTTATAAACCTCAAGGACTGACTGACTTTCTGAGCTCAGAAGCATGGAGGGCTGCCATTCTCCACCCCACCAACTTCACAGTGACCAACGGTCCTAAGGGAGGACATGGATGAAAAACCCCAGGAACTGCAGGTAATTAACAGCAGGAGTCAGAGGGCATTTGCTTTGTCAGCACTGCATCGTCTTTGAACAAAAATCACTGTATCATCCTAAGCAACACAAAGGAACCGACATTAAATGACAGTCTTCCCTACACCTTGTCCAAATGAAGAGGGAATCAGTGACTCTGCTATGTCCCGTCATTTTGCCCATTTTTAAGGAAAAGGACAGAAATAAAGTAAGGCTTTCCTTACAAATATAATCCTTCCGGTGAATTTTATAGTTTTCCATTAATTAGATGAATGAATGAATGTTTGGTCATCATGCTGCATTCCCAATGGAGGCCTTTACAAGGAAAGGCCCGCTTATGCCCTTTTAAGACAGTCACAGTAAGAGGGGGAAGAAGCTAGTCACTTCTCCAGAAGCCACAGCTTTGCTAGTGAGTCAAATCAACAAATATTCATTGAGCATCTGTGTGCCCAGGACTCTGCTAGGCACTGATGATAAAACAAAAGGAGCCCTGGCTGGTGTGGCTCAGTTGGTTGGGCGTCATCCCGTGCACTGAAAGATTGCCTGTTCCATTCCCAGTCAGGGCACATGCTCAGGCTGTGGGCTTGATCCCTGGAAGGGGGCATGCAGGAAGCAACCAATTGATGCTTTGCTCTCACATATCTCTCTCTCTCTCTCTCTCTCTCTCTCTCTCTCTCTCTCTCTCTCTCTATCTCTCTATCTTTCTCTCTCAAAATTAAGTAAATAAATAAAAAATAAATAAGAAAACAAAAGGAGCCCTAACCAGTTTGGCTCAGTGGATAGAGGGTTGGCCTGCGGACTCAAGGGTCCCAGGTTCGATTTTGATCAAGGGCATGTACCTTGGTTGCGGGCACATCCCCAGTAGGGGGTGTACAGGAGGCAGCTGATCGATGTTTCTCTCTCATCGATGTTTTTAACTCTCTATCCCTCTTCCTTCCTCTCTGTAAAAAATCAATAAAATATATTTTTAAAAAAAGAAAACAAAAGGAGCTTGGGACTAAGTCACATCCTCAGAAAACTGAGTGTGACTCATTCAGCAGTATTTGTGAGAACTAGCTAATCAAATACACCATACCTCATTTTAACTTATTTTATTTTGCTATAGTGTGTAGTGTATGTATCTTTGGAATCAATCTTTCCTTTTTCTGGAAGTAGAGAATTAGATAAGTATAAGTAAATAGGTACATGGGCAAATAAAGCAGACAAATAACAGCCACAGACTATTACTATTTGGTATAGAAAGAGGCTCTCTGGACCTTCAGAGATGGGAAAGAATATTGCGCCATGAACATTTTGCTTCTTGGTTTTTGATGGAGATTGAAAGCTTTGATGAAAGATAAATATTATTTGGGTCAGAGAGAATTGCATTAGAATCCTAGCTCTGCTGTTTACAAGATAAATAAAATTAGAACTTTACCTGACCTTTCTTAGCTTCAATTTCTTGTTCTCAATGAAGATTATTTTTATATAAAACTAATATACTTTTGGTAGACAAAAAATACAGAAAAATAAGAAGAAAAACAAAATTATTGAAAGATAACAATAGTTAATATTTTGATTAAATTTTCTGTCTTTTTAATGTTCTTATTTTTACCAAAGTTCTATATATCTATCAATGTTTATATACAGCTTGGAATCAAATAGTTTTTAAAAGTCTATTATAAAACACTGATATTAGTTCTATGAATCATTTGTCTCGCTTTCCAATCTCTCCAAGAAATGAACACCTTTACTTCTTTTGGTAATAAATTCGGTAGTTTCCACCATATCTTCTAAATAATATAATTTTACTGTTGTTTCTTTTCAGCTTTAGTTATTACTTATTGAATTTCCATGATAGCAGGCAAGGATTTAGCTCACTTTCCTGGTCGTTTGGGCTTATCCCAACATGCTCCTATCTTTCCAAAATATCGGTATCTGATATAATAGTTTCAATTAGATCAATATTCTAATTATTATGAGTATGGAAATGGTATGTGCAGCTAAGTCGCTCAGCATGATTAGATTCCTCTTCTTGCACAATGTTTTAGTTTCCCTGGAGTCAATAATTGTCTTGTTTATACATGAGCTTATTTTTCTATATCTTTTTTCCTAATTCAAAAGATAGTCTCTATCTGGCCACCCAACAGACAAACTCCAGCCTGGTGGGTGACCATCTGAGGATGTCATGGGGGTGCTCATCCCCAACCATCCCTCCATTGACACCCAGGCTCATGCCATAGACAGAGGGTGGGATGGGCCAGGGTGGCAGCAGGAACAACCAACTTAGACCCCTTCCTGGAGAGGCAGCAGTGTGTGAGCCCGGCTCCAGCCTCTGGGCCATGAGCCATTGTCCCATCAGACCTCACAAACTAATTCAAAGATAAAATTGGTAAGAATTTAGAGACAGTACCTGCAGGTCATAAAGCAAAATGTAAGGCCCTTCTGAACGCACTGTCCTGCCTGACTACATTGGCCCTACAGGGAGGAAGCCAGTCCTGGTTCCTGGCTACATGAATTATTAGTTTCTTTCCTTTATATTGATTAATTCCACTTTCTCTAGTATCTGCTCTTTAATAGAAAAATTCCTCCCTTAACATCATTTTCAGCTTTAGCTATTGGCTCATTTCTCTGCTTCTCTTTAGATTAAATGTTTTGAAAGAGTTGACTACATCTGCTGTGTCTATGTCCTCAGCTCCCAAACATTCCTAAATCCCCAACATCTGGCTCATGCTTTCACAACCCCCCTGAGCTGTTTTTGTCAATGTTACCAACATCCTGTAGGTTGCCTAAACCCATAGATAGGTCTCACCTTATGCAACCACACAGGAGCATTCAATGTAAGGGACTGCTCCCTCATTCTTAAAACACCCCTCACTTTTAAATTTCAGGACAGATGTTCTTCCTTCCTCACTGGCTGTTCCTTCTCAATTTCCTTAGATGAATTGCTCTCCTCTGCTTGACTTCTAAATACTAGGGTTCCTCTCCTCTTTTGTTTCCACATTCTCTCCCAAGGAAGACTCACCAATCCCCATGCCTTAATATCATACTCTTCCTGTCATCTCTGGCCATTCAACTCCAGATTCTGACTTGACATCACCATTTAGATGCTGCACAATCATTTTATGCATCCAAACTAGGACTCTTGACTAAACCCAAACATGTCCCAGCCCTTCAGCACCCTCTTTTCTCCATCTCAGAAAATATCACAGCCATCCATCTACCTGACTACTCAAGCAAAAATCTGATTCACTCCTGATTTTGTTTTTTTCCTCTTACCCCATAATCAAACCATTAGTAACTTCCAATTATTGTATATTAAAAATAAATGTTGAATAAACTCTCCATCCACATTGCTATTCGATTGGCCCAAGCATCATTCACATAAATGAATGACTGTCCTCATTAAAACAGGTCACCTTTGGGTCCCGCCCTCCCCAATTTCAGCTATTTAAGTGATCTACATAGCACGTATTGAAAATTATAATTATTGACCTAAATTTCACCAATCAGAAAATCCCACTCCCCCAAAAAATAAAACAGGGAGAGAAAAGGAAAACCAACATTGGATAGCTTTTATTTTTTTTATTTGCCATGTAAGGACATTAAAATCTATAATTATGATAATGGTAGTAATAACAGCTAACGTTTATTGAGCAATTCCTATGTGCCAAGTGTATGCCAAACTTTTTTTCATGGATAATCTCTTTTATTCCCACAAAAAATATTTGAGACAGATACTATTATGAGCCCCCTTGTTACAGATGAGAAAACTGGGAATCAGAGAAACAAATCACATGTCTACGTTCTCACTATGAAAAACAATTTTATTTCCATAATCCTTAAATATGAAACACTCATACCAAGAAAGGACATAATCTTTAGCTTTATGAGAAGCTTATTACCTGGTACATTGTCTGCCTTTTTCTCTTTTCACCACAGACTAAGTGAAATAGCCATTGTTTGGTATTTGTCTACTGAGGGTACCATTGATTTAACCTCTGTGATACTATGGTACTAGTTAAGGTTGGAGGTCAGCTATATCACTTATGATCTACTGGTGAAAAATTATTTAGCTGGCTCACAAGCCCTTTATTATCCCAGTGGTTGGCAGCAAATGGTTGCCCGTAATGCATGTGGGCTTGGCAGGTCTTTTAAGAATATATTTGGAATTTCTCCAGAAAAGCAGCTTCCAGAGCCAGTTGGTGGCATCAGTTTGCATAGCCAGCGCTTCCCTTTTATGAAACACGGTGCCCCAGGGAGTCTGGGGTTTATTGACACCCATTACCGGTGCCAAGACCAAGCAATGGGCACCAACAACTTCTCTTCCTGCTGCCTGGACCCCAATTCGTGAATTTGCCCAGAAGTCAGAAATACACTGGCTATTTCTTTAGAACAAGTTGCAAAGTAGAACAGTAGGGCAGGGTGCGGGGATCAACACCCCCAATTGGTGATGCCCCTCAGTTGAATCCATGCTCCTAGTAGGAAATGAATTCTACCTAGTTATATTGCAAATGAATTACAGGTTGTACCCGCTTAATCAAACCCAGTCTGTAGGGCTATCAAATAATATATTTTGTCCTCTAATACATTAGATTTATTGGTCCAAGTATTTCCACTGGCTCACAATGATCAACCAAATGATGGTCAGTGAGGAGTGAATTTGTAGTATTGTCATAGCTGTGTATGGCGCGGGGTGGGTGCTGGAATGCTCGGGGTGGGGTTGGAGAATCACTTCCTAGATTGTATAGATGTCTGGCCACTATGCTGCACACCTGAAACTGATGTAGAATGGTGTTGAATGTCGCTTGAAAAATTTTAAAGAAGATCAGATTAGAAAAAGATTTGAATACCAAAAAAAGAGAAAAGAGTGAATTTGTTAAGAATCTACAGCAGAGTCAGTCTCCTTGCCTAGTCTCTGAGTTAAGGCTAGAGGGTTATGAATGGGATGGGTACGAGACAGCCCCAACCCATGGATATAAATGTCAGCAGGATGCTTACAGCAGGAGTCAGCACAATACAGCCCATAGGCCAAGTCCAACCTCCATCTACTTTTACATGGGGCTCATAAGCGAAGAATGGCTTTTATATATTTTAAATGCTTGGAGAGAAATAAAAAGAATATTTTGTGACAAGTGAAAATGATGTGAAATTCCAATTTCAGTGTCTACAAATAAAATGATATTGGCACATAGCCACATTCATCTCTCTGTTTCTTCATTATCTGACTGCTTTCAGGTTACAATGGCAGAGTTGACTAGTTGTGACAGAAATTGTATGAACTGCTAGGCATAAAATATTTACTATTTGTGCCAGTATAGAAAAAGTGTTCCAACCCCACTTTAAATCATTCTCAGAAACAACAAAAAATATAGGCTACTCAAGTATAAAACAAGGTTAATATTACTTATTTTACTAAAAAATGCCTCCAGAAATGAAAGAAGAAATCATTCAGGAGGAAAAAATATAGCCTGTGACACTATTTAATTTTCAAAAATCTATAACCATCAGTTGTGCATTTTTTTTTTTACCACGTAAACTGGCTCAGTGTCCTAGTTTGACAAGAATATTATTGCATGACTGGCTTTCTGTGTGTGTTTCCAAGTGAAATTGCCATTGGTTGTCACATAGCAAGGCATAGTTGAAATCACTGTGTATTTATATTTCATAAGACTTGAATTGCAGAAATGATGGTGAACAGGAGTTACTGTAATTAAGTTTGCCAGGGAAAGGCCATACAAGAGAAGTTGGATCTCCTGAAGGCCTTCATCCCCATTCTCATTTATTTTATTTTATTTTTTAAAATATATTTTATTGATTTTTTACAGAGGGGTAGGGAGAGGAATAGAGAGTTAGAAACATCGATCAGCTGCCTCCTGCACACCCCTTACTGGGGATGTGCCCATAACCAAGGTACATGCCCTTGATCAGAATTGAACCTGGGACCCTTGAGTCCGCAGGCCAACCCTCTATCCACTGAGCCAAACGGTTAGGGCCCCCAATCTCATTTAAATCAGTAGGCTTGGCCCTAGCCAGTGACTCATATAGTTGGAGCATGTCCTGTACACTCAGGTGGCAGGTTCCATTCCAGATCAGGGCACATATCTAGGTTGTGGGATTGATCCTCGGTTGGGGCTGTAGAGGAGGCAACCAAAGGATGTTTCTCTCTCACATCTGTTTCTCTTTTTCTTTCTCTCTCCCTCTTTCTTTCTCTCTCTCTCAAATCAATAAACAGACAAAACAAACATATTCTCAGATGAGGATTAAAAACAAAAAAGGCAGCCCTGGCCAGTTTTACTCAGTGGTTAGAGCAGATCTAAGGGTTTGGGGCATGGGCATGTACCTGTCAAGGGCATGTACCTCAGTTGCAGGTTCGATCCCCGCCCTGGACAGGTCACATGTCACTCCCTTTCACTCTTTCTAAAAATCAATGGAAAAATATACCCTCAGGTAGGGATTAAAAAAACAATAAAAGACAGTAGACTTGGAGTACCAATCACATTGTCTGAAGTTGAAACTGGCTTACAGATTTAGTTTCTTAATCTAGAGTATTTTCCCAAATTGAGATCCACAGAATATTATATGACACCAGGTATTAAAATGTTTTCCATAAAAAATGGTTTCATTTTGAAATAAGTTTGGAAAACATCAGAAATCTGAGATTTTAATACTGTAGAACATTTCAGAGCCTTTAATATGTTCAGGAGCACTGTGAATCTCCAAAGGCAGGATGTAAATTCTTAATATACTTGAGTAGATTCTCCTACACACGTGCTCATAACTCACTGCTCAGGGAACGTGCAGTTCAGAAGTACTAGCTCAGTCTCGTGGGTTGTTTCTTACTTTGTCTCTCTGAATCTTGCAATCCCTAGGGCTGGGGCAAATAAAGCCCTCACAAAGTGTTGTAATAAATTGTTGGATCTGAAGTTATTTATGACAAACGTCATACCTAAAGGTTAGACGTTTCAAGATGACTTAATTTTTTATGAAGCTAATTTTTGCTAGACACGTTTTGCTTTTACTTTCTTAACCATTTTAATGCAAGATAGTGAATAACATAAGACAGCATTGCTCAAGTTTGAGAGGGGAAAGTGGGTACAAATATGCAATGCATAGACATTAAACTAACAAAGGAGGTTCTCAAAGTCCTTCCTTGCTGGAATCAATTCAGTAACCTCCTGTTTCTTTTGGATTGCAAATCTGTGACCAATTTTATTGGCCCAACATTTTGAAGGTCCCATTGCCTCTGTCACTGAAGATGGAGGAAAACTGGAAACAGTCACATATCCTAGGAGACCAGTGTTGCCAAATGAAAGAAGAACATTGAGTTTTCAGCAAGTCCAAAGAATAATGCAGTAATTGAGTTCTCTCTGCAAACTCAGGACATGGATGAACTCTTTGTAGCAGCTTTTTAACCTAAGGCCAACTTTTCTTAGCTACAGCGCTCCAGAAGAAAGTTGTCTCTTGGTTGAACCAAACCCACTCACCTCTATATTTTTTGTATATAGTTGGAAACACATGCAGCTTATAATGATTGCAAGACCCTCTTCTGTTACCTAGATCCTGAATTATCAACAGGTCTACTTTCTCCTGTTATTAAATAATTCTAAATTAGCACAAAGACCTCAATTATTGGACTTGTTAAATGTTGGTTTAAAAAATAATAAAACAAGCCAGAAGAAGGAGGAGGAGGAGGAGGAGGAGGAAGAGGAGGAGGAGGAGGAGGAAGAGGAGGAGGAGGAGGAGGAGGAGGTGGAGGAGGAGGAGGAGGAGGAGAAGAAGAAGCTCAAACTACACAGAACAAACAAAACCACTGCATTCAGAAAGAGGAAATAAAACAGATTAAAGGAAAAGAATTATAAACATTAATAACAAGTATCACTTGCACTCCTTTTCTTTCAGAAAACTTAAAATGTCTCTCTGTATCATTCATTCATTCATTTCTCAGAGTATCCAGATGGTAGTTGGGTATGGGGGATGGGGAGGGAATGCAATTGTCACTGTGTCTGTTGATCCAATGGATTACTTAAATAGGCAGCTTTAGGTTGAAGTCAGAAGAAGTTTATTGAGGCCTAGCCAGTTTTGCTCAGTGGATAGAGCATTGGCCTGAGGACTGAAGGGTCCTGAGTTGGATTCTGGTCAAGGGCACATGCCTGGGTTGCGGCACAATCTCCAGTGAGGGGCATGAAGGAGGCAGCGGATCTAAGGTTCTCTCTCATCATTGATGTTTCTGTCTCTCTCTCCCTCTTCCTTCCTCTCTGAAATTATATATATATATATATATATATATACACACACACACACACACACACACACACACATATATATATAAAGAAAAGAAAAAGTTAATTGATTTGCAACTCAATGAGTTCTCAATTTTGCCTTAAATTAAATCACAATGAACTCGGGGGTATAAAGGGAAACCAGATGAGACTGTTTTGCACAGTCAATAACTTGGCCTCTATTTAGAGGGCTTTTATATAGGTTTTCTGCCCTTCCATTGATCCAATTCCATTGATAGAACTGTGAATAGGTCATATTGACTATGGCATCAACAGAGTTGCAGTGAATCAATTTTGTTTCTTTCCAAAGTTGAAGTAGTTTAAAGAGTTCATGCTAAGAGACTCTGATGCTAATAAATAATACTATCATTGGCATTAATTGGATGACCACTTTATGTAAGACAGCTTGCTAAGTGTTTTACTTGCATTATTTTATTTAATTCTCACAATGACCCAATGAAGTATACCCATTGCTTACGTATATAAGTTGTTGTTTGTTTTTTCCAAATAAATTCACTAGTAATTGTTTAGGCTGGGGACTTTTTCATGATATTGCAAGTCTCTCTAGAACACTTATAATGAGTCAAATTGACTTCAATGTTTCATGATGCTTGATCAAGCTATGTCCCCTTTATTTTCCACATTGCTAGTCTGTGGCACAGCTGAGATTTGAACCTGTGCATATCTGTCCAATATCAAAGCCCATGCTTTTAGCCCATTATGCCAGGTGGTTTCCCATTACTAAAACACTAAACATAATTAGGTGGAACACTGTCAGGTAGTTCCTCAAAAAATTAAAGAATTACCATAGGATCTAAAAATTCCACTTCTAAGTACATATAACTAAAATAATTGAGAATAGGGACTCAAACAAGTATTTGTTCACCAATGTTCATAGCAGTCAAATTCACAGTAGTCAAAAGATGGGAACCATCAAATGTCCACGAATGGATGAAAGAATAAACAAAATGTTGTATATACACACAATGGAATATTATTCAGCCTTAAAAAGGAATTAAATTCTGATACATGGTACAACATGAATAAACCTTGAAAACATTGGATAAGTGAAATAAGCCAGACAAATATTATGAGGGACCTAGAATAGTCAAATTCATAGGGACAGAAAGTTGAATGGTGGTTGCCAGGGTTTGGGGAAAAGAGGGAATGGGGTGTTATTGTTTAGTGGGGACAGTTTTAGTTTGGAAAGGTGAAAAAGTTCTAGATGGTGGTGATGGTTGCCCCCAAATGGGAATATACTCAATGCCACTCAACTGTGCACTTAAAAATGGTTAAGATGGTACATTGTGTGATATATATTTTATCATAATAAAAAAAGTAATTAGGACTTAGGTTTGTGCTAAAATAGAAAAGTAAGAGCCACAGAACAAAACAATAGTATAATTTGAGATCTACTTTGTAAAAGTTGACTTAACATTAACCAAATAAGCAAACCTTATTATGTCCAACAGTACTGTAAAGCTTACACTTTATTTTCATTAAATAAAGATCTACATAAGTAGCAAAGAGAAAAATTCTTTCAGTATCACTATCAGATGGAACAACACGAAATACAAAGTGTCTGGATGAATTCTAGCAAGAACAGCTTATCTCAAGGGACATCCAATAACATCTTATCTTATTCCTTAATTACCTTCCATGTGAACCAAAACATTTTCCATGAGAAAGAAATCTTGAAATATTACCAGGGAAAATCGGTTTGAATTTTCTTCAAACCAATGTTGGGAATAGTAAACACTTTGAAGGAAATATTACATAATTTTTCATCATCACATATTAGTATTCTCTTCAGCAATATTTTTAAAATAATTAAATTGGCTCATTTGGTGCTCTAGATTCTGGCCCAATTTGATTATTTACATTAAAAAAATGGACATCAAAATAATATAAGCATTAATGTTAATTGATTAGTACTTTTTTATTTATTGTTTTTCTTGGTCAGAAGCTTCAAAGTAATCAAATAAAATTTACCTTGTGCTCAATCCAGAGCTATAAAAGGAGCCAAATCAACTCTATAAGATGTACTGATTTAAAAATTAGTTTTATATATGCAAACTCATGGTCATCAGATGGCCAACTATTCAATCCCAACTTTTTCATTGATTGGACTTTGGATTTGCTTTTTTCCTGTGCTTGAACTATTCTTCTTGTGCCATTGCATGAGTGGTTCCTTTTCACCTTTTCCAACTCAAATGTCACCTTCTCAGAGAGGCCACACCCGACCATACTCTATCTATCATGGTCTCCACCATCACCCTGTCACTCTTCATAAGATCACTCTGACTTATTTCCTTGGAGTCACTTTACCATTCTCTGAAGTTATCTGGATTTTTTTTACCTGTCTATTGTTTGCCTTCCACCAGTAGAACATGAGTTCCACAAGGGCAGGGCATGGCCATCTTGTTTTCTATTCTATTCCTCATCCTAACCGAGTGACAGGCTCATAGTAGGTGGAGTTGCCCTTCCGGTTCTGCCTTGCAGCCATGTATATAAGTGGGCTCAGAGCCTTGTCCCCTGGGAAGCACAGATGTCTGCTCTGCTCAGCTCTTCTCTTTATGGGTGCTACAGTGGGATCATCTCATTGGCTGGGGAGGTTGGACAACAAAAAATGACAACCTAGAGGGTTTTGAGAAAGAATTGCTTGCTCCTTAAACCTGACTCTACCCTAAGCCTAACTCTTCCAGAGTTTTTTGCAGAGTTTATGAAGTGGTGCCTCATTTCCCATTGGCCACACTTCCTTGGCTCTGTAACTTTCTTGGGCACCCCATGAGAAGAAGGGCTAGCTGAGTTAAAGAGTATTTAGTCATTTCTGTGTTTGCTCTTTCTAATGCTATTCTAATACCTTGATATGACACATATCCTTAGCAACTTACAAGTATGAAGCTCGCCTCTCTTTCCTACTTGGTTCTCTGAGGACCAGCCCCATGAACAACATTAGCTCTGAATCCATAGGGAGGATAGTGAACCAAATGAATAAAATCCAAGCTAACTTGTCTTCCCATTTTAGAGATGGAAAAATCAAGTACCATCACTGGTCTCTAGATCTTTGCCTTTACCACCTGATAAAGCAAAGCAAGGCAATAGAAATTAAGAGTGGAAAAAAATGTCTTAAGACCATTTCTAACTCTATAATTTCAGGGTTCCTATACAATATTTTGTGCCTCTAAATTAATAGTGAATAGCTGGGATCAAAGAAAACTGATCAGTCAGATATTTTGTTTTTAAGAGGGTCAATCCAAAGTCTCAAAAACTAAGATAGTAGCAGGCTTATGGTATGCCCTACAACCATGGCAAACTGCTAATTCTTCCTGGGGAACTAAACAGAACACCTTATTTTGAGAAGGTTCATGGCCATACAAGATAAATAAATTTCCATGTCCCTTGTAACTAGATATGTGCATGTGAATGAAAGTGACCAGCTAAGCCAGATCATGTGCTTCAAAACAGTGGGCACAGCCCCCTCTCCCCCTTCCATTGCTGGCATTTGGAGGTGGTGGTGAGCCATCCAGAGGCACCAGGGGGAGAGTAAGACTCTAGGTGTGGAAAGAGAAATCAGCTTTTCAGAGTCACCATTCTTAACCTTCTAGAGCCGCATATCACCCATTACTTATGCCTAGATTGTTACATAATAAAGAAAATATGTCCGTCTTGTCTAAGCCACTGGCATTCAGTTTCCGTTCTAGCAATCAAATGTCCATTTTAACACAACTTTCCTTTTTGATTGTGACACTGCATCATCATGTTTTCAAATTGGTTTGAAGATCTCAAAATGGTAAACTTTTTGAGTTAAAAAAGACCTTAAAAAAGACCTTCAAGATCAGCCTATCTTTCACTTAATTGATGAGGAAATTGAAAAGGGAATAATTCTCGAGCCTCACAGGTAGCTTGTAATAGGCCTGGTGCTCAGATCTCCTGAATTTCAGTTCATTGTTCTTTTCCTTTAAGGTCCATTAGCAGAACTCCCTGGAAATGACTCTGGGGGCTCCCTCTGGGAAGCCCGGACAACTTACGAGCTGGGGACTTATTTTTCCCAGACAACACATAAACAGCGCTACCCTGCATGCACTGAGAGGCTGCTCTGACTCCCACTAAGGGAAGGAAGAATTACCAGGCCCAAGCCTGGTTTCGGCACCCCTCATGGTGGGATGATGGGAGAATCAGGTTCCATGCTTTTACTTCTTTTCTTGCTGAGTCTGGCCTTGAAAGTTTTCCAGCGATTCTTTTTCCTGTGACCTAGCCTTGTGGAATTTGTCTAGGACCCTGGATTTTGGCAGTTAGAGGCTCAGAGAACACCTACTTAATGACTTCATTCTATACTCTGAGTATGCATTATTGTTCACATGTAATTTGATAATATAAGAAATGTTCTATAATAACTAGCAGTGGGTAGTAGTAACTTCAACTGTCAAAGGAACAGCACAGAGAACAAACAAATCATTTCACTTCAAGGTCTTCTACTGACCAAGTGCCCAACAGCCCCCTTTGGACATAGGGCATTGGTACAGTCACGATTAAGACAGCTGCCTGAAGTCCCATGGAAAGTGGGCGGTAAAATCTAACTGTGAGCATACAAGGTTCTTGGGCTTACCCTTGCAGTACATTAAAATATACCTAAGAAACTAAGCGCTTATTTTGAATTGTGCAAGATTCTACCCATGATGCACAAGTAGCACACATTGCTTACCGTCCTCATTTTCATCAAAAACTGGGGGTTTGCTTGACGTATTGGCTCCCATGGTTGTCTGCTCAGACCTGGATCCTCCAGTTACATAATTCCGGCAGAAACATTCATCCTCGCTCAAATGGGGTCTGGATGCCTTAGCTAGATATCAAGGAGAGAACAAGAAATGATGGCCTTGTAATACCGTACAAATGGCACATTCTAGTACCCTGAGTGCAGACGGTGGCCAAAATGTTCATTTGTACCACTCTGGTGAAATTTTTTGTACTTGAAAATAATTTCAGCAATAACAGAGAACATTAAGCATCTGGGAGAAGCCACTTCACAGCCTCATTAGTAGTGGACCTAGACTTACAAAGAAGGAGCAAAGCGAAATACGTTTGAAGTATGAAGACAAGTTTAAAATGAGGTCAGCAGTACTTTAACAACTATAAAATAAAAATAGTATTTTATTATGACTCTCCATATGTTTGAGAAAATATGTTGATTTAAACATTTTTTTGATGTGTGATCAACAACTTTAATTTCTTTTTTAATTGTAAATAATACATTCCCTCTCTCTTTTCTCTGACCCTGGGAGGTACTACAATATAAAAGGAACAAGGGCTGAGTTTGGGCTTTACCACACCAGGAGGTTGCTAAATTTTGCTAAACATGTTTCTTTTTTCCCTTCCCTGAACTTGATCATGGTCCTTACTGCCAAGGGAGATTAAATGTTTAATGAGATAATATGTAAAGTGTTTTCACTGCATAAGTGCTCAGTAATTATTAGCTATTCTAAAGCTCAAATTAAGTAATGTATGTGAGAGCTAAAAAGCCCTGGAAAACATATACACTTATGGCTTTCTTTGTTTCATTACTAAACCCAATCGCAAAGAATTTCATTTTCCTGCCCTGACCAGGTGACTCGGTTGGAGCACTGTCCTGTACACCAAGTTCATGGGCTCGATTCCTGATTAGGGCAATGTACCTAGGTTGCGGGTTCCATCCCCGGTCGGGGTGTGTACAGAAAGCAACCGATGGATGTTTTTATCTCATATAGATGTTTCTCTCTGTGTCTTCCTCTCTCTCTCTCAAATCAATAAACATATCCTCAGGTGAGGAAAGAAAGAATTTTACTTTCCCTGAAATTGGTAAAAAGAGGCAGCATCCAGAGTTCAGGTTCTAAAACTGACACTGAGAATGGCTCTGGGCCGGTGACGTCACACCTCACCTGTAAAATGGGGGAAAGGACAGCGCCTTCCTCAGGAATCACAGGCTCAGATGCCTACCAGAGCCAGGCAGAAACGCAAAGGAGCTAACCAGACCAGGCAGAGGACACAGTGACTGGTGGGAACACTGGCAACCTGGAGAGTCCAGGCTCCACCGAAAAGAGGTTACTGCCCTCAAATCTAAGAGAGTGCTGCCACGTGGAAACATGGGTCCAGGAGCTAGCCCTTCAGAGCCACCATAAATGGGGGACGCTAGTGATTTTATACAAATTATTTAAATATTCATTTTCAGCTATATGGCCTGAGCTACTCACAAGCCTGGGACACAAATGGCCCATGGAAAGAACAATTGTTAGCTACAGATAGTTTTAATCGTAGCAGTATTTCCTTTCCATCTATGATCTTTTAAATTGATTTTTAGAGAGGGAAAGGGAAAGAGAGAGAGAGAATCATGGGTGTGTTGTTCCACATATTTATGCATTCATTTAATTTGACTACTGCGGACTGATTTCCTCTTGGAGGTTTTCTGAGATGAAGGAGATACAAATTAGAGACATCATTGAGGAAGGTGTCCCAAGGGAACCTGCCCTAAGGACATTATTGAAAAAGAACTCGAGAAGCCCCTAAACAAGCCTAGAAGAAAGGCTTATTTTCCTGTTAGGAAAATGTAAGCAAAGCCCTCATTTGGGAGGCAGACTCATAAAAGAAATTCTACTTTTCATACTAAAAGCCAACTGCTGGCAAAGTGCCTTCTGAACTTTAAAAAGAATCTGTAAACAAAGAGCAAAGAAAGAGTCAGCAATTAGGAAGCAACCCATTCAATGGCATGGGAGAGGGGCTGGAGGGGCAGGTGGTAACAGGTGGCTGGAGGAAGCCCGGGGGATATTGAGCTCAGGAAGATAGAAAGAACTAAACTGTCTCTCCAGGCTGAAAACACAACGGGCTTTTAATTCCCTTGGAAAAGGGAGTAGGAAGAAGCCTTAGTGTTTCCTTGTGAGCTAGGAAGAAGCGATGGGGGTTCCCTGTGCATTCTATTACTGCATTTTGAGTCCAGAATAAGTGGGGACTAGTGTCAGGGCTGAAACATAGATGACATTTGAGAAGATTAATCCTAAAGAGAACATTGATTTTAAGGAATTTCGATTATTAACACAGCGGGGGTTGGGGGGGGGCGGCTACACTCTCTTTTTATATTTTTATGTGAAGCCTCAAGTTTTCCCACCACAACCCCCCCCTGTCATTCTTACATACTTTCTTCACACCCCGGGCCTCTCTCAAGTAGCCTATCTTTTGCAACCAAGCATTGACCTTGCAAGTTGTCAAATCAGAAAGCAAAGGAGAGAGGAATATTACTGCAACTTGCCACATTTCAGAAGTTCATTTTGATGTGCAGACAATTTTGTTCACCAAAGATGCAGTGATTTTTAGCAGGAAGAAACTACGTAAACAGGGAAGGGAAAGGCGGATGGCATGATTAGGTGGTGGCTTCTCCATTGCACTTCACATACCCAATCCAATTTAGAATTGTCTTTCTCTTCTTCGCCCCATGTGGATAATCAAATTAGGCAACTTTCCCTCACATCCAGAAAGAAATCAACCTTTCTCTGCTAGGAAAATAGGGACGCATTTTCCCCCCCATTCTGCTGAAGTAGGGCCCAGAAGAGCTATAGGACTCCCTTCTGCAAACCTAACACCCTCCTCACCTCCTGGTACTAAGTCTGCAGTGTCAGATAAGTTTCATTTCAAGATGTCAAGAGGGCAGTCACCACCCATGGAAATGAACCTCCTCCACATAGGAGATACAAGAGAGAGAACAATGTGGTTTATAAGAACACAGAAAACTTGCAGCTTCTACCTTGACCTATCATCAGACTATTAACTGCAGACTCCTTCTCTGATGCCAACATTTGACCTAGGGCCTATATTGGGGGGGGCTGTCAATAGGTGAGCTTTTGTAAGGGCTCCCTAGGTGCAGAGGTGTCATCTTCAGGAATTGAAGAACCTAAGTTGTAATGCAAGAAAGTTGCAACGCCTGACAAAACTGTACGCCTCATTGCAAAGGCATCGCATAGGCAGAACGTATTGTGTTTTGCATTTGAAAAACAGAACTTCTTAAACTGGGAATTATGTGGAACCAGAGGGAAGAAAGAAAGTGTCATTTTAAAAAAACCACTCAAGTTAACGTTGCCCTCCGTTATATTGTTTCTATTTCATCATCTTTGCTTCGTCATTTGTATGTATTCAGAATTCTAGGTAAAACATTATCTCTACCTTCATCCTCATGCCAAATTCAGTCCCCATTCATACTGCCCAGACAGCCACAATCATGAATCTGGGACACATTTTACAGTCCACTTTCTACGATTTTACAATGTGACGTGTGTTTTAAAGTAAGTCACCTAAATGACATCCTAAAGTAGGTATATTTTTGCATCTGATGCTCATTTACTTTTATACCTCTGCCATCTAGGCATGCTGATCCCCACAGCCCTGACTGCTGCTTGTTACGTGCTGCATAGCAGGCCATGGCGTGAGCACACCACATTTTTAATTGTCTGTGTTCAAATCCTTCTGCTCTGGGGGGAGGAATCCTTGTGGAGATGAAGCCAACCATCAAAGGCAGTTTCTGCTTGTTTGGAAGCTGAGTGAGAGAAACAAGCAGAAATACTTTCCAGCACTTGTCTCCACCCAACAAATACTCGCTAAAGTCTGTGTGTGCCTGGACCCGAGTCAGTGGGAGGCTGGGGGACCAGGTGGGGTACAGAATAGCCGGGGAGCTAGGATTGGTCCCAGCCCTATCTGGTGGTGGTGGGTTGTCTGGACCGCCTGCCTTTGTCTTCTCTCTTCCCTTTTAACTTCCTAGCTTCCCACCAGCGCCCTTAGTATGCAAGTTCAGTAAAAAGAAAAGGAAAATCGAGGTCACCACTCACCTAGATCTGGCTTCTCCCTCCTCGCCTCCCAAGAAGCCCGGACTGGTGCTTCCGCCCGGGGAGCAGGGGTAACAGGGGAACTCCCAGAAACGTGCAGAGAGCAGGGCGCCCGCCGGGGCTGCCGCGAGGGCTGGGCTGGGCTGGGCTGGGCGGGAGCGCGGCACCTGCTGGCTGCCGAGGGGTCCGAGTGCTGCCCAGTGCGCAGTTCCCCGGGGAGGGTGGCTCCGGGCTGGCCCAGGGGGCGGGTTGGAGAGTGGGGTGCGGAGGGGAGCAGGGAGCAGCTAGCCAGTGGACGCCCCGTACCAGAGCCCCACCCAGAAACGGAGAGCAGTCGCCTGGGGTCCCTGCGGGCGGGGCTGGGAGCTGGCGGCGGGGAGCCCATGGCGCCCTGGCGACGTCCCCAGCTGCCGGGATGCAGAGCGCGCCCCAACTTCCCGGACCGAGGCCCAGTTCCCCTGAAGTGACCCCCTTCCCCTCCAAGATACCTGGGCGATGCCCCAGCGGTTGGGTGGATACAGGGGGTGGCAGGTAGGAGCCTGCAGATCCGAGATGAAGAAAGGCAAGCTTCCCTTTCAGACTTCCTGGGGGGGGGGGGGGGGGACGGAGTGGGGGGGGGGGAGGCTCGAGACAGGACTGAGAAATTGTATAGGTCCCGGCAAGAAGGGTCTCTAAACAGTTCTGATCTAGCAGACTTCCTCGGTTTGCTGCTGGGGAAACTGAGGCACAGAGAAGGAAACTACTTGCCCGGTGCAGCCTGACAATTAATGGGGAGGATCTTTTGTGGACCCAGGTCTCCTGGCCCCCGTTTTCCCCGTGCGTCTGAGGCACGCACGTCCTCTGCGGGGGGGCGGGGGGGGTGGAGGCGAGGGCAGGGACAGAGGCTCAGAGGTGAGGGCAGCTCCCTGGACCTGTGTCTGTTCTGTCCCATGGAGCACCCTGCGCATCCCCTTTGTACAAACCAACACAATTGAAGTAACTTCTTCCAGTTTCTCTCTATCCCGAGTCACACAGCTTAGCCACCGGAGAACTAGCCCTGGGTTGCTTACTGAGACGGCTGAAGGGTGGGGTGGGCAGTGGCGAGGGTGGGGTGGGGACGGCTTCTATTCAACTCCAGCATTTCCCTGCCAGCTCAGCGTTGCCAAATCTTCCTATTTTAAAAGAGTAGCTGGAAACGGGACGGTCTGTGCGAAATCTCCCATTATATTGAAACATTGGCAAGTTGAACAAATGCTGGAAACTGTGTGTCGGACACGATGCGTCTGTGGTTGGGAGTCTTTTTCCGTCTAGTTGCACAGGGGGCGGGAGCCAGGCGGGCTTTGTCCACATGCTCAGGACCAGCTCCTAGAATGGTGTCTGCTGCCGCCCAAATATCAGTGACCACCTGAGGGTCAAGAGCCCCGCACTTTACTCGTTAAATATTGCAGAGTAATCCTCTTGTGATGTTATGACCTGGCCCTTTTCCTCAGCATGGGCAACATTCCGCCTCAGTACTTCACAACAGGAGTAACCTTGAACTTCAATGAACCCACTCTTTCATTTTGCATTTGGGGTTCAGAGAGAGGCATTTGCCCAAAGCCACCAGTGAGTTCGTGGCAGAGCTCAGTAGAAACTTACCTTATGTTGCCAACTTTTGTCTGAGGGAGGAGCAGATGATAGAAATGAACATTTAATGTGGGGTTTGGGTCAGGTTGCAAGAGAGGGCAACCAGGTTCAGAAAACAAAAATAATTTTTAAGGAATTCATATTGGGGACGGGGTGTCCTTTTTAAGGCAAACATCAGCCACTTAGCTGAAAATACTTTGTTTTTGTGTAACATCTGGCAGCTCATAAAACATTTTGATTACCTTTTTGGCACTGGGGATGCTCTACAAATCTGCTGTACCTGTGTTATCTCCCAGCTCCCCTCAGGAAACAGTGATATCCATGTTATCACTGAGAAAACTGAAATGGCAAGAAAGCGGGCTGAGACCAGAATGGAAGTCTCTGGAATTCCCTTTGTTTTAGTGTCCTGGTTAGCACGAAGGGCTTTGGAGTCAGACGTCTTTGTGCAAATGCCAGTCCACCACTGAATACCTCTGAGATGTTGGCCAAGTCACTGTGAGGCCCTGAGCAGCCTCAGCTTTCCAGCTTCGGTAGAGGGGACCATGGTCATTCCTACCAGCTGTGATTGATGGAGGACTGAACGAGATGATGTAAATAATAATGCACGTAGCGTGGTGTTAGGCAGCACAGGGTAAACACTCAGAAACTGTCAACGGTTAAGGTTGTCACTAATTAGCAGATTTCCAGGGTCTGCCCTAGTAATTTTCAGATTTGTTCTATAAATCTTTCTGCTGTTTGTACAATCACTTTCACTTAAAATAAAAACTATTAATCAATCCTAGTGAATTTAGCCTTGTAAAGGCTTGGCATCCCATAAGTTTTATGGAGAAATAGTGATTCTTATTACTCTATCTTATGCACTCTATCAAAGGCAGACCTGTTTCAAAGAGCTGATTGTGTTTTAATCTTTTATCTATTCTGTTGCTCATACTGTCTTGTCAGTATTCCCTATCTTAAACATAGCTTTTGGAGGAACTCTAAGGAGACCATCACAGAGAAATTGCTCGGGAGACTAACCAGGCTAGACACTTATGACAATCTCTGGTGCCCCCCAGTGGAAAAGAGAGGGAAGTGAAAAGTAAAGCAGTGAGAAAGTCCTGCCCAGATAGCCAAAATTAAAAAAAAAAAAATCATATTGTTGCCTGTTTCTATGACTCTTTTTTTTCTTAATCCTTTCACCCTTCTCACCAAGCCCCTAACCCCCCCGCCCCCCGACAGCTGTCAGTCTGTTCTCTGTATCCATGAATCTGTCTCCACTTTGTTTATATGGTGATTACCAGAGGAAGGAGGCATAGGGAGAGGTAGAAGAGGGTAAAGAGGGATAAATGGTGATGGAAGGAGACTTGGCTTGGGGTGGTGAACACACAGGACAGTATACAGATGATGTATTGTAGAATTATATACCTGAAACCTATATAATTTTATTAACCAATGTCCACCACAATAAATTCAATTAAAAAATAAATATTATGAAAAGTAAATTGTTTCGCAAAGAGTAAATAATTCTATGTTAAGTCCAGGACTAATAAATATGGGAAGAAATATTTGCCAGGAAACATTGTTTCCAGTGCAACATATAAAAGCTTAACTAGAAAAGAATCATGTCTTAAAACATAAACATAAATGCCACACCAATCCAACCATGCCCACTCGTGGCTTGAAGATGTTCACTGTTCCAATGGGTTTAGATCTAAGTGACTCTCCACTCCGGCAGACAAGGCCTTCTTCCATCTATTCCCGGCCAGTGTGTCCAACTCCATCGACAATCATGTTTCTGGGCTCACTCCCCTCTAGCCACACTGGCTCTCTGCTCCTTGCAGATCATGCTGGCCTTGTCCCCACCCCCAGGACATTTGAATGTCTCTTCTTTATGGATGGACCCAGTTCTGGAGTCTTCATCACTCAGCTGTCAGCTCACATTTCTCCAGCTCTAAGAGACCTTCCCTCAACTCCTTATCTGAAGTTACTTCCCCAACACTTCCTCCATTCTCAATTAACACTCCCTCATCTCCCATCTTCCCACTCATCATAAACTATCATTAATTGGCTTATGTCACTTCTTTGCTGTTTTCTACCATTGAATGCAGACCTCAGGAGGGCAGGAATGACACCTCTATATATCCAGTGCTTAACCAGTGTTTGGAACATAGACAATACTTAATTAGATAACTAAATATTTGCCACTTCCATCATTCTTTTCATTTCTTTTTTTTCAATCTTTATTGAGGTTATTACAGATGTCCCTCTTTTTTCTCCCCATGACTGCCCTCCACCCAGTTCCCACCCCGCCCCAGACCTTCGCTGTGCTATTGCCTGTGTCCATAGGTACTAGTATATACATATAAGATCTTTGTTTAATCTCTTCCCATCCCCCTACCCCTCTTCCCTCTGACAATTATCAGTCTGTTCCATTTCCATGTTTCTGATTCTATTTTATTCACCAGTTTATTCTGTTCATTAGATTTCTATTCATTTATTTTGATTTTTATATTCAGTTGTTGATAGGTTTGTATTTGTTGCCATTTCGTTGTTCATATTTTTTATCTTTTTCTTCTTCCTCTTCTTAAAGAATACCCTTCAGCATTTCATATAATACTGGTTTTGGTGGTGATGAACTCCTTTTGCTTTTTCTTAGCTGTGAAGCTCTTTAGCTGACCTCCAATTCTAAATGATAGGTTTCCGGGGAGAGTAATCTTGGTTCAAAAAAAACTTGCACATTAGAGCACTATTGTTGAGAAAAAATATTGTTAGCATCAGGCAGACCGGGTTTGTTTCCTGACCCCACCACCTGAAGTTCATGGTCTTGTGCACATCGTTTCGACTCTGAGTCTTTATTTCTTGATCTGTACAGTATGGATACTGGTAGTACCTAGTACGAAGGAGTGTTGTGAGAATTAAATGAGATAATGCATGAAAGCACTTAGTGCAATGCCTGGTGCAGAGGGGTACCTAATCATCGCATTATTATTATTATTATTATTATTATTATTATTCCAAATGTCTCTCTTTTGAACAAAAAGTGTGAGAGCATCCCCATCACACTGCAACCTCAACAGCATTGACTCAAAGATCATTGCTAGGAGACACGGGTATGACACTGAATGAGACAGAGACTATATTAAGGAGCTCTTTAGCTGCTGAAAATTCAGGCAAGTTAGCTGGCAATTTCAACACAAGGTGACTGAGCCCTGATACTGGAAGTTAGGGTGTTTAGTGAGTACATACAGGAAGTCCACAGACTGATCTAGGGGTGTCAGCAAAAGTGTCACAGAAGAATAGTATCCAAGCTTCCTCCTGAAGGTAGAGTAGAAGTTGGTTGTGAAAAGGGAAGGGGAGAGAGTGTTCCAGGCCAAGGGAACAGCATGTGCAAAGGTGTGTAGTCAAAAGAGAGCAGGTTGAGTTCAAGGGCGCCATGGAGCTTTCGTGTGGCCAGGGTGTGGAGGAGGGAGGCACTATACACAGGGAAAACAGCAAGTGTAATATCCTGGATGTGGCAGAGGCAATGGGTACTCATGTCCCTTCATCTAATCTGCACAATAAACCCATAAATTATGTGGTGCTGTCTTCCATTTTCAGAACAGAAAATGGAAACTCATATGGTGTAGGTAAATTCCCCAAACTCCCAGCTCTGGTTTACTACAAAGTCAATATCCTTTTCATTATACTATAGGCTTCTCCTCTTATGGGGGGTGTGTGTGTGTGTGTGTGTGTGTGTGTGTGTGTGTGTGTGTGTGATTCGATTTTAATCCCTTCTTCTGTATCATGAATATAATGATTTAAAAGACAACCTTAAAAAGAAAGCATTCCCACAAAGTTGTTTTAAAGCCCGATTTAAACCTGGCTTATCTGATGTCAGCTCCTCATATTATTCGATGAAATGATCTATGAATGACAGCTCAAAATACACAATTTAATTTCTTAAACATGTTCTGCATATTATAAAGAAAGAAATCACATACTCACACCTGGGTTATTCTGTATGCCATTAGTTTATACTTCACTCTTATGAGAGCTCGAATGGGGAAGGCGTGATCTTAATCCCCTATAAACAATTTAACTTGCGTGTGCAGATATAGATATAGATATAGATATAGATATAGATATAGATATAGATATAGATATAGATATAGATAGATAGATTAGCATATCCAGGATCATGTACAGGGATCAGGCAGTAGACTTGATACTTACCTGAAGATACTTACCTGAATAGCATAGCAAACTATTAAGTGCTCATCTACCATTTCCCCTCTCCTTCCTTTCTCTTAGTGTTTTTCTTTTATATGTATGTCTTTGCAATGCGTTGACCTTATATATGACCCAGAGTGAAGGGAATGGCATGAACTTGTGCTCTGACAATGGAGAATACATCTGATAAAATTATAATTTTAATTGCCTAAGGAGATATTTTAAAATATATATGTTTATTTCATGTTTAGGATGAATATTAAGTTTCATTGAATTAATGTATTTTTTTGTCCTGGAGTCTTGTTCTTTTTTTTAATAATTTTTTTATTGTCTAAAGTTTTACATATGTCTCCTTTTTCCCCAATTGACCCTCCCCCACCCCCCTTCCTACAGCTGGAGTCTTGTTCTTAAACTTGTGATGTTCCTGGGATAATGTTGTTGTTGTTTTTCCTAAAAGAATTACCCTGTTTAGCACCAAATTGTTTCTCATTCTAGCCTATCCATGCTATAGTTATAAATATTTTCTCCTAGGCCTGTTGTAAATTTTTCTATTTGGGGAGCTGTTTTATTGAAAAATTTAGAAAGGGAAAATATGAAGCAATCCAGGGTACCAGTGAAACCAGGAAATTTGTGCAGTATCTTCAAGAGTCCATGAAATTAGGGTGAAATGCTATCCTTTGTTCCTCTCAAAGCACACCCCATCTAATGCTCATTCAAGAAAGGATACTGGTAGCCCTCAGAGGCACCTGTCCTGGTTTTCTCAAATTCTGTTGAATCCATCATTTTCTACATTCCTGGGTATGGGCTGGCATTTTAACAGATTACAATACTGAACAATAAAAAAAGAATCAAAGAAAGAGAAAATGTGCATTTCATTTTCTTGTATCCCAAAGTAGGCCAAACTTTCTGAATGCTAAATACATGAAGCATTACTTCGGAATCAAAATTCTCTTCTGTAAACCCTGTTGTTGTGTTACTGGATTTGAAGTCCTTTCAAATATATTCATTTTAAGATGCCCATCTTTTGGTGAGTGCTTCTATAGAAATTGTTAATAAATTGGCTTCTATAGAAAGTGGCTCAGGACCCATAGAACGGTGATAAAGATCCAGCATTTTGAAAGGAGCCTTTTAGAAGAACCAGATGGAATAACTTGAAGCTAAATCACTAAAGCAATTTGAGTGTACCTGTCGTAGTCAAAGAAGCATGTTTTCAAAAAGTGTCTGTAAATTGTTCAGATCAGCATGACACAGTTCACAATAACTTATTTTAAGAAATTTCCAAATGTGAAACACTGACCTTTGGTGTACTTAAAGTCCACATGATTTTAGTGACAATCCAAGAAAGGTTCTTATTATCCTTGGTGGTGTCTCTCCTGCTGTAAGTAGCAA
Source organism: Cnephaeus nilssonii (assembly GCF_951640355.1). Lineage (NCBI taxonomy): Eukaryota > Metazoa > Chordata > Mammalia > Chiroptera > Vespertilionidae > Cnephaeus > Cnephaeus nilssonii. The sequence goes on along the minus strand of NC_137076.1, from coordinate 85,823,429 downwards.
TAATAATAATAATAATAATAATAATAATAATAATAGAAGAGAAATAGATGAAAACTCCCCCAAATAATAAAAGCCATTTAGTGTTTTTTATATGCCAGGCACTCAGCCCAATACTTTATTTGCACTGTCTGGTTTAATGCTAAAAATATCAATTTTCAGTCAAGAGTACTGGAGCTTAAAGAGGTCAGATGCAGGATAGAAGCCCAAGAAGTCTGGGATCAAAGTCTAGCCCTTCACCACTGCAGATTTTTTTCTCCTGTAGTGACATTCGCAAATCTGGAATGAGAATAGTGGAGTTCACTTGTCATTGAAACACTCCTTGGGGTTAGCTCTGACCCTGAGCAGATGCCATTATCCATGCCTGCGATCCGACTTTCCATCTGTTAAACAAAGAGGTTGGACGGGGTGGTTTCTGTGGTCCCTTCTGGTGCTGCTGTTCTATGACTGTGGACTTGTCCTGTGCCCTAAGTTTAAGGTGACCAACCATCTCTGTATGCCTGCATGAGGGAATTTCGGGGATAACATCAGGACCGTCTGGGAAAAACCTGGACTGATGGTCACCAACCACAATCCCTGACACATGTACCTCATTATTCTGGGTACAACCCTTTACTGGAGAATTTTTTGAACTCCTTTGATTGTAATTTTCCATTTCGCCAGTAAAGGACTTTACCTTGAAGAACTGGAGTATGCTGTAGATTATTTGAAGGGACTTGGTACATGCTTTTCCCTCCCTTTACATGTTATACTTGAGTTGTTGGGATAGTTTCACCTTCACTCCTTTCCCGTCAAAATAGTGGGCTAGTTAGTTCTGTCAAATTTGCCTTAGCACTGATACTTGAGAAATACACTACAGGAGTATTGCAGTTGTAATGCAAAGACAAAGAGAGGATCTTAAAAACAGCAAAAGAAAAGCAGTTAGTTATCGAAAAGGGAGCTTCCCTAAGACTATCAGCTGATTTCTCAACAGAAACTTTGCAGGCCAGAAGGGATAGGCAAGAAATATTAAAAGTGGTGAGAATCGCCCAGCCAGTATGGCTCAGTGGTTGAGCGTGGGCCTATGAACCAGGAGATCATGGTTGGATTCCGGTCAGGGCACATGCCCAAGTTGTAGGCTCCATCCCCAGTATAGGGTGTGCAGGAGGCAGCCAATCAATGGTTCTTGCTATCATTGAAGTTTCTATTTCTCTCTCTCTCCTTCTCTCTTCCTCTCCGAAATCAATAAAGTATATTTTTTAAAAAGCGATGAAAACCAAGGTTACTCTACCCAGCAAAACGCTATCATTTAGAATTGAAGGACATATACAGAGCTTCTCAGACAAGAAAAAGCTAAAGGAGTTCATCACCACCAAAACAATATTACATGAAATGTTAAAGGGTCTTCTTTAAGAAAAAAACATAAATAAATATGAGCAATAAAATGGCAATAAATACATATCTATCAACAATTGAACCTAAAAATGAACAAGCAGAACAAAAACAGACTCATAGATACAGAGAACATTTTGACAGTTGCCAGATGGGAGCAAGGTAGGGGACTGGGTGAAAAAGGTGAAGGGATTAAGAAGTACAAATTGGTTGTTACAGAATAGTCATTGGGGATATAAAGTACAATATAGGGAATATAGCCAATAATATTCTAATAAATATGTATAGTGTCAGATGGGTATGAGATTTATCAGGATGATCACTTAGTAAGTTATATAATGTCTATTCACTGGGGTGTACACCTGAAATGAATATATTGTATGTCAACTGTAATTGAAAAAATAAAAAATGATCTCCAGGGATGAAAAGGAATGTTTATATAGTGACATTAACTTCATTTTACTGAACACCTACTCTTTAAAAGGCACTTACATACACTAACTGAATTTTGACAAAAGTGATTCCAGGTAGCAATTATAATCTACAATTTAAGAATAAGGAACCTAATACTCAGAGAAGTTAAGTAATTTGTTGACGTTAACTCAACCTAAACTGGGATTTAAACCCAGGTGCCCCTAAATTCAGTCTCTATTTTCCCATAGAAATAGTGACTTCACAGTTCAAAACAGCTAAAATTCCTAGTTTATTTAAATACAAGGGCTGCTTATGTTCTTAAAGGTTCCACTGAAAATACATTTAGATGTCTCGCTTCTTGCTTTCAAATCCTTTCTTCCCATACAGAATAATGGGATCATTTCTTCAACAGATATGAAGCAAGTGTCCTATGTATTGCTGTGTATTTTCTCTCTACTTTGTAAGTTCCCTGCCTCATTGGAACAGAGTTGTATTTCCAGTTCTTACTAGAGTAAATAAACAAAGATGTGTTTTTATCACTAGAATAAACAAAAAGTGTCAGTAGAAAGTTGAAAAAACTACTTCCATGGATCTGAATAGTTTCAGGCAAGAAAGAACATCTCAAGGAATCTCAACATTGAACAGCAAGTATTCTTTATCTTTCTGATAACTTTGTTGGATGATCAGACCATTAGTTTACTTTAGTCATTCAAATGTCTGCACTAAATGTTCACCCTTGTCATAACCCTACAGAAATGGGATCAGACAAACAGGAGTTCAACCAGTGATCCTGAACCCCAGCAATATACACTCAATCCTTGCCCAGGATCAACCTCAGCCTGTGTCTGGTTATCAGCCCATGGCCATAGTGATCGCAATTTATGTGATCATGAATTGCACCTGCCACATTTCTATGTTCAGCACTGCTTCTGTCCTAATGAAGTTGGTTACCAGCAGAGATTGAACATATGCAAAAGCAGATGAAGAATTCTAAATAGCACCCCTCCTCTTTGTTCCCAATTTTAGATATTTCTGTAAAGCCTTTGAAAAGTACAGAAGTGGCATATCCAAGTGAAAACTGGAGTTTTAATCAGAGTTTCAAGATACCTGGTTTTAGAGTCATAGAAGCATCGAACAGACTGTCCAACCTGTGAGGGAAGGTGGGGGTTAGGAGGTAAGAGATCAATCAAAGGACTTTATGCATGCATATGAGCATAACCAATGGACACAGACAGTAAGGGGCTGAGGGCATGTGCTGGGGGTGGGGGCGGCTGGGGAGAGGTCAGTGGGGGGGGGGGGAAGGAGACTTATGTAATACTTTAAACAATAAAGAATTGAAAAAGATACCTTGTTTTTATTCAGGCTCTGCCTTGCGTGCTGTTATAGTCAACACCTTTTTTTTTTTATCTGTGGCATAAAGTATTATATCTATCTCTTTTGGCACCAGAGGGCTTCAGGAATAAACATACTGTGTGCTTCAGTATAATTCCTCAGTTAATAGCAATAGTATATAAAATTATGATAATAAACATTGGTCCATCATGATTCTTACTGGCTGTTTATGGCAAAGAGGCTTATTTTCCCCAGTTAGTTCTAATTTACAACAGACACACTTTTCTTCCTGCAGCCCATAATTATCTGCTAATTACATTCTTCCAAATTATTGGTTGGGTAAGAACAAAATACCCATTGCCCTTTCTCTATATTAACTTGATAATATGGCACAAATAACCTTTGTGTTATAAATAGTTCCCTTTCATCCCAGATGCAACCAGAAAGTCAAAGAAAATGATGTTGTAAATGAAGAGAGACATTCCATCTGCTGGAGAGAACACAGTGCTGCCAGTGTGCACTTCTTTTTCCCCTTCCCAGACTCCCGCTGACACTGCCGAATTGTGCAGCCCTGATAATTTTCCACAGAGGCTTGGGGGCACGTGACGGGTTTTATTTTTCTGGTGATAAAGAGACATAACAGCTCTCTTTATAAACCTAAAAATTCAATAACTCCTGATTTTGTTGTTTGGAAAGTTAATACTATACGCTAGGGAAAAACACTTAAAAAAACATTTTAATAATGTCCTAATGTCTTTAACCTGAATTCAAAACTTCTGGGTAAGGGTAATGCCTAAGGTAAATGTCTTTTTAAAAAAATATATTTTATTAATTTTTTTTTTTTTAACAGAGAGGTAGGGAGAGGGATAGAGAGTTAGAAACATCGATGAGAGAGAAACATCGATCAGCTGCCTCCTGCACACCCCACACTGGGGATGTGCCCACAACAGAAGCACATGCCCTTGACCGGAATCGAACCTGGGACCCTTCAGTCCGCAGGCTGACGCTCTATCCACCGAAATAAAACCAGCCAGGGCGGTAAATGTCTTTTTGAAATCTTAGTTTTAAGTTTGTTTTTTTGTTTGTTTGTTTTGTTGTGTGTGTGTTGTGTTTTGTTTTTGGTAAAGAAAAAAAAGTAACACGAGCTCCATCCTCAACAAACTTTAAAATGTGCAGTATAGCATTGCTGGCTGCACACTCAATGTTGTACATCAGAACTCGAGCACTCTTTCATCTTGCATGACTGAAGCTTTGAGAAGTAACTCCCCATTTTTCCCTCTCAGCGTGTGGTGGCCATCATTTTACTTCCTGCTTCTAGGAGTTTAACTAGCTTAGATACCTTATATAAGTGAAATCATGCAAAATTTGTTCTTCTATGTCCCTATTTCACTTAACATAATGTCCTCAAAGTTCACCCATGATGTAGCATATGACAGGATTTCCTTTTTATGGCTGAATAATATTTGATTGTATGTATATACCAAATTTTCTTCATTCATTCATCTGTTGATGGATATTTAGATTGCATTCATGTCTTGCCTGTTATGAATAATGCTGCAATGAACACAGTGCAAATATCTCTTTAAGACCCTGATTTCAATTATTTTGGATAAATACTCGGAATTGTTGAGTCATATGGTGGTTCTATATTTAATTTTTTTGAGAAAAGCCATACTGTTTTCCATAGTGGCAGCCTATTTTACATTCCCACCAACAGTGCACAATAATTTCAATTTTTTCACATCCTCACCAATACTTGTTATTTTCTGAGGTAGTTGTTTGTTATTTTGATAATGGCTATTCTAGCAGGTGTGAGGTAATATTTCATTGCGGTTTTAATTTTTATTTTCCTGATAATTAGTGATGTTGAGAATAGTTTCCTATACATGTTGGCCATTTGTATGTCTTCTTTGGAGAAAAGTCTACTCAAGTCCTTTGCCATATTTAAGAATCAGGTTTGTTGTTTTTTTCACTATTAAGTTGTAGAGATTTCTTACATATTTTAGATATGAACCCTTTATCAGGTAAATTATCTATATATATAAAAGGCTAAGCAACCATCCAACCAGTAGCTATGACACGCAATGACCACCAGGGGGCAGATGCTCAATGCAGAAGCTGCAGAGCTGTGGTGACTTGGCAGCAGTGGTTCTCTCATGATGCACCCTAGAACCAGAGAGGAGGGAGCCCGATTCTGGGGTGCATCACCAAAGAACTGCCCTCTCGCAATCCGGGCTATCTTGAGGGATATCAGAGAGCCCAATCCCTGCAGGCCAGGCTAAGGGACCCCACCTGCTGGAGGGACCCCACTCACTCTACAGACACCCTTAGAGCCTCGGTACCGCCCCAGGTGCGGCCGGCTGGGGAGGGACCGTGGGAGGTTGGCTCCAGGGCATGTCCGGCCCATCTTGCCCAGTCCTGCCCTGCTGGCCACCTTCTAATTAATTTCCTTTTAATGTGCATGAATCCGTGCACTGGGGCACTAGTTTGTAAATGTTTGCTCCCATTTTATGGGTGGAATTTTCACTCTGTTTCTGTTGCTGTGTAGAAGCTTTTAAATTTGATGCAGTCCCACTACTCAGTCTATTTTTGCTTTTGTTGCTTGTACTTTGGTGTCATAAACAAGAAATCATTGCCAAGAACAATGTTATGAAGATTTGCCCCTGTTTACTTCTAGGGGTTTTATAGTTTCAAGTTTCACATTGAAGACTTTAATCTATTTTGCTTTGATTTTTTTTATGATGTAAGATAGTGATCCACTTTCATATCTACTTTCCCCCCACACAAATTTTTGAAGACACTCTTCTTTCCCGATTATGTAGTCTTGGCACCATTGTTGAAGATCACTTGCAAGGGTTTATTTCTGGGCTATTTTTCCCCAGAAATAATGTCTGTCTTATGCCAGTACCATATGGTTTAGATTAGTGTAGCTTTGTAATATGTTTTGAATCAGGAAGTGTAAGGCCTACAGCTCTGCTCTTACTGAAGATGTTTTGGCTATTCAGTGTACTTTGGGGTTTAATATGACTTTCAGGATTGTTTTTTTTTCTATTTCTGTAAAAAAACAGCATTGAGATTTTAATAGGGGTTGTATTGAATCTGTAGGTCACTTTGGGTAGTGTGGCCACTTTAACAATATTAAGTTTTCCAATAGCTAAACATGAGCTATATTTCCATTTGTGTCTTTTTAATTTCTTTTAGCATTGTTTTATAGTTTTCAGTATATAAATCTTTTGCCATGTTGGTTAAGTTTATTCCTAACTATTCTTTCTGATGCTACTATAAATGAGATAATTTTCCTTAATTTCCTTTTCAAATTGTTTGCTGTGTTTAGGAATGCTACTGATTTTTATATATTGATTTTATGTTTTACAACTCTACTGCATTCATTTTATCAGTTTTAACAGATTGTTTTGTGTGTAAACTTTAGGTTTTTTATATATAAGATCATGTCTTCTGTGAGCAGAAATAATTTTATTTCTTTCTTTTTAATTTGGATGTCTTCGTTTCCTCTTTTTCTTGCCTAATTGCTCTAATTAGTACTATTAGTACTACACTGAATAGAAGTGATGAATATGGGCATTCTTGTTTTATTCCAAGACTTAAAGGAAAAGCTTTTCATTTTTCATTATTGAATATAATATTAGCTATGAGCACATTGATTCATTCATTCATTCATTCATTCAATAAGTAATTATTATTAACCCTTTGCACTCACTTGCTTTTTTCTCGATTCCTTTATTCTAATGCTAACCGTGTCGAGTCACACTTGACATCCGAGTGCAAAAGGTTAAGTACCTTTTATGTTCAAAATGTTGTAGTAGGCACTATTGAATGTGTCCATAGGTAATGTATATATGCATATAAGATCTTTGTTTAATCTATTCCCGCCCCCCCTTCCCTTTGAGAATTGTCAGTCTGTTTCATTTCCATGCCTCTGATTCTATTTTATTCACCAGTTTATTCTGTTCATTAGATTTCTTATTTATTTTTAGATTCAATTGTTGATAAGTATGTATTTGTTGCTATTTTGTTGTTCATATTTTTTATCTTTTTCTTTTTCTTCTTCTTCCTCTTCTTAAAAATACCCTTCAACATTTCATATAATACTGGTTTGGTGGTGATGAACTCCTTTCACTTTTGCTTGTCTGTGAAGCTCTTTATCTGACCTTTAATTCTAAATGATTGCTTTTCTGGGTAAAGTAATCTTGGTTATAAGTCCTTGCTTTTCATCACTTTGAATATTTTTTGCCACTCCCTTCTGGCTTGCATGTTTCTGTTGAGAAATCAGCTGACAGTCGTATGGGTACTCCCTTGTAGGTAACTAACTGTTTTTCTCTCCCTGCTTTTAAGATTCTCTCTTTGTCTTTCGCCCTTGGCATTTTAACGGTGATGTGTCTTGGTGTGGTCCCCTTTGGGTTCCTCTTGTTTGGGACTCTTTGTGCTTCCTGGACTTGTAAGTCTATTTCTTTCACCAGGTAGGGGAAGTTTTCTGTCATTATTTCTTCAAATAGGTTTTCAATATCTTGTTCTCTCTCTTCTTCTGGCACCCCCATAATGCAACTGTTGGTATGTTTTAAGTTGTCCCAGAGGCTCCTTACACTATCTTCATATTATTGGATTCTTTATGATCTTCTGGTTGGGTGTTTTTTGCTTCCTCATACTTCAAATTATTGATTTGATTCTTAGAATCCTCTACTCTACTGTTGAATCCCTGTACATAATTCTTTATTTCAGTCAGTGTATGCTTAATTTATGACTGGTCCTTTTCCATTTTTTTTTTTTGGAGTTTTCTAGAAGATTCTTGAGTAACCTTATAACCGTGATTTTGAACTCTATATCCAGTAGTTTGCTTTCTTCCATTTCTTTCATTTGTGACATTTTCTTTTTTTTGGCTCCGCATTTTGGCTGCTTCCCTGTGTTTGTTTCTGTGTATTGGGTGTGTCACATAGAGCTGCTATGTCTCCTTGAATTGTTAGAGTGGCCTTGTGTAGTAGGTGTTCGATAGCGCCCAGTGGCTCAGCCTCCCCAGTCACCTGAGCTGGGAACTCTAGGTGCACCCCTTTGTGGGCTGTGAGCACAGCCTTGTAGTTGAGACTTGATTGCTGTTGGTGCCACTGGGAGGAATTGACCTCCAGGCCAGTTGGCTGTGAGGACCAGCTGCCACTACAATGGGTGATCTGCTGTGCAGGAAACACCTATGGAGCAGGACTTCCTTCAGTGGGGATTTGGTGCTCACTGAGTCTGCTCCTTGAGTGTGTCACTTATCGATGTGTAGAGTTGTAATGTGGTATTGTCTGCCACTGACCACTGGGTACACTGGCTCTTGGGTCTCCAGGGAGGTGCAAAGTCAGCCACTGCCTGGGTCCACCTAGCAGGAGCTACAGAAAGATCTGCAGAATCTTCCTCTTTGTATGGGGTTTGGAAGTGCCCATATGAGGCCCAGCTGTGAAGCAAAGCAGGCTGCTGCTGGTGCCGGGTCTTGGTCTTGTGCCTTTTATGGATAGGTTTGGGGCTCTCTGACCCAGCTGCAGCTTGTTTGAGAGATTTTAGCCTGAGGACAGGCCATTTATATGCAAAAGCCACTGCACACAGCTTGGGTGGGCCTGTAAATTGGATGAGGCAGGGTCTTAGGGAATCACCAGGGTGGAGCAAATAGAAATGGCTGCCAGTCAGTCCTGTGACCAGGGAGGTCCCAGCATAGGAAAAATGATCCCTGCAAGCACCTCCATCTGGGAGAAAGGCATCCCTGAATTTATGCCCTAATGCCAGACAATCCAGTTCCTCCTTGTATGTCTGTGTTCCCCAGAGCCTCACCCTGGAGCTGGAGAATCAGAGGAAGCAGGACCTTGTAAGTTCAATTCTTGGTGCCAGCCTTTTAAGAGGAAGCGCTGGCTCTCCAGCAGCCGCTGTGTTACTGAGCCCCAATCCACACTGGTTTTTATACCCCGTAGTTCTTACTATCCGTAGAGACTTCTTTTCCCAGCTCTGGGACCTTGGGCTGGGAGTCTGGTGTGGGGCTGGGACCCTTCACTCCTCTGGGAGGCCTCCCCAGAGACGATCTCCCTCCTGATTGAAAAAGCAGCACACGTGGGTGCCAGACCAGCCTGTTCTACACCTCTGCACCTCCTACCAGTCTCAGTGTGCTTTCTTCTTTACTTCTCTAGTTGTAGGACTTCCATTCAGCCAGATTTCTGGCAGTTCTGGATGATGGTTGTTCTGTATTTTAGTTGTAATTTTGATGTGGTTGTGGGAGGCAGAGAGTACAGGCATTTAACTTTGCTGCCACCTTCAAATATCCGAAGTCTGTGTCTAAATTTTTTCAATTACAGTTTACATTCAATATTATTTTGTATTAGTTTCAGGTGTACAGCATAGTGGTTAGACAATCATATACTTTACAAAGTGTTCCCCCTGATATAGCCAGTACCCATCTGGCACCATACATACTTATTACAATGTTATTGACAATATTCCCGGTGCGGTATTTTACATCCCCATGACTATTCTGTACTTGATTCTTGAGTCTGTCCAAGCTTCTTTATCCCTCACAGCTCTTATATTTGCAGTCCTCTCTGCCAAGGATCTCTTTGCTCAGATTTCACACAGTGACCATCTTCTTATTCTTCAGCTCTCGACTCCTCTAATTCGAAGGGACTTCCATGGGCATCCTGATTAAAGTAGCTGTCCAGCACAGGCCACATTCCTATCCATGGACTTGCTTTATTCCATCATAGCACCATGTTTAGCATTCATTTAAATGTGAAACTATCCTGCTAAATTATTTGTTTCTGTATTTATTTCCAAACTTTTTCAATGAAAGATAAACTCCCTGAGAGCAGGCAACTTGTCTCCCTCCTCCCCTTTTTTTTTCTTTTACCACTGAGTCACCAGTAGCTATTAGGGTACATGGCAAATAGTATTCCCTCAATAATGATTTGCTGAATGAAGGAATAAACAAATGAATTAACTGTATCATACCAAACACTCTGAAATATTTATAACAAGTTATTGGGTCAGAAGATCCTTCTGGGAAAGTAGAAAGAAAAGGAGTCAAATTTCTAAAATTCATGCATTCAAAATGATAACTCTTTGTCAGTAGGAATAAGAGACTATCAAGAGAAAAGAAGGTGAAGCTAGAATTCAAATCTAAACTGTCTGATTCTAAAATGCATGGTCTTTTTACTGTACAGCACTGGCCATAAGTGGCCAGGTTTCTTTCACTTAAGACATTGTCTAAGGCACAGTGGTTAACATTATCACATAATTACTTAAAGTGGCATCAAGTTTCAATTGAATATTCATGGTGTTTGAGAACCACATTATTTCTCAAAAATATTACCTTTCTTCCTCTGAAATTATTCCAAGGGACTTGCTACAACATAGGTCAGCAGGATGCTTACTCCCTAATGAAATGAAGCAATGTCTGCAGTAAATTTCCTACATTCCGGACCACAAAGACATGCAAGGAGAATAAAAAAATGCATATGGTTGGAAATAAGAAACTAATTCTGGGAAACCAATCTAATTGCTTCATTGGAAGTGATCCCAGAGTTTTGAAAGTTACTCTTTAAAATAAAAGGAAGATGCTCTAAGAAATTAAATGGCTGCAAAGAAACCACAGCCATTTCACCTCTCATCTCAAGAATGACAGGCTCCATTGTATAAGAGGTAAATGTCCCCCCTCCATCTACTAAATTCTCAGTTCAGAATCATAGCAGGCAAGCCATGCATCACCTTCCACAAATGGATCCATTTATTCACTGGGCAGGAATTATCTTCATATGTCCTATTGTTCATATTATCCAGTCTAGTCAGTTCAGTTGTGCCAGGTACAATTACTGCTTATATTATCTAATTTTGTTCTCACAACAACCATACTACTCCTGTTTAATTAATTCTGAAAGTGAATCTTAGAGAGGAAAAGTGACTTGCCCAGGTCATACAGCTAATAGGTGTTAGAGCTGAGACTCATCCCATATGGTGTAACTTTAGAAACCAAACGAAACCATTGCATTCCATTCCCTACTCTTAAGGAGCGCTGTAGAATAATGCTGTGTTCTCACAGCTGAGAAATGTGCTGACTCTTTTCAAATGAAAAGAAAAATTTATAGTCATCTAGTTTACTTAATGTGTTTTTTATTATAATGTGGCTTATTATAAGTAATAACATAAATCTAGGTATATATGTCTTTTACTTACAGTTCATATAAAACTATAAAACCAAAATATATTTCTAAATTAAATATAAACAAAGAACAAGCCAACCAAATTCAAATTAACAGTTTAATGAGGGAAATGAATCTTGCTTTACTGAAACTAAACTGCCACTCCCAACAGGGACATAGTAGTGACTCTGGTAGCAATTCTTTTTGATTCCTCATGCCTCTAGTACTGCAGGCCACGATGACTCAATTCTACCACCGCTTTCTCCATTAAAAAGACCACGACACCATTGTTTGTGAGGATCATTTGGCCTTTACATGGCTTGTGCATGACATTGGCCTATTGGCTATTCCTCTGTTCTTTTCTCATTAGCCTGTGACAATTAAAACAATGCCACCAAGTGCCAGTGTGAGCATAAGGGACAGATGTGAATACAGGTGCTGAAATCATGCAGCAGTACTTGCTAACCTAAAAATAAAAAGGCCTTTCAAAGTGAGAGGCAACCAGCATTTACTTGATGTTAAGTAAAAACTATTCAGGAATCATGAATTCAGACAGAAGCCCAGATAATCTTTCGATTAAGAGACAAGGGCAATGGGTACTTGTGAGAAAGGGAAGGGGGACAATGACATCCATAGAAAGAATGAATTTCTATTGGTTCAGAAAATAGCATAGTGATGTTCACTCTGAATAATGTTTTTTACTTTTCAGTCCAGTAGTCACAATAACTGCTTTCTTGTTATTTTTTTCGGGAAATAAGGTTGCTTAGGCCCAGTCCAAGGTTAGTTTGCCCTGTTTTTGACATCCCAAGAATTGAGAAATAAGACATGCAAGGCAGCTCTTCTGACAAGGCAGGTCCAGTTTCGTTTAAAATGCCTCTGTTTACATTATTGTTTACAGTGGTCATCCAGATTTTTTTAAAAAAATGCTGATAGTAAGTGTTTAGGGAATCAAAATGAATGCAAAATATAAAAAAATTAGAGAACTCAAAGACCTCAGAAGTATGTCCCTGGATACCCCAAGGGTCTGCAGATCCCAGTTGAGTAACCTTGTCTGCAGATCAATCTATTTGAGGTCAAATGATGACACTTACCAATTTATTAACTGTAAACTGGGTACAAGTAACTTATTCTCTGGTTTCTGTTTCTCCATTGGTATAACAGTAATAAAAAGAATGCTATTCACCTAGAGTTGCTGTGAGTGTTAAGTGATACAGGGCCTTTAAATGGCTAACCTCATAGAAAAGGGTAAGATAAAATCTCTATAAATATTTTCCAGTATTGTCAATATTACTAGGTGATCGTGGTGTGTTGAGGAAAGCAACATGCATACAACTAATATAACCCAGGGAGAATGGCCTTGTATCTTGATACACCAAGTGCCTGGAGGAGGCAGTGATAATAGCAAATTCTCACAGCTGCCAAAGGGCAAAGATGAAATCCTAACCTGGGCAGTATGTGCTTTTGCGTTCTTGGAAGAGATTTAGTGCTAACAGGTAAAAGAGAGAGCAAAGTTGGTCATCAGCAGAGCTGGTCCATCTGACCCTGAATTCCACACATGAGCCCCCTTCACACTTGGGACACTTTCCTCCTCTTCGCAGCAAATGCGGCTGTTGCTCTGGGGTTCCTCCCACTTCGTGCATCAGACATTTAAAAAGGAAGCCAGTGCTCCCAGGTCCATGCTGACATACACCATGAGTTCCAGCCCCCGTGAGCTCGAGGACTCAGACTCTTCCACTGTCCCCAAGAAGGGTTGGCTTGCCCCTGCACAGTTTAAGAAATTAAATTAGCTGTCAGCACTAAAATGCCAGGAGATTTTATATTACAATCCAGGGTTCTGTCATCAGAAAAATCAGGATATCTAGAATCATTTGAGTCTGTATTCTCAATGATGGCAACCGAATGGAGCCTAGCGGCGAAATGGGCCTGTGAGCTACATTTCCCCCCAGTCCCCTCTAAAATCATCTCTTGCCCTCAGTAGTAGTCTGGTTCCCACGGGGCTTTGAAGGGTGACATAGAAAGCACCCAATATATGTCAGCTACTGTCATTAAGGCTGTCCGGTTGTTGTTGTTAGCTTCCCAGCACTTTTTGGAGACCCAGCAGGTGTGGTAGATGGCAAAAAAGATAAAATAAAATAAATAACCACTAATTTTCTGCACGCTAGTGTGCACATCCCTTTGTGGTGTGAACATGCCGCTCCTCTAAACAGGACCAGGAGCTCATCTCTCCACCCCCGTGTTAGCTGGGCGTGGCCATGGGGCTTGCTTTGGCTAATGGGCCCTGGGGAGAATGTGTCAAAACCAGAGGCTTGGAAAGTGCTTGTGCATTGGGGTCCCTCCCCTCTTTCTGCTGGGAACCCTTAGCCACCGTGTAACTGTAGCCCATGGAGGATGAGTGACCTTGTGGAGGGGGATGCCCAGACATGGGAGCAAAGACGGTGGATCAGATGAACAGCTTGCTCCCATGATCTGCAAATCAGAAGTAAGTTATTATTTAAGCCACTAAAGTATAGTCTGGCTTTTATACACAATAGCTAACTAAGAGGGAGGCAAAGGTTTGGAATGTCCCACACACAATAGATCCTGCAGTGATTCTCCTGGGTTGGCCGGGGGTGGGGGTGGGGGTGGGGGTGGGGGTGTCTTCAAATTAGGCATTCTTTCTCCACAAATAAGGCCTCAAGCAAGTGACTGCTCTGCTTTAGTTTTTATTCAACTGTCACTGAATCAAAATGGACAGAACTGAAAAGCAATAGTGAGAGCACCTTATGGGTGTTTTTGAAAGTGTGGGATAGACATGAAGGGAAATATGCAGAAGCCAAGGTAAAGGTAATTTAACCAGCTTACAGAAGTCACAGAGCATATTTAAAAATGCACATTGTGTGCATTTTTCCTAATTGTCAAGATTTTATTGATGTGCATATGAGTTTATTTTTTCAAAGTTATCAAGGTGGTAATAATAAAAGTAACAATAAGAAGAAAAATATGAATAGCTTCTAAACAGAATGGGGCAAAAGTAGGTTTATAGTTGCGAGTACATGAAACAGTTTATTCTGTATTATTATTTACTAGAAGCCCGTTGCACGAAGTTTCGTGCAATAGCCTTTCCTTCACCTGGCTGCCGGCACCAGTTTTCCGCCAGCAGCAGTTTTCCTCTGGCCACCCGCCGATCAGAGCGCCTCCCGCCAGCATGATCGGCCACCCCGAGAGGAACTCCGATCGGGAGGCGCTCCGATCTGCGGGTGGCCAGAGGAAAACTGCTGCTGGCGGAAAACTGGTGCCGGCAGCCACGCAATCGGCCACCCCGAGTTCTGCCACTAGCATCTTCCCCCGGCCCCATGGGTCCTTCCACAGCTGTTTAGGCCGGCGGGAGGAGCGGGGGGCGGGGACTCGGGAGTCCCCGCCCCCCGCTCCTACCACCAGCCAATCGGCCACCCTGAGTCCCGCCCCCCCGCGCCTCCAGCCGGCCCAATCGTGGGCGTAGCGGAGTGATGTAATTTGCATATTACCTTTTTATTATGTAGGATTAACTAGAGGCCCACTGCATGAAATTTGTGCACAGGTAGGGTCCCTAGGCCTGGCCGGCACCTGCCTTGGCCGGCCTGGCGCCACTTGCTCACCGGCCCTGCCCTCTCCCCACCCCCGGTTGCCTGCCTCTGCAGGGCGACTGGCAAGGCAATCAGGGGGCCCCTGCTGGCACCTACCCTGGTGGTCAGTGCGTATCAGAGCAACCGGTCATTCTGCTATTTGGTCGATTTGCATATTAGGCTTTTATTATATAGGATTATTCTATAATTTTCCATACAAACAACTGTAACCTACTTTTGCCCCATCCTGTATTGAGCTCTTACATATTCAGCGCTATTCTACAGATTGTTATGTAGATTTTCTTCTTTAATATTCACAACACCCTATAGGGGACTTATTACTATATCCACGTTACAGGTGAGCAAAATGAGTCACAGAGAGACTGAGCAAGTTCTCCCGAGTTCCAGAGCTGGTACTTAACCTTCAGTTTTGCTTTATGCACGTTATTAATGTCTACACTTTACTATTTTCTTCCAGACAATAGCCATAGTAATCAAAGGATTTATAACTATACAGCTGCCCTGATATGACCCGAATTTGAACAAGGGGCTTTTTTCCCTCATTTTTAAAAGTCAGTTTCATGTTCACATTAAACTGGAGACATTTTTATTTCAAACCACTAGAGAGCAGTGTGAGGCAGAGTTTGTTTCTGAAGTCAACTTTGCTGGGTCTCCACCTTCGTGTGTCTAATTTTAAAATGCTTAAAGATGTCCCAGATTTTCAGAGCATTATTCTTTTCCAACTAAGCAGGGTAATGCTGTGGATAAAATGCCAGGGATCTTGTTTACCTGTGGTCCTGTGTTTGTGACTCAATGATCTTTGGAAATCACGTGGCTCCACTGGATCAGATTCATTTACATAATGGGATGACGGAGGTTGGACCGGTTTTAGAGATCACTCTAAAGCCCACATTCTACTATTTCTAATGTAGAACGTGATATGAGTCTTAACACTGTACAAACAAGAGTATGTAAGATATGTCACATTTGTTTTTGTTATTGTTAACAAATAGAATTAAATATGAATGAGTCCCCACCCTACCAGACTAATGAGAAATGTTCTCTGTCATTATTGGGATTCCTCCCACCAACTGTCATCACCACAATTGCCTAACAGTCCCAGGAGTCTTACAGTGTCAAAGGGTCGAGGAGGTGTCAGCTCTTGGGAGTTCTGGCAAATACTGCTGTGATTCTTCCTTGGAGGCCACTTGGGAACCAGGCACACCACTTCTCTGGCTGGTCTCAAGAAGTGGTGTGACTGGTTCCAAGAAAGGCTTTGACCATCGACAGGAGAGCTGGTTAGAGATTGAAGCCTTTCTCTGGCTGCCACAAGGTATTCTCCTTGCTCCTCTCTCCCTATCATGATGGCTTTCATGAGCTCAAATTTTCTCTCACAGGAGAAAAGAGAAAGGGAGAGTGAGGAGGGATGGGGAAGAGGATAGCTTTCTACCATTGACCTCTACTTTATCCCTGCAACAAGTCCTAGGAAGAGGAAATACAAAGGTTCTGGCTATCCCCAAGGAAAGGGGGCAGGACCTCACATGTTAATGTTTCAATAGTGTCCTGCCAGCCTTGAGGGTGGAAGGGACAGTGCCTTGAGCTAGATTGTATTCCCCATGGTGTCAGAACTAAGAAGTAGCTCCATAAATATTGGGTGGTCGATTTTCTTCTTCAGTCTGAAAGAGGAAAGGAAAAATGGGCAAGATTCATTTTTTAAAAATATATTTTATTGATTTTTTTTACAGAGAGGAAAGGAAAGGAATAGAGAGTTAGAAACATCGATGAGAGAGAAACATCGATCAACTGCCTCCTGCACACTTCCTACTGGGGATGTGCCCGCAACCAAGGTACATGCCCTTGACCGGAATCGAACCTGAGACCCTTGAGTCCTCAGGCCGATGCTCTATCCACTGAGCCAAACCGGTTAGGGCAAGATTCATTTTTGAAACAAAACAATGAATAGTTAAGCCATGAGCTAGGCATGGCTGTGAATCCTGGCTCCACCATCACCTGGCTGTGGGACCTTGGGAACATTGACTTTCCTTCTCCAACATGAAGGTGTATAAATTCTGGATCCAGTCTAAAAGAATTTTCTGATTCCTTGAAACTGGCTTACTGTCCCCCACCCTGGGGAGAGGCTGCAGACACTTTCATGAAGTCCTGTAGACGCACTGGAGAGAGCCTTGGGAATTCCCTCCTCCTCTGGGAATCTTTGGCTCTGTCCCCCTGTTCACCTGTCCAGACCTCTCTTGGCCTATTCCTGGTCCACAGCCCTCTGTGGAGCCCTGTGGATTGATGACCTTCTCAACACTCTTTTTCCAGGACCTCCTCTGGATACAGCTGTTTCCATCTCACATGTTGTTCACTTTGTAAACTGGGATCTTGCTACGGATGCAAAAACCCTAAACCAGGTTCATGGCCCCAGAAATGATCCATTAATACAATGAAGGTATTCTGTACCACATTCCTATCAGCAGGACATAAGGGTTATCGTGGCCCTGACCTTACCAACGTTTTGGTTGGTATCCACAGACTTACTTGCCATTGTGGTGGGTGTGATGCAGCTTTTCATTTTGTTGTTGTTAATTTTGGTAACAAAACAAAACACATAAGATGAAATCTACCCTCTTAACATTTTTTAAATGTACAGTAAATTTTATTGTGTTTTTATCATACATAGTCTGATTACTAAGAAAATGTAGCATTTTTAAACAGGTTTATTAAGTTTCCTCTTCTGTGGGTGGCCTATTTAAAAACTTTTACCCACATTTCTGTGTTTTCTCTCTTTTTATTGATTTATGAGTTCTTTATATGTCTTAGATATTAGTCCTTTGTCAAATATATGTGTGCAAATGTATCCTTCCAGTCTACGGCTGATCTTTTCATTTTGTTTATGGGACTAATTAATGAAGTTTAATGTATAAATCTACAATTTTTTAAATTTTGCTCTCTGTATCTTGTTTAAGAAATCCTTTCTACACTGAAAAATGGGTGGGGTCAAATTTTAAAGAGATTTTGCATGCCTCTCCCCAAAAAACATTTCTAAGATCTCTTTTAGTTATAAAATTCCAAAAATTGGCAACACCCACCTTAAGGCTATTAACACATTGCAGATGGATCATGAGAATTCTCACTTCATATTACACAGTGTTTTACAAAGTGTCATACTTTAAAAAGATATTAGCTTGTAAGAACATGTAATAAATAACTTCAGAATGCAATGGGTATTTAATTTTAAAGCATGCCTTTAACATTTATGTAAAGCGTGTTTTGTACTCGTTCAATAGAAACTTATCTGGCCACTGGGTAAAGCTAGCAATAAAACTACTGGTCCGCAATGTGTTAATTGGTTTATATGCCATAGGGACAACTAGTTTCTCATATGAACAACAATAAAGTCAAAGATCAATGCTAGGGACTTTTAAAAAGTACATATGAAAAGAAAAACTATTTGGAAAATATATAGGAAAAATAACTTATTTTATGGAAAAGTTTTTCTTTTAAAATGTGGTCCTACTCTACTCTGTCAGAGATGCAATATTGTAACTACAATGAATGAGTATAGTAAAGCAAAGACAGGAGTGGCCAGATATGACTGTCCATGGGTCAGGGCCAGATCATAATGGGTCTTAAACACTAGGTAGTGAAGCTAAAATTTTATCATGAGGATAAATGGACTGCCTTTGAGAGGCTTTACATAGGAGAGTGATGCGATGATCAGAGTTGCCTTTTAGAAGGAGAGCCTGGCAGCAAACAGGACTAGAAACTGGTAGAAGGAGAAATAGGGCAGAGGGGGGAAATGGTGAGAAGGCTGTGGAAGTCATCTAGGTGAGACAGGTGGGGCCTTGAACTGGACCTGGAGCTGCTGTGACGAGTAAAGATTACATTCCCTGTGCCCTATGCCATATTTTACATCCCTGTGACTGTTTTTATAACTGACAATTTGCACATGTTAATCCCTTCCCCTTTTTCAGGAGTGGGTTTGAGAGCATTTAAGGACACACATTTGCTGGGAGCTAGTTATGCAAATTAGTTTTTTCATGGTTACAAGAAATTGGCCACCTGGAAATATAAAATTGAGTCGGGGGTGGGATACGGGGAGCGCACATGGAGAAACCCAATGTTCCTATGTGAGACAGAATAAACCATTCCCAGTTATCCATTCTCCATCTCATAACTCCTCTTTAAGAAGAGTTAAGAAAGGTCTTTCTTTTGTGAGTGTTGGTGCACAATTCTTTGACAACAGCATTTTAATACAAAAAAGCAAGTTGTCTGATTTTGACAACATTTCTTATTTTACATGGAAAGATAGAGGCTTAAAAAGTCAGTGGCACTCCCAGTGAAGGAAAAGATACTTGGAATTTACAAAGTCAGTGAAACTTAGAACAAGCCAGTTTCAGGGAAGGATGCGTAACAGATGGTAACTGGTGAAATGAACCTTAGTTCACCCGGAGTTGGAGTGACTGGTAGGGCGGAGACTCATTCATTACCTCTGCCAGGAAATCACCCTCACCCCCCACTGCCTGTAATAGACATAAAGGGTTAGTGCTTTAGAAAATGAAACCATAATAGGGTCAAGAAAGTAAAGAGGAGATTGTCTATACATACAAATGAGTTGGATGAAGAAATATTGGTGACTTCTATGGCAGGGATGAATTTGGAGACTGAATATGCAAATTTAAATAAAGATCTAAAAATAATTACCTATGAGAAGGGTATAGAACCATCAAACTTTTGAAAGAAACTGTCAAGAATTTTAGGGTAATAACATAAGTAGCATTTATGAAATTCTTGCCACTTTTATTGGTGTCAGTATTGTCCAAAGACCAGCCTCCCTTATGGTGGGCAATGGCTGCCATGGCTTTCAGCTTCACATCTGTACTATAGCATCAGTACACACCTCACCCGCCCAAACTTAGTCAAACCTCATAGTCAGGGGAATGCATGTGCCGCTTGTCTGAAGTCAAAGTTAACTGAAGGAATCGAGATGTTTAGGGGACTGAGATTATTTTGGTTTAGGCCTAACAGAGTCTACCTTTGACCTGGAGATGAAGTCAGCTTAGCTTCAAAATACAGGTCTCTCTGGGAAAAAGGTTGTAACTATCTATGGCTACAAAATAGGGAATATGATTTGTTTTTATTTTGTTAATCCTAACCCAAGGGTATTTTTTCCATTGATTTTTAGAGAGAGTGAAAGGGAGGGGGAGAGACAGAGAGAGAGAGAGAAACATCATTGTGAGAGAGACAAACTATTTGGTTGCTTCCCACACGTGCCCCAACCAGGGCGAGGAATCAAGCCTACAACTGAGGTAAGTGCCCTTGACTGGAATTAAACCCAAGACCATTTGGTTTGAGGGCCAGTACTCTAACCACTGAGAAAATCTGGCTAGTGCTAGAATGTGATTTTTTAAAAATAATTTTTTATTTTTCAATTACAGTTCACATACAATATTCTATTAGTTTTATAGGTACAACATATGATTAGACATTTATATAACTTATGAAGTGATCACCCCAATAAGTCTAGTACCCATCTGACACCATACAGAATTATTACAGTACTAGAGGCCCGGTGCAAGAAATTCGTGCACAGGGTGGGGGGGGGGGGGTCCCCTCAGCCCAGCCTGCACCCTCTCCAACCCAGGACATCCCTCTCACAATCCTGGACCGCTGGCTCCTAATTGCTCACCTGCCTGCCTGCCTGGTTGCCCCTAACTGCCCCCCCTGCCAGCCTGATCACCCCTCATTGCCTCTGTGTGCTGGCCTGATCACCCCTTACTGCCCCCCCACCAGCCTAATCGCCCCTAACTGCCCCCCCCTCCTGCCTGTCTGGTTGCCCCACACAGCCTGCTTGTTCAGTCGTTTGGTAGTCCCTCACTAAACCCCCTGCTGGCCTGGTCATAGGCAACCATCTTGTGAGGGCATGAGGGTCAATTTGCATATCACCTCTTTATTATATAGGATTATTGACTACATTCCCTATGCTACACTTTACATCCCCGTGACTATTTTTATAACTGACAATTTGCACATGTTAATCTCTTCCCCTTTTTCACTCATCCTCCCCGCCCCCCACCCACAACTTCCCTCCTATCTGGAAGCCATCAAAATGTTCTCTGTATCTATGACTTTATTTGTGTTTTGTTTGTCTATTTTGTTTTTTAGATTCCACATATAAGTGAAATCATATGGTATTTGTCTTTCTCTTTCTGACTTATTTCACTTAGCATAATACTCTCTATGTCCATCCATGATGTTCCAAATGGCAAGACTTCGTTATTTTCTATGGCTGACTAATATTCCATTGTATATACATGCCCGGTCCATGTCTTTACACACCAATCTCAGTGTGTATTCTTTATATCCTTAGTTGTAGGACTTCTGTTCAGCAATTTCAGGTGGTTCTGAATGATAGTTGTTGTAATTTTGATGTGGTCATGGTAGGAGGCAAGAACAGTATTTACCTACTCTGCCACCTGGGGGATGTGTTATTTCTCATCCTACATAATAAAATGGTAATATGTAAATTACCATCACTCCGCTACGCCCACGATTGGGCCAGCAGGAGGCGCAGGGGGCGGGACTCAGGGTGGCCGGGGTAGCTGATTGGGCCAGAAGGACGCTGAGCTCGCGGCGCCTCTGGCACCACGAGCTCAGCGTCTGTACCATGGCTGCCGGAGGCTTTCGGAAGGCCTGGGGCACCTGCGGACAGCCAGCCAGACAGGTCCCCCGCGATCAAAGGCCAAAGCGGGGGACCTGGCCGCCTGTCTGCTCCGGCGCAAGGCCTTTCGAAAGCCTCCGCAGCGCCGGAGGCTTTCGGAAGGCCTGGGGCGCCGGCGGACAGCCAGCCGGACAGGTCCCCCGCGATCAAAGGCCAAAGCGGGGGACCTGGCCGCCTGTCTGCTCCGGCGCAAGGCCTTTCGAAAGCCTCCGCAGCGCCGGAGGCTTTCGGAAGGCCTGGGGCACCGGCGGACAGCCCGCTGGTGCACCAGGTGCATGATTAAATCATGCACTGGGCCTCTAGTAGCATTATAAACACAAATGGGAGAGAGTTGGCCTTTTCTAATAGTTGGTACCCGATAAGAAAAGTTAGCTGAAATGGAGGTGCAAATTTGAATTCTTCATGTCTATACTTTTCAAAGTTCTTTTATAATGAATCTCATTTGATGCCATAAAACCTTTGATATTTTCAAGGGAAGTAATATGACTTTTTTTTGCAGATGGAGAAACAGATGCAGGTAGAGGGACTTGGTCAAGGGACTGTGTCTGGGTTGTGGATCTATGAAAGAAAGCGTGGCCTAGTGTTCAATGCCTAGATGTTGAAGTTAGATAGCTCTGGCTGTTTGGGCAAGTTATTTGATCTCTCAGTTACATTATCAGTGAGTGGCATTAAAATATCCACCATTAATGGCTATTGGAGAAGAATTAAAATGGATACTGACTCATTAAATGATTCAGAAGACATATGTATAGAGGTTAAGGGTTGGGGCACCTGACAGGCTACCTGGGTTCAAATCCCAGCTCCATCATCTCCTAGTTTCGTGGCCTTGGCAAGCCATTTAACTCCTTTCTGAGTTTTGGTTTCTCATCTATAACATGGGGCTTATGAGATAGAATCAACCTGATAGAGTTGTCCAGGTGAACACCAAATGAGATTTAGGTGTTGGATTTTGATCATGTGTTAACAAGGTCCCTCAGTACTGGTGGTGTAGATTGTGTGATGGTCAATGCTTCCTAATATTTGTAAAATGAACAACCAGACCAACAACTGTTCACATATTTCTAGAACCTTTTCCTTTACATATGGTGAAATACCCTTAAAATATTTTTTTTGTTGTTAGCAGTTAAATCCTGCAGGAAAACATGCAACATGTTCTTTATTTCTGTTTTATCACAGGCTGGGCAGGATGGCAATTTACGGAAGCTCTGCACACCCACACGGAGCCAGCTGCTCCGAGGAGAGGAGGCAGCTTCACTAAGGAGGTGAGTTAAAAACAAAACCCCAACACAAATCATGCTTCAATTATATCCAATTCCCGTCGTCAGGAGAAGGTTGTGGTGGTAGTCTTTCCTTGTCTGAGAAAGAAAGGAGAACATTTGGTGTGAAAAAGGCAATGGTGAAAAAGACATGTTTGACAGCTATTTCACACTCTGTCAAAGGCATTAGCTCTTCTCCAGAACCAAATTGCAGAGTGGAGACCATCCATATGTCTAAAAGGTCAAAGGGCACTGAAAGTCAAATGCAGTATTTTTATGCTCAACTTGTAGACCTGTTTCACATTTTTGTCATCTGGTTTTAATTGATAAACTCACAAAGAACTGAAGTATTGTCCTGTTTTAAAGTTCTTTTCTCAACTAGGTAAAATAAAATACTATATGTGTAAGTGCAGCTCTGAAATATTTTTCTGATTACTTTGCTTCTTAAAGATAATCAGACAAATCAGTGTGCTGATTGTCATTATTTATTCCAACTGTGACATTAAAAACTGTTTATTAATTCAACAGATGGGTTAAGAGCTAGTTATGTTTACTAGAAACAAGCAGGCAGAAAACACAAACTAAAAACGATCATAATATTAACACCAACTGCTAACTACTGTTAACATTCTAATGTAGATCTTTCCACTCCTACTATATGTTTTCATGAACATTGTTTTTTTTAAATGGATTGTGGATATATGTAGGTATTTATGTATATTTGCTGTCTACTTATGAAATATTCTAAATATCTTTCCATGATTATGTGAGTTTTTTTCTCCTTAAAATTATTAATTATAATCCATTTTGTATATACAAAAAAGTATAAGGAATAGTGTAACAAACACTAAGTTGCCCCGACCCGCGGGGCAACAACGCAGACACCAGAGACGAACCTAAGAGAACTAGACAAACAAGGGACGCGAAGAATGGAGGCAAGACAAATGGGTTCTGATCAAGCCTCAAATTTTTATTCTTACAACGGTGCCTTATATCCAAGTCAGGGAGTGGGAGGTGGGGCGCGGGGAGTGAACTGTGGACCTATCAGTGCTTGCCAGCAGGGGCTGCAGGCAGGGAAGGGGGTATGAGGAAGTAGCCGTGGGTGCAGGTGGTTTCTAGAAGGGGAGATGTCTAGGAGGGATGGGGGCTGAGCGGGTCATGTGGGTTTAGGTAATTGACTAGGGTCGTGAGGGGTGCTGACTTATAGATAAAGGATGTGATGGTTGGAGGGCAGGTGTGGTGGTTAGAGGGTAGTTATGCGAAGAATGCTTTGTCCTTAGGCATGAGGAAGTAGGCCTATGGTGAGGACCAGTTTTCCATGAGGTTCTGTTTCATTAGCTTACTGAAATAATGTTAGAATTAATTTGTCATTGACTCTTGGCTCCTGACATCTCCTCCCTCTCTGTTTAAGAGAAGGGAGTGGGCCTTAACCAACCGGGGAGACATTGACCTGGTTCCTCCCGTGGGCTTTGTATGCCCACCGTGTGTGGCTCTTGACATCTTTTGGGGAGGAGAGGCAGAGCCATTATTTTTATTGATGTCAACCTCTATGCAGACCAGGTGTACCCTCAGGGAAATCCAGAGGAGGTTGAAAATGTTTGAACCTTCCCTTGCAATGCTTTGCTCTGCACCCGGTTTGATACCCATACCTCTGGCTCTGGCTAGAGCATAGGTAAGCATCCCTCTGGTTAAGATGCTGTCCCCGTAGGGAAGGAGCGAGTCTGGGTCCGGAGGTGCTCGTGCTTTTGGAAAGCCGAGTCTTGGCCAAATTTGTTTTAATGAGATCCTCCGGTGGGAATGAAGGGTTGGTAATCATTATACTGTCTACCTTGATAATTATCATATAGATTTTCTTGATCAAGCATCGCTAAGCGGTGGTAATGTATTTGGATGGGTTTGGCAAGAGCTTTATCTATCTGTTGTTTTATAAAATCAGTGAGTTTTCGGAATGCCCAGGGTCCAAAGGTTAACATTAACAGGAATCCTACAAGGGGACCCAGGATAGGGAGAAGGTAAGGGAGGAGTCCATTTAGTCCACTCCAGAGGGGGTTATCAAACAACTCTTTTCGTCGCTTTACCAGATCTTCTTGGAGCTTCTTAATCTTGTCTCGGACGATCCCGGACTTGTTGACGTAGAAGCAGCATCGTTCCTGTAGGGCCAAGCATATTCCTCCCTGTTCTGCAGTGAGTAAATCTAATCCTCTTCTATTTTGTAAGACTACTTCCGCTAAAGAATCAATTTGGTCTTGTAAGTCATTGATAGTGCCAGAAAGTGTTTGAACATCATCAATTAATTGATTAGATAATTTGTTATAAGTATGTATTGCAGTTCCTAGTCCTGCAGTACCTGTGGCTATGGCTCCTGAAATTCCCAAACCAACAAGTAGAGGAATGAGTTGGACAGCTCTTTTGTGGCGTCCTGCTATGTAATCAAGGGAGGGTAGGGGAACGGGTTCCTCTCCTGAGATAATATCAATATCTGGAAGAATGCTGGCTTGTATACATTGTCCTGTCCAGTTCACAGGAAGGGCAGTATATGCCATATTTCCTCCGCATATAAAGACTCGACCAGGCGTAGGACAGAAAATGGAGGAGTGATTGTCAAGAGAAGTGCAGTTATTAAGGTTGGCAAAACCAACATTTATATCATGGCTGTTGTTTTGGAAGGATCTTTGTATGCAGGAAGAAGTGTTGGTCGTTAGAGGTTGCGTTCTGAAAGGTAAGCTAAGGGAACAATTTTCATGTAGCATGGTAAGGTTGTTATCGGGAATGGCAAGGGGCATGGGGGTACCCAGGTGTAAGCATAACCAACAATTAGCCGCTAATGAGGGATTGGAGGCATTAAGGGCTTTAAGGGTAGCTTCTAAGACGTCAAAGATTTGGGTGTCTAAATCTATATCTCTTGATTTGGGCAGAGCTAGGGGATGGTATGTTAAAGAGGGATATTTACTTTTAATAATATTATTAATTTGTTCTTGAACGAGAGTTTCGCGGACTCTGTCTGTTGGTCCTCCACCGTCAGAGATGTGGACTGGTGCTACTGGGGGCCAACAGACTGGTTCACCTATGTTGCCCTGACAAGACGCTAAGGCATATTTGGAGTTGCCTTTTCGGGGAGTGAAATCGTATTCTCCTCCGAAGGAACCACTAAAGGTTCTTTCCAAGATGGTAGTGAGCAGGGTGTTTCCAGAACCATCAGAGCATTGTTGAACAGAGGAATAGCATAGTGAGTTCATCTGATCACTGTATTGGCAGTTTAAAGGGCAAGGTCCTGGATGGCCGTTTTGAGGGGGTATGATTTTTGGTTTGTTAATACATTTCCAAGAGAGTGTTTTGAGGCTACCTAATGAATCTTTGATATAGACAAGGTAGGCGGTTTTAGTACTGCAATCTATTGCCTGGGTATATTCTGTGCTGAAAGGGTGAGTTGAGGTATGCCCTCCTTTGCAGTCACAGGGGGAACCATATAGTTTAAGGCGGATTTTTTCAGGGTCGGGTGACGACCAACCGCCGGAGGTGAGGGGTACCAAAAGAGAGAAAAGGTAGATTGTTAGAGGGAGTTTCATTGGGATTTTATTTTGGGTTTTAAATAGGAGATATTTACTGTCTTTCTGGGTCCCAGCAGGGGCAAAAGAGTTTACCTCCTGGAACAAGTCTTGGATTTCGGCGGCACTCGTAGAGGGCAGTGGTAAAGATGATAAGCAGGATGAGAATGATGATGGCCCAGATGTACCAAAGCATTTCCGGTGGTTACTCTTCAGTCAGGTTAGGTGTTGTTTTTCTTGTGTCTGTGGATAAAAAAGAGTTTATCTCAGGGACTTCCTTCCCTGGAGGTAACTTGGTTATTATTTTTCTTTTTTGGGGGGTTTATGGGTTTTATAAGCCGTTCCGGTAACCATCGGGGTCCTTCTTCTTGTGTGTCATAAATGCACGCAGAGCCTCGTCCCCAAATGAGGACTGGGTCAGGGCCATGCCATTTGGCTGTCATGGGATCCTTCCACATGACTTTAGCATATTGGTTTTTTGTTTCTTGGTGCCATAAGCGGTCTGCGGCGGATTTTTCCTGTTTATCTAGTTGTAAAAAATTGAGTGTAAATAATGCATGGTTTAAGATATTGCGAGGAGAGCCTTTAGTGGGATAGATGTTGTTTGATTTAATTTTATTTATGGTATTTTTAAGGGTTTGATGAGCTCGTTCCACTATTCCTTGTCCTTGGGGGTTGTATGGGATACCGGTGGTGTGTTTAATGTGGAATTGATGGCAAAAGTTTTGAAATGCCTGCGAGGTATATCCTGGTCCATTATCTGTTTTGATTTTTTGAGGTTTTCCCATGACAGTGAGACACTGGAGAACATGAGCTATAACGTTTTTAGTAGCTTCTCCGCTATGTAAAGAAGCGAAGATAAATCCACTATAGGTGTCAATGGTGACATGGGCATATTTTAGGTTACCAAATTCAGGAATATGGGTAACATCCATTTGCCAAATTTCATTGGGAAGTATGCCTCTAGGGTTGACTCCTAAATGCGGGAGTGGTAAGAGGGTAACACATCCTGGGCAATCTTTTACAATTTGTCTGGCTTGTTCTCGGGTAATTTTGTATAACAGGCGGAGAGTACGGGCGTTGAGATGATGGAGAGCATGGCTCTGTCTTGCTCTGGATATAGGGTCTGAGGTGACTGAGAGTATGAGACGGGTTTTTTTGTCTGCTAGAGCATTGCCTCCAGAAAGGGGGCCAGGAAGGTCAGAGTGTGCTCTTAAATGCCCGATGTAAAAAGAGGCCTGTCTTTTTGTAATAAGGGTTTGGAGCTGAGAGAAAAGGGGGGTAGCATTGGTGGTTGGTTTAATGTAGGGGACTGTTTCTAAGAGGGGAACTGAGAATGCAATGTATGCACTGTCTGTATATAGGTTGAAAGGGGTATTAGGTAGTTTAAGGAATACTTGTAAGATGGCAAATAATTCTACAAGTTGAGCAGACTGAAAGGGGGATTGGATGAAAAATTCCTGTGAATCAATGATGTAGGCAGCGATCCCGCTAGAGGATCCATCGGTAAAAACCAAGGAGGCTTGTTTAATGGGTTCTTTGGAGGTGATTTTTGGGAATATAAAGGGGTGGAGGCGAGTAAATTGTATTAATTTGTTGGGGGGGTAATGATTATCAATTTTGCCTGTAAAGGAAGATAGGGATATAGCCCAATTATCATCATTTTGGGTGAGCCAGTTTATCTGTTCCTTTGTATAAGGGAGAATGAGCTGATCAGGGTCTCGGCCAAAATGTTGTCGGCTCTTTTCCCTCCCTAGTATTAGGATTTTTGTGACTAAGGAAGGATAAGGGATGAGAACCTTTGATGGCGAAGATGGTAGGTGGATCCATAGGAGGGGGTTGTCCTGCCACAGTACTCCGGTAGGAGTATGAGGTGTAGCACAGATGATGAGGGTAAAGGGTTTGTCATATGTTATAAATGTAATTTGTTGCTGTTGAATAGCGTTTTCTATTGTTTGGAGAGCTTTATGAGCTTTCGGGGTTAGTTTCCGGGGGGATAGGGGATTAGAATCCCCCTGAAGTATATCAAAGAGAGGTTTTAAGTCTCCGGTTGTGAGTTTAAGATAAGGTCTAAGCCAATTAATGTCTCCTAGGAATTTTTGAAAGTCATTAAGTGTCTGTAGATGGGATGTTTTTAGCTGAATTTTTTGGGTAGTGATTTTATTATTATTTAATTCGAAGCCAAGGTAATAGTAGGGGTCTTTAAGTTGTATTTTGTTGGGGGCTATTTGGAGCCCAAAAGAAGCAAGGCGATGAGTTAATTCTTGGCTACATTTGAGTACTTCGGGAGGGGAAGCTCCGGCCAGGAGAATATCATCCATATAGTGAATTATATAGATGGAGGACCACCGCGGTCGGAGGGGGTCCACAGCCTGGGCAACGAATTTTTGGCAAAGGGTCGGGCTATTAGCCATGCCCTGGGGGAGGACTTTCCATTGATAACGAGGCATAGGGCCTTGGAAGTTTATGACCGGGAGGCTAAAGGCAAATCGCTCTCTGTCTTGGGGGTGAAGAGGAATAGTGAAAAAACAGTCTTTAAGATCAATAATGATTTTAAAATATCTGGAGGGAATAGCGATAGGGGAGGGGAGCCCGGGCTGTAGGGCTCCCATAGAGAACATGGTTTTATTAATTTCTCTTAGATCCTGTAGGAGGCGCCACGCTCCAGATTTCTTTTTAATGACAAATATAGGAGTGTTCCAGGGAGAGGTGGTGGGCTCTAGGTGTCCAGCGGCTAGTTGTTCCTGTACTAACTCTGTGGCTGCTGTAAGTTTTTCTCTGTTTAAAGGCCATTGATCTACCCACACGGGGGAGTCCGATTTCCATTTTATTTTGTCTGCGTGGGGTACAGGAAAGTCAATGGCCGTCATGAAAAATTTGTATTGCCTAATCCTGAGCGATTAGTTTTTGAGTCAATTATAATGGGTTCTTTAATTCCTTGATTATGTTTACCTAATCCTTGTCCGGGGAGAAAGCCTTGTTTTAGCATCTGTTGGGTTACTAGTTCGTTGGGACTACACATAATTAGTTTTAGCTGGGATAGGATGTCCCTTCCCCATAAATTGACTGGGAGCCCGGGGATTATGTAAGGTTGGACTTGGCCTGAATTGCCTTCTTCGTCTGTCCATGTTAATATTTTTGAGCTTTGCCTGGGATTAGTGGACTGTCCGATGCCTTTAAGGTGGGTGGCTGATGCAGTAGTGGGCCAGGAATCTGGCCAACTATGGGTAGAAATAACAGTGGCATCTGCCCCTGTGTCTACTAGGCCTTCGAAGGGCTTTCCATCTAGTTTAAGGGTGAGTAGAGGCCTTTCAGGTGTTATTTGTTGAATCCAATACGTATCGGAGGAGCCAAAAGCAGAATTCATTCTGGGGTTAGAAATATGGCTCTTGGAGGAAGACTCTAAAGGGAGCAGTATGAGTTGCGCTATTCTTTGTCCTTTTAAGATAGATATGGGCCCCGATGGGGCTGATGCTAAGAGGGTGATCTGTCCTGTATAATCATTATCAATGACTCCTGGGATGATATGGAGACCTGCTAGGAAAGAACAACCGCGCCCTAGAACCAGTCCGAAGGTTCCAGGGGGCATAGGTCCATAGGTTTCAGTGGGGATGAGTTGAGTTCCTTGTTCGGGTATTAATATTGTCTGGGTGGCGGAACTGAGGTCCAGTCCTGCACTCCCTGGGGTTGCTCGGCAGAGGGAGCTAACGCCTGCGCGGGAAGAATTTGATTCTCTGTAGGGGGGACAAACCTGATAGCCCCTTGGTTGTGTCCCAAGTAGGGGGCCGGGGGCTGGCCCCTCTGGGGGTTTCCCTGATTCTGAGGGATGGGCTTGCCGTTGATGTCTGTTTGAGATCGGCATTCTTTTGCCCAATGTTTGCCTCGTTTGCATTTTGGGCAAAGTGAGGAAGGTCTATTTTGCTTGTTGGACGGGTATTCTCGGGTGGATGGACATTCCCGGGCGAAATGTCCCGGTTGTTTACAATTAAAGCAAATCTTATCTTGTTGGGATTTAGTAAAGTCCTTGAGGGCTGCCCCTATAGCCAGACCGATAGCATGTGAGGTTCCTATGCCTGCACAAAGTTTGATATAGTCAGAAAGACTGCCGCAACGGTGGGGTCTGATGGTCTCTTGACAGGATGGGTTAGCATTTTCATAAGCAAGATGTTTAATAAAGGCACTTTCTGTTTCCCCTTCTCCGACCAGGCGTTCAGCAGCATCAGTAAGGCGGCTGATAAAATCACTGTAAGGTTCATCAGGTCCTTGGCGGATTTTGGCCAGAGACATGGTAGCCGACCCCTTAGGGGGTAGGCGGCGCCAGGCTTTAAGGCCAGCATTTTGTATTTGTGCTAATAGGCCAGGGGGAAAAGCTGCCTGTGCTTCATTGGTGTCATAGGGACTGCGGCCAAGCAGTTTGTCTCGCGTCCATGAACGGGATATTTTACTTTCATTATTGCGCTGAGCTGTTTCTCGGCAGTTTTCTACAAAGTCTGTGCGCCAGAGGACATAATCTCCTCCCGAGAGGGTGGCGCGGGCCAAGAAAAACCAATCATTAGGTGTTAGCCATCGGTCACTTAAACCTTCTAATAAGGCAAGGGTAAAGGGAGCAGTGGTTCCATAATTACTAATTGCTGCCTTTAAATCTTTTAAATGTTTAAGGTTAAGGCGGCGATATTTTTGGCCTGAGTTTTGATTTGGATTTGATGGGGGGTCATCTGTGTCAGAGGTTTCTTCGTCTGAGTTTTGGTCTGGGTTATCTTGGGAGTCTGGAGATTGTTCTTGTTGGAGATTATTTTCTTCTATTTCTTCGCTAGAATTTTTGGACTGATGGCTGCGAGTGACAGGGAATGCGTGAAGCAGAGGTTTATTTTTGTTTTTAGTTTTAGCTGGTGGGGGGTTGTGATTAAGGGTAAGTGTGGTGAGCTCAGTTTCAAGGGCTTGGATTTCTTTTAAGAGGTGTATGTGTTCTCGTTTTTGTTGTAAAAGGTCCTTGAGGGAAGAGACTTCTTGGGTAAGATTTATTTTGGCTTGTCGGATAGGGTCAAAGGAGGAAGGGGCAATTTTTGAAAGGGGGGGGTATTTTGGGTTATAGGGAGGAGGATTTTGGAATGTGGGAGCAGTTAAACGCCAAGGGTTATCATTATGATAGCGTGCTGCCTCCTCGTCTAATGTTTCTTGATCTTCCGGGGGAAGACGGTCTGGGTAATTTTTATAAGAAAATGAGGGGTAGATTCCGGGATTAAGTGGTGGAGGGGGAGTTTTTGGTGGGCTGGATATTTGTTTTAATGGTTTGTTATTATCTGGTTTATTTAATGTTTCTTTAGGGGGGTCTAGGGGTTCTTCAGGGAGGTTAATAATAACCGAAGGGCATGTGGAGGGGGGGCGGGAGTTTTCTTTAAGAATTTCCTCCCCCGTTTTAATAACTTCCTGAACGTCAGGGTCATGTGAGTGGATTTTCAGCATGTCATTAATTAAATTCCAATAGGAAAAAGTAGTTACAGGAATCTTTTCAGGGCCAAAGACTCGATAAAAATCTTGTAAAGCATCTCCTACTCTAGCCCATCGTCTATGATTGATGGTTCCTTCTAGGGGGAACCAGGGAAGGGTATCATGGATAAAGTCAAAAAATTTCTTGAGATCCTTCTTTTTAACCCTTACTCCTCGCGTCCTGAGGGATTGCTTGAGGCTATCAAGGAACATTTCATGACTACTCAGTGAATTCCCCATTCTTGGTCGGCTGGATGGCTTTTTAGGTAATTATGCTCTCCCACGTAAGCCTCCGGGCTGTATAAACCCCGCGCCAGGTCAGCCTGACTTTTTTCGCCTACTGTGAAATCAAAGCGGAACTCTCACTTTTCAATATTGCTCTTTACTCCCTTGCTTGCGTGAAACAGTCGGTAGGTATAACCCGCCTACTCGGACCCTCATAGACGAGGAAGAACCCTGATGTCCCCCGTCCCTTAGGAACGGGGGAGGTGAACTCCTCGTGGTTGAGTCTATGAGGTGAACGACCTTTTGTTCATAGCAAGCTCAAGGTTTGGAGAGCAAATCTACTCAGTGAGGAATTCACGACAGAGAAATCAAGCAGGGATACTAGGCCAGGTGATTCAGAGTTGTCACTACCGAGACTGGGTACCCTTCACTCTTCCCCAGTACGGTGAGGTGACTGCTTATTAGTGGGCTAGAGGAATTGACCCGAAAAGCCAATAATAACAGCCGAGCAAAGAGGGGTGAAATGCCCGAAAATGCTTGTTTGTAAAATTATCCACTTACCTCACTCCGATCTGACTCGCGGCGGGTGCGCGGCGATCTAGGGGGGAATGCAATCCGAAGGTGCGAGATCAGGGGGAATGCAATCCGAAGGGTCGCCTGGCCAGGCCTTTTCAGTGGATGTTCCCGTCGGAGGGTCTCTAGACCACGTTGGGCGCCATCTTTGCCCCGACCCGCGGGGCAACAACGCAGACACCAGAGACGAACCTAAGAGAACTAGACAAACAAGGGACGCGAAGAATGGAGGCAAGACAAATGGGTTCTGATCAAGCCTCAAATTTTTATTCTTACAACGGTGCCTTATATCCAAGTCAGGGAGTGGGAGGTGGGGCGCGGGGAGTGAACTGTGGACCTATCAGTGCTTGCCAGCAGGGGCTGCAGGCAGGGAAGGGGGTATGAGGAAGTAGCCGTGGGTGCAGGTGGTTTCTAGAAGGGGAGATGTCTAGGAGGGATGGGGGCTGAGCGGGTCATGTGGGTTTAGGTAATTGACTAGGGTCGTGAGGGGTGCTGACTTATAGATAAAGGATGTGATGGTTGGAGGGCAGGTGTGGTGGTTAGAGGGTAGTTATGCGAAGAATGCTTTGTCCTTAGGCATGAGGAAGTAGGCCTATGGTGAGGACCAGTTTTCCATGAGGTTCTGTTTCATTAGCTTACTGAAATAATGTTAGAATTAATTTGTCATTGACTCTTGGCTCCTGACACTAAGTATCTACTACCACTTAAAAGAATGTCATAACCGCTTGGCCATAGCTCAGTGGTTGAGCATGACTTATGAATCAGGAGGTGACAGTTCGATTCCCAGCAGGGTACAAGCCCCGATTGCGGGCTTGATCGCCAGTGTGGGCTGTAGAGGAGACAGCCGATCAATGGTTTTCTCTCATCATCAATGTTTCTGTCTGTCTGTCTCTCTCTCCCATCCTACCTGAAATCAATAAAAATATATTTTTTAAATGTCATAAACAAACTGTTTGAATGTCCTCTAATACCTGCAAAATAACTAGAAATCTAATATGAGCCTTTACTTCTTATGGCCTTTCAGTGGCTTGTGGTTTGAACTAGACTGACTTAGCATCTGCATTGAAAAGAGTTTCTTTCTTTTTTAATTTTTTTTTCAAATTTTCTGCAAATCATAGGGTTAGTAATCTAATTGAACCTGGTAGAACTAGTTGGTCATCCGTAAACCAAACAGGGACGTGTGCTTAGTCCTGCATTGTTGAATATGGACAGGGCTAATGTGTTCTAACTAGGCAGACCAGTCACATGCTCACAAATGGAGTAAAGCAGGGGAGGTGTGGTCCCTAAGAAAGAAGGAAAGAGAAGGGGTCTCTTACCAGTAAAAATGGCAAAGTCCCTAGGTAGGTAAAAGTAACCACTGTCCACAACAGGAACTTCTGCATATGCCATCATTGATGATCTTCCCAGCAACTTTCTGAAATAGGCAGATATATCATGTATTCTTGCTTAACAGATACAGATCTGTGAATAAACCATTCCCAAAGTCCCAGGTGGTAAAAGGCAGAGCTTGGACTAGATTTGATATTTTAAGCAGCTAATTCCACTTGGCTTAGATAAATGGCTGCATTATTATTATTATTATTATTATTATTATTATTTTATTATTATTTTTTTTACATTTCTCAATTTTCCCACAATTGTTTCCTGACCCCTTTTGGTAACTAGCTTCCCAGTTAGGCAGAGATTTCCAGAGACTCTGATGACTCTAACCAAGACAGTTTCCACAACTTTGTCAGCGAGAAGCTCCAGAAACCTAACATTTTCTGTCTCATGAAACTTTGTTGATCTTCCACACATTTACTCTTTCCTATCTCCAACTTTAGCCCAGGATATTCTCTCTCATTCGGATGACGCCTGCTTATTTGTCTAGTTGCTATTCATTTTTGTAGGTAGGTTGCTCTTTCTTCTTGCACAGTCTTTCTTATCCCCCCCGGACAGATACCCACCCCATCCTCCTCTCCGCAGGCCTCTGGCTTAGCATTTATCACATTCTGTTGACATTTTCTTTCTCCAGCAGGCACTGAGTTTCTTGTTAATAACAAGGGACTGTCACTTGCTTTTCACTGAATCGCCAGGGTCCATGCAATGCCTGGTCCATAGGGGGTCCTTAGATCATCAGAAAATATTTATTGAATAAATAAAAGACTAAAGATAATAAGTAGTATGCCAGAAAAATGAGATGATAAATAAATTAGGAAAAAAAACTTTAAAGGAGGTAGAGAAGGATTGGCCTGATAAAACAGGTTCATGAAAAGGCGACTGGTTGATAAAATCTGGGGCACAGTGATCTAAATACCAGATAAAGTGCAAAGGACAAACAGGTAGTTGCCACTAGCTAGAGAAAGAAAAAGAGAGAAAGAAAAGGAAAGAAAGAAAGACTCATATAACATTTAAAATTTTTTAACAATCAAATGGGTTATCCATTTAGAATTTGTCAGGCAAAAAGCTATCATCAGAAGCTTTTACATTTTCCTCAGTAAAAGGCTCACTTATCTTACAAATAATGACAGCCTTTGTTTCAATAGCACTCTAACGTTTAAAAAGCTCTTTGGCTATAGAGTCTAATTCTGTCATTTAGATAACATATGCTGAGGGCCTGTGAGAGACAATACATGAAGTATAGAGGCAAATAAGACTGTCCCTGCCTTCAGAAAGCTCATGGGCTAGTGACACAGACAGAGGTAACGTGTAACATCAGGAAAAAAGCGTTATTGAAGTGGTTATGTACTCAGAATGTGGCCCAAAGGAAGTGACCAACACAATTTGCAGAGGAGAGCAGAAGCTTCGTGGTGGGGGTTGGCGGGCATGGGGGTGTTGTAGGAATTGAAGAGCTTGGTAGATAAAGAAGAGAAAAAAAGGATATTCTAGACCCGTGGTCGGCAAACTGCGGCTTGTGAGCCACATGCGGCTCTTTGGCCCCTTGAGTGTGGCTCTTCCACAAAATACCATGGCCTGGGCGAGTCTATTTTGAAGAAGTGGTGTTAGAAGAAGTTTAAGTTTAAAAAATTTGGCTCTCAAAAGAAATTTCAATCATTGTACTGTTGATATTTGGCTCTGTTGACTAATGAGTCTGCCGACCACTGTTCTAGACAAAGAAACGCATCCATAAGGGCAAAAATTGTTGAAATGATGGGAATGTGTTCATAGAACAATAGGAAATGAATGTGGCTACAAATTTGATACTCACCTTCTCCAGAGGTACCATTTTGTCCTCTCCTCTTTTTTTAAAAAAAATATATTTTTATTGATTTCAGAGAGGAAGGGAGAGAGAGAGAGATAGAAACATCAATGATGAGAGAAAATCATTGATCAGCTGCCTCCTGCACACCCCACAGTGGGGATTGAGCCTGCAACCTGGGCACGTGCCTTGACCAAGAATAGAACAGTGACCTCCTGGTTCATAGGTTGATGCTCAACTACTGAGCCACACTGGCTGAGCGTTGTCCTCTCCTCTTGATCCTGGAAGCCTTCTAATCAATTGAATGCAGAAATGTGACACTGAGTGACTTCCGAGGCTAGGTCAGGAAAGTGAATGCAGCTTCTCCCTTTTTGCTGCATGGAGCCCTGAGCTCTAAAGAGTCCATCTCCTTGGATATTCTCATGCTGAGGAAGCCATGTATAGGCATTTAGTTGATAGCCATGCTGAGCCTCCACCAGACAGCCATCTCGTCAGAGAGCCTTCTTGGATACCCAGCTCGGTCGAGCCTGTAGATGTCTACAGCCCCAGCCGACATCTCACTGCAACTACATGAGAGACCCCCAAGCAAGAGCTGCCCAGCTGAGCTCTCCCTGGATTCCTGACCTCCACTAGATCACAACCAAAATATGATGGCAGTTTTATGTCATTAAATTTTTGAGCCTGGAGTATGAGAGATGTTCTGGAGGGTAGGGGTTATAAAATGGATGTCATTCATAACAGCCTGGCATTTCTTTCCTCTTATTTTGATGCTAACAGTCTGATTTTGTGTTGGTAACACTATTCTTAAGTCGTGTAGTTCAGGTGGTGTCCATCCTACCCCCAAATGCCTGGAAATAAAAATGATTGTGGCTATAAATTTGGTATTCCTCCTAGCTACAGTGTTTAGTAAAGGGTTGGGAAGATGACCCAAAGCTGACCATTGTGGTTTTGCCTTGTGACTTTTGTTGAAATTAGTGAGAAAAAGATACTCTCTTAGGGAGTTGTTAATAAGCACTAAGTAACCCTGAAACAAATTTGTTATTAAGCGGGGAGAGCCTTATCATGAATAAAGGCACTATAGAGGAAAGCAAAGCGAGGATGGAGAGAAAGAGCTTCCTACTGAACCTGTTGGAGCCTTTGGACTCCTGTGTACTTGGTCTGCTCCAGGCTTTTTTTAGTTT
Organism: Cnephaeus nilssonii; assembly: GCF_951640355.1. Classification (NCBI taxonomy): domain Eukaryota; kingdom Metazoa; phylum Chordata; class Mammalia; order Chiroptera; family Vespertilionidae; genus Cnephaeus; species Cnephaeus nilssonii. The sequence continues at coordinate 85,786,400 of NC_137076.1, read as the reverse complement.
CACAATCCGTACAATCTCCTTTTCAATTAAGCTTCTAGGAAAGGTATTTCTGTCGATTGCATTGGAAAAATTCCTAACTATTGTAGGTAGATTAGATCAAAGTCTTGAAGAACTTAGGACCCTAGACTGGCAAATATGTACTCATATAATACTTTTAATCAGGATCAAGATGATGAGAAATACACTTTAGTAAGATAACCATGCCTGGCTGGTGTGGCTCAGTGTTTGAGCATTGACCTATGAACCAGAAGGTCACGGTTCAATTCCCAGTCAGGGCACATGCCCAGGTTGTGAACTCGATCCCCAGTGGGGGGCGTGCAGGAGGCAGCCAATCAATGATTCTCTTTCATTATTGATTTTTCTCTCCCTCTGTCCCGCTCCCTTCATCTCTGAAATAAATGAAAATAGTGTTGTGTTTTTTTAAAAAAAAGATACCAGCTGCCATGAGAAGAAAGGATTGATGGTGGTGCTAGACTAGGAAGGGACATGGGTTAGGAGGACTTAGCATTAGCGTAGGGAGAAGATTGATGCTGAATTAACACAGTTGACAGGAGTGGAGACAAGGAGTTTGGAGAGACAGATTGACTGTTGGGGATAAAGAAAAGAGAAAAACCAAGGATGGCTTTTAGATTTCTGACTGATATATAGTCTGGATGGTGTACCATTAAGGAAATAATATTATCTCAATTTTTAAAAAGATTTTAACCCAAGGACATAGACAATAGGGTGGTGGAGGCCTGCAGTCAGAGGTGGAGGTGGGCTATAAAGGTCAGTGGGGGAAAAAAGGAGACATATGTAATACTTTCCACAATATTTTTTAAAACATGTTTTTATTGATTTTTAGAGAGAGAGGAAGGGAGAGGAGGAGAGAGGGAGAAACATTAACGTGAGAGTGGAACATTGACCGCTGCCTCCTGCTCGCCCCCTACCTGGGATCAAGCCTGCTGCCCAGGCATGTGTCCTGACTGGGAGTCGAAGCAGCAACCTTTCAGTGCGTGGGATGAAGCTCCAGCCAGCTGAGCCACATGGGCCAGGGCTATTAGCTCCATTTTATGTCTGAGGACACTAAGGCTCTGAGAAGTTCAATGACCTGCCCGAGGTTATGTACCTAGTAAGAGACAGAGCCAATCAGGCCTTCGGACTTCAAGGTGGCTGCTGTGTCTGTTGGACCAAGCCACTTCCTTTGCTCAGGTGCCATGGGCATTGCATTCCTAGGAAATAAACGAAGCACCCACGGCTGCTGGTTTTAATGATTTATTCTGCGCCCCTTGCAGGGTGTGTGTTGCTCAGAAACAGAACTTCAGCAGGGCCCTCCTAGCACGCAGGCTGCCGTGGCTGACTTTCCGCTGTTTGTGAAAGTTACAGACGATACTGGTTCCAGCCTTTCTGCATGCCAAAGTCTGAAGCTCATTACAGACACAGAAGCGTGAAGGGAGAGAAAATCATTCCCCAAGATGGACTATTGATTTGTACCAAAGACCAAAGGAGTGTGACTTTCCAATAGGTCCAGTGGCGGAGGAGACAGGCGAGGAGTAAGGGGGAGTTTGAGTGAGAGTAAAGGGCTCGTTAGGAAGAGAAAATTAGAAAAAGATTTGGTTTAAAGACAGGTATGGAGAGAAGGTTTTGAACTTTATGAGGAGGGCATTGGAGAAAGAGAGGAAGCAAGCTGGTTCTAACACTTTTCTTCTCTTCTTCTGGGGGCGGAGCTCAGGCCCACCTGCCTTGAGCTGGCTTCACACCTGACTGGGAAGCTGGCAGTATGGAGGTTAGAGATCAGTCTCTAGACTTGAACTTGACATTAATTCACATTTGTATCTAACCCAGAAAAATAACATGCTACTTTTATGTATATGTCTAGTATAACATTTGATTCTTAACTTTTTTGAGGAATTTATGAATTTGAGGTCGTAAGTTGATTTACAAAATGACCAATTAGTAAAGATGTGTTTTTACAGTTGAAGCAGCTGAACCCTGAATTGTCTGGAAGGCTCTAAAGTAAGAAACACGCATTGGCAGTAAGGGGGAAACTGGACACCCATCATTCGAACCTCACTGAATTTTATGTCTAGCTCTTTGGTGTGCAGGAGGATGAGGACATTTCCAGAATTCCATTCTTATTGGGTTCTGGGTATAGAACAGCTTGGGTTCAAGTTTGCCACAATTAGTGTGTGACCTTGCAAAAGTCACATAAATAATCTGTGCCTCAATTTCCTCACCTGTAAAATGGGGATACTGATAGTAATTTGTTTGTAGACCATGTGTGAGAATTCAATGCAGTCATTTTGTGATTCGCTGAGACTAGTATTTGGCATTGAATACCTATGTGCTCAGTAAGTATTAGGTCACCTTTAGAATTACTGTCTCAGAAAGAGAACTGAGCTTTAGCGTAAGCCTGTGTGAAACCCCCTGCTGATTGTATTGATTACCTGCTTTCTGCTTCCCTGCAGAACATTTGAAATGAAAAGAGGTGAGTTATGGAGGGCTCTTGTCTTCAAAGCAGCAAAGAGGGGAAAGCTGACATCAGAGGGCGACCTTTAGGGGGTGAGACCCCACAGCAGAGGGGGTAGGATGGCCACCATTGAGAACATAGACTTGGGTCATAGAGGTGGGCCTTTTCCAGTGGAAAAGCGACCCCATGCGAGTTAAATGTCAATCTCAGAGGCAGTAGTCTACTCTCTGCCCCTTTCACTTCTGATATGTAGAGAGCCACTTGCAATATCTCTTGAACTAGTGGCATTTCAGCCTCTTTTGTTGATTTATTTAAATAAACTTTGTTGTTCCCCTGGCCAGTGTGGCTCAGCGGGTTGGCTGTCATCCTGTGACCCAAAGGTTGCCGCTTCAGTTCCCTGTCAGGGCACATGCCCAGGTTGTGGGTTCAATCCCCATTAGGGGACATGCCAGAGGCAGCCGATGGATGTTTCACTCTCACATCGATTTTTTTTCTCTCTCTCTCTCCCTTCCTTCCTCTCTCTCTAAAAATCAATTTAGAGATCTTAAAAAAAAAAAATCAACCTTGTTGTAGAGGAATTGTTTTACAGAAATGTTGCCAAGATGGTAGAGAGACTTTCTGTTCACCCTGCCCCCGGCTTCCCCTGTGCTAACATTTGCCTTTAGCAGGGCACCTTGGTCACAGCTAATGCACCGATATTGATATGCTATTGTTACTAATTTAATGTCACACTCTATTTGGATTTCATTAGTTTCTCTCTAATGTCCTTTTCTGCGCCAGGATCCCATTCAGGACGCGACGTTACACTTAGTTGCCCTGTCTCTGTAGGTTCCTCTGGTCTGTGACTGTTTCTCAGACTGTCCTTGTTTGTGATGACTTGACAGTTTGGGGGAGTATTATTTTGGTATTTGGTTCAATGTCCCTCTTACTGAGATTTGTCTGATGATTCACTCCTGGTTAGACTGGAGGAATTTGGGGAGGAATGCCACAGAGGAAGGAGCCATTTTCATCACATCATATCGCAGGTACCTGCTATCAACATCACTTACCACTGTTGATGTCGACCTTGATCACCTGGCTGAGACAGTGTCAAGTTCTCCTTGTAAGGTTGCTCTTTCCCTCACCCCCTTTCATACAGTCTTCTTTGCAAGGGAGTCACTGAGTGTAACCTACACATAAGAAGGGGGAAAACAGCTTTTGCAGTAAGACGGCAATAATATCAACAACAACAATAGTAATATTTGTAAACATGAATTCAGGGCGCATTATATGCTAATGGTTATGGTAAATCCTTCTTACATATTCACTCATTTCATCCTTACAACAGGCGTGAGGAGAAGCCATGGCTCAGAGACGTGACCTGGCCCGTGTCTCCCAATGTCACCCAGCTCGTTATTGCAAGAGCTTATTCTAAAATGCGGGTCTCACCCTAACCGGTTTGGCTCAGTGGATAGAGCGTCGGCCTGTGGACTGAAGGGTCCCAGGTTCGATTCTGGTCAAGGACAAGTACCTTGGTTGCGGGCACATCCCCAGTAGGAGGTGTGCAGGAGGCAGCTGATTTATGTTTCTCTCTCATTGATGTTTCTAACTCTCTCTCCCTCTCCCTTCCTCTCTGTAAAAAATCAATAAAATATATTTAAAAAATAAATTAAAATGCGGGTCTCCTTGATTGGCTCCATGGTGCCCATTAGTAGGATTTCTAGATGGGTTACTTTGATCCATACAGTCTGATGTTTTTTTACCCGATGAATCAGAGTCTGATACAGTGTCAGTAACTAGGTCTTACTCTTACTAGGTTTCTGCGTGAGTTTGGTGTGTGTCCCTGTCTACTCTCCAGGCCTAGGGTGTTCATGATGAGGCCTCTCAGATATGAAAGGGTGAGCCTTGCTCCTTCCCTCCTCCCTGCTCCACGGGGCCCTTCAACTTAACTTGGAATGACCTTGACCTTGTCTTTCAGTCAGGCTGTTTACAAAGGCCCATCCCACCCTTCCATCAGCATACAATTTGTAGCGCTATCTTTTGTCAGCTTTTATCTTTCTAATATCTCTGGTTGTTCTTTTTTGTTGTTTTGTTTTGACTATGAGGGAACATCGATTAAAGCTGGAGACAGTAAAACAAGAAAGGGCTTAGTAGAGAAGTAATAGGAGAGCGTAGTCTGATCTTTCTGGGGAGTCAGAGGAAGGGGGGGCCTTGGAAACAGGTTCAGGGGGCTAACCGTGGATGAGCTGCCACTGCCCATTGCAAGTCTCGTGGGGTCCCTTAGAGTTTAGGAGATGCACGCCTGTGTGGGGGAAGCGGGAGAAGAGGAGGGGAAACGGAATGGCAGGGGCCGCTCCTCGGAGGGAGAGCGTGTGCGGGGTTCTTCATCTCCAGCTTTATCTCTGATGTTCTTGTGCAGAAAGGAGTATTTGGCAGCTCTTCTTAAAAACAAAATAAACCAACAACAAACAAAACTAGCTGCCTTTCATCAAGAATGTCTATTCTATTTAGTTCTGGAATCCCTTGAGAGAAAAGAAATCGGTTTTTTCCCTGTGAAAACGCTTCAGTGGACTTCCTTGGAGACAAATCTTTGGGCACTATTGATGACCCTGGTTATCTTGTGTTTTAATTTTCTGTTCCCCTCATGTGCATGGGTAACTGAGAAGCAACGGCGGCCTTCACTGAGGCAGACAATCTCTCCCTGGAGAACAATGATCCCGCCTGTCCCAGGTCACCTACGGCAGGTTCATCATCTCTCGGCGCCTCAAATGACACATGAGCTGAAACACCCTCAGTGTGTTTTCGTTATAAAACCTAAACTGGTGCTGACTGTGGAGATGGCCAGGCAAACAGTGAATAAAAAAATAGCTTGGACTGTGGGCCTAGACAGCTATTTTCTCGTCGCAGCCCCTGGCTCACTCTGGGACCATAGTGAAGCCACCCCGGTTTCTGGGCCTGTCAGGTGTGACTCCTGCCCCCTTCCTGGGAGAGACGTGCCACAAGGAATGGAACCACGCGTCTCAGGCACGCCTGGCCCTTTGGAGTATCAACGCCACGGAGATGGGAGTATCGCTTGCTGCTGTGTTCCATACTTTCAGTTATAGGGCAGATGTTTAAAAAGCAAAAACAACACTTGGGGAGATAACGAGATGCCCTCCCTGGGGACAAAAAGGGGGAGCTTCATCAATAGCCTTAGCTTCCTCTTGACCATCACAGTTCGTTTATTTATTAGAATTTTGTTTACAGGTCTGACCTGGGTTATGGCATCTTGTGTTTCTCAGCAAAACATAACAGGCTTGAAAATGAGCGAGGAAGCTCTGTGATGAGGAGAGGCCACAATGGGAGCTCCCAGTCACGCTGGGAAATCAGCGCTGCCCAGCCCAAACTGCCCTTAATCTGCAGCTACCAGAAGTACAAGCTCCAGTTTCTAGGGAAGTTAATGTTTAATGATAAGCAAAATATGAAAGAGTAGTTCAGGATGCACTAAATACTTCACAGAGGCTCGTTTTTCCCTTTTGTTTCAGAGGGAGCCACTGAAGCCTGATTAACTAACCTCCCATCTCCCAAGGCCTCTCTCATTCCCAAATTTTTCAATCATTGATTGAAAGGAAGATCATGTTGGCTATTCTTTGGTTTCTGTTTTAGCCAGCTCATGTATCCCAGGTGTGTGAATACGCGCCTACAGACTACTCATGTATACTAATACTAGGTAATGCACGATGATGTCACACTGGGACAGCTCACATGCTTCCCATGACTAAATTGTTATTGTGTGAGCATCCCAAAAGCCTTGAGAGAAAATGCACAGAGTAAGGGAGCAGAGTTGGGGAAGTTAGAGAAAGGGAAAGAAAGGAAACACTGCTTTGGAACACAGGGATCAGGTTTCGAATCATAACCCCTGGAGGGTTTTAGAACACGTACTTTGATTTTGTTGTTCTATACAGCCTACTCTTTAGCCATTGAATAGTGCATCTCAAATGCCCATGCAAAGCCCACTTGTCATAGATGGAAAACTCGGAGGAAAAATGACTTGCACAAGGTCTAACGAGTCATCGGATCTCAGGGCAGATCATGGTTTTCAGGGTGAGTAGTGCCGAGTGAGGCGGCTCCTGAATCAGCAGTGCAATCTCAGGCAATGAGCTCGCCCTGGGACAAGGATGCCATCTACTGGGCATGCCCAGTGCACCGAGCATGGGCTTTTACAGTGAGGATGTGCATTTGGACCCTGGCTTTGCCACTTCCTAGCAGCAGCCCTGATAGGTTGCCAGCGTTCTCTGAACTTCTGATGGATAATAAGGCCAACCCTGCAGGGATACTGTAAGGGGCTACAATCAACGGTGACTTGCAAGGACAATCACATATAGATTCTCTCTTGGGTTTTCATCGGTTGATGCAGTATGAAATCTAAGGGGCAGACTTGGATTACTGCACGTTTCAATGGACATTTTAGAAGCTAGCAAGCATGTCAAACTCACGGCCCACGGGCCGCATGCCTCGTTTATTTGGCTCATGTTAGCCTTGGAGTTTGACATGCTTGAGCTACGGGGAGAACGTAAGAGGAGAGACCAGCAATAAGGCAGGCAAGTAGAGAAAATTGGACGAGAAGACTGAAATGTTTGATAGTGGACTTAATTTAAATTCTGCTGTATGAAATAGGGAGTAATACTCTTCTCTGTTCTATATAAAACCTTTATAAAAACCCCATTAATTACCAATGCATTTGCAAGTGTGTGTGTGTGTGTGTGTGTGTGTGTGTGTGTAATAGTAAGGGAGGCAGAACAGGACTCCAGGCAGGCACGAGGAGAGAGGAGTCAGGACAAGGGAAGCCTGTCCACAGCGTGTATAATATGTGTGATGGCTCTGACACAGAGCAGGCGCACAGGAAATATTAGCCAATATTACCATCCTATTCAATGTGTGGTCCTGAATCGAGAACTGTTCAGTGACTGCAGAAGTTCTATGCCTATCTTTTAAATAAATTTGGACTATATGTAGCAAGTTTACCATGTGCCTGGTACTGTGTTACACACAATAGTGGAGATGGAGTCACATGTGCTTTTACATCTATCTCCATGGTCAGACTCTTATACACAAGCCTAAATTGACAGCCTGGGTATGGAGAGACTTATACAGCCAAGGGGAGGTAATGAGAACCCAGTAGGGGTGTTAATAGCTATGGTGTCTCAGGCAGAGAGGACTCCGTAGTGGCTATTATCCTCAGTCACGTTGGGCAGCCTTCTGAAGGCTCCGCATCTCACCTGGTAAAGCCAAAAAGTCCTTTCCATTCAACACAGCTCTATGGGCCTGGCCCTTTTTTTTCTTTTTCTTTCTTTTTTTTTTTAATCGTATTGCTTTTAGAGAGGAAGGGAGAGGAATAGAGATAGAAACATCAATGATGCGAGAATCATTGATCAGCTGCCTCCTGCACGTCCCCTACTGGGGATTGAGCCCGCAACCCAGGCATGTGCCCTTGGCCAGAATCGAACCTGGGATGCTTCAGTCCGCAGGCCAATGCTCTATCCACTGAGCCATACCGGCTAGGGCTGGCCTCGCCCTTTATCGCCTACCCATGTCCCACTGTTCTGTTTTCAAAGTAAAAACAGAGTAAACCCATATTACCTCTGCCTCAGGACCTTTGCACTTGCTGCCCGGTGCATGGAACACCTTTCCCTCTATATCTGATCAACTCACTCTCTCACTTCCTTCGGAATCTGCTCAAATGTCATCTTCTCAGAGAGCCCTTTCTTGACCACTATCTAAAAGAGCAACCTGGCCCTTATCGCTCTGCACCTTAACCTGCAAATCTTCTTCACAATGTTTATCCCTTCCCCATGCATGATTTGCTTGCTTGTGTTTTTGTCTGCCCTCCTCACCAGGATGAAAGCCCTGTGTGAACAAAAAGTCTTCCTTTTGCTGCTGAATTACTAGCTTCCAGAACAATGCCACACAAATGTTTCGACCACATTCCACAGCAACACCCTGAACCTGCAATCAAAGGCTTATGTAAAACTGAGAAAGGTTTCATGAAACAATACCCTTACTACCTGTGGTGCACTGTGGTATTTTCTATTCTATTTAATTCCTTTTTTTTTTTAAGTGTTGGCCATGACCCACTTATGGGTTACAAACCACAGACCTAAGACAATTCCTGGAATATATTAGGCACTCAAACACTAGAGGCTGAAGTTTTGTAAAAATGATTATACACTACTAGTTCCCAGTAGTGAAGCCATTCTTCAATGCAAAGAGGCAGGATATGGCTGTGTTTGGCCAGGTTTGGGGATAATAGTCACCCCAAGTCTGGTTGGCACAGAGCAATCTTTTAGGGGAAACCCCAGATATATTGGAAATATGACTTGAGCCCCGGTTGTCTAATATCAGACAGATAAAAAGAGCTCTTTTATCAACTCCCACATTAGTAACAGCGGGTTTCTGCATAAAGGCTTAAATTCACAGACATTGGAAGGTTTGACAGAGTTTATTTCTTATTTTCTCTTTATCAGCAGGTCCAAAATAATGGTAGAAAGTCAGCTGCATAAAATAGTCTTTCATTAGAAGAAGGCTATTTTTGTTCCAGTTGCTAGAAAACAAAAGGACAAACAAACCAAGAAAACTCCTTTTAAAAGAAGGTACCAATTATAGCTTAAATTAGTAAATTGACTAATTAATATGGAGTGAGTGCTTGTTAATTCCATAGCTTAATAATGGTACTATATTAAATAAATTTTTAAATACTCTTTACTATAAATAAGGACAACTATTTAATAATGTCCTCTGAGAAATAAAGGAAATACTATCACATTAATTGGCTACATTGATTGCAAACCTTTTATTCTAAATTCAGAGACATTTAAAATGTGAAAAAAGTATATCATCATATGGAGGAAATGTGGTAACTAACATTTATTGAGCACATGTCAGGCAGTGTGTTTGGAGCTTTATATAGTTTAATCTTTCTACAATATTGTGGGACAAATAATTGATTAGGAATGTTTTGGCTGCAAATAGTAGGCTGAATCACATAAAACTGCTCATTTGATAACTTAAACATCCTTGACTATTGATAATTTCTTATGGTTGCACATACTCACAGAACACTTGGCCTCAGTATCTTCAATATATTCTATTTTTCTTTTTCTTTTTTTTTTCTTTCTTTTTCTATTTTTCTTAGATAACTAGAAATTAAGAGATTAGTAGCTACTACTTTTGGGTCAAAAGCTCACTATCAAGACAAGCATCTCAGTGATTATCTTGTTCTGACTCTCGTGTTAATGTCCTAATGGGCACAAGATGGCAGCTTCTGCTCCTGCCATTACATCCTCATTTAAAGCAAGAAGAATGAAGGGAGGAGGGCAGTCATAATTTTTTTGAGTGGGGGGTTTACATGGAATTCCACAGAAGATTTCTACTTTTATCCCGCACGTCAGAAATCTAACTTCATCTCCCATGGCTAGCCAACCCTAGCTGCGAAAGAAACTGGAAGACTAATTCACTTTTCTGCCTCAAATAGATATGAGCAAGGAACTTTTTATTTATTTTTGAAATAAAAGTTTTATTAGACAGCCAACTTATTGATCATGGTAAATACTCTTTTTATAATCCCCTTTGGAGGTGAAGAAATGGAGGCCTTAGAATGGAAGTGCCATTCGTGTGCAGTCACATACACAGTAATGGCAGGGCTGGTGTTGGCTGGTGTGTTCTGCCTCTCGAGCCTGGCCTGTTCATTGCTGCAGGGCACTATATAATTTCACCAACGATTACCATTTACTCAAGTTTTTAAAGTCATAAAACCTTAATAGAAGCGTATTGTGTAGTCATTTCCATCTTAAAGGTAGCCCCTCAAGAAAATGAATAACATTGATTTGCTGATTAAGTTTTCCTCGCCTGTCCATCCTTCCCTAATGGAGCTTAAAAGTAGGGAAATATTCAGAGGTGTATAGATGGTGAGAGAAACCAAATCATAATCAAAGATGTGGAGGGAATTGTTACCTGACTAAAGGGGTCCATCTGCCTGCCCGCATCAGAGCCCAATAAAACACAAACAGGAGCTTGTAGCAAAGAAAGTAAGGGTTTACTTTGAGGCCGTGGCCCACCCCGGGAGAGAGGTGAGCTAATGCTAAAGGCCTGGCTCCCCAGTGGCTTCCAGGGGAGGATTATAAAGGGAAAAGTCATTAATCAAACTGACCAAGGGAGTTAGGGTTGTATCAGGGTCATAGTCTCTACTGATTGGTCAGCGCTAGGGCAGGGGGTCATTGGTCATTGCATCTGGTCCTGATGCCAGCCATGGTGTTGCTTCATCTGTTTTGGCCACTTTTCTGGGCCTGGAGCTGAAACACAGATGAGGCCTAGGTGTCATTTCTGGTTTGACTAGAACTCTGTCCCTGGGGTCCACAGACCTGAGACTTTGTTCCTAAGATTATTTGATGCCGAGCAGAACTTCATTGTCTTGAGGGTTTAATGATTAAGATAGTGGAGGCAGGTGAGTCAGTGTGTTGGATGAAGCCTGTGTGAATCAAAAGGAAATAAAGGAGAAGAGGTCATATTAAAGAAATGAAGCTTCTGTGTGGTTACACAGGCGAGAAGAGAGGGAAGAAGAGGAAGAGGGAGGAAGAGGGAAAAGAGGCAGCCAGGCCTAAAAGCAGTTATTAATTGAATGAAAACCTGTGTTGGCCCAGAATAATTGGCAAAATTTTCATGTCTATTTTGGAGATAACTTCTTCCCAGTTATATAGTAATTGGGACCTGGGAGCAGTGACTAATGTTCATTTGATCCACAGGCCTGTGTTCAGGTCTTTGTGTAACATCTGGCAAGTAAGCATTGGATTGGCCTAGCCTGGACAGGACATCCTCCAAAATTGTACAATTTGGGAAGCATTATAGCTATCTCCAAAATAGACTTGATAAGTAATTAGCAGAAGGAGGGCTGGCCACTGGGCAGATTGGCCACATGATCTGAATCTGGTTCCTGGTTGGTCCATTTTGGTTCCTCAATAAGAACAAAAACTTCCATTTATTGAGCACCTACTATGTGCCAGAAATTTTCTGGGATACACTAAGCCCATTTGCCTGTAATCTTCACCAATGAGGTGTTTACTGTCCACATTTTTCAGAGGAGCCAATGAGGTTAATTTACATGAGAAGCCTATGAGGAATTAATCAGCAAGTCATTTCTTGGCAGCTCTGAACACGCCTCTGTGTCCCGTGCTCCCATCCTTCCTCCTGGAAAGTCCTCTTTTAATTGTTTATGTGCTTTTCTTTGTGGGTGTTGTGCAATTAGACCATCAGGGTAGCATTTCTTGGGAAAATTTATGACGTAATTTCCTCAAGGAGTAAAGTCATTGACACAAACTCTAATGCCTCTTTGTTCCCCCATCTATCTCTAAAAACCTGCAGTGTCTGTACTTGCACAGACATATTACCATTCCAATTTCCACACCATGTAATTCAATAAAGCCAACAATAATAGCAGCTCTGTGAGGCAGGGGATAAGTAGAAATTTTATTATTTAGTCCTGGAGTAAAGATCTATTAACACTAAAATCCAGTCAAATTGACATTCAAATGCAATAACTTAACACAGCATTTTAATAATTCACACCAAGTTCTCAGGTGCTTTGTCCATGAGAGTAATTAACATCCTCTGCATCTGTGCACTTGGCAATCATCTCCCTCAGCCTTCTGATATGAATTTTGAAAATACATTCCCTACAGCTCCTTGCCAACACAGGGCTGTAAAACGCATCAGTAGAATTTTAAGCCTTGGGTTAATATTAGCATCAGCCTCTCTGGATGCTACTTACCTCTTGGGCTAATCACAAAGGTATTGCTCTATGTTGTTTCCACGAGTCTTAAGAAAAAAAACTCCTTGCTTTATCCCAAAGCTGTTCTGTTATATGATGTTCCACTTTCCTATAGAATATGAAGGGACTAAAAAAGAATGTTATGGAATTTTAACCTCATCAATGAACTTGGCTCAATGATCTGGCCCAGCCAAAGAGAAACTCCTGCCAAACTGAATGGTTCAATATTCCCAAGTACCATTGCCTCCTTCAGCCTTGGTGTTTGCTCAGACCTTTCTCTGCCTTTCATGACTCTCTGTTTTTAGGAGAGAGCTTGTTAAAACACAGATTCCTGGGTCCCCGCCTGAGACATTCTGTCTGATACAGTAATTCTGGGATGGGGCTCAAGAATCTGCATTGCGAACAAGCTGCCAGGTGGTGCTGATGCTCCTGGCCCTAGATCATAAATTTGAGTGGCCTTGCCCTTGCAGACATTATGTTAAGAATAATTAAGGTGCTTGAGGAAGTCAATTCTGGATTATACTTTTAAGATGAGGAGTCTTTAAATGACATCTAACCATTCTGGAGGTGTGAATAAAAACGTATGCACATGCAGATATGCACTACATCCCTTCTTTTGCTGGAGTAACTGCAAGTGAACTACAGACAGCACAACAGGAGGAAACTGTAGCCAGGAGAAATGAAGGCAAACAAGAGTAATCCCTGGAGGGAGCTTCCATTTTGAAGATTACACAAGGGACAGGTGGGAAACCTACAACCCTCCCAACATTGGGAATTTAATATGAGATCTCCACTCCTGGAATCCCCAAAAGGCTATAGCTTCAAACTAAGGGGGGAAAGAGAAATAAATCAACTTCCCAGGATGGAATAGCACTAAATGAAGTGGGGAAATAGAATACACAAACATTACCTGAGGTTTCATAACTCCAAATTGGTCCTTATGTGGATTTGCAGACAAATTCGCATTACCTGTAGGGTACAAAATACCTCAAAATTTTTGGAGAATTTGATTAAAGAAGTCTCAAATTGTTAGTGTCTTCAGATGATTACAAGAAGAAATGCAGTTTATTTCTGAAGGAATGCAACCTCAAGTTAATCCCTCCCCTAGTTCCTTTAGATGTATTTCCAAGGAACAGGAATTCACAGTCAAACACACACACACATGCACACATGTACACCTATGAAATACACAAGAAATAGGGTAACATGAAAAAGAACCAGAAGAAATAGCAGGCAACAAAAATAATACTTGTAAAGACTTGGATGGTTTTGGAATTTTTAATTTGGCAAGTAAGAAACAAGAACTCTTTTTAGTATGCTTAAAGTGGTTGTGTAAATCATATTTTTATTTTCCAAGTACTTTTATATAGTAAGTACGCAAGCAATATTAGTTGATTGAATGGGAAGACAAAAACCCAGATATCTTCTCTAATAGAGATCAACAAAATTAAAGGCTTAAGGAATTTTAGAAGATTGTAGTCAATTACATTCTCCCAGCAACAATCAGTTGGTATCAAGGGAGTACCTTACCCCTAGAAGTTACTAGGTTAGTAATCCTATACTCTGTCTGGGACTGCTAGAGTAGCTCTTCTCACTGAAAGGATTATCCCTCCAAAGAGTTAAATATTTAAGGGTAGTTCTTAAGGATATAGGTTCTTCCTTGGTCTTGGGTGCACATCTATTAATCCTAAAGACTTCTGGAACTTTGACATAAGCTGCTAAATCATATGGCAGTTGAATAGCAAAAATAGATGGCTGCCTAGGCATATAAGAAATTGAATTTAGAGATAAATTAGACTAAAGTCCTTGAACTTGGGATTCATAGTCATATGGGGCCCATTACTGTGTTTCCCTGAAATTGATGACCATTACTGGATATATAAATTTATGTATCATAAAATTTGCATATTATTGGGGAGAGATACCAGAAATATCATTAGATTTTCAGAAGGGCCTGTGAACCCAAAACAGTTATAAAAAGATTTATTTCTACACTAGAGGCCCGGTGCATGAAATTCATGCACGGGGGAGAGGGTATGTGTCCCTCAGCCCAGCCTGCACCCTTTCCAATCTGGGACCCCTCAAGGGATGTCCGACTGCCCGTTGGGAGCCAGCAGTCTGACAATCCAGGACTGCTGGCTCCCAACCGTTCACCTGCCTGCCTAATTTCCCCTAACCGCTTCTGCCTGCCAGCCTGATCACCCCCTAACCACTCCCTTGCCAGCCTGGTCACCCCTAACTGCCCTCCCCTGCCAGCCTGGTCACCCCCAACTGCCCTCCCCTGCAGGCCTGGTCACCCCCAACTGCCCTCCCCTGCAGGCCTGGTCACCCCCAACTGCCCTCCCCTGCAGGCCTTGTCCCTTCCAACTGCCCTCCCCTGCAGGCCTGGTTGCCCCTAACTGCCCTCCCTTGCCAGCCTTATCCCCCCCAACTGCCCTCCCCTGCAGGCCTGATTGCTCCCAACTGCCCTCCCTTGCTGAACTGCCGTCCCCTGCTGGCCATCTTGTGGCAGCCATCTTGTGTCCACATGGAGGCAGCCATCTTTGACCATGGGGGCGGCCATCTTGTGTGTTGGAGTGATGGTCAATTTGCATATTACCTCTTTATTATATAGGATATTTCTCTTTTTTTAATGGGGAAACAAAGTCACAACTTCAGATACATGTCTGCATTCTGAGTGCCATCCATATCCCAGGGGACAAGTTTATCCAGTCAAAAATTCCGTCCTCGGGTAAGCCATTCAAAAAATGTGTTATGAGTATTTTCCAATGATGATGTATTTCTTGACAGATGAGAACATCTCTGAAGTTTTCCAAGTTCCCTTCATAATTTGGTATCCTGAAACCTACTCATATAAAGCATCTTGATTTTCTTCTTTGCAAGGACATTCTGGTACTGATACAAGGTTTTTCCATTGTACTTGGATTTTTCTACTCCAGGCACTCAAAACTGCACCCCAGACACATCCTAAACCTCCAGCCTCTGGCAAACACACCAAGCACACTTCTTTTGTCCATGTTTACACAGGAACCAAACAAGGGTTTGGCTTTGGCAGTTTTTCAGAGGTGGTCAGACAACAGTGAAGCACATATTGAGACTGTTGAGAAACCAGAGAGTCATAACCGGTAGGTTTGCGATGAGCAGTGTAGATACCTTAGAAGACAAGCAGCTTTCCCACAGGCCTATTTGCAAGTGTAGTTTATTAGAAAGAGCATAGTCCTCTCCACATGCTAGCAATGGACCTAGGCAGGTCACATAAGCTCTTCGTTTGTCATTTGCACAGTAAAATGCAATCACCTCTAAAGTGGATTGGGTAAGGTTTTATGAAAGCCTAGGCGTTGGAAAAGGCCCCTGTTTTGTTGAACATGTGATGAAAATCACTTTGCCACTAGAGGTCATGATCTATGAAAAAATGTGTGTTTCATAAGTGGTTTGCCCACTCAGTACTGAGAATTGAAATTGTAGAAACAAAACCTGTATGATCTACTATAGAATAATACTACCTACCTTCCACAGGATGATTGCAAGGGGTAAACAAGGTATAATAACTGAGCCTTCCCTAACGTTGGGGCTGAGTTTTAGGTATCTTCATAGCTAGGTGTTCCCAGGTACCATGTGGGTGATTTGGTCTGATTTATTAAAGCTCTTTGGCATCACTTTCATGACCTATAAAGTAGGAATAGTAATAGTACCAATCTCGTAGAGCTGTGGGGATTAAGAGTTAATGAAATGTAATGTGTTTATATTAGTGGTAAGTTCTCAATAAATATTCATTTTATCATGACCATTATGATTCATGCTCATAAGGCCTATTATAGGCCCTGATACTTATGGATGACCAATGGTGCTTTAAAAATTAATTAATATTGAAAAACCAGGTTGGCAGCTGGCACAGAGTAGGGACTCAATAAATGCATCTGGATTGAGTGAGTGAGCTGATGCAGGGTTTGGCACATGGTGGGCAGTTGAAAGCTTTCGGTGGGTCTGAATTTGGTTGAGGTTCTGAGGGCCCTGCCTCCCTCCCTGCCCGCCCTTTGCTGTCTAATCCTCCCTCAGAGGAACCGGTGACAGAAGTTTCCTGAAAGCTACCAGGGCAACTCAGCTCTCAGCCCTGCCTTAATCATTCAGAAACCTTTTGGCGAAATGAAAGGGCCCAGCTGCTGGAACTAGAGAAGAGGAACCCGATCCCTGGTCCCAAAAGGGAAAGGGAAAAGATCCCTTTGGTGGGGACAGCCACAAACCCAGGCTGACAGGTGCTGGCAGATTTCCAGCCACAGGCAACCGTCTCGGGGCTCGGCAGACTCACTCAAGGCAGAGGAGCCCTTTCTAAACCACAGTCTCCCCCCAGTTCTCAACCTGGGGAAGGAGAGGACTTAACCTGACCATCTACAGGCTCCCTCAGTAGCTGTGTAAACGTGGGGGAGTTACTTTCCAATCTGTGTGCCTCACTCACCTCTAAAGTGGGAGTAAAACTAGTACCTGCCTCCCAAGCATTGTTGTGACAATTGCATGTGTCAACACGTGTAAACCAGTCCCAATAAATATTGGTTATTACTAATACTCTGCTTAGGACAAAGGGCCTTTGGGCATTGTTTGGGAACAGACGGGGATTGCACAATCTTTTACTACAGAATGGCTTTAATAGCTTGGCATTTAGAGTTAAAAAACCCAGGTTCAGTTCCTGGCTGTTCTACTTTTTCTTTTTTAAATTTTTTTTTATTGAATTGACTGGGGTGACATTGGTCAGCATGAACGTATAGGTTTCAGGTGTGGGTTTCTATGTTACAAGAGCTGTATATTGCACCGTGTGCCCACCACCCAAAGTCAGGTCTTCTCCTGTCACTTTATATTAGAACCCTCTTCTACCCTCTTCTCTGGCAATCACCACACTGCTCTTTGTGTTCACAAGTTTCAGTTTTATATCCCACATATGAGTGAAATAATATAGTTCTTAGCTTTTTCTGACTGATTTATTTCATTTAGCATAGTGTTCTTCTCAAGGTCCATCCATGTTAATGCAAATGACGCTATTTCATCCTTTCTTATGGCTGAGTAGTATTCCATTATGTATATGTATTACATTTTCTTTAGCAAGTCCTCTATCGTGGGACATTTTTGTTCTTTCTTTGCCTTGGTCACTGTGAATAATGCGGCAGTGAAATAGAGGTGCATATATCTTTGTTAATACATGATTCTGAGGTTTGGGGGCATATATCCAGGAAAGGGATTGTTGGGTTGTATGGTAGCTCTATTCTTAATTTTTTGAGGAATTGCCAGACTGATTTTCAGAGTGGTTGTACCAGTTTACATTCCCACCAGCAGTGAATGAGGATTCCCTTTTTCCCACAACCTCTCCAGCACTTGTTATTGCTTGTCTTGTTGCTAATGGCCACTCTAAAAGATGTAAGGTGGCATCTCATTGTAGTTTTGATTTGCATTTCCCTAATTGCCAGTGAGGTTGAACATCTTGGTATATATCTATTGGCTGTTCATGTGTCTTCTTGGAGAGGTGTATTTTCAGGTCTTCTGCCCACTCTTTGATTGGGTAGTTTGTTTGTTTGATGTTGATTTTTATGAGATCTCTATATATTTCGGAAATTAAACCTTTGCCGGAGCTACAGTTTGTAAATATCTTCTCCCATCTGGTGGGCGGCCTCTTTGTTTTGTTGTCAGTTTCTTTTGCTGTGCAGCCTTTTAGTTTGATACAGTCCCATTCATTTATTTTTGCCTTTAATTCCTTTGCCTTTGGGGTCAACTTCACACAATGTTCTCTAAGACCAAGGTCCAAGACCTAAATATAAGACCCAAAACAGTAAGTCCCATAGAAGGAAACATATGTTCCACTTAACGATGA
This sequence comes from Cnephaeus nilssonii, assembly GCF_951640355.1. NCBI lineage: Eukaryota > Metazoa > Chordata > Mammalia > Chiroptera > Vespertilionidae > Cnephaeus > Cnephaeus nilssonii. Next base: position 85,768,319 of record NC_137076.1, on the reverse strand, counting down.
ATTAACTTTGATCAAGTGGATACCTTGTCTGAGTTCCAGTGTCACCATCCTACATTGGCAAAGCCAGACACGTCCCTTCCCCACAGGGCTCCTGTGAGTACCAAATAAGACAGCGGCTGACAGGTGCTTTCTAAACGGCGGAGGGCTAGGCTGTGGTATTGCTATTCCCCAGACAGTTGCCTTCCTCCAAATATCCCTGCTTTGTCATTCAGGGGAGATGCTGTGATGGTGATTCAGAGAAGGAAGCTCTCAATTATCCCTCAGAGCCCTGTGATTCTGAGAAGGATTCCCTCGAGCTCTGGGCTGGGCGTCTTTCCCCGGGTGAAGTCAGCATGCACTATTAGCCTGGCTTTGGAGAGAGAGCCTTATTTCCTTTGAAGAGAGTCCCTGTCTGGTCTTAGAATCAGAACTCCTAGGACAGGCTCTTAGAATGGAGTCTCTTTCATAAAGTAAAAGAGCTGATTAACTCTCCTAATTTAACAGCAAGTATGTGTGTCAAGCACTGCTCTGGGTACTAAGGATTCAGCAGTTTCTGACTCCAGGGGGCTCTGCTTCCCTTTAGAACTCCTTCCTTTCAAAGGTGAAGAATCTGCCCAGCCAATGTGGCTCAATGGTTGAGCATGAACCTATGACCCGGAGGTCAAGTTGAATTCCCAGTCAGGGCACCTGCTGGGTTTCAGGCTCGATCCCCAGTAGGGGGCATGCAGGAAGTAGCCAATCAATGATTCTCTCTCATCATTGATGTTTCTCTTTCTATCTCCCTTCCTCTCTGAAATCAATAAAAACATGTTTTTTAAAAAAGGTGAAGAAAATGAGGGCGGGGGTTCAGCGGTGCTGGAACTTGTACACATGACATTTTCATTTTGCAGCTGAGCTGGCTCCACAGCCCAGGTTCTCACATGGGGTCCAGACTTATTTCCCTAAGTACAATCTCACAGGCTGAGCAAATTATTTTCCTTGTCCTCCCTCGGAAGTTACCTGTCAACTGCAACCCTCAAAAGAACGTGGTATACAATGACTGCAAAGGATCACGCGCCTTTAGGAGAATAGAATCATTATTTTGCTTCGGGTTTGCTTCCCTCCACATGTGCTGACAGCATTATTTTTGCCAGACAGCTTATTAACAAGAGAAGTGATGCTGGGGCCCAGCAGATAAAATTACTGAAAACTTGCTCAGTATTAGGTTGGACGCCACAGCCCCATGCCCCCCCGCCCCCCCCCCCCCCCGCCCCCGCCTTTGCCAGATTCAGTTGTATCTCTTTTCCTGGTTTGTTGCCAGGCTTTGGAAAATTGCTGAACATTCAGGGGCTTTGTGAGCCACCCTGTGCTGGTCTCCAAGGGGTGGTCCTGGGCGTGGACATGCTCCCACCACTACTGGAAATGAGGTTCCCCAATACAGATACCAACTCCCCCTATTGCCCCTAATTAGGAATCTTCAGAGGCCTTCTGCAAAGCAAAGAATATACAGAAAATAAACTCACATTGGACATTTCACTTTTTCAGTTTTCATACTTAACTTTTAAGTGTTATTTTTTTTAAAACTAGGTATTTGTTTGTGTTTCGATTTCTCAGTTGAAACCATTCCTATGTGAAAGACATTTCTCTCAGTGACGGCTACCACATGGAGTGCTTTCTATGGTCCAGGCATAGTGCCAAGTGGCTTACCTGCATTAGATTATTAGCCCCATTTTACAGATAAGAAAACAGAGGTCCAGAGAGGTTCAAGGTTATATGCTCAGTGTCAAGCCTGGGACTGGAACTCAGATCTGCCCATCTCCAGAGCCTGTGTTCCTGATTGCTAAGTGGGCTGCCACTACACAGATTTCTGTTGGAGGAACTCAACAAAAGGAAGCAGTGTGACAATGAAAGAAGGCAGGCCCCCTTCATGCTGTGTGTGCATTACAAGTCAACATTTTCACTGAGTTCCTATTCTGTTGTTTCTGGATTTATTTTTTTCTCATATGAATGAATATCTACTGTAATCAAGCTTGATTCTTATTTCATGGGAAGCATAGGCTGTCTTAGCAAACTGCAGTCTAAATCTGAGACTATTATAAAAGGAACTAGAGGCCCAGTGCACGAAATTCATGCACTTGGGGAGAGGGGGGTCCCTCAGCCCAGCCTGTGCCTTCTCACAGTCCGGGAGCCCCATGATCAATTGCCCCAAAGAGGTAGGCCCTGCCCACCCAGCTGGGGCTCCATGATGGATCGCTCCCACCCACCCGCTGCAGCCCACTGGTTGGTGGCCTTGGCCTCCCTCTTTGGGGCTATTGTGGAGCCACCCGATTGCCCTGCCTTGGCTGGCCTGGCACCAGTGGGTGTCATAGCATGGTGGTGCAGTCGTTCTGCTGTTCGGCCGTTCAGTCGATTTACATATTACGCTTTTATTATTATAGATAATGATAATATCTCAGTGTTCTCTATACCTTCCAATTTATGGAGGGTCGCTGCATATACATTTGTAACCTTCCTATATCTTCTTAAAAACCCACAGAGGTTGAAAGGGGGAAAGTCAAGGTGGCTTCACTCTGAGTCAGTAGCTTAGGGGTTAAGGGCCTGTACTTTTCAGGCAAGTGGGAGTGAATTCAAATCACAGCTTCCCCACAAACTGGTGTGGACCTTGAGCAGTTACTTAACTTCTCAGAGCTTCAGCTTCTTTGTCTATAAAATGGACATAATACACTTTTGGAAGGTTAGTTAAGGGATCAATGAGGTAATGTAAAGACATTTTAGTATTATGCTTGTAAAGAGTAGGCACACAATAAACCTTGGTGATCATTCACCTGTTACCATCCATATTTCATGCACATCACATTTTTATATTGAATTAATAGCAACTATTGAATTCTATGTATCATCTCCAATGGTTGGTATAACCCTATATCAGTGATGGCAAACCTATGACACGCGTGTCAGCACTGACACACATATCTACTGTAATCAAACTTGATTCTTATTTCAAGTTTGAAAATTGCTGAACATTCAGGGGCTTTGTGAGCCACCCTGTGCTGGTCTCCAAGGGGTGGTCCTGGGCGTGGACATGCTCCCACCACTACTGGAAATGAGGTTCCCCAATACAGATACCAACTCCCCCTATTGCCCCTAATTAGGAATCTTCGGAGGCCTTCTGCAAAACAAAGAATATACAGAAAATAAACTCACATTGGACATTTCACTTTTTCAGTTAGAATTCTTAACTTTTAAGTGTTATTTTTTTTAAAACTAGGTATTTGTTTGTGTTTAGATTTCTCAGGTGAAACCATTCCTATGTGAAAGACATTTCTCTCAGCGATGGCTACCACAAGTTAAGTAAATAAATTCTTATTTACTTAACTTGAGAAGTTAAGTAACTGCTTAAGTAACTGCTCAAGGTCCACACCAGTTTGTGGGGAAGCTATAGCCATTTCTGATGACACGCGGCTGCTGAGGCGGCCGCATGATGAGGATGAAACATTTGCTGCTCCTGAGGATGAAACATTTGCGAAATAATGTTTTTTCCTCAAAGTGACACACTACCCGAGTTATGCTCAGTTTTTTGGCGAAGTTTGACACACCAAGCTCAAAAGGTTGCCTATCACTGCCCTATATCATAATGATAATAACAATAATAATAATAATATAAAATCACTAGTTCTACGACTTGAATAACAACAATAAAAATAACATTATTTTAGTATTTGCTAAAATCTAATCTCTGAACCAAATATATCACTCTAGGAGACAAATAGCTGACTCCAAAGTAGAAGATAATCACCATAATAACTATCATTTTCTAAGCTTCTGTTCTGTGGAAAGCATTTTATTATGAGTTTAAATATAGTAGCTCATTAATACTCATAATAAACTTACTAGCTAGTCACTATTTTCCTACTGATGGGAAAATTGAAGCTCATCAAGGTTACGTAACTCGCTTGACTTGCACAGCCAAAATGTAGCCAAGCCAAACATGTCAGATGTCAAAGCTACTACACTACCGATCGCCCTAATGTGGCTCTTGTGATCTCTTAGAATAGAGATCACTTCTTTTTTTATCAATGGGAGGTAGCTTGAAATAGTAAGCTAAAGCAGGGGTGCATAGTGTTTAGTCACCAAAGTCACTAGTTACAATAGGTTGTGCAGTAAACTCTGAAAGAAAAGAAGTTTGTTGATCACTGTCTTCCCTCCTTATTTTTAAAAGTCTCTTCAGTCTGTTCCTCTACACACAATTCACTTTTCATTTTCCCTCATTCCAATTAATCCCTCTTGTGTGGCAGATGAAGGCGTTTCCAAAGCTTTGCTCTGATTTATTTTTCAATTAGCTCTCAATGATGGAATATTAGTCCCATCTCCACAGCATCAAAAACATGTTTGCTTGTCTTCAATCATCTGGAACGTTGACAAGTGTGCCCATTATGCCTTCTTATCTCAGTCTTCTCCAAGGAGAAGACAGGCTGCTAGAAATGGTATTTGAGAGTCCAACTCAGGCCTGCTTTTCAGTGTGTGAGTGTCATGCTTGTTTCTTCCTAGGACCAGGGACAGGATTTACAAAGAGGAGGAGAAGCACCCAGGAACTCATATTAAGAGTGCATGGTCCAACCCTAAAGCCCAAAGAGGCTGAGAAATAGCACTAGTGCCTCACTCAGAGCCATTGTTCTTATTAAAGAAGGCTCAAAACACTGACACATAAATCTACATATTTAGGAATCTGCAAAAATTGTTCTAGTTTTTATTTGTCTCTTTGTCTCTCTTGTATTTTCAAGAAACAAAACACATGCATTTTCTGCAATAGGATATAATCCTCCCGTACCCTACCTCATCTCTTCCTAATCGTTTGGCTTTGACAGGTATTTAGCCATTAAGGTTGTTGTGAGGATTCAGAAAGAAAATGTTCAGAATGTACTTGCATCATAGAAATACTTATGTTTTAACTGCTATCATCCTCATCCTCATCATTATAATTATGGGAAAATTTGTCTGAAGCAGATCAAATTATTGAATGATACATGTCCTCACTCCCTTTTTGTCTATATAGATGCAACCTAAGAGAATAAGGAAAATGAAAACCATTCAGACTAGGCAAATGTCATTGTTTGGGTAGCTTTAAAGTTCTAAAACCCATCGTGTTATTCCCCCCCCTTTCGGCTGTTAAATCCTTCTTGGCTGAGGCACTTTTATATTCATGTTTAGGCTCACTCAGACTAAATTTGTTTCCACTGTGAATAGAATTAAATGGCATGTGAAAATTCTCTCATCTCTAGTTTTCTTATTAGTTATATAACGTGACATTTTTAAAGAGTGAGGGCTGGATTTTTTTTTTTTTACATTTCATTTTGTGCATTTCAAAATTACACAAACAGCATGAGAATTTATGCCTCAACTCTGAAAGCTCTAATGGCTCAGAATGCGTAAGAAACATTGGGAGCATGTCATTTACTCAGCGACAGGATTTTTAGTTCCACAAGGAAAGGCCTGGAAATGTCTGTCTTCCCTTTGTCTAGAGGCTGATGCAATCTCCTGCATTCAAAAGAGGCTTGACAAACGTTTACATGCAGATTTTTCTGGTGAATAACTGAATAAATAGCTTATTTTAATACTTAATAATGGGCGTCTTAGCACCTAGTTAGATCTAAACAAAATTCCAGACTTACTGTGATTCTTTGTAGGGCTGGACAGTAAAGCATGTCAAACTCGTGGCTGGCCGAAACCGGTTTGGCTCAGTGGATAGAGCGTCGGCCTGCGGACTCAAGGGTCCCAGGTTCGATTCCGGTCAAGGGCATGTACCTTGGTTGCAGGCACATCCCCAGTAGGGGGTGTGCAAGAGGCAGCTGATCGATGTTTCTCTCTCATCGATGTTTCTAACTCTCTATCCCTCTCTCTTCCTCTCTGTAAAAAATCAATAAAATATATTAAAAAACAAAAACAAAAAAACTCATGGCTGGCGGGCCACATGGCCCACTGGCCACAAGTGTGACATGCTTGGACCATGTTGGTTTATTATTGTTATTGTTAGCAACACATGAAAAAACTATAGCCTCCATACTTTAGTCCCTACTGCCAGCCAGGCATGTGCTAGGAGTGTTCTATGCATTATCTCAGTTCATCTTCAGTGGGACTCTTCGAGGTTGTTGTTGCGTCCATTATACAGGTGAGAAAACTAAGGCTCAGAGAGAAGTGACCGCTATGGTCACACAGCTGGTAGGTGCTTAGGCTGGCATTCTAAACCAGACCTGCTTGACTTTGAAACCCAAGTTCTTTGCAGGAATATCACAGCCCATCTGCCTGTGTCAACCGGACCTTTTCTGCACCACGTTTCAGATCTGAAAGATCTCTTGGAATGCAGAAAGGCTAAAAATATCCAACTATCCTACTCTTTGACCTGCCTGGGGACTGGCTTCAGGAGTCTCAGCTCGCAATGTGTGCCAGAAAATATCATTAAAATCCCATCAGTCCCCTAGAACAATCAAGTCTGCAGACATATTTGATCTTTGAAAAAAGCTTCTTATAGACCTGAATGGAAAGGCATTTAATTTGCAAGCCTAGGCCAAGCTCCATGAGATCAAAGAAAGAGGGAGTTCCCTGGTGGGTTTAAAGATGCATTGAATGCACGCAGAGCCAAGCCTTGCTCCCCCTTCCCTTTGTCTTGCTTTTTTGGGTCAAGGATCAGTTTTGCATAGATACACTGTGGAAACTCCAATGGAAGGCATGGGCCATGAATGAGGCTGCTGAGCTGTATGTGTGACCCATGGTGCCTTCTGCATTTTAATTAGGAAGTTTGGAGCTTCTGACCATTATTTCTTCCTCTGTACTCCCCTTGCTTCAAGTTAATTACGTTTGCTGCTCTCCAGATGCTCAGCTCCTGGTGCCCGGAGGAAGGGAAGCTGTCTGTGTGTGAAGGCCCCCAAGCTGACAGGAAGAGTCGCCAGGTTGTTATTCAGTGGCAGGATGGCCTGGCCTCCTAAGACCTTGCCACTGTCCCCACAGTGTGCCACTGAGGGGCCTCTAACTGCCCGGACACAGAGGCAGGAATTCTGTACTCTGGCCTTCCTCAGAGCATGGCAGAGCTTCGAACGAGGCGTTCTCTCTACACCGTGCCACCAGGAGCCACACCAGCCATGGCATGTAATACAGCTAACATGTGCTGAGCATTTCTTCCATGCCAGGCTGTATTTGGTCTGTGAAATGACTCATGAAATTAACTCACTGCATCCTCTCAACCCTCCTCTGCGGTAGATTTTATTATCATTCTCATTGCATACTTGAGCAAACGAGGCACAGAGGTTGGTACCTCTCCCCTGGTAACATAGCTAGTAAGACATCTGTCCATTGACCCCATCAGCTATCCATTGGTATCCCAGACTGCAGCACAAGCGCACACAGAAACCCAAACCAGATCATCTCCCTCTTCTGCATGAGCAGCCTAACCAAAGTTAATGCAGAAAACCAGAGAGAGCAAACCAAGAAGGATGCTTTTGCGGTCCACCTCCAAAACATTTAATTATTTGCAAAGGCTTACTCACAATTCTCTGTGTGATAGAAATATTCTGGGGCGAGGGTTATGTGCTGCATGTTGATAGGGTTTGGGGTTATACAGGCGTATGATTTTGTCAAAACTCAGTAAATGGAAAGTAAAGCTTTTTGTACTTTTTGATATGTAAGTTTTACATCAAAAGAAAAAACTGAACAAATACTGAAATTGAGTTAATGATGTGCATACTGAAGTATTTAGGAAGGAATGTTCCAATGTTTGCAATGTACTTTAAAATGGAATGGTTTGGTGTCTGGATAGAGGGATGGATAAGTTAAAGCAAATATAGCATGTGATGTTGATAGTCTATCAGTGGCTAACTGTAAAATTCTTTCAACTTTTCTGTGTGTTTGAAAATTGTTACAGTACCAGAAAATAAAGCCCGTGATTTCTATTAGATTTAAATGTAGGGGCAGCGTTACCTGTCTCTGTCACCATTGTATTGACTTACTGTTCTGTGCTGCAGCTTTCACAGTATAGGATCCGAGAATATTGATTTGTAGTTGAGCAAGGAGTATAAAGAAGTGACTATATGTGATACTCAAGGACCTGCTATAAACTCATAATAAAGGAGTCTTATGTTTTATTCCTTAAAGCCAGACAGTAAGTTTTCACTTAAAATAAGAGAATTCCAGGTTGTGGTAAAATAGTTATAGATTTTTCTCGTCACTTCACCTTCTTGGTTTGCACTTCTCCCAGGAGGGCTGATATAGACTCTATCTACATTTTAGGTTTTGTAAAAGTCAAATGTTCCAGGGTAAAAAGAAGAAGGAGAAAGAAAAGAAAAAAGTAAAACGCCCCCTATTTATCAGAATTATGTGAACTCAGATAAGTGAGAGATGGGAGAGACCAGTTTCCTTAATTCTCTGTCCTGGAGACATTGATGTATATATATACACACTAAAAGGGCACCTCCAAGTCTCTCCGATGACTAGTCTCTTTCAAAGGAGGGAAAGAGTTGAGATACCTAGAGTCAGAATTATGCAAAAGTATGCTAATCAGGAAAGCAAGGTTCTACATACATCCTCTTTCCTAAACTAGCTTGTGTGGCAGCAAGGAGTTGTTGAGAAAGGAATAAGGTCCCTCTCCTGCATTTTCAGACGGAAAACAAACATGCTGATTAATAGCGATCTCTAACAATCCTTAATTTAAGATCCTGGCTATCTATTCCTCAGCAGGGAGGTTGGTGTGGCTCTGATAAGGAGGGCTAATGCAATCTCCTTCTCTCTTGATGACACTAAAATTCACAGTATCGCTAAGGAAAGCATTTGCTTAATGCAAATTAGGGTCCAGTCCTTTAAGTACATCCATTATTCAGTAGTCTCATCCAGGGAGCTTTTTCTTTGTAAAAGATCTTTTGGGAGGCACACTTACTAGTATTTGCAAGCTGTTGATCAGTGCATCAGACTGAGTATAAAATATCATGGCACCAGGTACTCCAGTCCCATGGGTTTGCCAAGTGGAGAATTCCAACATTTTCTAAGACTCAAAGAGTTTCATTCAAGGGTGGCCAACTTGACAAGAAAAGGAGAAGAAAAGTATCACGTGTAAAAAGCTAAACAATTCTGCTCCTCTAAGTCAGTGATTTTCAACTGGTGTGGTGCATGAATTTTTAAAACATGCAATTCCTGACTATTTAGTCAGGGGCACTGACCACTCTTCCTTTAGATGGTCAAATTTTTTAAAAAATGACAACAGCAACACAACAATAGCTGTTCGATGTGAATGAATCAGAATTTTTCATTCACATTGGACAGATCAGCAAAAAATATATTTTTTGGTGTGCCGCAGATTTTTAGTAATTAGTTTGTGTGCCAAGAGATGAAAAAGGTTGAAAATCACTGCTCTGTGATATTGTCCTGAAGAATCAATTGTAGTGAGTTATCTTTATAGGTGCTTATCTAATCCATCCATCTGTTTTAATTTTACTTTGGGTTTCTTAAAGCAACATTATTACTTTTAATCATAACAATTTAAAAAAAAACTGATTTTTTTTCTCTTATTCCCATTTCAAAGACTGCAAATTAGACACATGCATATGGTTTTTGGACAAAACAGTCATTTTTAGTTTAAAAATAGAATTAATGCCTGGCAGGTATGGCCTAGTGGTTGAGCGTTGAGCATTGAGCCCAAACCAAGAGGTCAGGGTTCAATTTCTGGTTAGGGCACATGCCTGAGTTTCGGGCTGGATCCCCAGTAGGGGGCTTGCAGGAGGCAGCCAGTCAATGATTCTCTCTCATCATTGATGTTTCTGTCCCTCTCTCCCTCTCCCTTCCTCTCTGTGAAATCAATAAAAATATATTTAAAAAATAAAAAATAGAACTAACATCTATATCTAATATGTACTCTTGGAACAAAAGTTGACTGACGGCTAGATACAGAGTGAGTTACCTAAGACACAAAGTCTTTTCGTATCTCAGGGATTCAGTGGAAATGGCCCAATGCAACTCCTGGTGTAAATAACACCCCACTCTCTTTCAAATATGTTTTTAAAATTTTTATTTATTTGATTCATGATAATAAACCTTATTTTAATTTCTGCTCTTAATCATTGTGGTGTTGACAACTCTTGCATTCATCTATCTATTTAGTTATTCCTTTTGCAAGCATTTATTGATTGCTCAGTATGCTAAGCTCTGGGCCAAAACATGGGGATTTCAAAATGCATCAAACATCGCTCCTGTCTCCAAGGAGCTCAGATTCTAATTTTGGGGATGGCACATAAACAGTTATCTATAATAAAATATGAGATTTGTATATCTTATGTGGCATTTTAAACTTTTCTAAATGTTTGAAGGCAGCCAAGGAAGCAATTTTTAGTCCAACTTTTATAAGTTTATAACACACTGAAACCCAGGGGTATGACTTCCCCAAAGTCACACAGCTAGTTAGCTAAAACTGGAAGCAGATCTTGGGCCTTTTCTTTGCTAACCAAGGCATTTTTCTGTCAGAACCCACTGTCTATATTTAGTGATTATGCTTACTGCTTTAGTTAACTGTGAATATCTACTTTGTGCTTAAAAAAGAATCCAAATCACTTTTGCTTCAAGAAAACAGCTGACTTTCCTAATTGCAAGTTTAACCAAGTACTAGAGTATATATGCCTGTGTATAGATCATTACCAATTAAAGTTTCTAGAAGCAGCTGATGTAGCTAATCTCACAGGAAGTAATATGGCAACTTGGCACTCACATATATGTGCCAAGTAAAGTAGCCAGTTTGTCTTGAATGAGAAGAGCCCACAAGGGCATCTAGAGTCCAGGATTTACTGGTTTCTCATTTTCGCAGCGCTCATGAGTACATCCCCGGGGTGCAAACACTCTGAGTGCAGTGTCTAGAACAGAGGTTGACGAGCTAAGTTCTACAAACCAAATGCAGCCCATCTCGATATTTTTTAAAGAAAGTTTTATTGCAAATAGCCATGTCCGTTTGTTTACAGATTGTCTGTGGCTGCTTTCACACCTCAACAGCAGAGTTGAGGAGCTGTGACGGAAATCACATGGCGCACAAAACCTAAAATGTTTACTGTCTGGCCCCATCCAGAATAAGGTTGTCAAGCCCTGCTCTAGAATTGAAAGTTTGTTCAGCTTCCACACTATACAAATGAGTGTAAACTGGTGTATGCTTTCTGGAAAGCCATTCGGTCATTTTTATTAAGGTATATATACCAATGAGAAGACAGTCTTGCAGAGTTTAATTTCCCAAGGTCACATCCTTTGTAAATGACAGATTATTTTGTTATCCTAATTCTAAAGCCAAATGGCCTTAAGCATCATGTGTCACCATCTAAGGGCAATAAGAGAGAGATGTGATGGTTATTTATTGCTGTGTAACACACAAACCTGCATTTAGTGGTATAAACAACCACTGCAGTGTGCTCACGATCTTATGGTTTGGGAACTGGGGCAGAGTACAGTGAGAATGGCTCATCTCTGCTCCATAGTGACATCAACTAGTTTTCTCAAATGGCTGCAGATGTCTGAGAAGGCTTTCTTATTACCATATTTTTTTTTGCGGTGGTGGGGGGGGGGGGTCTTCCTTGGTTTTATTCCACTTGTTTCTGTTGGAGCTCCAATTTCCAAGATGGTGGTGTTCACATGTCTGATGCCTGAGCTGGGATTGTTGGAATAGCTGGGGCTCTTCAAACTATCTCCCTTTTTTACACATCCTCACCTCCTGGCTAGCTTGGGCTAACAGGGCAGTTGCAAGGTATTCAGACCTTTTACAAGATTGATGGGTTCCCCCAAAGCGGGTGTTTCAGGAGATAGGAAGTGGAATCAGCCAGTTTCTTAAAGTTTGTGCAAGAAACTGGTCCAACATCATTTCCACTGTATTCTACTGAGCAAAGCAGTCATACAGTCCACCCAGATTTAGGGAGTAGAGCAAAAAAATTGGCAATCATCTATAATCCATCATGGGGTTTTCCAGAGAAAATACATTTTGGAAACATTGATTATATCCTCACCTCGGGGTAATTCACAATGTACACTGCAAGGATTCCCAGAATGAACAATGAATGGCTGGATATATTTAGCCATAGACTCTTCTTTTTATGTTAAAACTATTAATACCCTATAGCATTCACTTTATGCAATATTTTTCTAAGGAAATACTCTGAAATAGAATACTTTCATGCACAAAAAAAGTCCTTGCACTATTATGTGTGACATGTAAACATTGCACACAGCTCTAGGTTAAATATTCAATACTAGAGAAATGGTTACATAAATAGTGCTTCTATAACAGGATATTATATGGGCATTAAAATGATGTTTACAGAGAATTTCCCTATCTAAAATTATGTTTACACAATAAAATGCTTATGTTATATTTTGTTTTCTTTAGCTTTGTCTTAACTCTTTAAGTTAATTATAGGTTCACATGCAGTGGTAAAAAAATACTACTGAAAGAGGCTGTACACCCTCACCCAGTTCCCCCGCTGACATTTTCCTGCACAACTATGGTACAATATCACAACCAAGAAGTTGATATTAATACAATCCACTGACCTTATTCTGATTTCACTAGTTTTACATGTACACACACACATGTTTAAATATATCTAATTTTCTAACATGTTTATATTCACATAGCCATCACCACAGTGAAAGTTTAGGACAATTCCATCACAAAGGTCCCTCATGCAACCCTTTTTAAAATATATACATATTTTTTTTATTGATATCAGAGAGGAAGAAAGAGGGAGAGAAAGAAACATCAATGATCAGCTGGTCCTGCATACCCCACACTTGGGGAGTGAGCCTGCAACGGGGGCTTATGTCCTGACCAGGAATCAAACAGTGACCTCCTGGTTCACAGGTTGATACTCAATCACTGAGTCATGCTGGCTGGGCTGTAGGGACAAGCCCCTCCTTGCACCATCTCTCCTGGCAACCACTGACATGTTTTCCATCTCTGTAATTTTATCATTTCTAGAATGTTTTATAATATGTTAAGATAGGCTTTTTTACTCAGCATAATTCTCTTGAGATTCATTCAAGGTTTTGCATATATAAATAGTTCTTCCTTTATATTGCTGAGTAATATTTCTGTGACAAGGATGTACCACAATTTCTTTAACCATTCAGTCATTGAAGAACATTTGGGTTGTTTCCAGCTTTTGTCCTTTACAAATAAAGCTGCTATGAATATACATGTATAGGTTTTTATATGAACACTAGAGGCCTAGCGCACGAAATACATGGGTGGGTACAGTCCCTAGACCTAGCCTGTGATCAGGGCCATATTTCATGGCTGCCCACAGCTGGCCCCAACCCCGCCACCACCCACCCCTGACTCCCCATTGGCCATCAGGCGATTGGAGCCTGCCGGCCGGGGAAAGGGACCAAGAGGTGGTCAGTGCACCCCATAGTGACTGGTCGAGTAGTCATTCTGGTCCTTCCGCCGTTAGGGTCAATTTGTATATCACCCTTTTATTATATAGGATAGAGGCCCGGTGCACAGGTGGGGGCTGGCCAGCCTACCCTGATGGGGGCCCAGGATCGGGGTCCCCGCTGGGAGGCGGGGCTGGTTGGGGCAAGGGGCCAGGGGCGGTTTGCGGGCGGGCCCCGCCCCCAATCAGGGTGGGAGATTCCCTGCTGGGGGGCAGGGCCGGCCAGGGCGAGGGGTCACGGTCGTTCTGGTCATTCTACCATTTCGGTAGCTGGGCTTTTATCATATAAAACTAGAGGCCCGGTGCATGAAAATTCATGCACTGGAAGGGGGGGTCCCTCAGTCCAGCTTGTCCCCTCTCACAGTCCGGGAGCCCTCAGGGACAGGAGGCAACCTGGTGATCAGGGGAAGGCGACACCCCCATCACATCTCTGCTGCTGCCACTGCCGGCAGCGCAAACCTCGGTCAGCTCTGATTACCTGAGCCTCAGGCAGCCCTGGGCAGCTGGGCAGCCGCCATCCAAGACTTGCCTGAACCTCAGGCCCACCCTGGGTGGCTGGGCAGCCAACATCGAAGGCTTGCCTGCGCCTCGGGCGTCGGCTGGGCAGCTGCCATCTGAGGCTTGCCTGTACCTCAGGCTGGCCCTGGGCGGCTGGGGGGCTGAGGGCGGGTCCGGCCGCACCGTGCACCTGCCATCTCTCCCCAGCTGGGCTGAAAGGACTATGGGACTCTGGTGGGGCTGAGGGGACTGCGCACCACCATCTTGTGGCTATGGGCGCTGCCATCTTTGTGACAGTCATTTGCATATCCCCTCTTTATTAGATAGGATAAGTTTTCATTTCTCTATAATAAGTCCTCAAAAGTGGAACTACAGTGTTCTATGTGCAAACTATGAAAAATCTGCAGTAAGATACTAGAAACAAATATATCCAAAATATTAACAGTGGTTCCTGCTTGCTTACAGATTTACAAATAATATTAAAACCTTTTTCTAAATTTTTCCTAACAAATATAAAATATTTTTAGATTTAGAAAAAAGGATTTTTAAAAAGCAAGAAAGAAATGCAGGTAAGACTAGAGGAAAAAATAAGGGAATACTTCAAGTAACTATTTCTGAATAATGAGACTAGATCATTTTAATCTTATTTAAAATGTTAAGAATTTTCCAAAATTTGTTTAATGAGCATTTACTACCCATAAAATTAGGAAAATGTTATCTGTTTTAAATGTTGAAGTTGTTTTTGTATACTCTATTCAGATTTTAGTCTCTGCTTTTCTAGACCCATATCTATTTATAGCAATTTTCAGAATCTGATACTTTGAAATATGCTTATATTATTTCCTACTGTATCTTGAAATTGATTTTTATACAAAATTTTTTAGTATTTCTTCTGTTTCAGTGGACATCTCATGGTATCCATTACTCTTCTAAATTCTTCACATCAAGCCAGAAATAAACTTTAAATATATTGAAAATTAATTATAGTGGTTTGGTTCAAACTTCTGCCCCTTAATATTAATTAGGAAATTTGAATTTTTCCAAAACTGTTATTGGCAGACAATATTTTAGCAGAGAGATGTCCCATGTCTAATGGGGTTACATAAGCTAAAGAACAAATTAACAGTCAATAACTTCCTTTTGGGTCTTTTTCAGTCATTTCCCTCTCTCACTTCCCACCTGTTTCTCTTTGGTACCACATAAACAGGTCAGCCTCTTTACTTAAGACCCTGTCACCAGACCATTTAGTGACTAATAATAATTTGATAGGTACCTTAAAATAAAAATTCATAGAAATTTGGTGATACCCATACTAAGACTCTATAGTTGAGTTTTTTATCAACCAAGTAGAATATTTTACCTACCAGTGACAGAAAATTCTGAAACATCCCTTTGTTGAATCTTCAACTATGCACTGTCTCCTAGCTTCCAACTTCAAGAAATATTTTTCATGCAAGCTATTTTTAAATAAAAAGTATACTGAAGATGGGTCAGGTTCCCTTTAGAAAAACAAAAATGTTGCCCTAGCCTGTTTGGTTCAGTGGATAGAGCATCATCCTGTGGACTGAAGGGCTCCAGGTTCAATTCCAGTCAAGGACGCATGCCGGTTGCAGGCTCCATCCTCAGTGGGGGGTGTTCGGGGGGCAGCTGGTCGGTGATTCTCTCTCATCATTGATGTTTCTATCTCTCTCTCCCTTCCTCTCTGAAATAAATAAAAATTATATTTTAAAAAAATAAAAACAAAAATGTTGAGCTCATGAGAATTCAGACTTTGAAGGAATTTAAGGTATTGATTTATTCATTCTCATCAGAGGACCCTAAGCCCATCTCTCCTTTTCAGCTAATGGAAGAGATGAGCAGTGTGGTTAGGAGCCAAGAAGAGTTAAGTGGCTTTGACAGGGATATAAGAGAAATCAATGGTTCTGAATTTGTAATTTTCAGTTCCCATGTCCATGCTCAGATAACCTGGTCCTTGAGGGAAGGTGAGAAAAGAAGAACCCCCCTCCCATATTGTATCAATGACATCTGCTTAGAAGAAGCAACACTGATGCTGATTTAGTTTCTATCTTCATCATGTAATTAGCCCCTGTGCATAGATACCATTGTTGCCATTGAACCCTCCTTTGGCCAAAAGCATTGTGAAGCTCAGAAGATAAGGTAAATAACCTCATAAGGCAGACTGCTAAATCAGTGTACTGGTCCTGTAAGTGGCAATTCAAAATTCTTTCCAAAATGGGCAATAGTTCTTTCATCATCTGGCTCCAGGGCCTAATGGGTAATTCCAGGGGCCAAAAGGTAAGAACTCGGCCTCATTACGTCATGAATTATTTCCCCCCCTGGTACTTTTACCAAGAAACATTTTAAGTAAGGGAGCAAACAGCTAATGCTTATGGAAAACTTTTCGTTGGCACAGGCTAGAGCTAATTAAACTGATGAATAACTGTATTCTATTCCAAAATTCTGAATCCCATTTCAGATATGTTTTCCCAAGGAAGGTGGTATTAACCGCAGCACTGTGAAAATGTTAGAAATGTCTTATCAGTGGTTAATCCAGCCTTTTCTTCCTCCCTCCATCTAGTAAACATTTATTAAGCCCCCCATTAACACATGTCCTTCGCTGTACCACACATTGTGACTCAGAGGGTGAATAAACACATTACCTAACAGGAGCACCGGACTTCACATTTGTTGTTTCTATGGCCCCTGTATGCAGTTCCCTTCCTGTTCTCAGATTGAAGATTCCTGAGAATGACCCCTTACCCATTTTTAGAATTGGTTTTTACTCCACAGCTCGTCCTGGGATGGAGCTTACCACCTAGACCTAAAGCAATCAGTGTAGCCCCTTCTGTAGCACAGTGGTTGGTTCAGTAAGAAGGGTAAGCCCCAATTAATGCCCACAAGAAGCAATGAGATTGCCATGAGGATCTTGAGAAAGAGCTTCTATCTCTTTTCACTAGAAGTAAACAAGAGAAGAGGGTTGGTGCTGTGGCAGCTGTTTTGTGAGTAGTGGGACTGAGAATGGAGTAAATATTAAGAATGAGGTCAAAAACCAGCAAAACCACACCTGCTAACATCATATGAATCTTGGATCAAACCATTTTTGAAGAACTATTCTTAAACTGTTCTGTCTTGTAAGCTGGTAATCTTTTATTTAACCCTTTTTGAGTTAGGATTTCTATTATTTAAAGAGTCTTGACTAGTATACGTAAGAACAAAGAGACCAGGTGGCAAGTGCCATAACAGCTTTATGGGTTAAATAAAGCAGAAGTTCCTGGAATAGAGGGATTGTTCTTCCCAAGGCAAGGAGAAAAAAAGGCAGTGAACTAAGCAGAGAGGATGACACCAGCCCTTTGTGAACCTGCCACCATGAACTGATCACTCCTTTGTAATGTTGTTGACTTTGAGTGAACCATTTCCACATGTTTAGCATCTGGCCACAAAGTGTCAATCAGGCAGGAGGAAAAATAGATGAGCATTTAGGTTGGAGGACTGATGCATAAAAATCTATCAATCTCAAAATTTACCTTGAGTACTTACCATGGTTAGAGCTAAACAAGTGAGCTATTTATAAAGGTTTTTTCTATCTAAAGCCCATTCCCCTTATGCTAACATTTCTTCCAGGAAACCTTCACTTGGCTCAGGTGATTGGATGGGGCTGACTACACACCTGCAGTGTCAGGGTAGGCACATGATTGAAGGCTGTTCAATGCAAGGCCATCTCCCCTGGGACATACTATGTAGGAGTGGCTGGAAAAGGCAGTCTATTTCCTCTGGACTTGTTGCTACAAGGATGTGAACATGGAGCTCCCAACACAAGGGACAGAGCGAAGTAGAACTGAGAAATAGAGAGACTGGACCCTCATGGAATCTTTTGAGGCCCTGGATCCCACTATCCCTAATCTCACCCTGGATTCTGGGTTACATGAGCAATTAAATATCTTTCTAGGGTTCATAATCTTGGTTCATTCAGTACCATCTTCCTGTATCGGTCATTTTTTAATGCCTACTATGTTTTTGGCAGTTTATTAATTGGGGAGATGAGTCTCACACGCGTGAAAGAATTAGAGAGCATGATGATTGTTTCAGAGAAGGGAGACATCAATACAAACCAAAGGCTTTTGAAAGAAGGTGGGGCTTGAGCTGCAGTATGAATGTATGTATTACCCAGACTTCACTTTTTCACGAAATGTCAGCACAGCATACTGGGCCCTTTCATTCAGAGCAACACTGACACACATCTGTTCAAATCAATTAATCCCAATTCTCAAGGGACTCATTTGGCAGGAACAACAAGTTCCTTCCCCTTAATAAATAGGAGTAAAAGAACACAAGAGAAAGAGAGGATGGGAAAGACAGTGTTTTCATTTATTTGTATACAATAGTTGTGGTAATAGTATAGTGGTGATAGCAGTCTGGTACTAGTAGCAATTGGAGGAGGGGGAGTAATGGTAATAGTAGTAACAGTACTAGTAATGACAGTAGTAACATGGCAGTGGTGGTGGTGGTGGTAGTGATAGCAGTGTTAGTTCTTATTTATTCGATTCACACTAGCTCTCTGGTGGCTTTGCTAATGATGGATATGCATTCCCTTATAACAGCCCTGGGATGTGGGTACCATCACTATCTTCATTTTGTATGTGGGGCCCAGAACTTAGAGAGATGCAATGCTGGGGTCAAGGTCGCAGAGCCCTGATTTAAATCCATACATATCTAATCTCAGAGCTTGTGAGTTTCACCACTACACATTCTGCCCTATTTCTAATTCTAAAAAATGAATATCCCGTATGTGTATACACACCCGTAAAGGTGCATAGAATATCATGGACCTCCACTTGCAACCACCTGAGATGGCTTCTAAAGGCTACATCTGGGGCAGCTACTGAACCAGCCACCAGTCAGGGTCCTGGGGACCTGGAAAGGGGTCCTGTGAAGGGGAACATGCTTGTGACAAGCAGGTCAGTCTCCTTTGGAGAATGGGTTTTCAATCTGAATTCCTTCCTCTTAATATATGCATGAAATACTCTATGAGAATTGTCCATGTCAAATAAGTTTGGGTACAAGTGTCAGAGAAATGGCTCACCACTTATTTTTTTCTTTAAATTTGAACGCTTTCTAGGGTGCATTTTTTGTATTTTTCTAGGTATCTACACATTGACTAGGGAAATAGGGTTTTGAAAAAACCTCTTACCAAACCATGTTTTTAAATTGTAATTGAACTGCACCTGTGGATTTTACTTTAGGTCTCCTGCTTATTCAGCTTCTCCAGTTTCATAGTGATTTTGTCTTAAATCCAGTTCTAGTGTTTGACTAGTAAAATCAGAGAGATATTATTAAATTGGACTTGCAGTTGCCCAGCTATCTTAGTGGTTGTCTCTTAAAATCAGTTTGTGTACTAAGTGCCGGTAATGAGACTTGGGTCTGGGAGCCTGTTTCACTCTTCTGCTGACCGTGAGGGTTTTCATGTTGGTGGACATCCGCTCCCTATCCGACATGTAGTAACCCCATCTCCATGATGTGCAAAACTTGGCCAGTGTGGCCACCTATTTCAGGAGACGAAAATGATCTGGGCAGAGGTCAGGGTAGGATGTGCATGGCCCTATGACTCCGCTGTTTATTAGCTTTGTATGACCTTGAACAAGACACCTAGCCTCTCTAAGCCTCAGTTTCTACTTCCGCGGGATGGGGGATCATAGTACCCATCCTTCAGGGTTACAATGAAGATGAAATGAAATCATGCCTACCACACAGTAATTACTGAAAATTAATTGCTATCTTCAGTATCATGATCTCTATTTCAGGATCATGGGGATGAGAATTTTTCCGTTCGTCACTTACTACCATAATGTTGCCTTTGCTTCTGCTGAGGCACTTGAAGGCCAGAGCCGATCGATGACTTCCTCACTGTACCCAGCATGGCAATCTGGGAGGGCAGAGAAGGGGGGAGAGTGACTGAGGACGTGAAAGATAGGACCGCAGGAGCCGATGCCCACGTTCGTGTGAGTAATGACAGCAACTGGGGCAATGAAAACCACAATCAGGAAAATTACCATTTTCTCTCGCCTGGGAACTTGTGTGTCCTTGTCAGTGTTTCCTGTGATGGTTCAGAACTTCCAGAAGGCATTATTGCATTTCTTTCCTTTTGAAAGCAGACCAAGTATAAATAGTGAGTAAACAAATAGTTCTTTGGGTACAGTGCCCAGCAAACAAATACTCAGCCAGTATCTTTTAAATTTTTAAAAGACTTTTTGCCAATGAAGTGGAATGAAAAAGGAGAACATCTCAACCTAATTAGGAAGGTGCTATAGACTTATGTCCCCCCAAAATTCATTTTTGAAGCCCTAATCCCCAGAGTGGTGTAATTAGAAATGTGGCCTTTGGGTGGGTGGCAGCTAGACTTGCTATACCCTGGGTCATTTGCTGCGTGACCTCAGACCCAGCACTGGCCCCAAGTTTGAAGGTGTATCAGTCTGGTGAACACCTCTTGTCCCTACTTGGTGACCCACTGAGAACCTACCTCATGCAACTTGAGTACTACCTGAGACTCTTTAAAAAATGGTTTTATTTATTTCAGAGAGAGAGATAGAAACACCAATGATGAGAGAGAGAGAGAGAGAGAGAGAGAGAGAGAGAGAGAGAGAGTCATTGATTGGTTGCCTCCTGCATGCCCGCTCCTGGGGATGGAGCCTGCAACCTGAGCATGTGCCCTGACCGGGAATCCAACTGTGACCTCCTGGTTCATGGGTCAACGTTCAACCACTGAACTACACTGGCCAGGCCTGAGACTCTTTCAGTGACTGAGCCTAACAGGCAGCCAGCAGGTGGAAGCAGGCAGAGGCAGATCTTGGGGTGCTGTGGGACTTCTGCTGGCCTGCCCCAGGCCTGCTGCTGGTAAAAGCCAGCATTGGTATACAACTTGGTCCTTCTTGCACACACAAACTGTGGGTAACTTTGTAGCTCCAAACAGGTTGCCCAGGGCCAGTCATAGGCAGCATCTGACATTGGCCTGCACCAGAGTCCCTCCCAAGAAGCCCCAGAACCAACATACCCAGTGCCAGTTTCAGTCAATATCAGAGCAGGATCCAATTAGCTTCACAAGTGGCATATCCAAAGGGAGATTTTGGCAGGCACCAGACCCAAATGTGGCCTTTGGCAGGTAATTAACTTTAGATAAATTTAGGAGGGTTAGGCCCTTGTGATGGGATTAGTGTCCTAATAAGAAGAAATTCCAGGGCATTCTCTTTCCCTCCCTCCCTCCCTCCCTCCCTCCCTCCCTCCCTCCCACCCTCCCTTCCTCCCTCCCTCCCTCCCTCCCTCCCTCCCTCCCTCCCTCCCTCCCTCCTTTTTTTCCTCCCTCCCTCTCTCCTATGAGACCACAGCAAAGACAGACATCTAAAAGCTAGGAAAATGGTTCTCACAAGGATTCAACCATGCTAGCACCTTGATCTTGGGCTTCCAGCATTCAGAATTATAAAAAACTAGAGGCCCGGTGCACAAAATTCGTGCACGGAGGTCCCTCAGCCCAACCTGCACCCTCTACAATCCAGGAGCTCTCAGGGTTGTCCTACTGATGGCTTAGGCCCACTCCCCATGGTTCTCTGCTCTCTGCAGGGCCTGGAGGTTTCCCTGCAGCCATGGAGATGAAGTCCCCATGCCCTACTGTCTACTCTCTGCCTGCTGCTGCCATGCGCCATGCAAAGGAAGCCCCAATGCCCTGCAGTGTGCTCTGTCTGCCAGGCCTGGGGGCTTCGCCAACACGGACACACTAAGGAAGCCCCAATGCCCTGTTGTCCGGGCTCTGTCTGCAGGGCCTGGGGGTGTTCCCACTGTCATCTTGCTAAGGAAGCCCCCAAGCCCTGTTTTCTGGGCTCTGTCTGCTGGACCTGGGGTGTTCCTGCCACCTCTGCTCTAAGAAAGCCACCATGCCCTGCTCTATGGGCTCTGTCTGCAGGCCTAGGGCTTCCCCTCTGCTGCAGTGCTAAGGAAGCCGCCATGCCCTCCTCTCGGGGCTCTGTCTGCAGAGCCTGAGGCCGCCATCAGGAAGCTGTCATGCCGTTCTCCCCGCTCTGTCTGCAGGGCCTGGGGCTTCCCGGCTGCCGCGATCGGGAAGCCGCCATGCCCTGCTCTCCCCGCTCTGTCTGCAGGGCCTGGGGCTTCCTGGCTGCCGCGATCGGGAAGCCGCCATGCCCTGCTCTCCCTGCTCTGTCTGCAGGGCCTGGGGCTTCCCGGCTGCCGCGATCCGGAAGCCGCCATTTCCCCGCTCTGTCTGCAGGGCCTGGGGCTTCCCGGCTGCCGCGATCCGGAAGCCGCCATTTCCCCGCTCTGTCTGCAGGGCCTGGGGCTTCCCGGCTGCCGCGATCCGGAAGCCGCCATGCCCTGCTCTCCCCGCTCTGTCTGCAGGGCCTGGGGCTTCCCGGCTGCCGCGATCCGGAAGCCGCCATGCCCTGCTCTCCCCGCTCTGTCTGCAGGGCCTGGGGCTTCCCGGCTGCCGCGATCCGGAAGCCGCCATTTCCCCGCTCTGTCTGTCTGCAGGGCCTGGGGCTTCCCGGCTGCCGCGATCCCGAAGCCGCCATGCCCTGCTCTCCCCACTCTGTCTGCAGGGCCTGGGGCTTCCCGGCTGCCGCGATCCGGAAGCCGCCATTTCCCCGCTCTGTCTGCAGGGCCTGGGGCTTCCCGGCTGCCGCGATCGGGAAGCCGCCATGCCCTGCTCTCCCCGCTCTGTCTGCAGGGCCTGGGGCTTCCCGGCTGCCGCGATCGGGAAGCCGCCATGCCCTGCTCTCCCCGCTCTGAGGTGACTGGGGGCAGCCATCTTGTGGCTATGGGGGCCGCCATTTTTGTCGCGGAGTGATGGCTAATTTGCATATTACTCTATTATTAGATAGGATAAATGTCTCTTGCTTAAGTGACTTAGTTTATGGTATTTTGTTATGGCAACACAAGCTGTAAGATAGGAGTGTTCTGTGCAGTCATTTAGACATAAGTACTCTCTTTCATGGATGGGGGAGAGGGCACCTGGAGAATGAGGTGGTGGCATGAGATAGAGCAGTGGATCGCAACCTGGCCCTGCAACAGCCCAGTCCTAGGATGCGGGCAAAGACCCTGTATTTTAAACAAGTTGCCCAGTTGCTTCTTATATGTGACCAGGTATGAGAGTCACTGGACAGGTGGAAAGAGCCATCCGACTTTAGAATGAAACTGACCCAGAGTTCAGACTCTGCTAGTCTGTGGCCTCTGGCAATTTATCCACTTCTCTGAGGGACTTAGTTTCTTCATCTTGAAGAAAAGGGATTTGGTAATGCTAGCATTTATTAGAGCCTGCTTCCTTCTAGGTATGGTGTAAGTGTTTATCACACATTATCTCATTTAATTCTCACAGTGCATTTTATTTTTAGAGTGAGGCAATTTAGAGGGAGATGGACAAAGAGAGACTAAATGCCTTATTGAAAATCCCACAGCTGGCTAAATACAGACTTAGAGGCTAAGGCAGGCTTATCAGACACCAGGGCTGCAGTTTCTGTGAGGGTTTATGTTAATTTTAAAGTGTTGAGATTGGTGAGGGACACAGTATTTGTACACTAAATTGTATTGGCTATTATTACCCGGTAAATCGGTATCAATTATCTTTGTTATTATTATTTAGGACAGACCTATTACAGGCTGTCATGGATTGGTGTGTGGCTCTAATTTAGACCAAAGTGTTTTCCAGGAAAACAGGCGAATCTGACTTTTCCCAGAATAGAAACTGACTTTCACAAAAGGCAATAGAACAGTCAATTCAGCCTTCTGGTTTTGGAATCAGAAGATTACCAGCGACTAGTTGTGTGGTGTGGTCAAGTCAGATAACCTGTTTTCACACCTGCCAAGTAGGCTTATGTGATGGTTAATTTTATGTGTCAACTTGACTGGGCTAAGGGATGGCCTGGATCACTGGTAAACATGATTTCTGGGTGAGCCTGTGACGGTGTCTCTGGAAGAGATCATGATTTGAATCAGTAGGTCAAGTAAAGAAGGTCAGCCTCCCCAAGGCAAGTGGGCACCATCTGGTCTGTTGATGGTGGAATAGAGTGAAAAGTTGGAGGAAGGGCAAATTCACTCTTCTGCTTGAGCTGAGGCATCCATCTTCTGCGCTCAGATTGAAGCTAACGTCCGCCCCCCAATTCTCAGGCCTTCGGACTGAATTAGTCTGCAGATGGCAAATGGCAGGTCATGGAACTTCTCAGCCTTCCTAACCATGTGAGCAAATTCCTGTGTCTCCTCTTATTATAGTACTCAATATACCAGAGTGGTGCCTGACACATTGAATACTAATATGTGCTAGTTATTATTAATGTGGTGGTGGTTGTTCTTTATCTTTCAGCAAAGGTCTTTGACATCTTTAGCTGAACCTGTTATACTAGAGGCCTGGTGCACAAAATTCATGCATGGTGTGTGTGGGGGTGTGTCTCTCAGCCAAGCCTGCACCCTCTCCAATCTGGGACCCCTCAGGGGATGTTCGACTGCCGGTGAAGGGTCCTATCCCTAAACCGGCAGTTGGACATCCCTCTCACAATCTGGGACTTCTGGCTCCTAACCACTCACCTGCCTGCCTGCCTGATTGCCCCTAACCACTCTGCCTGCCAGCCTGATAGCCCCCTAACCGCTCCCCTGCTGACCTGATTGATGCCTAACTGCTCCCTTACCAGCCCAATTGCCTCCAACTGCCCTCCCCTGCCAGCCCGATTGCCCCCAACAGCCTTCCCCTGCAGGGCTGAGGGGACTGGGGGACTCCAGCTGGATGAGGCAGGGCTGAGGGGACAAGGGGACTCTGGCTGGATGAGGTGGGGCTGAGGGGACTAGGGGACTGAGGCTGGACTGAGGTGGGGCTGAGGGGACTGGGGGACTGAGGCTGGATGAGGCGGGGCTGAGGGGACTGGGGGACTGAGGCTGGATGAGGTGGGGCTCAGGGGACTGGGGGACTGAGGCTGGATGAAGTGGGGTTGAGGGGACTAGGTGCCACCATCATGTGGCTGTGGGTGCTGCCATCTTGTGAGGGCATGGCAGTCAATTAGCATATTCCCACTGTATTGTATGTGGGCACCACCATCTTGTGAGGGTGTGATAGTCAATTAGCATATTCCCTCTGTATTAGATAGGATGATGAAAAAAATGTAGGCTTAGAGGCATCCAAGTTTGCCTTTGATTTCTGTTCCAGGTTAGCAGAAAATCTGAAACACAATTCTCATGACCACAGGTTATGTGGCACATCTCCCTGAACCTAGGCAGGATGCTGTCCAGGAAAGACCAAACCAGGCACCCTGCTCTCCTGTCCAGAGGGCTGATTAGGGCCTGCAGCCTCCCCAGCCAAACTGCACTTTCTGTTGGGCTGAAATTGAACCAGATTCTCACTATACTTGTGACTAATGGACTACAAACACTGTGTGCCAGTTACCTGTATATAGATAGGTACCTCTCAATGAACAGAAATGTGCACCAGAAACTGGAAAAGTCTATGAATTAAACTGGACAAGTAAGAGCTCAAAATCCATAGATTTAGAGCCCTGAGCCACCATCATCTGGACTGCTAGGCTTTCCATCATTAGCTTTTATAGTTTGAAACATAAGTCTATTTGTTCATAATTCATTAATAACAGCCACTGCTCATTGATAATTTACCATGTGGCAGACACCCGGCTACCCCTAAGTCATATATATATATCACGATTTCATCTAATCGTCCCTCTCTGAGTAAATGTTATTATCTCCATTGGGGAAACCAGGAGACTGAGGCTTGAGACTAAGTACTTTATACCAGGTTGTACCCCAAAAGTGTGACAGAGCCAGGAATTGAACCCAGCCTATTTGGCTCATTACCTATGAAACATTAACTACAGTTTTCTCAGAAAGTTTTCGAATTAATGATTTTAAAAGTATGCTTTATGCTAATGTGAATTTATTATCACATACAGAGACCCTTTCTTCCTACCTTTGCAACACCTCTTGTGTTTATCATGAAACCCAGTGAGTTGATAGGAGTCACTTAACAGAAATTTGCTATGGAGACAAGCCTGGCCCACATGCATCTGTTCCTTTCAGAGAGGGCTATCTGTAGTGCCCGTATCTAAGAAGATATATCACTTCTCTACTTGGGAAAACTAATGGGAGTGCTGAGCAATTACCTGGAAAATGCAGTTAATGCCAGCAGGCAATAAGAATAATTTAAACCAATGAACTCTCTCCCCTGGACTGCAGGGTTCAGTGTACGGTTTTCTTTTTCTGTCTTGTTGTTTTGTTTTCCATTGGCTGAGCTTTCCAAATAATTGTTCCATCTGTCCACTTCACTTTGCCTGAGTAATCACAGCCCAAGGGGAGTTAGAAGTCAAATGCCAGACATGCAGGGAGACCAATGTTTGGGAAGAGACATTGTTGTCTGCTCTCCTTCCCTGCAGCTGGGCCAGGGATCTGGAAGTAAGTTGCTTATAAGCACCAGTAGCCCCAGGGGGGGAAGATACAGTTGGGGAAAGGGCGTGGTGGAGCCATTTGGGAGCCCTCATTGTCAGGAGCGTTGGCTAGCAGGATCCAAAGCACATAGCATTAAGATCAGGGAGAGAGCTCATAGCCCAGCCAGATGTAAAAAGTGTGGAGACAGGAAGTAAAAACTAGAACACTTGTAACGGCTTTTGACTGTGCCGTTTACTCTGTACTAGGCCCTTGGCTGGACATGGTATGTACTTTATTATTTTGAGCCTCCCAACAGCTCTGTTTCACAGATAAACTAAGAGAAGTCAAGTAACTTGCCCAAGATCACACAGCTTGTAAACACCGGTAGCAGAGCCTGTATTTGAACTACATTTATCTTATTCCAAATCCCTTGCTCTCAGGCACTGTTCCTGGCTACTCTAAACAGGGGGTGCTGGCCAAAGGTGGAATAGAATCCTGGAGAAGACAATGAAAGCAGGGCTATTGTTTATTCCACAGCAAGATGTTTTACATGCATTAGAAGCAAAAGCAAATTAGATCTTTAATTTACAGAGGCACAGAGAGGTTAAGTAACTCACTGAGTCCACAAAGCCAGTAAGTAGGTTAGTGAAGGATTTAAACCTGGGTCTCTGAACCTGGTCAATTACTTCATTCTTCAGTATGTTAAGCAGCCTCCTTTTTTTCATACTATTAACTCCCAGGAAAATCAATTTAGCTTTGTGTCTTATAAGTTCTGTTCCACAGAATACCATGTTTCTGAAGATACTTAGCAACAAATAAAAACAGGTTTGTCAAATGCTATATTACACAAGGTTAAGTAGATTTCTAGATTCTAAGACTTCTCCTAGCATCTGTCCTGTTAATGCCCATTGTAAATATTCAAGAAAAGGCCATGATATGCAGAATGTCCCCAACTTATTTGACTATGGAACCATTTTTTTTTTCTCAGATAAAGGATGGCCAATGTATCTACCATAGATATGGCTTTCCTCCTATGCTCTTGCACTGGCTGCCTAATACCTGGACCTTATGTCTGCTGAGCTGCCAACTGGGGAAGGGATGAGGTCTCTCTTTGTTGCTCTCTCACTGCCTCTTCAGAATCCCACTCCAAACTTCTATCTTATGTGATCCATCCCTTCCCGGTGCAGTGAGTCACACAGAGACCATTCTACCCTGATAAAATATTCATAGAAAATAATGGCTTCCTTCATTAACCCAGCTTATTGAAGAGTTTGTGTGTGTGTGTGTGGGGGGGGGGGATGCAGAGAAATGCCTCTTAATGGTGGAATTTCATGAGCAAAGATCAGCCTGTGCCTTGGGGGAGTGGGTCTTCCTGATGCTCAGGTGTAGGCTAAAACCTGCTGTGACTGAAGATGAAGCTAGCATGAGGATGGAAGTTTAAGGAGTGATGTCAAGGGTGCAAATTGGATGGCTAGGTAGATTGGGTGAGACCACAAAGTTTCAAATTGACGTGTATGAAAAACTTAAGAATAGATAGCCATAGTGCCATTTAAAATTAAGGAAATATCTACAATGTTTAATTTTGGAAATACATTTTCTTTGTATTCTCCTAAATTGTGTAGTAAAACAGCATCAGCTACCTTGATAAGCTTGAATTGAGATAAGCATATGACATGAGCCAAAGGGAAAGAGAAGGCATTGACTCTGGTGGTATCTGCATGGGTCATTCCAGCGGTGCAATTCTTTGGCTCTTCAACCTGGTCCAGATGGCCTATGGAAGCAGCGTCTCCATTGGCCCAGTCCCTAGCACATGGAGGTGTTGGGAGGACTCACTCCTTCCTTCACACTTTGATTCATCCACCCATTTGCTAGTTACCAGGTGCCAGCTGCAAGTCTGGCACTGTGCTCAGTTCTAGGAATATGATGGAGAGAGATAGACATAGCCACTGCTCTCAAGGGACTTCACTCCAGTGGAGAAGGCAGATGTCAATCAAATTTATACATCCTATCCTATATAATGAAAGCCTAATATGCAAATCGACCGAATGGTATAACTACCGGTTGGCGAGGGGCGGGGCTGGCAAGCAAGTGGTGCCAGGCCAGCCAAGGTGGGTGCCAGCGGTTAGAAGGAGGGGACAGCGATCAGGGGGCAGCAGCGACCGTCAGTGGCAGAGAGGCGTTCTAGGGGCGGGGCCGGCCGCTCACCAGCCGGCGCCATTCCCTGATCACCCTGTGGGTCACGTCCCATAGAGGGAGGCCACCATTGGTGGCAGGGCAATGGGGGGTGGGGCTGGCTGCTCATAGCCAGCACATGCATTTTTGTGCACTGGGCCTCTAGTTAAATAATACTATATAGTTGTAGAATAACAGGGTCATAGCAAAGGAAGATGATGGTATGTAATGTCTATTTAATATCTAAGGGCATCTAAGCATAACATTCAAAACACTTCCCAACCTGTTCCTTCCCATCTCAGTTAATGAAAACCCCATGTTTCCAGTCATTTCGGCCAAAAGCATCTTGACATTGCCCTTTATGGTGAGCTTTCTTGCATACCCAACATTCAACACTTTTTACTACCTGCATTCTGGCCTACTTCTCCCTTAGATTACGGTGGTGCCCTAGCCTCCTAAATGGCTGCTTTCCTGTTTTCTTTTCTATACAGCAGCCACAGTGACTTCTTTGCTTAAAACTCTCCAGTGGCTTCTCACTTCATTCAAAGTATAAGGTAGAAGTCCTGGCAATGTCCTAAGTGTTTAAGGCCTATGTATGATCAGCCACTCTGTCCTTGTTACCTACTACTCCCCTCTGTAACCACACTAGTTTCCTTAGTGTCCCACTTCCCACCAACACGCCAAGCATTTACCAGCGTTAAGGATTTTGCAAAGGCAGTGCCCTCTCCCTAGAATGACCCCTCCTAGCTATCTGGCCCACTCACTCACTTACTTTAGGTTTTCATTCACATGCCACTTTGCTAGAGGGGACTTATCTGAGCTTCTTATATACACTAGTGTCCCCTGTAGCTTTTTATTCCCTACAACCAGCTTCTTTTTACTTCATAGAGCTGATCAATACTTAACACATCATGTGTTTAGTTATTGCATTATTGTCTATTTTCCCATCTCCTAGAATGCAAGTTGTATGAGAAAAGCAACCTTGCTTCCCATATTTCCACAGCCTGGGACATAGTCAGACCTCAATAAATACATGTTGAATAATTGACTGGTTGAATAAATGATGCAATAAGCAATAGCATCACACCAGCCATAAAGGTGGGAAGAATGGCTTAATCCCAATGACATTCAGCTCCTTTGTCTCTCCTGCCAATGTCATTGTCCTTCCTACTATTTATTATTCATGCATCTTCTTTTGCACAAAATAGTAGTTGGCAGAAGGTAGCTTATGCCCTGCAGAGTGGCATTTTCCTAGGCAGCTCCTCTCCTGACGGAGTTCCTGAATCTAGTTCAATGGGATTAGTTCAACAGGTGAGCCTCTTGTGTCTAGTCATTTTGGGGCTCTCCCCACACCTGGTTGTTTTAGGAGACATTCTAGTGACCTCGGCTCCAGCCAGAGAAGATGGCATCCTATATATGGGAACTGTGTGATCTCAAAGAGGAAGCAGCGGAGGGGGAAAGTCAGATCATCAAAAAGGGAACCCACAGCATTACCTCTTCAGTGTGCCTTTTCCTGCCACCTTTTGTCCTTGGCGTGTATGTAGAGCTTTAAGAAAAATCTTAATTTACTAATCTACCATCACTAACGGATGCTTCCTTTTAACCAGCAAGCTTCCCTCGTATATACAGAATGGAATTTGGGTTGCAGAAATTCCATCTGCCTTTCACAACAGAGGCACCTATGGGAGATGTCATGAGGAGGGAGGCCTGAATTCTGAACCCAGCTTTGCTCCCCTTAGCCCTGTGACCTTAACCTCTCTGTGCTTTAATTTCTTTGCTTAGAATCAAGTAATCTAATGGGTTGTTGTGAGGACTCTATGAGTTTTGCTTCTCTTGGTGCCCAGCATAAAGCAGAACCTCAAAAGATAGTCAGAAGCTCAAAGGATAGAAAAACATGGCTAATGTGTAGAGAGAATTCAGTGGTCATGTTCATGCATTTCTGTATGCATGGTTCTGCTAGGGGCGATTTGTAGTTTCAATGTACAAGAAGCCAGTATTGGGCAAGCTTACTGAGCTCTGGGCTGCTGCCAGGGGCTGCTGGAAGATCCTGGAACTCATTTTAAATGACCGTCCCTTGCAGTATTTTTCATGCCTGCAGATTCTAAGTTTTCGCTTTCTGTTTCCGTTTGCTGTCAGAGCATTATTTTAGCTTCTAACTTTGCAGATTCTTGCTTCATCTACCTTTTTCCAGAGCAAGGAAAGAATGTTCAGGAAGGGAGTGAAGGACAAGGATAAATAAGGTTGTACCTGCTTGGCTGGATTTCCTTCCTTGACATTTTGATGTGACGCTGTTTGATTACCCTGTGTGCAAATGTGCTCTCTGCTTTCCATCTTGCCAACTTTTTGATTATTTTCTTCCTTCAGCAAGAAGAAAAAAAAACAACCACCCAAACCTCATTTGCCATATAATTTAATTGAATTTATGGCAGCTGTCACCAAATAAAATAAAAACCTCACAGACACAAATACAGCCAATCCTAGGATTAGGTTACCTCTGAAGTTTGAAAAAATTCTTCAAGGCATTTATTTGCAAAGTGGACTCCATCTGCATATTTCATAAGCATAATACAAATGTATTATTTATCAGGTGGTCTAGGCATGCCTGTTCAAATGAAGGGTTGCAAATTCAACCTTCATGTAAAAACCCTCAGTGGAAATCCATTCCCCAATTCACAGGAAAGGTGGGCTTGTTAATCCTGACTTCCCTGATCTATTCAACAGATTCCAGGCTCCACACCATGAGTGACCTTTCTTGGGATTACAAGTCTGTGGATTTGTATAGAATGACTTCCAATACGTAAAATTACAAAATAACTTACAATATCAAAATTGCCACTCCCATTGGGCGGAATCTTATCTGTCCTTTCCATCACAGCCTATACCCACCCCCAAGATGATCTTGCAAAGTCTTCAGGCGGAAATAAGATCTCATACTTCATCAATTTCTGTTGTCAGTACCTCAGACTTGAGAGTTTCATGCCTTGACAACTTGTCTGACCTTTCTGTGCAGGCCTGAGAAGAAATCCAATTTGACCTGGTGCTGGTTCCTGTTGGTCTCAGATCCCATGGGCCAGAGGAAATCATGCCTCCCAGATCCAAAGCAAATGATGAGTAGATAATTGGCACAGCAGAAAACAAAATTAAATGAGCAGGCCCTTGTTTGGCTTTTATCCATTCTGCTTTACTTATCTACTAGAGGCCTGGTGCACAGATTCATGTACATTGAAAGTAAATTAATTAGAAGGTGACTGGCGGGGCAGGACTGGGTGAGACGGGCCAGACATGCCCTGGAGCCAGCCTCCCGTGGTCCCTCCCCTGCCAGCCACACCTGGGGCAGTGCAGGGGCTCGAAGGGCATCTGCGGAGTGAGCAGGGTCCCTCCAGCAGGTGGGGTCCCTCGGCCTGGCCTGCAGGGATCGGGCCAAACCCGGCTCTCCAACAGCCCCCAAAGGGTCCGGAGTGCAAGAGGACACTGCAAAGTTGCTGTTGCTCGGCAGCTCCTGTGTTGAGCGTCTGCCCCCTGGTGGTCAGTGTGCATCATAGCTGTCGGCCGGTCAGCCAGTCGCTTAGCCTTTTATATATATAGATTTTTTTTACATCAAGAATTTAAGGGAATGTAGCACAAAAGACAATCCATGCTGCAGGGCAGGATGGATTAGGAACCAGCCCCACAATAAGGGATGGCCAAAGGCCTATTTCAAGAACCAGCAGGCCTTGGAGCATGGAGGGGAGCTGAGGGGATTTTTGTTACTGAAGTTTCTGTTCTGGCCTGGGTCTATCTCAAAGAACAGTTGGTCTCCTTCACAAACTTTTATTTTAGCTTGCCTCTTACTGTAGAGGTCTCCCAACTCTGTAGATCCTTAATTACAAATGAAGACAGTTTAATGGTAACAGATCTTTAAAATAAAGGATGACACTTTTAAGAGCCCTTCCAAAGACAGAAATATTAGTCAGCAATCATTATACCAACTTCCAGATTCACATACATCCTTCCTCCCTTTATCTCATTTTACAAGAGAGGATGAAACAAGTTCAAAGCGAATTCAACCTTGTTTGAAATTAGTCCACAGACTACAAGCACTGTGAGGCCAGCTTCAGTATTACGTTTCAAGATCAGTGTTCAGATGAGATGGAAAAGGGAACCGGAGGGTAGCCATTCTGCTTTATAATTCACCACACATTTTAAGGGAAGCAATGTAGTAAGTATGTTAGCTATTTTTAATTTTTTTACATTTCTTTCATTGAATTTATTGGGGTGACATTGGTTGAAAAAACTATATAGGTTTCAGGAGTATAGTTCTATAATACATCATCTGTATATTGTATTGTGTGTTCACCACCCAAATCAAGTTTCCTTTCATCATCATTTATCCCTCCTTTACCCTCTTCCTACCTTCTCCCACCCCCTTTCCCTCTGGTAATCACTGGACTATTGTCTGTCTATGAGGCTTTTGTTTTGTCTTGTTTTGTTTTGGCTTAATTCCTTCACCGTTTGTGTGTGTGTGTGTGTGTGTGTGTGTGTGTGTGTGTGTGTGTGTGTGTTTACCCAGCCTCCCACCTCTCCCCTCTAACAGCTTTCAGTCCATTCTCTATATCTATGATTCTGTTTCTATTTTGTTAGTTTGTTTTGTTCATTAGATTCCACATATAAGTGAAATCATATGGTATTTGTCTTTCTCTGACTGGCTTATTTCACTTAGCATCATATTTTTAAATATGATTGCCCTCTTTGGTGAAATGTAATTATAGGCTGAAAATGGAGGAGTATTTACAAAAGCATCCATCAAGGCTTCTTTTTCTTTTTACTTTCAAGATGTTTTCTTCAGGACTCTAGAAGACACTTTGTTCCTTGTAGGGCCACATGATGTTCTCGGTATTATAGGGAATTAGACAGTGGTACAGTGACAAAATGCTGGCCCTATGTTCTGACTCATGCCTGCTTGCTTACCATATCATGTACCTGAACACTGATTTTTTTCCCCTGTGGAAACAGTTTCCACCATGGGATTAAAAGGCTTCTTCTTTTATTTTAATTGAATTAAATGAGGTATTTAGACTTAAAGATGAAAGGATGTATAAGACACAAGTCCTGGCTTCCAAGAATTCAGAGTCTATAAACAGATATATAAATAAGGAATTATAGAATTGTACACCTGAAACCTATGTAATTTTATTAACCAATGTCACCCCAGTAAATTCAATTTTAAAAAAGAATTATAACATAGGGCTATTTGTGCTTTAATACTGACATTTTGGCTAAAGGTTGAAAGTAGTGAGCCAGAAGATGAGTAAAATGGATTGTTCTGACCTGAGTTACCTTTTAAAGTCTAAAAATGGCTATTTGGTTTTTATTGCTGAAGAAATAAAAATGATTGTGTAATTATGCAAAGATAATTTTGCTTCCTCTGTTGGTGTATGAGGGATTCAATTCAGCATTACTGAATACACAGTGACTTCGACAAATTAAGTTGGATTTTTTTCTACCATAAAAAGCTAGAGGCAGGCAGTTTTTATGTTTTTTAGGTGACTAAAATCACCAGGTCCTAGGTCTCTGTCCTCTGTCTCTTTGGAAGGCCAGAATACTGCATTAGCTCCCGTCTTCACATACTATTTTAGAAAGAAAAAAGAAGAGTAATGGTAAATAGGAAAAAAAGTAGCATCTGTAACATGAGAACAAAAATGTTTCCAGATACTCTTAGCAGAAGCAGGGGTCACATGACCAGCCCTAGCTGCAAGGGAGTCTGGGATTACAAGTGTACTTTTTTTAAAAACACCAGTGCAGTGTGTAGCAATGAACAAAATCAGGAATCTCTTAGTAAGGTAAAAGGAAAGCATGGATATTGCATAGTCAATCAGGAGTGCCTAACTCATACCATTTACCATAAGTTTAAAAAGAGAGAGAGAGAGAGAGAGAGAGAGAGAGAGAGAGAGAGAGATAAATAGAAAGGAGTGTGATTAACTATCTGAGGAGATAGTCTGCTACCAGAACCTGGTTTTGATGTATAAATAACAGTCTTATTAGAAGCCAGAACTTAATTATAAATGGTTTTGATTGTGCATGTAATTTCAAAGTTATTTCTATAGGAATAAATATTCTGGTCAACTGACAGGTATGATATGATGAGAAACAAAATATTTATTGTCTCCAGAAATAGTCTGGTAAGGTGACTTAAATTTCTACTTTTTTAAAAAAAAGAACTTTTTAAAGAATCTCTTACACAACTATTAAAAGTAATGCAATAGGCCCTAACTGGTTTGGTTCAGTGGATAGAAGGGTCCCAGGTTCAATTCTGGTCAAAAGCATGAAACTTGGTTGCAAGCTCGACCCCCAGTAGGGAGCATGCAGGAGGCAGCTGATCAATGTTTCTCTCTCATCCATGTTTCTAACTCTTTGTCCCTCTCCTTTCCTCTCTGTAAAATCAGTAAAATATATTAAAAAAAGAAGCAATGCAATGGTAACTTGTGGCTTAGGGCAATTGGTTTCACAGGTTAATACTGCCTTTTGCAGAGAACATTGTCTGAGGGAGTGGTACTCAAGAAAGACACATTTGTGGTCACAACAGTGAGGATGTCACATTGGGAAACCAAGAATGTCTTAAGTCCTATGAGTGTTTTGATAGGATGGAAACAAAAGCAAGAAAAATAATTCTGAAAGTACCTGATAAAATTGCAAAATAGTGTGGGATGTAAACAAAGCCTAGTGTGTTGTTGTTTTTCACTAAAGACTAGTTCTGTACAAGAAAATATCTAATGCTTAAAGAAGAGTGGAGGAACAGGTAAACCCAGTCCAGATATCAGATCAGTGCTCACTGCAGATCTACTGAAGTGAGATGCTTGGGTCTGTGACTAAGATGGAATAACGGACTGGATTTACCCTATTCCTGTAACAAATAAAAAACCAAAGGATGAGACATGTGAAGCAATGGATTTCAAGACATTGGGTAGCAGACAATGAAGGACAAGGATCTCTGAGAAACAGGGAAATGATGTCATTGCCATAGCTGCCCCCAGCTTCCTGCTTTGGGAGTTTCTAGGTCATGGCAGAAAGAAGGGGCATTCAGGCAGATCCCCAGAAGATTCCTGAGTTGAGGAGATGGAGCTGAGAGTCAGAGAGACCAAGGAAGCTAGAGTTTGTAGGATCAGGAACTGGAGATAAGAGATCAGTACAGAACGAGAACTCCAGAGATATTTAGGGGCTCCACATAGAGTATTCAGCAGAATACTGATAGGTGATACATGTGGAGAATTATAGCAACCACCAAAGAGGATGAAAATGAGCAGAAGAACAGTACCCAGTGCTCATATGGGGCCAGGAGGAGTGCCTGTTCTCACCCACTAGTCTCATAATTCATGGGACATCCTGTAAGGTACACAGCTGAGTGTGGCCTCAAGAGTAAGAATAATTAGCCCTCCACTAAACTGAGTTTGGTCCCTCTCAATAAATCTTTAAAGAAAGCCCTGAAGAGATCACACTGTTTCCAAGTAATGTAATTGCCTCCCTGAAGAATGATTTAAAAATATTCATCGGAAAACAAATATATACAGAAGTCAACAAGGTAAGATTCACAGTGTCTATCATCCCCCCCCCCCAAAAAAAAAATAAGACCAGCCATACAAAGGAGAAAGAGAATATAACCAATTAATGAGGAGAGAAATTCATCAATTGAAACTAACCCAGAACTGAGGCAGATGTTAGAATTAGCAGACAAGGACATTAAAGGAAAAAAAAAACTGTCATTATAACTCTATTACATGCATTCAAAAATTAAGTTGAGACTAAAAGAAATCAAAAAAAGACTCAAGTTGATTAGTGGAACTGTTGTGACAGCCAGTCCAGCCAATTAACAAATTTCTTAATTGCCAATGGAAATGATTCAGTGAATGAAACGCAGCAAAATCAATCCAATAATGATTTCACTATACTATCTCTAAGGGTTCATTCAATCCAGTGCAAAGGAAAAGTTTGATTTAAAAAACTGACATACCTATATCCCCTGCTTGCCCCAGTTCTTCACAAGCTCACTGGCAAGTTGAGGACATATAAGTGACCTGTCTTTACTAAACACAGTGGCAATTGCTATATAACCAGGTGATACATAAAAGGTGCTGGGGTAGGGAGTAAAAAATAAAGCTCTCTCCTTTATTCAGTCTGGAGTCCCCTTATTTGTAGCTGTCTCTGGAGCAGCTGTGTCTCTCCTCTTTGAGATCTGGCATCCTAGACAGGAATGCTTTTACACCCAGTGGCGCATGTGCTTTAACACGACAGCCATTCACACTGAGTGCCTGCCTTAAGTGATCCTAGTATCCTCACAACAACACACTCAGAGGATCGCGCAGTTGTAGGCTCTTTCTATGTAGTTGAATACACATCTACAGCCGGTATCACAGCCGATTGCAAAAGAGATTCTTCTCAGAAAAAAATTTCTCTAGGCAAGGATTCTCTCTCTCTCTCTCTCTCTCTCTCTCTCTCTCTCTCTCTCTCACCCCCCACCTCTCTCTCTCTCCGCAGAGAGAAGCACATTGCTGATGCCAAGTCCATGAAAATCACTCTTTATAGTGGCCTCCCAATCAATAAGGAGCTTTATTTGCTGTGTGTCACACCCTCTATTCATTGTGTCCACACAGCCCAGTTGGCTCAGAAAAGGCAGCACAAAGACCAGCCTCAACTCCACAGGGCTCTGCAGGGAGAGCCTGTGCTGGGCCCAGGAGCTCGGGGACCTGGCTCCAACTCTGCTGTTAACTCACTACTTGGCCTCAGTGTCTTCTGCTTTTAAATGAGGCGATTGAACCAAATGATCTCCAAGGGTCGACCAGTTCAAAAATCGTCTATTACATGATCCTAGGAGTATGTCATCAGTGAACTGGCTGTGGTCTTTCAGTAGTGAGACTCAGGACCTGCCTGAGCCATCGTTGGGGGGAGAGAGGAATGAGCAACTTCTGCGATATTTAGCCACTGGATCTGCACTGGCCTCCTGGTAGACAATGTTCCTTATTGACATCGTAACCATAGCAACCGGAGTGTCATTTGGCACTGGGGTTTAGGGAAGCTGTCAAGGTCTATAATTTAAGAGAAACAGATTTTCATTCCTCCACGATGTCAGCTAATTCTCCCAGTTATCCATTTTAGCAATCACATACACGTCCCTAAAGGGCATTCATTAAATCTAGACAGATAGCTCACCAATTCAGCACCATGAGAGGTAGCCTGATGGTCAGAGGGAATATAGTATTGTCACCTTGGAGTCTGAAGTAAAGTAACTCTACCCTGTAGTGAGTTCTTTCCCCTCTGGGGCCTTGCTTTCTGACCTGCCCAATGGTAAAGATGGACAAGGCGGTCTCTAAAGTGGCCTTTAGCTCCAATATTCCAGCCAGAGGTTTGCAAATTGTTGGCACAAAGACCACATTCAGCCCGC
This sequence comes from Cnephaeus nilssonii, assembly GCF_951640355.1. Classification (NCBI taxonomy): domain Eukaryota; kingdom Metazoa; phylum Chordata; class Mammalia; order Chiroptera; family Vespertilionidae; genus Cnephaeus; species Cnephaeus nilssonii. The sequence goes on along the minus strand of NC_137076.1, from coordinate 85,730,426 downwards.
AGACGTGGTACGTTTGCCCTGTCTTGTGTAAGCCAGAGAGCATTCTAATTCTAGTTGATTGTCAAGTTTTAAAAATTTGGAGTTTTCACCTAGTAATCCAGATTGCTGGCTTCTTTTGTCAGTCTGATGACGCTGAGCTGAAATCCCCCGTAGCAAGTCTCAGCTGGGTCTGGGCTTTCCAGGGCTCATCATCTCCATTCTAGAACTGATCACCCGCTCAGGGTAAGTGTCAGCTCCACTGAGCACCTTCCACCCAGCCAGCTTTGCTCCTTTACATTCTGTCCTATCTAGGCATTTGTGTGTTTTGAGCAGATGCTTAGCACTTGTAGGATAGAGCTGGCATGGTCCTAACTCTCTTTACAGCATTAATGTAGTCATTTGCCATTGGTGGTGGTAGAAGTCAGAAACTGGGTCTAACCAGAGACTTCCCTGAACAAGAAACGGACAAAACCTTGGCTGCTTTGGTCTCTCATACTCATAAGCAATCAGACCCAGGCAACCATATCTAGGGGTTGGAATTCTCACTGACAGTCTATCAGTCACGTGATCCCATGCTCCGTGACTCACAGCAAGTCAGTAATTTTATATGACTTGGTTTCTCAAATATGAAATGGGTTGATTTCACACAAGGTTCCTTCTAAAGTCCCTGAAGCAATATGAAGAATTCTGCATAGGCTCATATTTAAAGCTGCTAGGTGTGTGTGTGTGTGTATGTGTGTGTGTGTGTGTGTGTGTGTGTGTGTGTGTGTGTTTCAGAGTTGTGTATGTCTGCTTGCTTTACAGTACTGTTTTGAGATTGTAAGTACAAAGTCTATACGCAGAGTCATAACTAGTGATAGGAACTGGGCCAGGACAAAAACCAGAAAGGACCTCATCTGTAGCCAATGTTCCCTAAGAGACAGATGCAGTTCCGGATTCAATGGCAGAACTGGCAATTTAAAGAGGGCCAGTGATAACTCACAGGAAAAATGAGATCTTATTAAAAAAAAAAAAAAGAAGTCTGATGCTGAAACCCGAGGCCAGAGCAACAAGTACGAGAAAGGATCAGCAATGGGATTGCAGATGTGGTCTTTCCCTGCATTAATAAATGCTGCCAAATGCCTTCGTCCTCCCTCCAGATGCTGACTTCGTTGGGAAATGTTAGCCTTGGGTAGTCTAAGAGGAGACATAGGTGCTTTAATAATTGACATCCGAAACCGTATTCCAGCTCAGCCTTCCCAATGAGACACTAGTTCAAGCTGTGTAGCCCCTCTGAGCCTAAGGGCCCTCGCTGTTGAATGGGCAGGCTGACTTGGCCCACCCTGGGAATACTGGGATTTCATGGGCAAGCTGACCTGGGCACACTGAGAATAGTGGGATTTCATGGGCAGGCTGACCTGGGCACACTGGGAATTCAGACAGCCTGTGTGGGTATCCCAGCTCTGCCACATCCTAAGTATAACTTCCATGAGTTACCAAGACTTGCTGAGTCTCAGTTGTTTCCTCACCTATAAAATGGGGTTGTAACAGTGCCCTCCTCATAGAGTGGTGTGAGAAAGGGATAATCCACATAGAGTGCTTAGCACAGTGCCTGCCTCGTAGAAAATAACTGAAAATTCCTCAGATAATGTTCTTCTTCTTTATTACTACTGAACATTTTAGAATCTTTGCCAATAATAATAATATATCCTTTGTTGCTTGACTATGCTAAGCACATTCAATATCCACAAAATAATACAGATGGGTATTATGATTACCACTTTTAAATGGAAAAACACAATCTCATCATGTTTCAGAACTTGTCTCAGGTCAGAGCCGAACTAGAAACTCTAAGTGCAAAGTGTATGCTCTTAAAGATGACCCTGTGCTACTTTCATTCAATGTGCTGTCAACACCAGCGAGAATGCATATGGGCAGCAGCTCTATGCTTGAGGGGTTGAATGAATGAAGGTTTCCGCACAGGAGTTCCATAGAAGTCTGTGCTGCCAGTGAGAATGGCTACTCAGATCTGTGTATGTTTTTAAAGGGTCAATTTGGTTTTGATATTTGATTTTTCTACTAATGTAATCATCCTTAAATTTATACCTTCTCCCAACATTTGACTTGTAATATTCCCCTTACTTGTAAAACCTAGGAGAATTAAAGAGAACCTCCATGCTGTTAAGCAAACTGGCACCAGTACCACCCAGAGTGTTCTGAAAAGGACCTTTTGAACTTGAAGACATGTCTTATTAAATATACTAATATATATGTTAGTATATATATTAGTATATGTATTAGTATTGGATGCATATATTTGTAGAAACCAGAAGTCATAATAAGCCAAAAAATGTAAACCTGCCAAGGTCTAATTCAAATTTGAAATAGAAATCCCCATGGAATAAAATAGACCCCCATTTGTCAGCAACTGACCCCCCAACCCTGTGTTAGCCACCCCGCCCCCATCTCCAACCTCGTTTTGCTTTCCTCTACTCTCCAGTCAGCGCTGCCTTTGGCAAGCAGTCAAGAAGTGAACAAGAGAGATGGAAGCTCTCTGAGTATCTGACCCCTTGCTGGCCATTCAGCCATGCAAGCTGGGAAACTAGTTGTTGTTTTTTAAATGTTGCCTTTCTTTTCCTTTCACCCCTCTAAGGAACTGCCTCTTTCTCCTCCCCATCACCACAGAAGGAAAACAATCACAAGCATTACTATTCCCATGAAAAGGGGCAGTCACACGGGCTGTGACTGCAGGCCCGCTGGAACTGCTCTAGGATGCTGCCAGGGACTGAGAAGGGAACTCACTCCAATTGCTCCAGCTCACACTAGGCCTGGCATGGTCAGAGGAAGGAGACAGAACCGTGAGGGGACAGGCAGGACGACCATTCTCCCAGGCCTCACTGGAGTCTCCTCTGTGCAAGATGATCCCTGGTGTGCAAGTCTCCTATTAGAAATGCATCACGCTATGTATTTCTTTTCTTCTTGGCCTTTTAAGAACCACGGGGAACTCTTCCCTAACCTGAGGTGTCTTCTTGTGTCGCTTTCAGGAATTGAGACGCTCACCCAGGACACACTATGGTGCTTCAGCCAAGTGAAAGGCACTATCGAGATTGGAGCCACAGAAGGTAGGCGACAGCCCTCCGCCCCCTTCTCCTTGCCTCCTTGGGGTCTGTGCTGGGTCCAGATTTGAAAAGTTTCATCATTGTGTCCTTAAATGTAAGTCGCAACGCATTCCAGAGTAACATTCGGAGTTCTTTCTGCCCTTTTTTCCTGTTGAAGTTTGTTGTATTCACACTGAAATGAACTTCCTGTGGAATAGGTTTGCAGAGAGAGAGACCAAAAACTAGGCAAGTCTCATTTAGAATCGTCTCTGAGTCCAAACAGTTCAAGATTGTCAGAGAGAAGCTAAGCTCGTCCTCTGTTCTCTGTTGAAGATCACTTGCTACTACACATGAAGCACACAGGGAGAATGGAGAACGGAGTCTAGTCATATAACTTATGGGTACTCTGGGTCATCTCCAGGTCAGCATATAATTGCCTTTCTGGCTCTCAGGAGATATTCCTGTACCAGGACGCTTTACCTGGGATAGTGCATTCCTTTTCCTCCTCCTGAAAAACTTGCTTTTAATTCTCTTCATTTTCTTCCTTTATAAGTCTGAGCTTGGAGACCTACATGACTCCCTCAATGATGTCTGCATTTCAAAAGAGCTGAATGATAGGCAGTTGGAAGGAACTAGAAGAGCACCTCTGGGTGTTTTAAATCAAGGTTTAGCTGTTCCAGTGGAACGCAGTGCAGGCTGTCTGAACAGGTTTCTCCGCATTGGTGGTAGGTGTCAATACCAGATGTGGTATAGCATGGGTCTAAAACTAATTTTAATGAGCGAGGAGGTGACCAGTTGACAGAGTTGGACTTTAATATGGAAACTAACATGCATGTAGACTTGGGGGTCATTCTATAGCATTATATATCTGAGTACAACATAATTTGAGCAAAAACTATTTTGAGTAATTCAAAAGAGGTGTTTTATCTGCATTCTTAGAATAAATAATAACGGATACCCCCAAACCAAATGATTTATATTTAAAGAGTGGGAGAATGCCGAAACCGGTTTGGCTCAGTGGATAGAGTGTCGGCCTGCGGACTGAAGGGTCCCAGCTTTGATTCCGGTCAAGGGCATGTACCTTGGTTGTGGGCACATCCCCAATAGGGGGTGTGCAGGAGGCAGCTGATCGATGTTTCTCTCTCATCGATGTTTCTAACTCTCTATCCCTCTCCCTTCCTCTCTGTAAAAAAATCAATAAAATATATTTAAAATAAATAAATAAAGAGTGGGAGAAAGCCTGCTAAAATCAATTAATGAGTAAGTCTATAAAATTATACTTTTGTATGACATCTATTTTTCAGATGCTCTATCAATAGAGCTTTATAAATGAATGGTCCTCATAAAGCCCCTACAAAGTAGGCAGAGCAGGCTTTATTAGGCCCATTTTATGCTCATCTAACCAAAAATATATTTTAGTGACTTCTATATGGTAGCAATGTCCTAGGCATTCAAGATGCGGATGGGGGAAAAATGACTTACTCCCTAACCTCATGAATCTTAAGAAAACCGAAGCTCAAGTCAATCAGTTGTTTTAAATCTTGGGCACAATTCAAAAATCACTTGCGCTTTTTAAGCAATAGAGACTTTCAGGTTCCTCAAGAACTACTGAGTTAGAGGCTTGAGAACCTGGGTAACACAGTGTGTTTTAATGAGCTACCCAGACAATTCTGATGCTGTGGGCTGGCTTTGGGGACCACCAGGTTAGATGACTTGTTCCAGGGTATCAGTTACTCTCAGACTCTGGACTTAAATCTTGCCTTTGTGACTGGCTTCCCCACCAACTGTAAGGATTCTGAAGGTCTACTCCAGCTATAGCTCTTATCAATTGAGGACTTACCACATGGTGAGTACCTTACTGAGTGCTTAAGACAAGTTAAGGTAATGTAGGTAGTGCATTTACCATAGTGCTTGACACTTGGTAAGTACTCAGTATTTGTAAGCTACTATAAATATCATTATAATCAGATCTTCACTCTAATTTAATCCTCTCAAAAAACTTTTTTTATTTTCTTTTTTTAAATTTCTTTATTGATTAAGGTATCAAATATTTGTCCTCATCCCCCCATTCCCATCCCAAACTCCTCCCCACGTATGCCCCCACCCCCCTGTTGTCTGTGACCACTGGTTAGGCTTATGTGCATGCATACAAGTCCTTTGGTTGATCTATCCCCTTTTCCCCCACCCTCCCTCTGAGGTTTGATAGTCAAAAATTTATGAGAGATATCTTTTTTCCACTCTACCTATGAGGATATTGAAGCTAAACAAACAAGTAAACAAACAGAAGGCTAAGTTCTTTGCCAAAGGATCCATAGCTAACAAATGGGTTAACTAAGTTTCAACCCCAGTCTATAGGATTCAAAACTCCAACCCTTTAAGTATTGTTTTGAAGACAGAGATTCTCATTTAGTAGTTTGGAATGGAGCCCAGGAACCTGAATTTTTACACATGCTCTCAGATGATCCTCATGGATGAACTGAAGATGGGTTTAAATGTTTACTACACAAGATTAATAAGTAGCTTGTTTGAAATAACTGTGAATTGAGTCACAGAGTCAGAATGACAATCAAGCCTGAATTTGGAAAAACCACTTCAAAGTAGGTGAATAAAGGGAGGTATGTGCTTACGGGGAGAATCAGGCTGGAAACTAACACCTGGCATCTAGATTCCTGATATTATTGAACCTGCACTAATACTGTCCCAATGGTAGTTGAGTATTTGTTGAATGAATGAACGAATGACTTTCATTTGGTAAAAATCAAGGTTATTAAAAATTAGGTTCTTTTTTAAATTGGCCTGCTTTACCCAAGTTGTTTTTCTATACTGATCAGAGTCAATAAATATTATTCAACTTGCCTTCCACTTTACTTATTTGTATTAATGACTTTTTCATTCCATTTTTACCACTTTCCAGATGGTGACCTTGGCCAAGTCACTTAATGTCTCTGTGCTTAAGTTTCCTTGTCTACAAGATGGACATAGTCATATAGGTATCCGTTAGGATGGCTGTAAGGGCTAGGTGAATTTTTTAAAACAATACACACACACACACACACACACACACACACACACACACACACACACACTAAACAATCTCTAGATTGTTATAAGATGCTCAAATTGTATTTATTGTATTATAAAGGCAGGGATGAGATAGGTGACATGATAAAAAGATAAATATGTTAAAGCAATGTTTTTTAAAAAATCAAAATTTATGCAAAGAATCTATGATGAACAAAATATTGAAATATTAAATAGAGACAAGACCAGGATTACTGATTTATTTTTCCTTTCACTGCAGGTTTCAGTATGGCTTATTGTGGCACTGTTACTGCTAATTTACTTTAATGAGTGTCTTGGGTATCAATTAGTAGGCTAGAATTTTTCACATCCCAAATTATTCAATAAGACATTAGATGAATTACACTATGAGTTCAGCAATAAACATTTAGTGAGGGCTTATTACATCCAAAGCACTTTGCCAGAAAGTGAGAGTTATAAAGATAAATAAAACATAGTTTAAGCTTTCAAGGAATGCACCACTTAAGGGGAGACAGGAATTGGATCATAATAATAAGGAATTACATAAATAAATATAATACAAGGCAAGGTGAGCTAAAGAGAAAGTACTTGACAAGAGACTATAGTTCTGTGAATACAGGAGAGGTAGAAATTTCATATATTTGGGGGGACAAAGATGGACTTAATGGAAAGAAGGCAGGTAAGATAGAACTTAAATGATTTTATAAAAAATAACATTTATTTTTTCCTTTTCTTACTACTAAAACAATATGTTCTCAGTGTAGAAAGTTTCAAATATAACTAAAAAAAAAATCAGACAATCAATTTTAACTATAATCCCACAACCAATCAACAGTGGTAAAAGTTTCTGATATGTCTTTCTAACTTCTTGACTATGTGTATATTCATCAATTAACTCAGTCAACAAATAAGTACCATGTACCTGATACTGTGAAAGGGAGTGGTTAGTTTATAATGAATAAAATCAACATGATTTTTTTCCCACCAAAGTGGAGTCATCCTGGAAATACTCTTTTGTAAATAGATGTTTTCACTTAACAATATATAGTGATCATTTTTCATATTATGAACAGTAGGTATCCTAATTTATTTATTCAAGTTTTCAAGATTTATAACAACACTTTTAGGAACATCCCTAATAGCTCATCTGCATTTATCCAGGAAAGCTATTATGGTAAAGTATCAAGAGCACATGTTTTACAATAAAATTTGGCCTCACTCCTTATTGGCACAAAGCAAGTCACTGCAAAATTTTATGATTTTATTTCCTGATATGTAAAGTTGAGATAATAAAATCTATCTTAATGAACTGCTATAAGAATATAATTATACGGATATTTTAAACAACGGAGCACATAGGAAATGTTCAGTAGTTACAGTTAGTTAATTTTTTTTAATTCAAAGCATCAATGTTCTTTTAGAGAAACTAATGACTTACACATTCACTATAATTTATAATAGAACCCATTTCTCAAACTCTCCAATTTAAGATATTTAAAATCTGGATTTACATTATCTTTTTCATTGACACTTCTCTTTCTTCTTTTTTAAAATTGAGATACAATTGACATATTACACTTTATAAGTTTAAGGTATACAACATGTTGATTTGATACTTTTACATAATTGACACTTCTTTGATTATTCAAGTGTCTCATAAAATTTCATGAAGCAGTAATTGAGACATAAAGAAGAGATAAGTTAAAGTGATGTGACTAGCATGTGCAAAGGTCCTGAGGTTTGCACACCCAGAAAAAGGAAGGACTTTATTTTGCTGGGGCATGGAGTACCTGCAGAATCAAAGTGAAAGACAAAGATGGAAAGGTAGGTGGGACCCAGGTTGTAAGGTCCTTGAATGACAGCAAATGAGACTCTGCATCCCGGGCCACTGCAATTGCTGGGGCCTGGAAAAGTTATTGCTGGGGCACGCAGACCTAACTGAAGTCAGGTCAGCTCATTTCAGGCAATGGTGATGCAACTGATTTATTGGTAAAGTACTATCACTCAAATTCATTTATTCATTCATTTAAGTATTAAACGGATATTTATCAACCAGCTTCTAGGTAACGAGGCACTGCTTCAGGTTAATAAGACGTGTGATATACACATAAAAAATCATTCTCTAATGAGATACTTGGGCAACAAAAAAGGTAGAAAAGTAGAAGGTCCTCTGAGGTTTTAATGAACACTAAGACAGATACAAACAGGGTGGCATCAGAGAATTCTTGGAGGAGGACACTTCAGGGCGGGGCACCAGGGAAGGCCTCTCTGAGGAGATGGCACCTAAGCCAAGGCCTGAAGGATGGGCATGTGCCAGTGTTCAAAGAACCCTACCTGGGTCATTGCAGGTAGTAATAAAACGAGCACTGTACAGGCCCAGTGCCAGGGAAAAGAGGTGGTATTTTCAAAGCACATACAAGAACGCAGCATGGCTTGAGTTGGGTGTGAGAAAGCTGTATGGTCTGAAAAAGAGACAGAGAGGTGGGAAAGGGCTCGATTGGACAGGACCTTTAGGTCACTTTACATAGCCGGAATTTATTTTGAGAATCATGGGGCTCCTTACCATTGAAGGAGCTTAAAGATTAAAATACGTTCTTATCAGAATTCTGATAAGAGACACCAAGGCTTTGTTTGAAGGGAGAAGGTGCAGATGAAGGGAAAAGCAAGGACTGCAGACCTATTGTGGAGATGATGGACTGGATCATGGAGGAAAGGAAAGTAAGGAATTAAGACAGCACTTGGTGTTGGCCTTGAGCAATTGGGTGGTCTGTGGGCACCTGTTAGTGGGACTGGGAAACCTGGGAAAGACACATATTTGTGGATGTTAAAGGGGAAAGTTGTCCCCTCTATCCTCCTAGGTTTGATAGCTGGGTCTGTGAAATAAACTGACAACAGGCAGATTAACAGCAGAAAAGGTATACAAATTGATTTTTTAAATTTACATGCATGGAGGCATTACAGGAAAGTAAAGTGAATACTCAAAAAGGCAGCGATATTTGAGAGCTTACCTACCATCTCAATAGGGGAAAGGAAGGAGGGAGGTAGGCCTGTTGGAAGAAAGTCAGTGGTTTTTAGGGAAGATGAATGAGCCCTTAGGAAAATAGATGGGTGATGCGATCATTTGTGACAAAGTCTGTCTGGGTGTGGTGTCTCCTCTAGTCTCTTCTTCGGCGTAAAAGTCCACCTTCCCTGCTTGATGGAATCCTGGAGGAGGGAATTTATGACAGTTGAGTTCCTTCCAGAGGACCTGCCTTTAGGCAGATAATGGGGAATTCGGAGAAAGCCTCTCCCTACATTTGCTGTTTTACAAGTGCTCTCAGCTCTAAGTCATCAATGTACCAAAACAGCATATTTTGGGGTGGCCTGTCCTGAACTCCTTCCAGGAGAAAAAGAATGAGCTTTATTTTGAGCATATTCAGGGTAAAATGGTAATAAGATAGCCAGGTGTAAATGCCCAGTAGGACATTATACATATATGAGTGTGTGTTCTTCAGAGAGAGAACATGAGAGGGAGAGAGAAATTGGGGGCGTGGCGTGGGCAGCAGCACATTGATGGTACTTGGAGCCAGTGAACTGGACGTGGTCACCTCCGTCATGCAGACCGTGTTGGTGCAGCCAACAGAACACTTGTCCGTGGCGTGAAGCTTTGGGTATTTTGCTGTGGGTGGGATCATTCACATAGTTTAACTCCTGGAAGACACTTACATGTGGAAAGGTTCACCATGTGCAATTCTTGCATTGGATTTGCCTAGCATGTACATTTCACATAATATATGACTTCATCTCATGAAGTTTCATACTATGTCAGCATAGAAGCGCTTTACATGCTAGAAATTGCCCGCTCTGGACATCATACAATTTCTTCAGGTATGGTGTATGATTCTGCGCATGGGAAGAAGTCAGAATTATCTGATGGGATTTAGGTGGGTGTTTTTGTTTTTGTTTTTTCAGCTACAGCATATAGTCATTTCTTTTTTCTGACTACAATTCCGCGTTCTGCAGTTCTTCCATATCTGTCAATAGAGTTCATGTCATCTTAATTGTAGGAAATAACTGTGATATGTATTCTGTTTTGCTCCATGGGCATAACCTTCTTTTCTTCCCCTCCTGCTGAAAACGTAACTCATGTCCAGGGAAGTACGGGGCCTTGTATTGGTTCAGTTCTCTAACGAGAGAAAAATATCAATTTGGTTGTGAGGTGAGGTGCATGCCGCGCACCATAAACTAAAAGCTGATGGTGGTGAGTGGCCTCCTAGCAGAGAGGAGACTTCTACCTAAAACATTTGCAAGGCCCAGCTGGCATGGCTCAGTGGTTGAGTGTCGACCTATGAACCAGGAGGTCATGGTTTGATTCCTGGTCAGGGCACATGCCCAGGTTGTGGGCTCCATCCCCAGTGGGGGGGCGTATAGGAGGCAGCCTGTCAATGATTCTCTCTCATCATTGATGTTTCTATCTCTCCCTCTCTCTTCCTCTCTGAAATAAATAAAAAAAAATATTTTTTTAAAAAAAGAAACATTGGCCAGGCTATCTGATCTTTTCACTGATGTTTCGGAAATCTGGGGATTTTTTAGCTTTCCTTCCGTGATTAAGACTCTTTGCCATCACCAGAAAAAGAAGTATATGGATCGGGTTGTCTCAAAGCAGTGTAAAGACAATGACCTTCTCATTTTATAGGAAAACGTCTGCAATTGGCAGATAACCTTTCTTAGAAGTTTATGCTATGTAAGTGGCACAGGGTGATTTAACTTCACCCCACAGATCTTACTTAGACTTAGAGATGGAAGGTGGAGTCTCGCTTGCCTCGCTCTCACTGCATGTTGGTGGGTGGCTGTGATAAGAACTCCAGTTTCAGGAAGAAAAACTCTTGTTTTGGGGTAGAAGCTTTCTGGATTAACAACCTCAAGCCACCAACATAGGGTTATTAATCAGGCATTCGTTTGAAGTCAACTTACCCCTAACTTTAAATTGGGTTCAGCAACCCAGTTAGAGACTTTAGATTACCAAATGGGTTTCAAACCTTATTGTGCATGTGACTCACCTGGGGAACATGTTAAAATGCATATTCCCAGGGCCTATCCCTAGAGAGTCTGATTCAGAAGGTCTGGGATGGCGTCAGCGAGCTTGCTAATTGCACAGGCATCCCCCAAATAATTCTAAGGCCGGTCGATCCAAGAGAGACAGTGAGAAATTCTGTTCTTTCTTTCCTTACATCAGAGGGCTGTGCGAGAGCAGAGCTCATAAAACATCTGAGCACATTTTGAGTGCTTTTAAAGGAAACCAACATGCCAAAGAGTACAAGGTACTACCCAGCCCGATTCTGTGCCCCGGGCACTGAAGGGAGTGAGAGCAAAGCTTTCCTCTGTGTGTCAAAAGGAAGCCCGCGATCTCCTCTTTACATCCTGGTGTCTACAAAGGGGTTTCCCAGCCACTTTCCTTTGTACGGGGCTCCAGTCCGCTAGAAGCAAAATTGGTCTGATTATGAACAAGTTGCCAGAAGATGAAAGCATTTCTCTGGGCTGTGGTGGAGGATGTCTTGATACGAGAGCTGCGGGCTTGCTGTGCTCTGAAGGTGGCCTGGTGGGAAGTGTCAGCATGGGAAGCTTGCGGGGCTCTGTGTGTGTGTGTGGGGGGGGGGGGGGGGCAGGGGGGGGGAAGAGTAGCAGGCTCTGTGCATGGCACTGAGGTCAGACATCCTGTTCTCTCTGTAAGCTTTAGGAAATTAAACATTCCCAAACCAAGGAAGAGAAAAAGTTCCACGGCTGTTTATTTCACCCTTGCCCTAATGCCAATCACTTGAAACGTGTTTGATGAGCAAATATTTATGAAGCACCTACTATGTGCCAGGCACCGGATTGGGTGAACAAGACACTGTTGCTCCCTTCCTGTAAGCATTTACCTTCTTCTGAGGGATATCAACAAGTGGATGCCATTTACAATACAGTGTGGGTGTGGAAAGTGCTAGAAAAAGAGTAAGCCACCCAACCCAATGCGCAGTGGGCTAGATGTAGGAACTGAGGAAGCCTACTAGAGTAACTGGCAGCCAATTTGAGACCTAAGGGAGAACTAGGAATTAGCCAGGCTTTTTAGGCTATGGACCCAAGTTTTATTTAGGGTTCAATTGTTCCTTTAGGCAAATTACTCATCTTCCCTGGGCTATCTTGAGATGATGTTGAGAGGCTTTGTGAATAAAATCTTGGAAAGAACTGCACCATACCTGACCATGGTAGAATAATAATAATGATAATTCTATTTCCTCAAACATCCCTGGGCCAGATTCTAGACATATAGCTTTTAGTGTATCCTCTCATTTCATCTTTGCGCAATGATAAGATATGAGACAACTTTACCTCATTTTACAATGGAGGAAATTGAGGCTCAGCAAGTTTAACAACTCACCCCAGTCACACACCTGTCTGACCTCAGCATTTTCCTTCTTAGCCATGGTGACAGAGCACTCCTTCAAAGTAGCCTGGCACAGAGTAAGGGCTCAGTGAGTATTTATTGAATGAATGTAGCCTTCAGTAAGGAATTAATGTTAACAAACTAAAGAAAACCTATCATTAATACAATAATGAATGTTTTTCTAGAGAATAAAAGAGCTTATTCAAGACAATCCATTATAAAATATACATTGCACATTTCTGCTTTTAACACATATGGGTCATTGATGTCTTATAAGCCCCCTGGGAAATAACCAGAATAGGTTTATAATTCCACAGTGCAGATACAAAAGAGATAGTTTAGATATCTCAGATAGTAGATAAATTAGTCCTCATGGAGATGAGGACATTAAGATATATAGAGATCATTTAAAATTGCCCAAGGTCTCATAGAGAACAGAAACCAAACTTTTGGATCAGAGATTTTTCTACTGGGGACCTTCCACTACACAACACGGATTGATGGCTTTGGGGTGGGAAGCACTCCATTCCAGAAGCACGGACCGTGAATTTCAAACATGGTGGAAAATGCAGGGCACTTGTCACAGGGCACCGATCACAGAGAAATCCATCACTCAACATGCTTTCAGCTGCAACACAAAAATGCATCTCAAAATATCTGGAACAGTAAAAGAATTATTATCCCTTCCTTAGTTCCACAAATATCTTCTGTGCATCTGCTGAGTGCTAGGCATTGGATATTCAACAGCAGGGGGAGATAGACAACAGATATATAAATTAGTAGAATATAAAATATAAAGATGTAAATGCAATAGAGGAAACTAAGGCAATAGGGGGTGCAGGAGTGTGGGTATTCTCTTAAAAAGAATGGTCGAGACTTCATGCAAAAAAAAAATGCTCAGAAGCAGTGATATGAAAAAGGCAAGAGATCACGTCATGTTGGTATCTGGGGAACAGAGTTGCAGGTAGGGGTAACAGCTGGTGCAAATGCCCTGAGGCAAGAGCTTATCTGGTATGTTCAAGGTCACACAGAAGGCTAGTGTGGCTTTAGCTGAGAGAACAAAGGGAGAAGTTGTGAGAGATGGAGACAGAAGGATGATGGCAGGTTGATGCAAGAAGGAGCCTTATAGACCATTGTTAAGAGCAGCACTTCTGCCTGAATGAGGCAGAGAGCCACTGATTATAAAACACTCTTTCTCGAAGGTCAATCATAAGTGATAAGGAACCAAGGTCAAAAGCAAGGAGCCCAGTAAAGCAGTCATTGCACTAATCCCACTTTTTATATAACTCCTGAGGCAGGGATGCCCCCCGCCCCCACTCCCAAAGCTGATGAATTTCCTGCTGAAGAACAGCATGGAGGGCTCAGATACTCTCCATCTTCTTCCCTTGCTGCCTTTGGGATCTCAACTTTGCTTCAAAACAACCACTGCCATTGTGGATACCACACTTAGACACAGCAATACCCAGGGAAGGGACATTGGGACTTCAAACAAACAAACAAACAAATAAACAAACAAAACAAGGAACATTCCCTCCCCCCCCCCCCCCGGAAAAGTCCCCAGCAAATTTCTTTACATGTCCCCTTGGCCTCAGTCTGAGTCACATGCCCACTTCTAAACCAATGTTGACAAGGAAATTAGGATTAGCCGAAGTGGCTTACACACATTGGCTTGCATCCAAGCCTGGTGTAGGATTGCTATCTCTGAGTGGAGGATACCACAATAAAATCTGGACTTTGCAGTAAGAAATGGGAAGCAATCCCCAGCTGTCCAACAACAGTGTTCACTACAGGAAGAAGAGGCACAGGTGGCTTAACCAAGTCTATTGCTACCACTGGGCAAAGGGAGGCAGCTCATTGGCTTGCTCTACATGGAACATCTGGCTCAGGCAAGCCCATTGCCAAACTTCCCTGGACCGCCTTGAAGCTGGTCTGGGGGGTGTGAGATTACTTGCTTTTTGTTTTCTTTTTATGTTGTTAATCAAGCAGGCTCAGCATCATCTCACTTATTGCCTATGTTTTTTGTTAATGGAATTTAAAAGCCGAGAATAAATAATTAAGCACATGGACACTGCAGGGTGGTTCCTGGTTTTGTGTTCAAGGTTTCAAGTAAGCTTTATGCCTTTTTCTCCAGCATGTTTATTTTTAATTTATTGGGTCGAGCTTTCTTTAAAAAAAAAAAAAAAAAAGGAGAAGGTGGCTAACAGTGTCCCTGGGGTAAGAATACTGAATTTCACTTATCCATTTATTCAGTGAGTATGTATTGGGTGATGTTGGAAACACAGCAACACTTGAAATCGCCAAGGTCTCTGACATTCTAGTGGGTGAGATGGGCAATGAAAAACACAAGCGTACAGAGGCACCAGGTAACTTCAAAGGATGACATGGGCTATCCTACCTAATAATAGACAAATATGCAAATTGACCACACCTTCGCTATGCCCAAGCCACGCCCACCAACCAATCAGGACGAGTATGCAAATTACACCAACCAAGATGGCGGTTAATTTGCATATCAAGACAGTGTAGAAAGAAGCCAAGAGCTGCAGAAGGGAGCAAAGCTGTGGCAAAGCAAGCAATCCGGGGGGAGGAGAAGGGAGGAGCGGAGGCGGGGCGGGGGAGAAGGAAGGAGTGCAGGCGGGGCTGGTGGGGAGAAGGAAGGAGAGCGGGCGGGCTGGCGGAGAAGGAAGAAAAGCAGGCGGGCTGGCAGAGAAGGCGGGGCGGGGGAGAAGGGAGGAGAGCAGGCGGGGCAGGGTAGAGTGCAGCAGGAAGCCCTATTGCAGGATTCTTCCTGCAACGGGAACGCTAGTTCTATATAATAAAATCCCAGCGACCAAACGGTGGAACCACCAGAACAACTGGTCTACCAGTCGTTATGATGCGCACTGACCACCAGGGAACAGACGCTCAATGCAGGAGCTGCCCCCTGGTGGTCAGTGTGCTCCCACAGTGGGAGTGCCGCTCAGATGACCAGGATGAGCAGCAGGTCAGAGGGCAGGTCCACAGCCACTAGGCTGACATGGATGAGTAGCACTCCCACAGCAGGCTGATCCCTGCAGGCCACACCCCCCATCAGTGCACAGATGCTGTGCATCGGGCCTCGAGTAAAGACTATAAATGTGGTGGCTGAGCAGGGGAGGGGGATGCTACATTAGACAGTTGTTCTGCAAAGGCTTTTCCAAAGAGGTCGAATTTGAGTCAGGACTCAAATAGTGAGTAGAAGCCAGGTTCAAGAGACTTGTTGGAATAGTCACTCAGTGGAACAGTAAGTGCAAAGGCCCTGAGGCAGAAGCAATATTGGTGTGACCAGAGGGAGGCCAGATTGACTGGAGTGGTGAGTAGATGGATGAGGGTGCAGAGGGAAGCAGAGGCAGGCTCAGGTAACGCTCTGCAAGCCGGGTCAGTTATTTGTGCTTCATTTCTGGGTCCAATGGGAAACCAATAGAGAGGATCTTATTGGAGCACCCTGATGTTTTAAGAACATTAGTAAAATGGAGAACTTGGTCATTTGACACTCAAACAGTAGCCTAGGGCATTTCTCCTCCAGGGAGGACTTCAGTAACATAACCTTCCTTAGAAAAATTTGTTTTGTGAAAAATTAAACCTCTCCTTTAAATTCAGACTTTTGTGCTGTTTGTTTGTTCTGTGCTTGCTTCCAACCTAGAGATTCTCATACCTCACCTCTCATAGTAAAAAATGAAAATAAAATTTAAAAAATTGCCTGTGGTCTGCCGCTTACCGTGGTCTCTTGGCCCAGGACCACAACAGGAACTTGTAAAATTTTAGTTCGAGTCAGTGCCAGGCATCGTTGGGACCACTGAAATTCAGGAGCCTGTGGAACTGACAATGTCCTTCCAGTTTGTAGTTTGGAGAATGTGGGATCTATTTTTAAAATGTTACACTTCGCCTCAGCATGGCATTTCCATAATTTTGCCAGCTTTTTTTAAAAAAAGAATCATTATTACCTATTATTGTTTCAGGACTGATTTTTCTGATTACAATTGAAAGCAAACTTTCCCCAAATTATGGCTTGTGCTTCTTCCTCTACATCATTCATCAGACATGCCAGGGAGTTTCTGTGCTGACAGATCTATACAAGCGATAGTTAAATAATAATGGTTCCCACATACTGATATGAAGTGCCCATGAAAACTGATGGCAGTTTTCTACAACTTACCACTCACATATGCTTCAGAATTTATGTTGTTGTTCTTTATTATTCCATGAGCCATGTAAAGTGCAGCTTTGCATCAGATGTACCTGGGAATGTGTCTTAAGTAATTTTCAGCTTGCTGAAGATAAGCTATGTTTAAACAATACTGTTATTTATTAGCAACTTCAATCAATTCATGAAACTAAAACTAAAATCCTAATTCACAAAATTTATCCAAAAAAAGAACAAGTATTATTTTTTAAATACTTGGGATTCTTTTCACATAAAGTCATATTTTTCAAAAAATATTTTTATTGATTTTTTTAAGAGAGAGAGAGAGAGAGAGAGAGAGAGAGAGAGAGAGAGAGAGAGAGAGAAACAATGATGTGAGAGCAGCTGCCTCCTGCATGCCCCCTACTGGGGATAGAGCCTGCAACCCCGCATGTGAACTAACTAGGAATCGAACCAACTGAACCACAAGTCATACCTTGTAACCCTATTAGAAACCCGAGGGCACCAGGAAGAACAAACTTATCAGAATTAAGAGCTTGAACTCTGAACAGATAGTCTGGGTTTGAATCCCAGCTGCCACAGCCTGCTGTCACTTTGAATAAATTACATACCATATTTTGATTTAACTTGAATTTCCTCCTCTGTAGAATGGGGGGGTGGGGATAGTTTCTCTTTCATAGACTTGTTGTGAGCAAACACAGACCATCCACAGGAAGCACAGAACCTGATACAGAGGAAGAGCTAAGTAAACATTAGCTATTCTGCTGATTGAAGGCACAGATTACAAGGAAATGAGACTAGCCTGTCACTCCACCACCTAGATGATTACTTCTTTTTAATGTTTAATATTTGATAAGTTTGATCAATTTGTTTCAAAAGGAGTTTAAAATGTTCAGCAGACCCGTGTGTTTACTAAAAGGGTTATCTACACCTGAGTGCAAAGACAAGCCTCATTTTTGGAAGAACAATAGATATCTATAGAAGATTCTAGGCTCGGGTTCTACAACAGAATGCAAAGCAGTTGAAAGAAAATTGTAAAGAGCTAATTGCCTCTACATCATCAACAAACACCAGCAATTCATTAATACTCATGACTCCCAATCAAAGTATTATTTGTCCACATGATGTTAATAAGAAAATAGGAAACTGTGTGCTTTGAGCATTTACATTCATAGCATGTTGGAGTTTGAAGGAAATTGGAAGATTATTCTAATCTCCCCATTTTATAGATGGAGGAACTGGGGTACAGAAAGGAAAACGAACACAAGGAAAGCTTCCTCGTCCACATTACCACTTAAGGTCTCCCCCACCCAGGACCCCCTGTGACGTGGGGTTACAACAGCTCCCTGATATCCCCACGAGTAAAAAGTACCATGCCCCTGGGGTCCCTGACCTTTGGCCGCCACACATCCGTTAGGTTTTTCTGACTGCATTGTATCAGCCTGTTGTTTTCTTTTACCCAGATGCTGAGATACTTCCTCCCTGCTTACAAATAGGTGCATAGGTATCAAAGAAAGGAAGGCAGCCCGCTCCCCCGCCCACACCCCCGATCCCCCAAGGGCCTGTGTGGCTCTTGTCTGACACTCAGGGGAATGACATTGGTAGTGTCGGTCAGTGCTCTGTAGCTTCTGATGACACCTCCCCACCTACAGCATCTCCCGAAACATCCCACACAAAACACCGACACGCCCCAACTTCTCATGGGCTGGGGTGGCTTGGCAATGGGAAAAAATCGTGCCCAGAAATGGTTTTCCTGGATTCCAATGAGGGCATTAGGAGGATGTCTGTCTAGCTTGTTTGCCTAATAGAGTGCCTGGCCCTTCTTGAAAATGTGATAAATTTCACATTGCATAAAAATTGTAGCCAGCACCAGCACGTACAACATCCCAGGCTCAAGGTCTGTCAGCTGCCTTCTAAGACCTCACTTCTTAGGAGAGGCAGCATGACACAGTGGCGAGGAGCACAAGCTCCAGAAATGCACATGCAGGTTTGCACCCCATTTAGTCTATCTGTGCCTCAGTATCCCCATCTATACCATAGGAGCAATCATTGAAGCTACTTCAAAGACACTTGTGAGGATGAAATTAGCTAATATATATAGTATTTACAACACACTATGGAATCTAATTGGCATTCAATAAATGCTTGCTCTCTCATTGTTAGTACTAGGACTCATTTAATCATTATTCCAATTTTGTGAAGGAGGTTGTCTAATACCCAGATTTTGGCTGAAGAAATCAAGATTGCAAAAGCTTAAATGACTTAGTGATTCTTCCAAAGCTACTGTTAGTAGCCAGAAGACCTCTGATTTAAACCTAGAAGGTAAACACGAGAGTGAATTCGTGTTTATATGTAGTGGTTCAGAGAGCAGACTTGGGAGTCGGGGTGTTGAGTTTGAATCTTGGCTGTCATTACCAGTTGTGTGCCCTTGAGCAGGTTAGTCTGAGCCTTGAGGTACTAAGAAGAATAGATCCTGCATCGCAGGGATGTTACAAGACGTAAATGAGATAATGCTTGTTAGCAGTTAGCTCAGGGACCTGCACTCAGCAGGACCCCCATAAACATTCTTCACTTTTTTGTTACTAGTAGCAGTGGCCCTTGCCAACTCTAGTTACTTCCTTCAAAAGCCCACCCAGGCAGCTTAGAGTCATCCTGTGTCTACCTTCCTATCTTCCTTCAGCAAACGTGCTCATCTACTTTAAGGCCTATGTCAAACTTCATCCTAAATAGCTCAGCCTCTTGAGTCCCTTGACCTCTCTCCTACCCCATCCCCACGATCCTAGTTTGGGGGCCATCTTCTCTTCTCTGGATATTGAAGCAGCCTCCTGGGTTTTCTCCATCCTCCGCCTGGTCTTAACCGCCTCCAGTCTGGTCTTCATGCCGCACGTGCAGTACTATTTCTGGTGGACACACATGTCACTTCCCTCCCTAGAACCTTCAGTGGCCTTCATTGTTCTTAGGAAATTCCCACACTTACTCACTGTTTTCCCTCATGTAATCTGCGCTCCATATTCCTTCTCATGCCACATTCCCTCATCTCCAGCACTACACACCTGTGTCTCCTTTTCCAGGAATATTGTTCACCCTATCCCTCCCTGGCAAACCCTACTCATCATTCAGATCTCAGCTTTGGTTTCACTTTTCCTAGTAAGACTTCCCTAACCATAAACTCTAAGCATGGGGCTTCTAGGAAGTCCTGGATATTATCTATCATAGCCCTGGCCAAACACATGATAATATCCTTGCTCCTTCTATGTTTCTTCTACTGGAACACAATCTTCCTAAAGGCAGGGCCATATCTAATGTGTCTACCGCAGCTACTTCTTATTACAACTACAAGTTGTATAAGAATCCCTAGTGCCCAGCACAATGCCTGACACATAGTGGTACTTGACAAATATTCATTGAACAAGTGCATGCAGGAATGAATGAACACCAGCTTTCCAATCAGCAAAGACCAATAGGAAGAAGACTCAGAAAATTTATTCTAGTGGCTAGAGTGACATTTCTTACTGCTTAGTTCAACTCCCTGTCAGTAAAAAGTTGGTTGATGGGATTCTTTTAAATTTAAATTACTTATTGCAGAATAATGCTATCACTGTTCATTGTTCCAGTGTTACCGATTGCCTAAAGACCTAAGTTAGACCAGATGGCAGCAACATTATACGTATACAAATATTGATTCATAGGATTTATACACCAGTTCTGTGGGTGAGGTGAGGAAACTGACACCTGAAGAATTACTTAGCTCTCCTTACTTCTAACCAATGTATTACTTGCTGTTTTATGTACAATGAATGTGGCCATTACCCCAGCGCTGTGCTCTGAAGCCTTATTTCTATAAAGCAGTGATTGTCCCTGGGTGCGGGGAGTGGGGGGAATTTTGCCCCCAGAGGATACTCAGCAATGTCTGGAGACATTTTTTTATTGTCACAACTAGGGCTAGGGCGGCGGGGGGCTTGCTATTGGCATCTAGTGGGTAGAAGAGGCCAGGGATGCTGCTAAACCTCCTGCAGTGCACGGGACAGACTCCACCCATCCTTCACCCCACCCCACCCCCATACACACACCGCAGCCCCACCCCCACCATCAAAGAGTTATGCAGCCCCAGATGACCATCGTGCTGAGGCCGAGAAACGCTGCTGTAAAGCAAAGCTCCTGGACTGAAACAGCCAGGAGGAGCAGGAGTGTCTGTCTCTCCAGATGCAGACACTAGTGAGTGCAGAGCCTGTTAAAGGCATGAGCTTGGACTTACACATGAACACACGCAGGCTGCGGGTGCGGTGGGCACCCCCAGTCTTCACCGCATGCCAGGCCTTGCCCCAGACCTCAAGGACAGCGGGTGGAACATTTCTCCGCTGCTGCCTCCTGAGAGATTTACTGGACGGTCTCTCAGAATCAAGGGAGAATTTAGGTTCAAAGTGTTTTCCAGAGGAGGCATTAAACCCCATCACTCAGGGGCCTTTTCTTGTATTGCTAAAGGATGGCCAAAGGTCAGAAAACGAAGATCTTGCCCCCTGGATGTATGCGCCGGGTTGCCTTAAAATCCTCTAATGTTCTCATCTGTCCAAAACAAAATAGCTGCCAAATAGTGGGGAATGGAGCCAAAATAGATAGCATGGTCGGAGAATTCCTTAAAAATGTATTGTTGTTATCTCAGCATATTGATTCCTTTTCCTATCATTCACAGTTTAATTAAAAGCCAGAGAGGAGCAGGAGGGAAGCCTTTTGAGGAATTGTAAATACATTCTGGACTTACTTTGAGATGCTTTATTCTTATAAAGGCCTAGAGGTATTAAACAGACTGAATAATTGGGCTGCTTTTTGTCCAGTTTGAACAAGAGACGTTGAAGTCCACTGTTTCCAAATCAAAGCTATGTAGCGCATATCCCAAAGAGATACAGGAATCTGCTTTATATATTTATTTTTATTTTTGGTAAATCCTCACCCAAGGATATTTTTCCATTGATTTTTTTGAGAGTGGAAGGGAGCGGGAGAGATGGAGAGAAACGTTGATGTGAGTGACACATCAATTGGTTGCCTCTTGCATACCCCAACCAGGGCCAGGGATCAAGCCTGCATGCCCTTGACCAGAATCCAACATGGGACCCTTCAATCCTTGGGCTGACGCTCTATCCACTGAGCCAAACCAGCTAGGGCTGCTTTATATATTTAAATTTGTTTTATGGTTCCCTTAATTTAGAGTAAATAGGGGAAAAAGTGAATTTGAGTTGAATACGGTAAAAATGGAAGGAAATATAATATTATTATTTCCATGTTCATAAAAGAGCATTAAGAAACATCTTACAATGTGTTACATAGACTGACTATTAAATTGAAGTACTTGCTGCTCCCCAAATAATCTTTGAGGTTCCCTACCTATAAACTAGTGCTCTAATTATTACTTCCTGCCAGAATGTTCTCCCTACTCACATTTCCACAGGTTCAACTTTTCCCTGTCCTTCAAAGATTATCTCAAATGCCACCAACTCCAGAAGTCTTCTTGGAATCTGACCCAATGTCCCATTTACTCTTTTATTTCTTACCTCCCTGCTCACCTTTATATGCTGTGTCTTATACATTTCTCCACTCCCATAGTCCTTGGTGCTGTGTGTTAGAAGTAGTAAACCTTCAATGCATAGTGAGCTTCTAGAGGCATTGATGGGTAGGTGCATGGATTTGGTTAGAATTCCCCCCACATAATCATACCAGTCACTAGCAAAGCCTTTCTTTCAAATAGTTCCGAAGTCAACTTGACCAGCCCTGATCCAACGCCTACAAGTTCCAAATAAGTAGACACAGACGTGTAGTCTCATTCCAAGTGCTCTGTCCTACACTACAGGGACAGAAGGTCAAGATCCAGTAGCCCAGGAAGAGCTCAGCATGGGGGCAGGAGTGAGGAGTCTGCACTGAAATCCTAGCTCCTCCATCGCTTGAACTTGACCCGTTAATTAACATCTCTGTGAAAATTTCATCATTTATAAACATAAAAATAATATGTACCTTATTGTAAGGTTTACAAAAGGATTAAATGAGATCCTTTAGGTAAAGGGGTTAGCAGAGTGACTACACCTAGTAAGAACTCAGATTTGGTAGTTACTATTATTACTAGTGTTGTCACCATCCATTAAAATCAAGTCATGTTCCTATGCCTTAGAATCTTAAAAATATATATTGTCTATTGGCATCTCATTATAAATCTGTCTCCTTTTTGGAGGTACTGGGAGAGTTAGTATACAAAATTTGGTAGAAAATTGCTTGGCTTATTTTGTTTTCAGATTACAGTCTTTTCAGTGAGAGCCAAAATTTGTTGTAACCAACTAGGTTTTGTTTCTTCCTTTGTTGTATGGTAGCATCTGCTTACATTGAGCCTGTTCTTCATCCTCAAAGTTCTTTTTAGTATTATCTGTAGCTACCCACCTCTTACTTGCTTTCGTTGTATGCCAGGAGAGCTGGCTGAGCGGTGAGTCCAGACTGCCAATCAAAAATGTGAATTATTAATATTGACTCATCCTTGCTTTTCTGTGCAAATGCTACTCACAGAATGACTTTGTAATGCACTGCTGGATTCAACTTGTTAAAATTTTATTTAGAATTTTAGCATTTATATTCATAAGTAATATGACATTTTATCTTCTTTCAATTCAGTATTATTTTAGACTCTTAAAATGAATTGGATAGCTTTTCAGCTTTCGTAAGTTGTAGAAAAAATTTGAAGGCTTAGTAGAAGCTCCTTTTGTTTCTAATTGTTTTGTAAAATTAATTATTTTTTACGTGTTTCGTTTTGGGGACCTGGGCTTTTATTATTGGTTTCTAATTTTATTACATTGGAATTTATTGAAATGTTCTTTTTAGCCTTATACATGGTCAATTTTCTGATAGTGCCTATATGTAGTTGATATGTATTTGCTCTGTATCTTGGATTCAAGGTTTTATTTATACGTACCTACCAATTTGTTTTCATCTCTTAATGAAAAAAGAAATGTGAATCAAATCTCTACTGACCTCTCAGCTAGGTCTGGGGATGCAACAGTGAGCAAGACAACACAGTGTATGTCCCACTGAATTTAGAGAAAATCAGTGAAACAAATATTAAGTAATTATACCATAAAATAATTAAATAGTTCATTAAATTAGAAGAGGAAATTACTCTGAAGGTAAATTTCAGGCTGCGGTGGGTTGAATGAGGAGACCAAAACCATTTCTTGGCCAGAAATTGGTATTTCAGGCCTCAGCTGCCATGTCCCCTCCTCAGAGCAGCCTTTCCTGACCATCCAATCAGAGCAGTTACTCTCTACCACATACCCCATTATACTTTCTTTATTTGACTTATTTTTTTAATTGAGGTATACTTGATATATAACTTGATATTAGTTTCAGGTGTACAATATAATGAATTGATGTCTGTATATATTGTAAAGTGATCATCATAATAAGACTAGTTAACATCCATCATCCTATCTAATAAAAGAGTAATATGCAAATTGACCGTTACTCCAACACACAAGATGGCTGCCCTCATGTGGTCAAAGATGGCTGCCCCCATGTGGACACAAGATGGCTGCCATAAGATGGCCAGCAGGGGAGGGCAGTTGGGAGGGACCAGGCCTGCAAGGGAGGGCAGTTGGGGGCAGATCAAGCCTGCAGGGGAGGGCAGTTAAGGGTGACCAGGCCTGCAGGGGAGGGCAGTTAGGGGCAATCAGGCTGGCAGGGGAGTGGTTAGAGGGTGATCAGGCTGGCAGGCAGAAGCAATTAGGGGCAATCAGGAAGGCAGGCAGGCGAGCAGTTGGGAGCCAGCAGTTCTGGATTGTGAGAGGGATATCCAACGATCCTACTGGAATCGGGCCTAAACGGGCAGTCAGGCATCCCTCGAGGGGTCCCAGACTGGAGAGGGTGCAGGCTGGGCTGAGGGACACACACCCCCGTGCACAAATTTCGTGCACCGGGCCTCTAGTTATATATAGTTTTCTTTTTGTGATGAGAACTTTTATCTATTCTCTTAGCAATGTCCCAATATGCAATACAATATTATTACTTTTTTTGAAATTCAGAAAACATTTTTATTGCTTCTTAGTGAGAGAGAAGAAGGGAGAGAGACAGAGAGAGAGAGAAACATAGATTTATTGTTCCACTTATTTATGTATTTATGCATTCACTGGTTGATTCTTGTATGTTTCCTGACTAGGGATGGAACCCACAATCTTGGCATATTGGCATGATGTTCTAACTAACTGAACTACATGGCCAAGGTTGGACAACACAATATTATTAACTATAGTCACCATTCTGTACATTACATGGCTTATTTATTTTATAACTAGAAGTTTGTACCTTTTGACCTCCTTAACCCATTTTATACACCCCTCACACCAGCCTCTGAAAACCACCAATCTGTTCTCTGAATCTATGAGATTGAGTGTCTTTGTTTTGTTATTGTTTTTAGATTCCATATACAGGTGAGATTTTACCATATTTATCTTTTTATATATTTTTAAATCCTCATCTGAGGACATGCTTAGAAAGAGAGAGAGAAAGAGACAGAGAGGAAGAGAGAGAGAGAGAAACATTAATGTGATAGAGAAATATCAATAGGTTGCCTTCCGTATATGCCCCAACTGGGGACTGAACTGGCAACCTTTCTATGCACATGAAGATGCTCAACCAACTGAGCCACTCCAGATGGGCATATGGTATTTATCTTTCTCTGTCTTATTTCACTTAGCATAACATCTTCAAGTTCTATCCATATAGTAGCAAATGGCAGAATTTGATTCTTTTTTATGGCTGAATAATATTCCATAATATATGTGATGTATTTTCTTTATTTATTCATCCATTACTGGACAGTTTTTTTTTTCCATATCTTGGCTATTGTAAATCATGCTGCATATATCTTTTTTGAGTTACTGTTTTTGTTTGTGTTTTTTTAGATAAATAACCAGGAGTTGAATTGCTGGATCGTTATTTTCTTTCTATCATCTGAAAAAGCCTTGCTGGTGTAATGTTTACTTGTTGATTGTCTATATCCTTTTTGTAGAATATAAACTCAGTGAGCTGAACATCAATCTATTATTTACCGCTGTATCTCCAATATCAAGAATCAAGCGTTTGATAGTTGCTAAAAACATATTGTATGAATGGGTGGAAGAACTCACCAAAAAGAGGTTCCTTTTTTCCCAGATCAGAATGTACCATATTGTGGATTTCACACCCTGGCTGGAGAGTGTGGGGAGCATGATACAAGTCATGTCAGAATTCTCCTGTTCAGTTCAACTCAGTTCAGTCTGGCGCATACTTATTGATTCCTATTATGCACCAGGCAGTGAGCCTCACACTCAGGAGTCAGCAGAGAAAAATCAAAGTTCTACCCTCCTTCACTTGGGGTCCAGCATGGGAGTTATAGTCTTTACCAGCAATGATCAAAGTATTTGAATAGTACTTACGTCACACAGAATTCTAAGCATTTTAATGAGTTGCCTTATTTATTCCTCACCACAGCCCTATATGTTAAGAATGATCACTATACCCAAAGAAGAAGATGGGTATTTATGTATCTATCTGTTTTACTATGTATTGCTTAACACCATGTATTTCTTTTATATTTTTGTATATGGATTGCTTAGTGCCTGGCATAAGTAGATGCTCAATAAATAGGTTTAATCATGAATGAGTGTTTTGAAAGGGGGGGATGGTGTTTGAGAGTTTGTAGCAGGGGGATATGACTCATATCCTGAGGCATTAAGGGATTAAGAAGTACACAGTGGTTGTTACAGAATAGTCATGGGGATGTAAAATAGAGCGAGAGAATATAGTCAATAATCTTTTAATAACTAGGTATGGTGTCAGATGGGGGCGAGGTTTATCAGGATGATCACTTAGTAAGTTATATAATGTCTAATCACTGAGTGTACTTCTGAAACTAATATTGTATGTCAACTGTAATTGAAAAGTAAAAAATGATTTAAATTTTGAAGAAAGAAACTCCTCCCTGAAGATGTGAGATTTTATTTAAGACTTGAAAATGAATAAAAATTGGCTTTGCTTTGATGAGAGTGAAGCCTGGGCAGGCTCATCCTGACTGATCTTAAATAAGCTACAATTTTCCCCCCTGGGATTTAGTTGCCTCCTTAACAAAATGAAAAACTGATGATGAAACTTCCCCAAGGGGGTTGTGAGAACGTGGCAGAAGGGAACGAACAGAGTAACTTTCTCATAAGAGCCAGGCTTGGATGAGAGCAAGCAGCAGGAATGGCTGGCACTAGTGGGAGGGGCTGTTGGAAGCCTGTGATGCCTGTGGCCTGGGGCAAGGCTCCAGCTGGGACTTTGGAGGACAGAAGTGATTGCTTGTGATCTCCCAGGAGGTCAGTCTACAGAAAAGCTTGGAACAGCCTGGTCCATAGTGCAGCACTCAAGGATCTCCCTCCTCCCCCCTCCCCCCGGCCCACCACCATTTGATGTCAGAACCCTGCATGTGGAAGTCATCTGGGAAATTTTTGTCTCTGGGCTCCACCCTGCAGACTCTAGGGCCCTTCTCGCATGGCACCTAAAGCGGGTCACCTTTCTCTGTCCCTCCTCCTAGGCTTCTGGTTTCCCTTTCAGAGGCCTGCTTCTGTTCTTGGGCCTCTCTCCAGACCCGTCTGCCATTGCCTGGGAGCCTCCGTTCTCCTTAGAAAGATCCTGCCTCCCTGGTGGCCTTGCTCCTATCTGGGATGGCATTAGGTATATTAGAGTCTAATTTCAGTATGGGGTTAATGACTGCTAACTGTGCATTTGCTATACCTCCCAGTAGGATAATTGCCTTCTAACGGGAGCTTTTTGTAAGCAATGCCTAATGCAAAAGCAGGGCTCTCTGGCAATGACCTTTTGGGGCCTCTGGATCTTCAGAATCTCTTCCTGCTGCCCAGACCCTCTGATGCTGTGTTAACTAGTTTATTAGTCCTTCTGTTTTCTGGAGTCTGAGCTCTTTTAGGCAGGGAGGGGGTCTGATATCCTCTATCCCTGTCACTTAGACTAATGCCTAATATAACATCAGGGTGGCTACAAATTGGTGGACACAAGTGGTGAGACAAACGATTTCGGACAAGGATATTTGGAAAACTCTGATACCCTGACACTTCAAGCCAAAGCATGGAATTAAGTACCTCCCCCCACAGAGATTCTCTAACTATAAAGTGCAATCACGTGGGGTGTTAAATATGCAGATTCCTTGTCTGTCCCAGAGAAGGCTATGAACCTGCATTCTTTACCAGCTCATCAGCTGAGTCTGCAAAAACATGGGCCCTCCCCTATGGGCTGTTTGCCTTGGGATAAATTATCATATCCTCTTAACCCATTTTCTCTTCTGTAAAATGGGGTTGTTCAGAGAATCACAGTGAAAAAGATGCAAAAGCACACAGAAACAGTGAAAATGGTGCAGGGCAACCCATGTGCACCACAGTCACCCGTCCGAGGAGATTTCACATTTGTTTTTTCTGCCCCTGGCCCATTCTGCATCCAGGTAGACGGGTGCTTAGGCCTGGCACTAACTCTGTCATTTGAAATTGGGATAATTGGGATTGGAGAAGATGTTTTCATTGAGGTCAAGAAGTACTGGCTGGTTAGGAGTGGCCCTTTGGAAATTGGGTGCTAGTCCCACTGTTCTTTTCTCTCTAATGGAGGAGAAAGGTTTTTATGATTTGTCTTGTTTTTAGGATTTGGGGACTTTTTTTTTCCTGAGTTCTTTGAAGATAATTGTGGGCAGGAGCATCAGGGATTTTTTCCCCCTCAGGAAGTATTTACTACGTGTCTACCATTGACTCAGAAGATATTTACTAACTGCCTATTGGTCATCTAGGACAGAAATAGGCAAAGTTGAAGAATGTCTATTCATGAGTTCCATATCTTTGCTTGAATGATGTATTACTTTTGCTGAAAAGGACGTCCACAAAAGTACAAAGCATCTATCAGATGCTGTCTCCCATATATTCTATTCATTCACTCATTCAATCACATACTCATTCAACCAGTATTGATTGAGTACCTAATTTGTGCCAGGTTCTGGGGGAGGCACGTGGGGTACAAAGACGACTTAAACATTGATAACACCTCAAGAAGTTTACAATTTCATTATTTGGACAAGATAGGTGAGTAAATGCAATTAGATACTGTGACTAAGGAATGATACTACTGTTCCAGACAATAGCAATTAAAGGAAGCACTTACATTATGCTAGGTACTGTGCTAAACCCTTCATATGAGCCACCTTCTTTTTCCCTCAAAATGCTGTGTAAGATTCTATTATTATCTTTATTAGAGATGTAATGAGGCTTAGAGATGTTAAGTAAGTTGCCCAAGGTTACACAGTAAGTCGATCTGAAAGGCAGGCTTACCCCCTGGCTAATTGCAGCACCACCCTCTTAATCACACCTTCTCTTTCCTGCTCTGAAGTTTATATATGGCCATAGCTCAGAGAAGGCCAACAACAGTAAGAGTAACATTGGTGGTGACAGTTTATCAGGTGTGTACAATGTGCCAGGTGCTCCATGTGCTTATTGTCTCACTTCATCCAAGAGAACATGAGGAAAACCTTGTTGTTGTTCCCATTTTATAGATGCAGAAACTGAGGCTCACAGGTATTAAAGTTTTGTTCATATCTACCCCACTGGTAACCGAATGCATTGGGATTCAAACTTGGGTCAGGTGGACCCCGAAGCCCTCACTCCTACTTTGATTGCTGATCAGAGGTTGACCATTCAGTATCTCTCAGAAAGACACCTCTGGTTATGCTCTTCCGTCATGAGTTTGAGTTTACACAGCCAAGCAGATCATGTAGGCATTATTTAAACAGCACCTTACTTGGGATGGCCCACCCTTGCTAGGTCTTTGGATCTATGGAAGTGATGGGTTATATGATTATCAATGGGCTAAATGCCCTCTCCTTACCAGCAGTTGTCATCATATCACAATGGTCCAGAAGTCAGAGAGAGAGAGAGTATATTGGTGGAAGAGTTAATTTACATTAAAATGTCCTGGACTTTCACCATCCTTATTTTATGGCTCTAAGTTCTTGCTCTCTTAGGCAGATTGGCAATACTTGCAAGTATTTTTGTAAAGAGTAGATACCATAAAGGCTTACAAATTATTAAGATTTCAAGACACACTTTTTAATTAAGTCTTAGTTTTAAAAAATCCCACTCCAGGGAATATTGGTTTTCTTTTACAGAACATTTAAATCATTTCCTTGGGGCCCTAAATGCAGCACAAAGGACATTTGCCTCTTTCTCTTCATCATATACAATAGGGTCTTTGACAGCACTTATAAATCCCAAACCAGACGGAACCTTGTGCTTACCTTCCAGTGGTAACGTTCCCAAAGTCATTACTGTCTCATGGGTCACAACCAAACCTGTTCTCCAATCCAAATTACTCACGTTTGGTGATGGTTCATGTCCTTTAATATTGTCATCCTCTCTCTCTCCCTTCCTCCCTCTCTCTCTCTCTTTCTTTCTCTCTCCCTCTCTCCCTCCCTCCCTCCCTCCCTCTCATATTTGCAATCTCAGTGGGAGTCTCTCTCATTTGCAATCTCAGTGAGAGTTTTGTTAAAGTTGTGTAATCCCTGATCAACTTACTTTTTCCGTGTTTCCATATGCCATCAGGGTACTTGGATTGTGTGAAGGGTCAGTTCTCTTGGGTTTAGTCTCTATTGTTGTGCTGTGGCTTTAAACTTGTACAGCAAATAACCCAGAACCAAGTGGCTGCCTCGGTGTGAGGGTCAGCAGGAAGAAAAAAAAAAAGCCGTAGTGGAACACAGAATCTGTCTGTGTTAGCCCTCTGTCACCGACTACTCAACCCAGCTTTCGGCTTCACCTAAATGATAAATGGTCCTATTGTTTGGGTTTCGTATTAAAAAAAAATAGAACTAAATCTAGATTAGGCAAGGACAGAGACCCATTTCATTGCACTGTACTTTAATATTCCTGAGACCCATGGCATTACGGGTGGCTCCTTTTAACAGCCATCCCTCTCCAGGGCAGAACACTGTGCTGTCTTTGTTTCATCTGATCTTTCCGCTAAATAAGAGATGGTCACTTATCCTCACTGCTCCCATATCCTGCTGGATTTCTATTGCTAAGAGAGAAACTGACCACACGGGAAAGGTAGAGGTTTCAGGCAGGGCAGTGCCGCGTGTGTTTACAGGCAGGACTGACTTACTCAGCAAATCCTGCTCGGAGGAGCTGCGGCCAATGAAGAGCCTATATCCCGGCTTGCTTGGGGGCTTCTGAGTTTGAGCTGCATGCAGAAATGTAAGGCAGTGCTTCCTGGCGCTGATGGCAAAATGGGACCCAGCTCCAGTCCTTCCTCGCGCTCCCCAGCTCTGCAGATCTGGGAGAGAACCTACATCCACATATTGGTGATGTAGCCAGCTCTAAAGGCCGAGAGAATCCTGATGGATTCAGGAGACTGGTTTGTTATTTAGATTTTTTTATTTTTATTTTTTTTATTTTTTGGAAGATGAAATGCTTCTCTCGTTACCTGCCTTACATCTTCAGACCTCCGAATACCATCCTCTCTTCCAGCTGCCACACGGAAGGTACAGATCAGAGAGGGAGAGTGGGTGGGTGGGAAAAAGTGGGCTGGTATATGACTTCCCACAGGCTCTGCCGCTGCCGTTTTCTGTAGCTACTAGATGACTGTCGTTCCTGGCAAGAGCTGGGAGCTGACAGCTTAGATCTGCTTCTAGAATCACTCTGTCTTCTTACGAGGAAAGGGGAGTATTTTCTGAAGAGCAGGATAATGTTGCAAAGGTGATCTCCAAGCTGATACAGCCGATGAGAAGAAAAAAAAAATCAGAAATATTTTGCCAGTTTCCCCTGTTCTACTTAACATGCAAACAAGTAATTGGAACTAATGTTAAGGGGGGAAAATTGCTGTAGGTACTGCCACGTATGTTTATCCAAGCTCTCTGTTTTTGTCACTGTCTGTTTAATAACTTGGTGCCTGCCCAAGAAAGCAATTAGCAAAATAGAATTAGCTCACTCCACGACTGTGGAGTGCCGATTGTCGGATTGGTTTGCTGCGAGTCTGTACTTGGGTTGCAGGGCAGGGAGAACACAGCTCACTTTCATCACTTGCTGGGAATGTGGTTTGGGGGAGTGGGGGGGTCTGGAGTTATGGCCTTAACATGAGGATGAACTGAGCCTTATGCAAATGGTCCCCCATACCTGGTCCTGCTGCCTTCTAACCTAGCATGATATGCGTGTGCGTGTGTGTGTGTGTGTGTGTGTGTGTGTGTGTGTGTGTGTACTTTCTGTGTGCATGTGTGTGTACCTTGTAAACATTCTGGCCACTCGCCTTCCATTGAGCACTGCAGGTTTCAGCATTTCTAGAGTCATTAGCTGCTCGTGCATCTTCTGTATGTGATTTGCCTGTTTCTTTTGATCTGCCACATCCCTGGGAAAAGAGCAGTTTCAAGATAAGCGACTGGCTGGCTGTTTTTCAGCCGTGGGGGTTGTCCTACAAGAGGTACCGGGTTGAAGAGGACCCAGGATGGTGAGGGACTGCCACACGCCTCCGAAACTTAGCTCATGGTTCTCATCCACAGAGCAGGAGCCTGGGGTTGGGGGCTGTGTGTATAAAGTGAGAGAAGCATTTACCATACCAGAGGTGGCTTTCAACCAGTACCCCCAGGAAAAGAGAGTAGACGTTTGAGATCACCCTTAAATTGAGACTGAGGATGGTATTTTTCATAAACATTGCTATTGCATAGATTTTTTTTCAATTCAGTATGTCCCTTAAAAATGTTATTGGTGTCTAAAGGAAATGACCACTGAGAGATCTTTCTCCCCCCATGGAGAGGAACTTAGTAAGTCCCTATGAATCTTGGGCAGAGGTGGGGGGTGGCAGGGGTAGAAATCTCCAGGGGAGCTTTCCGAATACAAAAGATCTAAACTCATCTAGGGAGCTGCCTCGATAACTTTTCTGCTATTTCTGATCAGTTCCCTGTCCTGTCCTCCCAGTTTAGAGTTTGAGAACCCAAACACTTGGTCTCCTCAATTGCTATTTTGGATATTAATCAAATTAAAGATCATCTCTCGTGGAGACAAAAACACCACAATAAGAACTTTCTTGAACTGTTTTTCAATCCTATTTAACTGATTTATTCCATCAAAATAAAAATTCCATTTTATTCATGTCAAAATAAATAACCTCTGATTCAACAACTACCACCAGCTTTAGGAGTGGGAAGTGAAGGGACATGCCTTTAAATTTGTTATAAACCCAATAAAGGCCATGGGCAAGGATAATAGCATCTGTCAAACACTGACATCATGGAGGAGGCCCTGGGCATAGTGGAAAGGCATGAGTTAAATACCAGGCAAGTAGGGCCAAGTCATGTAATGGCTCTATGCCCAATTTTATCTATAAAATGGAAATAAAAAGACCTACTCCCAGGATGTTGAGAATTAAATATGAAAAAGTTCTCCATAGAGCTCGTCTGACAGAAGCTACCTGTTTTTGAGTCCCATGCCTCACGCATTTTCTTAGATATCAGGGTTTTTGTTTTTTATTTGTTACACTATCTTTAGCAATGAGTCATTTTCTCAAATATATCACAGTGTCACTAGAAACTAGTTACACTTATTTAGAGTTTGTCTGAGGAGGAAAATATGTCAGAATGAATCTGAGTTTGCATTTTTCTTTTCATATTATTAGCAATCTTGTCACTGTGTAGTCTATTCCGGAAAAGTTATGGCTGTGAACTTCATATTTTATTTAATTGAAGAAGTGGAGAATAAATAATTTGCATATATCCCTGTGAAAATTAAATAAGTACAAATGACTCAATCTTAGTAATTCTAGCATAATTTTAAGAGCTTCCACAATTCCTAGTCTTCTTCGGGGATGGAACATCCTTACTGAAAAGATGTGGGTTGTCCTCTCAGCTTTGTCTTGATATTGTTTTTCTAACACAGGAAGATTACAGGCTTTGAATCCTATCTCTGTCACATACCAACTGGGTGATGTGCAGCAGTTACTTAACCTCTCTGTGCCTCAGTTTCCCATTTGTAATACATGGGTAATAACACTCCATTGGGTGGTTGCAAAGAAATACATTCACATTTGTATGACACAGGGTGATGGTGGTGGTGGTGATGATGATGATGATGATGATGATAATGATGATAATCAGCCTTCACTGTACTGTACATACTATGCCCAAGTCATGATCTAAGCATGTCACATATAGTGACACATTTGTACATAGGGTAAATCAACAATATGGAGTCTATAAGCATGAGTTCTTTTTCTCAGCCCTCACCCTGGTTCCTCATCCATCAGATACAGAGTTGGTTCTCCATATTGTAGTCAAAATAATTTTAATAATATAATCATGCTACCACCCCAGCCCCTCAAACACAAACACACTTGCATTTAACACCTCCCAATGGCTTCCCAACGCCTACCAAGCCCTGCGTATTCTGGCCCCTGCCTGACTTCCTGCCTGGCCTCCAGCCACACAGGCCTTCTTTGGTTTCTCAGTACTTTCCCTCCAACCACGGTCTTTGGTGCTCCCCTCTTCCCCCCGCCCCATTTCTTGTTAATTATAGCCCTGAACTCTTAGCTCAAGCTGAGAAGCCATCCATAACCCCCAGCCCATCACAGCTCAAGAACTGGTTGCTTTACTTCAGAGGACCCTTTCTAGTTTGGTGATTATGGATAGACTGATGTAACTGTTTCATTAACATCCGTCTCCCTGCTGGACTGAAAGCTTCACGGGAGCAGGACCCACATATAAACTTGCTCTCTCTTGTGCTCCCAGCACTAGAACAACACCAAGTAGTTCATCAGCACTTCAGACATTTTTATTGAATGAGAAGATGACAAATACCAAGGCTGTTGTGTAGGTAAAATTTAAAAACAAATGTGAAAAACATTCTGCAAAATGTTAGCTCCCACATGAGTGCCAGTTGTTTCAACCACTGCTGGTTGGGAACTTTCTGAGGCCATACTTGAGGGGACTGGTTTTATCACCGTGCTCTATTTTAACTTGAAATAAGAAAATGCAAACAAAAAAAAAAAAGAAAAGACAACTAGATCATGCTAATGCACGAACAGGGCTTTGGAAAGACATTTGGCCTGTCTTCCTTCTCTGTGGACCTCATTAAGGGAGCAGAGAACTTCCTTCCCCAGGTAGGGAAGGATTCAACCAGCAAAATGATTTCAGGATTCAAAGAACAGCCAGAAAGGACCCTTCCAGATAGGACAGAGGGGATGGGGGAACCCACAGCAATGAGAGCTGTGAAGTCTGAGGAACCTTGCCTGATACTGTCCAGTGGACCTCATTTGGCACCGGACCTTTTTGCGGGTGAGCTAACAAATGACTGGAGGCACTTTCTTGTCCTAAAGGGACAAGGGTGAGGTGCCTGGCCACGTGCCATTTCCTCTCCCTGCGTTGTCTTTGCTGTGTTTCTATGCTGTGAACCCCTACTCGACCTTTAGAACTCAGCTCAAGCCTTTCCAGGAAGCCTCCCTCTGCAGCTCCAAAGATGGAGTGGTTGTGATGAGTCACACAGTGATAGTGGGAAGAAGAAATGCGAGGGAGAAGCAGAGAGGCACCACCAGGCCCGTGGGTCCCTGGCTGTGGGCTGAGGGCAGTGCCTGTGCAATCTCATCTGCTCCTCACACAATGTCTGTCTGTACCAGATGCTGTCATCTCCACGTGACACACCTGACTTGCCAGAGCCATAGTTAGTAAAGCGGCAGAGGGAAGACTCAAGTCCAGACTATCTGAATCAAACATCAATGCCCTTAACCTTTACTTTGAACATTTATTTCTGAGCATCAGTGTGAAAACAGCCTTCGGATTATATCGAAACAGTCGATTTACATGTCTATCTCCCGGTGGCCAGGAGCAGCTTGGGCACACCCTGTTGGTTTTCTGTCTCTGCATCCTGCTTAGCACAGAGCTGTATTTTGCGTAGATGCTCAAGACTTTCTTCTTAAATGAAGGATTGGATGAGAGAGTGAATACACAAATTCATCTGTCTCTATCAGTCATGCTCCTTCCAGAGGGGAAAACTTCCGGAGGCAGAAATTTTCCAAAGACACCCAAAAGCAGGCTTGCTGGAAGTCTACATACACACACACACATACACACACACACACAGAGAAGATACACATTTTTCTAACTCATTATTATGCATAAATAGTACTAATAAAATAATAAGTAAAACATACAATGCTCACTATTTGCTAGGCACAGTTGCACGGTGTGTATGGGTATACATTCCTCACAACAATCCTGTGAGGTCAGTACTGTTATTATCCTCATTTTAAATATGAGGAAACCACGACACAGAGAAGTTAGGTAACTTGTCCAAGGTCACACAACTGTTAAGTGCAAGGGTTAGGATTAGAACCCATGCAGTCTGGTTCGGAGGTAGACACTAAGAAAGAAGTTATGACTATATTTGTGCCTTGGTACATGTTTATGGAGTTCTTATTTTTCACATTTTTTGAATTCTCTACTCAAGCCCTTCCATGTATTTAGAACCAATCTAGTATTCAGGCCCACGTTAAATGCATCTTCACTCACAGCTTTCCTTGATTACTCGTTTTCTCGTCATCACAAACATATACCAGCATTTAAGGTCTTTCCTAATGCACATCTGTAACATGGAGATAATATTATACCACCGGAAGGGGTTGTTGTAAGGATTGAGACAAAATCTTACATTGTCTGACATTGTTTTACATTTACTTCTTTTTTACATTTTTATGTACAATAATTGTCCCTACTTTCATCTACGACCAACCCTCCACTTGTGAGCTGGACCCCACCCCTGGACCCCTACTCAAGCCCCTCACTCTGCAATTGATCCTCCCCACCCCTGTCTCTGTTGTCACCAAGTCTTTCCTCTCTACAGAATCATTTTTGCAACCCACAAACATGTGTATATCATCTCACTGTAAATACTCATGCTATGCTCCTGTGTCCCTCTCCAGCTACTGCCATTGCACCAATGATCGCTGTTGTTCTTGAAAGAGTTTCTTGTCTTGGTCTCAAGGCCCACACGTTCTCTCTGTTTCCTTCTCCCTCACTGGCTAGTCCTTCTCAGCCTTTCCTGCTGATTCCTGATCAACTTCCTGAATTGTACATATTAGAGCCCAGGGCTCAGTCCTCTCCTTAATCTCTGCTTGCTCCTAGGTGATCTCAGTCCCCTGGTCTTAACTAGCATCTATTCAACTTATATATCCAGCTACAACCTCTCACCTAAAATGCAGACTGTACATCCAACTGCCTACCCAACATTCCCACTGGAATGCACAACAGAGATCTCAAAACAGAACTGGTTTCCTCTCAGGAAAAACAGTTTATCCAGCATTTGCCTCCAACTCAGTTAAATGAGAACTACATTCTCCTAGTTACTCAAGCCAAAGACCTTGGAGTCATCCTTTATTTTCTTCTTTCTCTCATATCCTTCTTTCAATCCTCTGGCCTAACCTAAACATATCCAGCATCCAATCATGTCTTATCATATCCATCACTCAAATGTCCCTTTATCAGAAAGGCCTTTCCTGGCCTTCCTACCTAAAATCAATCTCTCTCCTCTCTCTCTCTCTCTCTCTCTCTCTCTCCCTCTCTCCTCCTTCCCTTCCTCCCTTATTCCCTCCCTCTCTTTCCCCAGTTACTTTTACCCTGCTTTATTTTTACTCCATAGCATTCATCTTTACCTGACATGTTGCATATCCATTTACTTATTTGTTTCCTATAGTAGGTAGATATTTTAGCCAGTACCTGACTATAGGAAAAGTCATTAAATTTCCTGGGCTTTAGCTTTGTCATCTATCAAAAGAGGAATAAAAACAATGCACGTATCAAAGAGTTGCTTTGGTGAATAAATGTAATAATTTATGCAAAGTATATATTGTAGTACCCAGTGCAAATTAAAAGCTCAATATAATAATAGCTGTGGCTATTACTAATATGATGCTTATTAGTGGAGGCCCCAGAAATCAACTTTTGCCTTGTGTACTTTAAACGCATGATGATGGAAAGAATCCTGGGCCAGTCAACAGATACCTAGATTCTGGTACTCCTCTGACATTGTTGTACCGTGGGGAACTGACTCATCCTGCTGGGCCTTGGAGTTCAATGTGAATATCATAAAAGCCGGTGGTGTTGGTGTGAGTTAAGTGATAGTGCCTCCTGATAGTCCCCTTCTTGAATTTCCCATATTAAATCAGAAGCTGGGAGTGATAGCCCATTTTTAAGAGGTCCTAGTAAGATCTGTAAGGAACTTAGCAGCTGATGAGACATAAGGAGGACAGAAAATAATGTTGAAAAGAGACAACTGAGAGCCAAGCACTCTCCATGCATTATCATCACCGGGGTTAATTGTGGCAACAATGCTGCGTGGTCGCAACCACGATTTACAGGTGAAGATCCTGAGAATGGACTGGAGAGACAAGTTTCTGGTTGGAAAAGACTTTGGCTTGGGAATCAGATAAACCAGACTTCCAAATATGACTAAAATGTTTGTTTTATCAACTGTAAAATGGAAACAACACTGCTTTGTGTTCATGTTTATTGTACAGATTAAAGACATTGAGTGGAATGGGCCTAGTAGCCACTTAATGAGTGGTATCTTATACTTACTGTGATAATATCTTTGTCCTGGTCCTGCAGTGGTCACACCAAGCTGGACTGGTTGCAGTTCCTAGTTTCCTTGAATTTCATCATGCTCCCATCAAAAAGACATTGTGTTTTTCATTCTTTGATTCTTTCAACCTCTATCACCTTTACTGGTGCTTGCTCGTAATATACACTGGTCAGTGCTGCTCTGATTTGTGTTTCTGAATTCATTGTTTGTCTTTGGTACTTGTGCCCCAAGGCAATTCCTTCATTTTGACTCAATTTTAGAAATCTAATAGAAAAATCACCGGCAGTGAAATCATCAGCATCATTAGAGAGACTGGCCCATTAGTTTTCTGAGTCATTGTTTCTTTTCTGGCAGATTGAGCTGGGAGAAAAGATGGGCTGAAATGGCCAAGGCCTTTATGTTCACAAGTGTCGGCAAAAGCAGTTAGTAGGAAGAGCATCCTGGTTTCAAAGATGTGCATGAACACCTCTGGATCCTATTGTTGATACATGGGAGTGTCATCTTTCTAGAATTTTTAGGAGCCAAGTGAGTAGTCAGTGAACCTCCTTGAAAGAGAAGTTACTCACGTATTCAAAAAGTACACACCCTGTAGAACATCTCTATGATGTATAAGATATGGTCTAGGCAATGGAGTCACTGGTGGTCAAAATAGATATGGTTCCTGACCTGCTGGAAGACAAATAAGTTAATCAAGTTAATGAAAACTGGCTGATCCTGCAATAGAGAGGACATGATATGTATTAGGACAAGGTCTGAAAGGGTTTTGGGAATGACTATGAAGGTCAGAATGTCTTCTCTGAAGTGTCATTTGAGCTGAGAGCTGAAGGATAACTAAAACTTAACTGGGCAGAATGAGAGAATTTTCCAGGGGAAGGAGAGGTTGTTTGCAAGGCCCTGTCACCAGAGGGTTATGGTGAATGGCAGGTCCTCAAGGAAGGCCAGTGTGGCTGGAGCATGAGACCAGGGAGTGCAGTAAAGAAAGAGGCTGAGAGGGGTGTGACCCTGCATGTCTCTGTGATAGTAACAATGGAGTTTGGTCCTAATCCAAAGAGTAACTGGAAATTATCAAAGGGTATAAATTTGAAGAAGAAACTGACCATATTTGCAACATGAGAAGCCTCATCTGACTACTATGAGAATAAATGAGAAGAGCTAAGAGGTGGATGGACATATTTCAACGAGTTGGCTGCTCAAAACAGAGCTATGTGGTTGCTATAAGCAGGCCTTATCATTAGACTGCAGCAGACTCATAGGCGGCAGAGCTAAGTGTGCCCAGAACTCCTCAAGGTGTATTTGCATCTG
Source organism: Cnephaeus nilssonii (assembly GCF_951640355.1). Lineage (NCBI taxonomy): Eukaryota > Metazoa > Chordata > Mammalia > Chiroptera > Vespertilionidae > Cnephaeus > Cnephaeus nilssonii. The sequence goes on along the minus strand of NC_137076.1, from coordinate 85,690,817 downwards.
AATAGAACCATCTTATAAGCGCTAAAACCTGTCCATTGTTTTGACATCCAGACAAAGAAATTTTTCTTCTCAATGAGCAATGGCAGGAACACTCTATGCTCTGTTTTGAGGAGGCAGTAAACATTCCAGGCTTTGAAAAGTAGAGTGAGTTGGCTCTTTCAGGCACAGCACTTGCAAAACACGATATTTAGAAGGAAAAGAAAGGCTTAGGACAAAACCACTGAGAATGCTTTCATATCATGTTTATTTGGCAAGAAATAGCTGCTGCATCGAAGTGTCTAGATAGAATGGTACATATGCTCTGCTGTGTATATTCATACATAGGCAGCAAGGTGGCCCTGTCAGGGGAAAGTCAATCAAATACCAGCCTTAGGAGCAAAGGTTAGGAAGCCATGTGCTACCTTAATTATTAATCCATTTTTTCATGGTTCTAGAATCCAGATGACAGAATGTCTAAGCAGGTGGAGGGGGAGGTGGGACCTCAATTGTAAAACCCTATGGGAGTCAAGCAGGTAGCATTGGCCAAAAGGCATGATAATGGCTATCGTGAAATTGTGTGTGCCTAAAGGTGGCACAATTCGGGTAAAGACATAGGCTAGCTGTGTCCATCCTATGAGAAAGAATCGTAGAATTTCTATCTGGAAGAAAACCTCTGAAACCATCTCATCCAGCCCTTCACGGGGTCCCTAAAACCCCTGGCAGCATTCCTGAACAAATTAGTGATGGAGAGCTAGCTCCCTGCCAAAAGTGGCCATTCTACTTCAAGACAATGCTGACTGTGCCTAGATCTTGAATCTGTTTCTTAGAATCACCACATCATAAATCTGAGGCTTTGTCCTCATAACAATCCTAGATGTGTATGAGAATGGTTTTCATGCCCCATGTAGAGTCAAGATCCCAAGTTCCTTCAAGCAGCCTCTTATGACTTCACCTACAGCCGGGGTGATAATAAGGAACATTGAGGTGCCAGGCCCCATTTCTAAGGGTTTTAATGTATTAGCTCATTTAGTTCTCATAGCAACCCAGTGAAGAGGAAACTGTCATTATCCTGTTTTACAGACGCAGGCACTGAGGCCCAGAAAATGAAATAACTTGCCCCAAATCACACGGTTAGTGAGTAAGCAGCAGAGGTAGGACTTGAACCCGGGTAGGCTGGCTCCTCTGATATAGAGGGAAAGCACAGGCATTGCTGTCACAGTCTTGTCTTTGAATCCAAGTCCCAAATCTTCCCATGGCCAACTGATTGCTCCTGACTAAGCCTCCATTTCTTCATCCATGAGATGACGATCACGGACCCTACCCCAGGGTTCTGAGGAGAGTAAATAAAATAACGTATGCAAAGCAGTGCCTCGTACATACTGCACTCTCATTTAAGACTCCGGAAGTCCATGTGTGAATAAATCAATGAGGACTTTCTGGGACTGACTTTCCTGGCAAAGCTTTCTTACTCTTTTCCCCAGCTCTCAAGGAAAATACCTATTTTATGTTGCTCTCAGGAGGTCAGCCAGGAACAGGGAGTCACAACATCAACAAAAGACAATCGACTGAAATAAAGATAATAGTATAATATTGTATTACCACAAAGCATTGCTCCCCTCCCTCCAGTCCAGAATCTAGAGTATTCTGCAGCCTAGAAATAAAGCAAACAAGCTACAAGGTAGTGGTCATGTGAATTATGTGACTTCTCTGTTCAAACCCCTCCACTGGCTTCCCATTTTACTCAGTAAAATCTAAAGTCCTTCCCTGGCCAACAAGTCCTAGGGGATTATCTCCTTAACTTTCCTCTTCAGGAACCACAGTGGCCTCCTCACATTCCTCACACACACCAAGCACATCCCCTCTCCGGGGCCTTGGTCCTCGTTCCCTCTGCTGGGAATGTTCTTCCCCCAACCACATGGTTCTCTCCCTCCCATCTTTCTAGTCCTTGCACAGCTATCATCCTTCCTCTAGGCCTCCCTGCCTACCCAATCGGAAAGGGCGCACCTCCCTAGCACTGCCCATCATCAGGCTTGGTGAATTTTTCTCACTGCTTCCTGTGTTCTGTATTTGCACTTGTTTCCCCTCTCTGGACCATAGCCCCATGAAGGCAGGTGCTTTGACCTTTTGCTCACCATTGTACCAGGGATATAATAGGTGGTGATACATCTTTGTTGAAAAAATGGTGAATGGTCTCGATACATAGCAACAGCAGGCAAGTGGAGTAACCCACAAGAGTTTTGCCTTCTCTTAGGACAGTGTCCCCCACGTGTTAGCATCCACAAGGATTACCTGCAGTGCTTGGTTTGAAATGCAGCTTTGGGGACTCACACACTGTTTCCTAAAATCTTTGGCCAGTACATGCTGGGCGGAGCTCAAGAACACCCACTTTCAAAGCACTCTAGCACCTGTTGAAAGGACACCAAGGGCAGTATTCAAGAAACACCGTGTGCTAGGATGGCAGAAAGTAAAAAACAGAGCAGCAACAGCACCGAATTTTGCATGGTTTCCTTCCTCCCTTCCCCAGGGTGTCTAAGATGTGGGAACTCTAGACTTAGGGAGCAATGCAGATGGAGATAAGGGGTTAGGTGCGCTGTTCATAAACACCCTGGTCCTAAGTCTCCAGTGGAGATTGTGTGGCTGCAGACCTGGGAAAGGAAGGGTCCTAGAAGTGAACTCGGAAGCAGAGGACAGCATGAACTTCCTCCCTTGCCTGTCCGTCTGTGAATCCAGGAGGACACCCCTTTGCTCCTGGGAATTTGCATCAAACCAGAGAGCCAGAGCTAAGTGAGGCACTGAAGCCCTGCTCAGAGCCCCGCCCTGCATCCTGCAGAGAGATTAAGTGAACTGCTGCAAAGCACTCAGCTAACGGGTGTAAGGGCTGGGCCTGAATCCCAGCCTGTGGCTTCACTGGGATGTTTTGGCCTCGCACCCTTTGAAAGCGGTTTGGCTGTTCCTAGCAATCCTGCGAATGTGTTCTAATGAAATGCTGGCCTGAGTGAAGACTTTCTAGAAGTTGGGGGGAAGCCCTCAAGGACACATTGTGAAGAGTTTGCCTCCTTTGCACGGCAGAGTCTTGATAAAAACCCTGTGGAGAGAACCAGCTTCCAGATACTTTTCAAAGGCTGAGCCAAGTATGTGAAATGGCACCATTATTTTACAGTTTTTAAGAGGAAGCTCATTTTTCTTTGAAATTGGCCCTATTTACACCCAGAATGTGCTCAAAAGACTCTTATCTTGTATTAAACCTTCACAATATTCTCATAAATGCTGTCTTTCACACATTGGGTACCTAACAAGGTAATTGAGGACCAGGGTATATGATATGTATTTCCTCACCTTGTGCCTCTTTAATGCCTCAAAGCAATGGGCCAACCTTGAATGTTGGATGGGGATCTGGGACAGACAGATATGGCCTAAACTGCTTCTCCCATAATTCCTCCTTCTGCAGTCTCAAACACACTACTGTGCCAAGTTGCATTTTCCTCTCCCCCGTGTAACTGGCCCAGGCTAAGCTTGTTGTGCATACTGGGAACAGCCTCCTCCAAATTCTCTTCATTTGAACTTATATCCAGTCTTGTTTGGAAATTGTGTTTTGCCTTTAATTCAGAGAAATTCAAACTGAGATGATAAATGCAGATGATTCTGTAGGTGAAGCCGTGGCCAAGGCTTTAGTTAAGATTCTCTATTGATCCTCAGATATGCTCTGGGCATCATACAAAGTTATGTATTAGATAAGTACTATCAGGTCATAGCATAGTCCTCAGTGAATTGATTAAAGTTTGAGGCGCCCAGTGATACACAACCTTCATTTAAAGAACCACTTCCTAGCAAAACCCAATTTTAAAACATGGAAGAAGAAAGGCATCGTCCACTCTATAGAGATTTTAGCTCCTTAAAAATTAAGCTCCCAAAGTTTGTAACTTCACAGGGTAAACAAATGAAATAAGGTATGTTCCAGGCAGCTGAATTGGTGTCTGGAACTTAATAGGAACTCAATAAACGTCTGCTCCATTCTCTCTTTCCACTGGCCTTTGTCTACAGACACAACTGAGCTGGCTCATTTGTTTGTTCATTTATTAAAATTTTCTTGAGCACCTACTATGTGTTTAGCATGGGTCTAGATCAGTGATGGGCAACCTTTTGAGCTTGGTGTGTCAAACTTTGCCAAAAAACTGAGCATAACTCGGGCAGTGTGTCACTTTGAGGAAAAAACATTATTTCGCAAATGTTTCATCCTCAGGAGCAGCAAATGTTTCATCCTCGGCATGCAGCCGCCTCAGCGGCCACGTGTCATCAGAAATGGCTACGCGTGTCATAGGTTCGCCATCACTGGTCTAGATACTGAGTATCCAGGGGTATGAAGACAGGTGGATCCTTCCTCTAATGGACCTTACGTTCTGGTGGGGGAAGATAAGGTTGAAAGATTTCTGAATAATCAAGTGAAAAATAATTTCCCCAAATCTTTATGATTTGGGTGCTATTGAAGTCCTTAAAAATTTTAAGTGTAACTTAATAGAGGCAACCCTCATATTATCCTCATTTAATTGATTCTAGGCTCTGAACAATGCTTTCCCCAGGAAGGACTAGAATATATAAATAGTGCTCCTCTGTCATTCTTTTTCTCCCTCTCATAGCATGTTTCACCACTAGTCAAATTATACATTTATTTATTATGTTGCTTAACCTACAAGAATGTAAGCTCTCTGAGAACAAGATTTGTCTTCTTCCGTGCACCATCCCCAATTTTTTTAATAGTGTTCAAACCATAGAACCAAAAAAAAAAAAATACTTATTGACTGAATGATATTTCTACACACACCTAGGGAAATACCAGGGACCAGGATGCTAATGGATCAAAGAGCCTCGCTTCTAAAAATAGCCCCTAATTTTAATGCAATCTGAGTTGTCAGCTTCTCCATGACCCAGGGGAGCAATGATTCACTGGGAGGATCTGATCCAATCAATACAGAATATTACATTCATTTATTATTCATTTATTCATTCAACAAATATTTACCAGGTCCTGACTCTATGCCAAATAGCGTATTAGATGCTGGTATACACTGGTGAATAAAAGTACCATGGTCCCTACCCTCAGAAGATTAGTCTTGTCATTAATCATTCTAATTCTTTTTAAATCAATATTTTTATTGATTTTAGAGAGGAATGGAGAGGGAGAGAGAGATAGAAGCATCAATGATGAGAGAGAATCATTGATCCGATGGCTCTTTCAGGCTCCCTACTAGGGACTGAGCCCGCAACTTGGGCATGTGCCCTGTCCAGGCATCAAACCGTGACTTTCTGGTTCATAGGTTGATGCTCAATCACTGAGCCACACAAGCTGGGCAGTCATTATAATTCTTATAAGAAGTATCTTATCACCAGCTTCAGCAATTCATCTTTTTATGGGAATCTGAAGAGTAGAGCCTAGAGAATAAAATAGAACCTTCTGGCATTGCGTCCATGAGTGGGCAGTTAGGAAATGCTATCCCCTGCCTGACTCATCCCTCCTCACACCACTCCTGGGGACGGGTGGTTTGCATTGCAGTTTGACAGATGGGATACATGTACATTTCCCCAAGGCACACCATGCTCCCTCTCTCGCCCTCCACTCACGTGCACACATGTGAGCACAAACACACACTTCCTAATATAAAACTCTCCTTCTGCACCAAAACCCTATCCTAAAGAACTGAAAATACAATCCCAAGGAGCCTAAGGTAGATAGGAATAAGAATTTGCCAACCTTGACACATCTTTCCAGCATGCAATATCATACCCTCAGTTTGCCAGCTGCTTGTTTGCAAGACAAACTATTGTGTTGAGGTTTTTTTTTTTTATTTTAAAAAGGAGGCTTAGGCACCTTCTGCACAAGGAAATGCCAGAGTGTTCAGTGGCAGAGAAGCTGAGTTCATATATATCATCTCCCAGATTCAAGGATAAGTTCCCATCCTACTTATGCTTTTGTGGACCATTTACCCACATGGGGCTCAGTCCCTTGGATCATGATGTCAGGAGTTACTCTATCTTGAGTCTGGTCTGATTTTAACCTAAGTTAGCCTGTGGTATAAACTCGCTTAAACTGTTAATCCCAGAGCCCCTTTCATTGGGATTTAACTGTTTCATGCAAGCCTTTATATTGTTTCCCCAAAGAAACTGAAGGTTCCCTCAAGACTTGGGTATCAGCATGTTTGGATTCTCAAGTTAGACTGGCTGGGTTCATCTGACTCTACTACATGCAAACTTGAGCAAAGTTACTTAACCCGTATGACATATGGTTCGCTCATCTGTAAAACTGGGCTCATAATAATACCTTCCTCAGAGGGCTGGTGTTGGATCAAAATAGCCACTTTTTATATTTTTATACCCCTAGATATTAATGAGAACTAAAGTATTATTAAAATACTTTTTAAAATTCTTCAACATGATTATATCTTCATGATGCCAAAATAACCAGATAGAAAATTAAATTTTAGCCAATTATCTAGATCTCTAAACTCTCCATTTCCTTTGGTTTTTACCAAAACATTTGAGATTGCATGGGGACAGTCCTTTACCTTCCTAAGATTTTTCTTAACTTTTTTCCTCTCTTCCTAGCCTCTCCTATTTCAAACTGAACACTCCTTGACAGTATGTAAATTAGTTTCTACTTCACATGTAATTTTGTTTTGGAAAGCAGAATGAATTGGTCACGCGGCTAAGCCCCAAGATTAATTGGTCAAGCAAAGTCAGCCTTTCTGAACTCAAAGCCTTGAGAGTCCACTAATTAGAGAGTTTTCTAACCAAAGAAGAGATTCACAGACAATGATCTGACTTTGGTTTGTCCTTCCTTCTGGGGATAATGTTGAACTAGCTGAGTTCAGAGTTTGCTACCAAAGTTTTATCCTGTCATTATGATATGGGTTGCATTCTCTCTGTCTCTCTCTCTCTGTCTCTGCCTCTCTCTCTTTCTGTTTTTCTTTCTCTCTTTCTCTTCTACATCAGTGATAACCATAGAATTTTTCAGGGGGATTGGGATTGGAAGGTGATCCAAAATTCCTTGGTTCCAAACCTCACACTGAATGGATTATTATATGGATTATAATAGAATTTAATACACATGGTTGATGTAATAAATAAATGTGATAATCCAGCCCATTGTCTGGCGCCAAAATATGTTAAATAATTTTATTACATGAAGTTAGTAATAATTCTGTAAGAAAAGAGAGAGCATAAGCAAGGGGAAAATAATGGATTTTAATATTCCCTTTTAAGTAAAGAAAGAATAAACAAGAACTTATCCCAAAGAAATAACATTTAAAACTGCAATGGTGTGAGAGATTGAGAGCATCTCCCTTTAATGCATTCATTCACTTATATATCCAACAAATAAGTAATGAGCACCTATTGTGTGGCCTATATGATTTTAGATGCTGGGGAAATGGTAGTGAGTAAGACAGACAATCAAAAGGAAAAAAATCAAATATGTAAGAACTGTGGAGAAAATAATACAGGGCAATGTGATCATGAAAGGTAGGGTGGTCAGGCAAACCTGAGTCTGGAAGAATGTGAGGTCATCAGTCACACAAAAAGCAGAGAAGAGGAGCCTCCTGACAGAGGGAATATCAAGCAAAAGGGACCATTGCAGCAATGAACTTGTGATGTTCCCATAAAAGAAAGCAGGCAAATGTGGTCAGAGCCTAGTTAGCAAGGGAGAGAGTGGTGGGACCCACAGTCATAAAGGAAGGCAGGGCCAGACCATGTACAGCCTCCAAGGCTGTGATGAGGAGCTTGTTTTTTTTGTGTGTTTTTTAAAATATATTTTATTGATATTTTACAGAGAGGAAGTGAGAGAGAGAGCCAGAAACATAGATGAGAGAGAAACATCAATCAGCTGCCTCCTGCACACCCCCTACTGGGGATGTGTCCACAACCTAGGTACATGCCCTTGACCAGAATCAAACCTGGGACCCTTGAGTCCACAGGCCGTTGCTCTATCCACTGAGCCAAACCAGCCAGGGCTGGGAGCTTGGTTTTATTTAAGTGTAATTTGGACAGTTTCAACAGGTCAGGGACATAATATTCTTTGTTTTTGGCTGCTCTGTGGAGCATATAGGAAGCCTATCACAGTTGATTAGAAACAGAGGAAGGAGGCTTGAATTAGGAGGCAGCAGAGGTAATGGAGAAAAAACAATAGATTTGGAATAAATTATTTTGGAGATAGAGTTGATAGGGTTATTAGTGGCTTGGGTAAGTAAGTGGAATGTCAACAAGAGGGCTATATGAGTGACATCCCTATAATGAATGTTGACTTGCTATGTAGGATTACGTGTAGCAAAGAATGAAGATGAAACATTACATCTCAAACTCACACCCCTTCCAACTCTACTCTGGCCAGATGCCATCTCAACAAAAAGAGGCACAGTCTAGCCATGGATATCTTCTCCCATTCATTCTACAAATAGTCACTCAGTCTCTATTACTATGTTCTGGACCAAGCTATGGGTACTGGACACACATAGATATATCACTGTTCTAATGGAACTTAAGTTCTAATGGGAGGAAATAAACTGTAAATAATAAGTAAATATAATAAAGAATCTGATATCTAAAACAACTGTTGATAAAATAAGAACAGCATGATGCATTAGTAACTGTTTTTACTATATTGGAATAATTGTTTTTGGGGGGCCACAATATTTATAGGTTGTGAAGATGAAGGACCAGCAAAAAAGACTGAAACAGCCAGATTTAAAGATAAAAACAGGCGATTGTGGCATGACTGAGTAGATAAGCTCTCCCCCATCTTCTTCCCTCTAGCCCTTCGTCCTCAGGGAATTCCAGATAATGACTTTGTTTTTAATGTATACAACGGAAACTTGGGTAGGATCCAGCATTGTGACCCTGCCCTTTGCTGATGTAGGGTGGTACCCTTGAGATCAGAATTCATCCAGCCTATGTCATCTAGATGAGTAATTGCTTTGCTGTTGGAGGCAAGACAAGGCCCTGCATTGTGGGAGCTCTGACATAAATTGTGATCTCCCCTCTTTTAAGCCAGTAGACATCTGAATCTGTGGTGCCCCCCGAAGCTGGCAGAGAGGTATCTGATATGCCAACAACATCCAAGTATCCCAACCAGGCAACATAATGGGCTCTTTGCTAGGGGAATACAAACAACAAGGGAAAACTTCTAGGGACAGTAAAGCTATGCAGAACCTAGGTAATCTCATACTTCTTGTAACAACACAGGTATTATAATGATCAGAAATAGGACAGATGGGTTGGAGGGGAGAGGGAGAGGGGAAAAAAGAAGGTAAATTTTGAAGTCATATCATAGCAACAGATGAAAATATTAGGCTAAAAGAATTAAGCATTCATTAACTCAAGTGAAAAACTTAGTTAATGGATTTAAGAGCTACTATACTAGCGCAGTAGAGCTGATAACTGCCAAGAAGTCAGGTCAACAACAACAATAACAACAAAAATATCCAGACTTAAACTATTAAGTAAAAAAATATGAAAAATAATAAAATAACCTAAAAGATACATGAGACATGGTATTTAGGTTTAACATTTATAATTGAATTTTAGAAATTTGAAGAGAGAGTGAGAATGGGCACACTCAGTACTTGAGAAGACACTGGCTGAAATTTTTCTAGAATTTATGAAAGTCATTGGACTACAGATTTAAGAAGTATTATTAGCTCCAATAAAAAAATACACATAAAGCATTAGTTAAGTACATCACATTTATTTATTCATTAACTTGGTAGATCTGTGTGCTATTTCCGGTTTCTGACTATTCAGTGAATACAGCTACTGTGACAACTCTGTTTCAAAATGTTTTGTGGACACATGCTTTGATTTCCAAAGTAGCTGTGTCATTTTACACTCTCATCAGCAGCATATAAAAGTTACCGTAGCTTTACATACCGGCCAACACTTGCAATTACCAATCTTTTTAATTTTAGGCATTCTAGTGGCTGTGTAGTAGTAATTTATGGTGGTTTTAATTTTCGTTTCCCTAGTGGCTAGAGATGTGAAGGATTTATTCATGTGCTTATTGGCAATTTGTACATTTTTGAGAAATATTTATTCAAGTAGTTTGCCTATTTTCACAGCCTTATTGTGAAATAATTGACACAATTAAATAAGTGTTGGCATGTATACAGCCATGAAACTATCACCAATGAAGAGAATAAAAATATCACTCCCCAAAATTTTCCTTTACCCCTTTTAATCCCTCTTTTTTTTCTGATCTGCTTTCTGCCATGATATGTTGGTTTGTACTTTCTAGAATCATATGTATGTAGAATCATAACTTTCTGGAATTTCATGTATATAGAATCAGACAGTATGTATTTTTTTCTGGTTCCTTTCCATCAACATCATCATTTTGAGACTCATCAATGTTGCTGTGGTATCAACAGTTCAATATTTTTAATACTGAGAAGTGATCATTCTATGGATATGCCATACTTTACCTATTGATGGATATTTGAGTTGTTTCAAATTTGGGATAAATAAAGCAGCCATGAACATCTTTCTATGGAGATATGCTTTCTTTTTTATTTTTTGCTGGCAAATACCTAGGCATGGGATGGCTGGATAGAGCAATAGGAGGACAAGTTAAGAAACTGCCAGATTGTTCTATAAGGTGGTTGTATCATTTTACATCCCATCAGCAATATATAAAAGTTCCAGTTCCTCCACATTCTCCTCAACACTTGGCAAAGTCAACCTTTTTAACGTTAGCCATTCTGATAGGCATAGAGTGGTATTTCACTGAGATTTTAATTTGTATTTTCCTGATGACTAATGAAGTTGGGCATCCTTTCAGATACTTTTGTCATCTGTATATTTTCTTTGGTGAAGTGTCTGTCCAATATTTTGCCCCTTTTTATTGGATCGTTTGCTTTCTTATAATTCTTATATACTCTAGATACAAGTCTCATCAAATATATAATTTTCAAATATTTTCTCTCAGGCTGTGGCTCATCTTTTTATTCTCTTAACAGTATCTTTTAGAGGACAGAAGTTCTTAATTTTTATCAAGTCAGTATCTTTTTTTATGACTTGAAATCAGATACTGTTAGTCTTCCAAATTTGTTCTTCTTTTTCAAAATAATTTTCTCTCTTCTGCGTCCTTTGCATTTCTACATGAATGTTACAATCAGCTTGTCGATTTCTACAGCAAAGGCTGCTGGGATTTTGATTTTGTTTGTAATGAATTTTTAGATCAATTTGGAAAGATTTCACATCTAAACCTATTGATTCTTTTACCTGTGAATATGTCATATTTATTCAGGTTTCTTAAATTTATCTTGCAAATATGTTTGCTGCAATTATAAATGGCATTTAAAATTTTTCTATTCTAAATAATTTTTGCTAGTGTAAGAAATAAAATCAAATTTTATGTTTTGATTTTAAATTGTGAGAACTTACTAGATTCACTTATTAGTTCTACCAGCTTTTTGCTAAGTTCCTTAGGGATTCTACACTTACAATCATGTCATCAGGCAGAGACAGTTTTATTATTTCCTTTGAAATCTTTATTCCTTATTTCTTTTCTTCCCATATTGATCTCTTTTATGATGTTAAATACAAATAGTGAGAGTAGATACCCTTGCCTTGTTCCTAATCTTAGAGAAAAATATTCAATATTTCACTATTAAGTGTGATGTAAACTATAGGTTTTTGTAGATACTCTATTTCATTGAGATACTCTTTGAAGATACTCTAAGATTTTGTAGATACTCTATTTCATTTCTGCAATTCTGAATGGTTGTTATCATGAATAAATGTTGGATTGATCAAACTGACCTATTGATGAGGCTTTGCTTGCTTGTTTCCCTTCACACAGGGGTTACAATTCTGTCTTATTTAATTGTTTGATATATAAAAAATAGTTGTTGTTTTTTCTCAACATTCTGTCCAGGTTTCTAGTTGTTTTCAGTAGAAGGGCTAGTCTGGTATCAGTTGCCCAATCATAACCAGAAACCAAAGTCAGAAATTATTTTTTAGCTCTGTGTTTGATAACATATACTTCTAATTCTATGTGCAGAAGGGAGCACGCTAGTTTTGTGGGGACTATAAGAATTAATGACAATATGTCATTAGGAAGAACACAATACCCTGGAAACTTGTAGTTACATAGCCTTTCCTAAACTCTCACTTTTCATGGGAATTTCCTTGGTTTGGTTTGGAAAATTTCTTCATCTTTCAGTTAGGAACACATATGTCTGAACTTCAAAGTTACGACTAATGTCAACAAGGCATCAGTCTAGAATGATATGACATCATTACTTGAATCATTAGGAATGAAAATAAGTGTATTAATATCAGATTCTGTAAATATGACCTTTGTAGTATTGATTGCACCTTCTCTCTCAGTCTCTATCAAAACTCCATAAGCAAAAAGATATAGCAAAGTAAATGTATAAGTACTGTTGGCTTATTTTTATATTTATTCTATCTCTCCACCCTTCCTGGTTCAAGGTGCTAGATCTTGAATTTGTTGTTAGGTAGAATACTTTGTTCTACCCTCTTCAATGAAACCCCCAAATCTTTCATGATGTTATGATACCATCACTATTTATTTCATTCATGTATTTACTCAATAGTAATTTATAAATCACTTGTGATTTTTTAGGTTGTTTGATGGATTCTAGGAATGAAGTAGTCATGTTTCTTATCCCCAATGGAAATTAAAAGTCCTATGAGAAGAGAATCATTTATCAAATACCTATGTAAATAAGTATATAGTGACTAATATGATATGTGCTTTGAACAGTACTTTGAGAATATATCACTGTGTATATCAGTTTGGGTTCTCCAGGAAGCAAATGCCAAGGTAGAATTAAAAGTGTTAAGAGATTTATTAGGGAAAATACTTATGAAGGGAAATGGAGGGAGATCATTGGTGTGGGAGAGATGTAGATAATGATGCAAATCGGACACCTTTATGAGGAGGGAGTAAAGGAATGAAGATTGGATAGAAAGAACATGAGACTGTTATGAGCTCTTAAAAAGCCTTGACCAGATTAATGGGAGCACCAGTGCAAAGATTGCCTTCTAGAGAAATCCTCTTTTGGTTGATAATGAACAGATATAGCACCCATGCTGTGCCTGGTCATTGGTTGGGAGCAACCCAGGGAGATCATGGCTTTGGGGTTGATGCCGTGTTGGATCCTGAAGGTGAGGAAGTTGGAGAATTCAGCTAACTACCTGTCTCACAGCACATTTTCCCTGAAGGAGGATCTGGGCAGACCACTCCCATAGTTGCCATACAGCACAACTGGATCTAGCCCAGGAAATTGAAGAGGGCTTCTCTAGGACATTTTAAAACAATGTTTATTGACAACATAAGGTCACATACTGAGAATATTTCTTAGAGTGATTGTTGAGACAAGAGCCACTTTGCTGGATCTTAGTGGTAGACCTTGAATTTAAAACACTCTGTGCTTTTGGTATATCTCCTTTCAAACTAATGGACAGATAGAAAAGTAAAGTAAAAGTATTTGGCCAGCATTAGATCTGATTTCACCATGTTGTGAAGTTCCATCATTTTAGCCATCGTGAAAGCTAAAATCTTCCTTCTCACCCATCCCCATGTTAGTGACAAATACCTTTAGGCATACATCTCATTCTAAAAATATTCATTGAGTAGCTAATATATTACAAGCATTATCTTAGGAACTTTCTCTTACTTTGGATGCTAGAACAGAACCCGGAGATAATTTACTTTGAACCTTTTCTGTTTTACTTGATTTTCTTGACCTCAGCGGATGACATTTGCATCTTTCCACAGCCACTGTTGTAAGTAGCTTTGACTGTCGAACAGCAGTTACTTAAATATTTATGGTCATTCTGTTCCAAAACAATATTGAGAGCGGTGGTGCACAGTTTAAGAAATACATAAAAGTCAATGGGGAAAATTTATGAATCAGAAGATCTACATTTCTAACTATGTGCCAGATTTCCCATTTATAATTCTTGCAAATGAAACACTTTGGGTAGTCATAAATACTGACCTCTCTGAACCTTCCTCTGTGAATTATGGTCTTGCAGTAATAAACAGAGCACAATATTTGATTTGTAGGCTGAACTACACAAAACAAGAATGCAATGCTGATGCCTCTGATCATTATAATTAATTTTAACTGGCAAGGAGGGAGATGGCAAGAAGTCTTTTACAGCATCGTCACCTTCTGTTCCGAGTGTGCCTAGTGTCTGCCTTGACACGTTTTCTCCACAGTAGTTGTCCCTGGAATTGTGTCTGGCACCACGAGGATATCACTAAATATTTGTTTATAATTCTGATAGTCTGAAGCCAACATGGAACTCTGCCTAATTCAACCCACAACCTTAGTTCTCCTTCAAGGAGTCCCATGAGAAATGAAACATACTCCAGGTCCCAAATAATTTAGTTAACTAATCTGTTTCTTTTTATCATCATTTCCACATTTACTGTGGAAACTATATTTACTGTAGTTTCTAGAATCTAGATACACGGGATTTCCTATTTAGAAGGGACCTTAGAGGTAATATAATCCAGGTTGACAGATAAAATATATTTTATTTTCTAAGCTCAATAAGGAAAAGTGTCTTTTCCAATAAATGATGTTTCTTAAAGGGGGTGAGGGCCAGGTATTGGCCCTTCAAATTGAGTCCAACTGTCCATCCTGACAGATGACATGAACCTCAGTTCAAAGACTTCTAAGCCAGGAAGACACTGCCTTTCAAAGTGGTGCATGTCCCTAGATGATGAAAGTCTTTCTATATAATTAGCTGAAATCTACAACTTCTATTCTTTGATTTTAGTTCTGCCTTTTGTGACCCCAAGAAATAAATCTCTTTCCCATTCTGTATGATAGTGCTTGATCTATTTAAAGACAATTTTCCCGAGTTCCCTTTTCTTTTTGTTAGCCTTCAGTCTTTTAGTATCTTTAATATTCTTATCTATGATGCTTAAAATTTTCTGACAGAAGTTCTAAAGCCATAACTGTGGGACGTGTGTGTGTGTGTGTGTGTGTGTGTGTGTGTGTGTGTGTGTACTATAATACCAGTATAACTCATCTAGGCCTGAAATACATCTTTATATATAAAGCAATATTGTTCTGTCTTTGCTATATCCTAATTTATCTTGGGCTTGAATTCCCTGTTAAAGACACTGGCTCTACCTTTCCAGTTTGGGGATCATTCTCCTTGATGGGATAGATAAACAATGGACATGCTAGATGCTTCTCCTCTCTCACTGTCATCAGTTACCATTACATCATCTTTGTCAAACAGCAGGCCCCACCCTTTCTTGCTTTTCTTCTTGCTTCAAATCTGATTTTAAATGCCTTTGCCAAATCTAAGAACCACTAAAAGTCTATATCTTATTTTACATTGCAGCTGTATTGAACACTGTTGATCAGTGCCTCCTTCCTGAAATTTTTACTCCCTAGTTTCAACAAATTTATTTTCATTTAATTCTTCTCTCTCTGTGTACATCCCTAATATGCTTCCTCTGTGGACCCCTCCTCCTCTACCTTTTATGCTGTGTTCTCCAGGGTTCTGGGCTCTACATAAACTCTACCTTCGAGTGAGTTTATGCGCTCCCTGGTTAACCACACTATATTCTGATGACACTAAAATGTTATGTGCAGCTCAGATTTCTTCCTTAAGTTTATGGCTGTGTGTACTGATGTTCCAGGGTGACTAACACCAAACTCATCATCTTCCTCCCACTTGCCCAGACCCTACTCTACTCCTTGTCATCAATGTACCGTCTCAGTGATTAGTGTTACCTTTGTTCTGCACAGTCACCCAAGTAGAAGCCTAGGTTCCTCACTCCTCCCTTCTAATCATCAAATCCTCCTGATTTCATTACCTATAGGTTTTTATCCCATCCTCTCTTCTATTGCCCGACTTCCCTGGTTAAGTGGTCCATTTTATAGCTCAGAGTTTTTCAATAGCCTCCTGACCTGGGTTTTTGTTTTTGTTTTGTTTCTTTGATTCTTGTGTTCCTCGGGTCTAGCCTTAACCTATAGCCAGAGGAATCTATCTAAAGTATATCAATGTGATCATACTCCTTCCCCGTTTAAAATCCTTTAGAGCACCCCTTTAGCTGCAAAATACAGCTCCCGAGTGCAGCGCTGAGGGTATTCCATGATTCAACACACAACTCTCTAAATTTATATTTTCCAATTCCTGCCCTGGAATAGAAGCTGGAGTCATGCCAAAATGCTATAGAATCCAGCATACATTATGCTGTTTCAAGTCTTTTTACCTTTGTGTATGCCATGTTTTCTGCCTGGATGGAATGCCTATGTCACTTTTCTTTTCTTCACTAATTTTCACTCATTTCTAATAGTTTAGCTCAGATGTCATCTCCTCTAGGAAATATTCCCCAAACAACACAAAGGATTAAATATTCTCCCGTGTTCCCACGGCACTTACTATGTATATTAGCTCTACAGGGTATCTGTAGATGTGACTGTTCCCAGTGGCAAGGGCCACATCTTACTGAACTTTATTTTTGCCCTTGAACTTTTTTTCTTGGGCTATTTTAGAAAGGTGCAGGTTGATATTTTCCTAACTGATGAATTATTTATATACACTAGGAAATATAATAAGAAAACCTAATGCTAGTGAGCTTCAAATTCTATGCTAACAATATCCGAGGAATAAAATAAAGTCGGATAGGAATGGATTTGCTTGCTACAAAATGATTGCAAAAAAAAAAAAAATGCTGTCATCTTTTTAGCAAGTATTTCTCCTTTAACTTAGAGGACACGGTTATGGTCTTGATTCTCATTTGACTCAACAAATATTTACTGAGTACCTAGGTGTGTATAGAGGCAAATTAAATATTTATTCTGTTTTCAAAAAGCTTACAGTTTAGCAGGAAAAAAAGCATAACTGTATTTCAATGAAGAAATGATGATGCTGGTGATGATGATAATAGGTAACATTTATTGAGAAAATCTGACTTATTTCCATTATCTTATATAACCTCATAATCATACTGTAATGAGCTACTACCATCCTTATTTTATTATGAGAGAACAAGACTTAGAGAGTAAAGGCCACACTCACGGATTTAAAACTCTTAAGCCTTTGTTGTACTCTTCAAGATGAAGTGATATGTCATGAGAGTCAGCCAACAGTAAGACTCAAAGAAAGGTGAGACAGATGGCTTTCTCCTGAAGGGAATCAAAGGCTTCGTGCAGTAGATGGCACTCAATCTAGGCAAAGGGCTATGAGTAAAATTTAAAATTTTGACTTTCAGAGAGGCAAGAAGAGGACATTGCAGGAAGAGAAAACAAGAGTAGTGAGAATATTAACTGAAATGATGGTAGAAGGTCACGCTATTCTTACTGTGCAATGTGAACTTCTTTTTGGAGCCATAGAAAGCCAATGAGAATTTTAGAACAGAGCAGTGATATGATATTAATCCCACCAAAGTCTTTAAAATTGGTTGGAGGAAAGAAGGTCTGGAGATGACTTAATGATTTATTCAACAAACATTTATTAAGCACCTTCTATATAACAGGCAATATCAGTGAACAAAACAGATAAAAATTTCTGCTCTCATGGAGTTCTAGTTGGAGGAGACAGATAATTAACAAATATATATACATATTATATACATATATATATATATAGATAGATAGATAGATAGATAGTAATAAAATATAATTATATAAACATATAGTTATATATATAGTTTGTTAATTGTCATATATAGCTCTCTCTCTCTCTATATATATATAAGCACCAACAATTCATATATGTATATGTATATATATATATATACATATATATATATATATATATATATATATATATATGCAGAGAGAGAGAGAAAATGAGAATTAGAAAGTACTAGAAGGTAATAAATGTTATGGACAAAAACTGAGCAAGAGAAGAAGATAGAAATTTCCTGAGCAGGAATGGGAAGGCATTACAATTTTATAGGGTGATAGGTAAAGGCCTTACTAGAGGATGACATATGAACAAAGACATGAAGTAGTTGAGAAATTGAACTGTGTGGAAATTTGGGGGTCAATGCATTCTAGGCACAAAGAACAAAATCAAAGTCCATGCACCTGCCTGTCATATTTACAGTTCAATAGGGTCCAAGTGGCTAGAATGGACTGAGGAAGGAACAGTATTATGAAAAGTGTCCCAAGAGGTAAGAAAGGGGCAATGCGAGAACATTGGCTTTCTCTCTGAGTGAAATGGGAGGCCAGTGGAGGCTGAGGCCAGTGGAGGCTATTGGGTGGAGGAGTGGCATGGTCTGGCTGGCTTTTCTCCAAGAGAGCCCTGGCCTCTGTGTGGGCAAATCTGAACGGGACAAGGGCAATGGCAGGAACTTTGGTTGCGAAGCTACTGCAGTTGTGGAGGTTGGTGGCTTAGTCCAGGGTGCCAGCTATGGAGTTAGTTGGTGGTGACCAGATGTGCTGACCAATTGAAAGTGGTGTGAGTATGAGAGGAAGAAAGGAGTCCAGGATGACTCCACCGAGTCCATAATAATTTATTTGTTTGTATGTGTTGCTGGATTTGTATTGGTGTACATATGCTTTTTATACACCACACTTATAGCTCTTCTATAATGGGCCACAAAATTAGAGTTTCCTTCTGACAGATAAATAAATACCCTAGCAAAGTGTGTGCTTATGAATAAATATATATGACATGGCTTTTGACTAAGACTTTTCACTTTGCAAAGTGCTTTCTCGTCTCATTTTATACTCACAGCATTTCTGTATTAGAATGGCTGCACTGAGTATAAAACAAATGCATGAAATTATCTCCAGATGCAATATCTTGAACCAAAAGGGTACACAAACAAGCTTTAGAAAGTTAGGCAACAATTTAATACTTGGGGTAGTTGTTAAATTGGTAGTTGTTAAATTGGCTGTGCCTATATATGCCAAATATCTGGATGCAGCCTTAAAAATCACCCGTACAATATTAAAATCAGTTGGAAATATCAATATCTTAAGATTTTCAGATATTCTAAAATATTTGGTGTGGCTTACATGTCTTTAAATGTTTCTTGAGTTGTTTCCACTGTTCATCTAGATGTAGAGAGTAGATACCTCTACCACCAACTTTAATTTCATCTTTCCCCTTGTAACCCTTCTTCTTTTTCTCCTTTAAAAATGCATACAAATATGTCAAGTTCTAGGTTAATTATTGGAAAAGTAAAAAAATACCTGCTTTCAAGGAAATATTAATTATCTAAGGATCTATCTTACCTATTTTATAAAAGGATTTGAAGTGTCTTATGTGGAAAAATGTTAAATAAATGGAAGTAAAAATAAAAAATAAAGTTGGGAAAATAATGTGAAACCAGGAGTAGAATCAATATAAAAAATACACACCAAAACATTCTGTACAATGTTTATTCAGGGCTTTCTCCTAGCCTGGGCAAAAGAGAAAAGAGGACAGAATTCACTGCCATCAACAAGATTAAAGCTCCCCAGTTGCTCAGAAGAAATACATTTTTTCCTGGTCCTCAATCATGGAGACAATGTCTCCAGCAGGAATAAAGGCACACTGCAGGTTTTCTCTAAGAGCTTTCTGACAGTGACATAGCAATGGGTTTCACCAGGATCATTCTTATAATATTTCTTAGTTCATATAGATTGCACATTAAACCATATATCAGTAAAGAGGCCCAGTGTCATCTAAGGAGACATCCCTTTGGAATCTGACTCATACATATAATTTATCATGCTGTTGAGCAGCAAAATATCAAATATGATATTCTGGGTAGAACCTGAGGTTCTGTTATTTTGGTTGCTCATTAAAGTCTGACAATCAACCAGAGTTGCTTTGACACCAATCAAACAGCAGCTAGAGTTGATCTCCTCCTATGGAGGATACACAACGTACCAAGGATGGTGTGCTGGAATGGAAAACTCCAGACTTCTGAGATGCGCTCCAACAGGGACTGACATAACAACCACAGGGACATGGAGTGTGGCAGGTTGTGGAGGGTCCTGAGAGGGGGTTATGCTTGAGCTGCCTTTCAGTGGATGAATAGGATTTTGGTGTGGAGAGGCAGGGAAGGCCATGCCAGGTGCATACAACTTAGAGCAGGAAGAGAGTGGGTTTACATAGTGTTGGACACACAGTGGGAAGTCCTATGGGGAGAACAAGTGGTGAGCAATGACAGGCATCAGGCTGGAAAGATAGCAGGGATCCAGCGTGAGGATACCTGAATAGACACCGTGAGCCCTGGGTTTCCTCTTCTGAAAACCCATACCGTTACTTCACCTGGCTCTCTAGAGAAACTGGAGCCCTGCCAAGAATCTGTCAGTTGGGGGCACGAATTTATTACAAGTGTTCGCTGCATTTCTAGGAGCCAATGACCGTCAGTGTCCCCTTTATACAAATAGTTGTGTCCCACCACATAAGTGGAAGGATTCTTGGACTCTGCAAGCTACTGGCTGTTTATTTTATTGATATTCAATAAATAATGAGCACCGGTCCAAGAGATTCATCTTGATTTTTCTAAAGACTTTCATTTAAGATGCTGCCTTTCATTACACTAACCATGTGAACTACCTTTTCAGTAAAAAAGGGAATGCAAACTCACAAGGGACAAATTGGACAATCATGAGAAACAAGAAGTTGCATGATTGGATAAATCATATGAAGACTTGAAAAAAAAATGTTTCCTCTCAGGTCTCAAAGAAGTCAGGGTAAAGCTCATCAGAAGGGCACCTTCAGAGACAATTAAACAAGTAGCATTTGCTGATGATCTCTGGCTATACTATGTGCTTTATGGGTGTTATCTCAATCAGGTACTATAAACCTATGTGATCAGTATTATTATTTTGACTTTGTGGATATGGAAAAATGGAGGCCCAGAGAGGCTTAGCAACTTCATCAAAGTTGCATAGCTTATAAATGGCAGGGCACATATACACAGGCTGAACACTGGCTGCTGAGCTCCAAAGCTCCTTCTCTTTACCTCTACTACCCCTCTGTTTAATGAAACATTAGAACTTAAAAGGCCCTTAGAAGTCCTACAGTTTGGTGGTGTTCACATGTGGTCCTTGGCCAGTTGGAATTAAAATCAAATGAATGATGCACCGGATGTAGGTGCAAAATATAAAAGGGCACCCAGAAACTCAATAATCAAATAAATAATATTTTAATACAATATTGTTAAAAATCAAAATTATTGCAAAAAGTTATAGCAAATAAGGTATCAAAATGTAAATAGAAACAGGATCCCTGGCTTAAAGAATGGCCCTCTCGGCCCTCTCTTTGTTGATGGAACCTTTGTCCCAGCCTCGATGCAGGGCAGCATCAGCATCACACCGGAGGTTTGTAGGAATTCAGATTCACAGGCCTCACCACAGAGCTACTCAGTCAGATGCTCTGGGTGTGGGGCTCAGTCTGTGTGTGAACCAGGCCTCCAGGTGATGTGAGTTCCAGTTTAAGAACCACTGGTCTACCACAGTTTTCTAATCCACTCGTCTGCTGATGGACACTTAGGCTGTTTCCAAATCTTAGCTATTGTAAATTGTGCTGCTATGAACACAGGGGTGCATATATCCTTTCTGACTGGTGTTTCTGTTTTCTTGGGATATATTCCTAGAAGTGGGTCAAATGGCAGTTCCATTTTTAATTTTTTGAGGAAACTCCATACTGTTCTCCACAGTGGCTGCACCAGTCTGCATTCCCACCAGCAGTGCAGGAGGGTTCCTTTTTCTTCGAATCCTCGCCAGCACTTGTCATTTGTTGATTTGTTGATGATAGCCATTCTGACAGGTGTGAGATGGTACTGCATTGTTATTTTGGTTTGTATCTCTTAGATGATCAGTGACTTTGAGCATGTTTTCATATGTCTCTTGGCCTTCTGTACGTCCTCTTTTGAAAAGTTTCTATTTAGGTCCTTTCCCATTTTTTGATTGGATTGTTTACCTTCCTTTTGTTAAGTTGTATGAGTTCCCTATATATTTTGGAGATTAAACCCTTATCGGAGATAACATTGGCAAATATGTTCTCCCATGTACATCTACACATGGAATTCTACGCTGCTGTAAAAAAGAAGGAATTCTTACCATTTACAACAGCATGGATGGAACTAGAGAGCATTATGCTAAGCAAAATAAGCCAGTCACATGATCTCACTCATTTGTGGAATATAATGAACAACATAAACTGATGAACAAAAATAGAACCAGAGACATAGAAGCATTGAACAGACTGTACGACCTATGAGGGAAGGCGGGGGGTTAGGGGGTAAAAGATCAACCAAAGGACTTGTATGCATGCATATGAGCAAAACCAATGGACACAGACAGTAGGGGGGTGAGGGCTTGTGATTGGGGGAGGGGGTGTCGGGGGAGAGGTCAGTAGGGGGAAAAAGGAGACTCATGTAATAGTTTAAACAATAAAGAATTTTTTTAAAAAAGGAACCACTGGTCTAGTCTAAAGGCTTTATTTGACAGATGAGAAAGTTGCTTTTTCGTGGCAGAGCTTGTGACTTCTCTGTGGGTTTGGGGTCCCTTCTATTTTACTGCACTGCCCTTGACCATGTGTGGTTGACTACTTCCTCATCTGTCCTTTGCCTTACTTGCCAGGGTTTTCTGGGAATTTGTTTCTTCCTGAGAGGCAAACCAATCTTGGTATTTTCAGGTACAAATAGAGAAGGAACTGTATAAGGTCCCCTGGGTAGATGGGTAGAGCAGTGGTTTTTAGACTTGCATACTAGAGTCAGCCTAGGAGCTTGGGAAAAATACCAATGCCCACCTCACCTCAACCACGTAAACCAGAATCTCTGAGGATAGGGCTTGAATACGGATATATATCTAGATTACTATCATTGATGATAGATATAGATTTAGATATAGATATAGATTTTTTTTTTTACTTTTTCATGATTGTAGTGTGCATCCAAAGTTGAGAACCTTGGCATATGTGGAAGAAGCCAAACCACATCTAATGCAATATTCACTGTCACTATTCATGAACCATAAACTAGACATGATTTTTACCATTTCCCTTGTCCTCATCCTCTATATCCCCTCCACATCTGAGTCCTGTCCACATTAATGCACACTTAGCTCCTAAATTCATCCACTTCTCCATCCCAACTGCCATCATTCAGGATCAACCTACCATTGTCTCTGGCTCCCAAACTGCACTTCCTGTCCACCCTTGAGCACTTCTTGGATTTGTGCCCCCTAGTGGAATCAGAGAAATCATTTGAAACAACAATCTGACTGTACAGGTGGCCCTCCTCCTGAACTTGAAAATCTTTTCATGGTCTTCCATTGCTCTTGGGATAAGACGGACTTTTTAAAAAAGATTTTTTTAAATTAATATTTTAGAGAGAGAGGAAGGGAGAGAGAGAGAAACATCAATGTGAGAGATAAACATTGATTGGCTGCCTCTTGCATGCCCCCTACTAGGGATGGAGCATGCAACCCGGACATGTGCCCTGACCAGGAATCCAACCTGCAACCTTTCAGTGCACAGGATGACACCCAACCAACTGAGCCACACCAGCCAGGGTGAGACAGACTTTTAAATATGCTCAACATGATCCTGGATGGTCTTGGCCAGCCCCCCTTCCCCCTGACTCTACTCGGATTCATCCACTCTCAGTTTGCAATACAATTGCTACATGGCCTTAGCACATGCTGTTCCCTCTGCCAGGAATGCTCTTCCCGCTCATCTTTCCCTTCTTAACCACTAAACATTTAGGTCTCAGTTGTGGTTTTATATCTTCCGGGAAACCTTTCCTGACCTGGCTGAGAAGGGAAAATCCTCCTGTCATAATTTCTATAACTGTGTCGTCCCCTAAAGAACGAGGAAATGGTGAAGGGACTTGAGATTCACTTGAGACAAGCATAGTTCTTAGAGTACTGTCTGCCTCCCCTCCCCAGTGAACATAACAGCTGTAATTGTACATTTACTTGTGTGACCATTTCATTGGTATATTTATCCTGTAAAAGAATTTGTGAGTGTGGGGCCTCATCTTCTTTGGTTTACCATGGAGTCCACAGCAGCTAGCCAGTGCTGGAAACCTAGCAGGTGTTTAATAAACATTTGTGTTAGATCGCCGAAGGAGGAACACACGAGGCCAGAATGGTGAGGGACTATGAATTTATTCGAACACCCACACACCAGGTGGCTGAGCCTGGAAGGCTCAAGCCCCCAGTGATGGGAGTCAGCGGCTTTTAAAGGCATTTGGCAGCGGGGGGGCTTTTTCTGGGTGGAGACTTCTTTATGCATACCCGGAGGGGAGATAATGGAATGTGGCCACTGTAAGTGAAATGTAGTCTCAGCAAAGGGAATGTCCATAGTGAAGTGGCCTGAAAAGTCAGTTCCTGGGGGAGGACTAACAATTTGGTCCAGGAATGAATGAATGAATGAGTGTCTAGAAACTATGCCAGCTGAAGGAATGATTTTATAGCTGAAGGAATAATTGCATAGGTTTGATGGATTGCATAGGAAAGATCTCAGAACTAGAGTTTAACTTTAAATCCAGGCTCTGATTCTTTCTAGCCCTATGACCTTTGACTTTACTTCTTGGGCTCAGTCTTTTTTGGCACCGGTTCAGTGGGTTTAAACTAGGTTTTGCTGCATCCCTCAGGGTCCGTGGGTGATGGAGGAGAAAAAGAGGAAGGCTCGAGGGGCAAGTGGAATGAATCTCCTTTTTATCTATTTCTGGGTAACATTTGTTTTGAAGAAAAAGTTAGTTCCTAAAGGAAAAAAATAGTTCAAAAACAACTGTAGTAGAAGTGATTGAAGGCCTTCTGGCTGAGCATTTTGGTGACCCTGGGGGTCTCCAAGGAGACTTGACTCACACAACGTTCGGAGGCAGCTGAGGACCTGGCCCAGCCAGGTTTCTGTTTCTCTAGGAGGCTGGGAATGTGCACACAAATACAGGTGGGTTTTTCTTTTCAGGAAAAGCTAGGAGAAAGGAAGCCAATACAGTCAGTTCCATCTGCCCAAGCAAAACACGGTGGCAGACACAAAGACTGAGTCACTCCCACTTCCTGGGCTGACAATTTAATAGGCTTCCCAGATTATGGGGCTCAATTAATGGTGCTTACTGGGCGCGCATTCCTGGGCAGGTGGCTCAGTCTCTGGGCTGCAAAGCTGATTGAAGCACCTGCATTTTTCTCTGCACTCACCTGGTCCCTGAAAGGGGCTCTCCAGGGTGATGTTCCCCTCCCTTCTCCCCACCCTTGGTCTTTAGGGAAAAACACCATCACAACAAAAACAAATTTTCTTTTTGCATTAATTAAAATGCCTGTCACAGGAATAGGATAGAATTTCCCTGAGGCCTTTGCATTGGGCATGCAATGGGAAGGGGGAATTAAAGCTATTTCTTGCAGTAATGGGCCCTGCCTGGAGCCCCGGAAGGGGGGAGGAGAGAGGAGGAGGAAGGAGGGAGACGTGGAGGAGGCTGCTACAGGAGGCAGAGATCTGAGTCCTTTCATTTCCCTGGTGGACAACCCAATTATCTGTTTTACTTTTGGGATTTCAGTTTAGATTTCATTTAAATCAAAGGTTATATAGCTTTTAAAAATGAAAAAAAAAAAAAAGAGTAGGGCTTGGAGCCCATGCAACTAGATGCTGCAAATAAAAAAAAAAAAAAAAAAACAGCACTTATTTGCCTTAATTAACTGAATATTCTGGACCTAAGACTCCTGGGTAATTTCTTCCTTTGTCCATGGAGATGTTGCTAGGTTTCACTGAAGTGGCTCCTTTATTCACAAAAATTAAATTCCATTCATTCTCAAAGTTTTACCGCATTATATTACCGAGTCTGCCTTCAGCTCAAAATAATGAATATATTCATGTATTATTTAGGCATAGTAATGCATTTTTCCTTTTCTCTCCCTCTTTTAATTCATTGCTTCTCAACTGTTAGCGCGTACCAGAATCTGCAGGGCTTGTTCAAACAGGGACCCCTGGGCCCACTCCACGTTTCTGATTCAGTGGGTCTAGGTTGGAGCCCGGGGATTTGCATTGCTGATGAATTTCTAGGTGATGCTGGTTCAGGGTCTACACACTGAGAAGCCCATTTTAATTCAAAAGGGTAGTAGAAATGGAGTTGTCAGGATGTGGAAGGCTCTGGTGAAAGGCCGCATGTTGGGGGTCAGTGCACATGCTTGCTCGGTCTTACTCCGAGGGCCCATCCAGAAGACTGACTGCCTTGAGCAGCAGTGGTCAAGTTTGATGCCCTCGTTCACCACTAAGTCATCTGTGGATGCTGCTGGTAGACACAAGCGTCTTCACCAGGAGCCAGAGCAGGAAGCAGCTAAATGAATGGATCTGAGAATCCGATTGCTCATCTGAACCCAAGTCTCCTTTCCAGACTGACCTCTGTGGCTGCTGCTTGAAATCCCGCCATTCCTGCCGAGTTTCTATGTAAGGCACTGCGCCTTGTTTGAACACCAGTAGAAAGAGGAGAATGCCCTGAAAGTTTAATAACTGAGCGATTTGGTCCTGGCAGAAGAAGCAATTGGGGGGGGGGGGGGGGGGAATAGAACTCTAGCAGTGGATGCAATCCTGTGTTTCTAATTTGAAAAGGTGGAAATTGAAGTTCAAAGAGGTTGTTTTTTCCTAAAGCCATAAAGCCAGGCTGTCTAAAGAATGAGGAAAAATCGTTGTTTTTGCAAAAATAGGAAAGGCGTGGAAGGGGAGTAGATTGGGGGATCCAGGAGGGTCTAGGGCTTGTGGGGGAGTACAGTGAGGGGAAGGAGATGACTAGTTGGACACTGGATCCCTGCTGAGTTCCCTCTCTAGCAGTGACACCATCAACTTGGCCCCAAACTGGAACTTCTGGGTCAACTTCAAGTTGTCTTTCAATGTCCTCATTAAGTTTCTATGTCTCGTTAGCAGTCTTCTCCTTTTTATTGGTGCTCCTACTGCTAAAGTCCAGGCCCTCTTTGTCACTGTAATTCATCTCCATGATCAAACCATGCTTCCATTTAGGGGTCTTCAGTAGCTGCCTACCACCAACAGACAGCAATCTCATCTTCTCAGTATGTGCTCAAGCTGTTCCATTCCCTGAACTCAACTTGCTTTTTCTCTGTAATGTTCTTACACTCTTCCATGCAAACTATGCCCCTGCCATACCACATGACTTAGAAGTCCCTAAACATACCCTACACTTCTGCATTCTTGTGTTTGCATAACCTGCCCCCTACAACTTCTACAGCCCAAATTCTCCCCATCATTTAGGGCCACGCTCAAATTTTTCTCTGGGAAGGCTTCCTTAATCTACAAGTTTGACTTGATTTCTCCCTCTCTTTGTCGACCTGGATGCAGTTTTATTTATGAATGTGTCATAGGCCTAGCATAACTCTCTCCACAATGAGGATGTGCTTGTGAGCTCGCCCATACACACATCCTACTGTCCTTGATCCTGAAATATAATCAAAAGAACAGCGGTTGTTATCCTACTCCCAGGATGCAGATGACTCCTGCCCAGACACTTACTAAAATTGTCATTGAGTCATTTCATTCTTTATCATAATGAAAGGATTGAGACTTGAACCTTGCCTCAGAGAATATTGAAATAAGACATGTATTTTGCAATTTCTATTGCTTATTTTATGAGTGTAGGACAGTTCTATCCACCCAACAGTAACAAATCATTTCTCCCACTTTGATAAAGTCCAGAAGGGAAAATCTTGCCCTTCTATGCCCCTGTCCGTCTTGTGTTATACTCTTGATCCCCGGCATCTCTTCTAGTCTGGCCTTAGTTCTGTCATCTTGGGTATGTTTTCTCTTCCCTGGATTCTGGAGCTTGGAGTCTTCTGAGTAGAATGGACACTGCACAGAACAGACATAGCATTTCCCCTTGAGTCCCCAAAAGATTATCACAGCATGTAGTAGCTACTCAGTAAATGTGGAGTTGAACTTGTGGGAAGGCTGGTATGTAACCAAGACAATCCCAATTTCCTTTCCACTTTGGGGTAGAATATAACTATTTGATTTAGGGAACTGGAAAGTGCCTGTATCATTTCTGAATTCAAACCTACACATTCAGCCTTAAGAAATTCATTCTCAGAAGGCAGAGCCCATTACTGGTTCCGCCTCCAATTATAGTACCTACTTCCTGTGGCCCCAGCCTCAGCAGAGAGTGTGGCTTTTTCTACAGACTGATCGTCTTATTCCTTCATTCAACAGATAATGATCCACTTCCTATGTGTTAGAAACTGTGCCAAGTACTGGGGATACAATGAGAAAGGCATGCACTCCACATATTTAGCATTAAATACTGATTGCTATGGAGGCATATTGCTGGGAAGTAAAGCCCAGTGTGGGGATTCAGAAAAATCTCTCTGTAGAAGTGACATATAAGTGGAGACATGAAGAGTGTGTAGGAGACACCAAGCTGAAGACGGAGGGAATGGTATTCTGTGCAAAGGGAACAGGATTGTAGACATTTCAGAGTCCAGAGAGTGGTGACTTGAATCACTGAGATACCATCCCTTAGGAAGTCTCTCCTGACCCCTCCCAATCTTGGGATGGGGTCCTTGCTGTATGTTCCTAAGCATTCTATACTTCCATCTTCACAGGCCTATCACTCTGCCTGACAATCACCTATTTACTTGTAGGTCCTTCCCACTAAGGAATAAATCCACACGACCAAGAATTATGTGTCTTGACCATGACTGCATCCCCTGCAGTTGGCACAGAGCTGGGTAAGGAACATCTTGATGTAAATGCCTGGTACATAGCCTTACCACTCACCACTGCCATGCACACCTACCTGTCTGTCAACCATCAGTGCCTTAAGGGTGGGCAGAGCAGGCACCCACAGAGTTATACACCAAGGCATTCACACTCCCAGGGGCTCAAGCCAAAAACTGTTGGGCTTGGTGGGTAAACAGTGGAGCAGTGTTCTTGCCCCTCAGGTGGGCTAGCTCAGAGGTATATGCTTTACAACAGGATTATGCTCCAGGGCCCTCGGCACTAAATTGCTTGAAAATGCATTCTTTATTGACTGCCTTTTCTTCCTTTCTTACTTCCCCCGCTTCCTTACCAATGTTTTCTTGGGTCACCTCCCAAATAAGCCACTCACAATCGGATCCTTGACTCAGGGTGGGCTTCTAGAGGAACCCCAACTAAAATGACACTCACCAAATACGTGTTGAATAACTAAGTCCTCTCCTGACTCAGCCTCTTATTTGCTTTATTGGGCAAGTTATTACCTCTCTGAGCCTTCACCCTTGTCTTCCCTCCCCTGCAAAATGCCCTCCCTCCATCACCACTTGGCTCCAGTGACATATGGTGCATGAAAAGCCTGCTTGAGCTGTACTGAGTTATGGAAATGGACTACTGCCCGGTCACGTGCCCGTCTAACCCAGCTGGGCCACAGCAGACTATGAGCTCCATGGCTGGAAGAGATTTTCTGACTACTGTCTTGACCTCAAGAACCCAAAATCTGCTCAGTTATTCCCAAAGTGGGTCCTTACCTAGAGGGTAAACACAGTGCTTTTAATGAGAAGTCTTTTTCTGTGGGTCACACATAGCTTGGGGGCCTGTTCCTACCTCCTGGCTTAAATAGGAGCTATAGAGGATGGCTACTGACCATTCCAGTGTTCTCACAGAGGGAGCCAGAATTTGAGTACAACTTAAATTCATGCAAAACTATGGTGTATATTTCTAGTTAGTGTGACAATGACAATGTTGACATTAATGATGATGATAACAGCAAGTGTCATATTTTGAACCCCTGCTCTGTGTTAGGAACTTTGTGTATATGACTAATCTAAAGCCTCCCAACAGACCTAGACGGTCATTGTTATTATCTCCTTTTTGCAAATGAGGAAGCTGAGGCTTAGCGTTAAACTCATGTTCTAAATCCCATCCTCCATGTAATCCTTACCAGATTCTCCTTCATAAGGACATATAATGAAAACGTTCCTGGAGACAGAGCTGCCACGCCTTTTCTTGGTCTTACTTCAAAATTCCATGTTATCTGTTATACACATGCAGCAAAGGCCGAGTGGGAAGCCTAGATTTCTGACCTGAAGAGTCTGTAATGAAGATTCTCAACATCCCCACTGAGGTGAGATCAGAGAAGGCCAAAGTGGTAATGAGGACCCCTAGACTGCAGGGCCAAAGGAGACTGTGTAGGGGGCCTGGGGTTTCACTCCACCTGGCGGTGATGAGGTCGAGTCGCCCCCCCTCCCCCCTCACTGGGGGTGCATCATAGGATGCCTCGTGAAGAGTCAGGACTTTCACAGCTGCCCAGCAGAAGCAAGGCCACACCCTACACACGGTGTCTTTTCAGGGAAGCAGTGACAGAGAACTCCTAGCCCTCCCATGCAGTGGGGCATCAGTGGGGCCTATAAGGAGTCAGAACCTCCTCTCCTCTCCTCCCCTCCTGCCCAATAATAATGAAAAGCCCTCCCTCTCAGCTGTCAAGGAAGGCTAAGTGAGAAACTTAGACGTTCCACCCCCACAGACAGTGCCAAGGCTGTGCCCCTCCCCTCCCCCATTCCCCTTCCAGAGCTATGTCTTAAAAAAGCCAGCTAAAGCAGAGGGTTTAAAGAAGATCTGGAGGCTCATAACAAACCACCCAAGTCTCTAGGTTTCAATAGAAAATCACTCATCCTACAAAGACCCAGAAAGATCTCACACTGAATGAAAAAGATACTTTACACCTTCTCAATGACTGTTGATTCCGTCTGTTCTCCATCCTCACTGCCACCATGCAGTCAACCTTCTTCTCTCTCCTACACGTGACAGCTTCATCTGGTCTCCCCCCATCCGGTATCTCTCCCATCCTGCAGGCAGAATGATCTTTCCAACAGAAATCGAATCATGGCATCCCATCTACACAAGCTGTCAATGAGTACCCACCCCCCTCAGAGCAAGTTTACTATGGCTTGGAGCTGCTGGCTCTGTACTTCTCTTCCATGATCTTATTTCATGTCACGTTCGTACCTTGAAGACTCGATTCCAGCCATAATGAAAGACTATATTTCTCAAATGTTCTGTTATCCAGTTTCACTCAAAACCCTCTCACAAGTTGCTTCCTCCATCTGGCAGCCACTGTCCACCTTTCACATATTTAATACCTACTTTCCTGCGGGTCTCAGATTGGATGTCCTTGTCTCAGAAAGTTTCCCAAACCCAGCTCCTGGCTGGATCTGCCTCCCAAATGCTCCCACAATACCTGGTACATCCTTCTCACAAAGTATTTAATCCTCTTCACTAGTTTTTCCCCCAACTCAGCTATCAACTTTTGAAAGTCGGAGACTATGTCTAAGCAGTGGTATCCTGGAGCTAACAAGTCCCACCTTGCAAGAGCCAGCTGTTGAATGTGCAGGGTTGTTGCAAGTTGGGTGGTAAACACTGCCATCACCAAAAGTCAAATTATAAAAGCTTAAGGTAATTATATGCATTTTAAAATGAAAATAATAGACACTAATACTCATTCCTTCCTAATCACTTTACCACATTTTACTATAATCTAGGTTCTGTAGACTATGCATCTCTTCCCAACTCCATGCTCGGTGACAAAATATTGGTAGCTTGACATTGGCCATGATGGGCATATTTACACATGAAAATGGCAAGTGATACAAACCAGGGCTTGACTTACAGTTTTGTCAGTTGTCTAGACTCACTGTCTCTAGCTCACTTTGATGTTCCCAGCACCTGACCTAAAGCAGAGGTGGTACTTAATAGATACGTACTGCAAAGGTATAAGAATATGAGGACATAAATGAATGAATATAAGGAGGACTAGGATTTCCCAGAACCCTGTCACTGCCTATAGGAACATTCAAGGTGGAGTGGAAGCTGTCTGACTTGAGATCCGTGGACCGACCTTGCTACTGGCCTGGGGATGTTGCCTGAGCCCTTTGCCCAGGTGGGTGAGCCAGGACACACAATTCAATAAGCTCAGGGTCACATTTCCCAAAGTGCCTCGATAACTTCTCATTAACACTTTTCGGCAGTTTTGTTCAACATGCGTGGGGCCTTGGTTACTTTCCTACGTGGTGAATGCCACTTACATGAGCTGAGTGGGTTGTCTGAGAAACGTCCAGAACTGGGAGGGGAAATGTTCACTGGTTTGCTTGCAGCAGTGAAGATATTTTTGGATTTTGGCTGAGTCGGTCTCTCTTTCTGACCCAGGTGCCCCTAGGGAATTGCTGCTCCTACAGATGGCAACTCATTAAAGGGTAGGCCAGGTCTGCAAACAGGAAGGGGTGGGGACCTGCAGGATATCTGGGTGTCCTGGTCTGTGACAACTTCTGCACAGTTTCTGAGCTGAAACAGTCCAGGACGTGCTGCACTGAAGGAGGGCCCTGAGGTTTTCCACAGCAGAGGGACTGTGCCAGGATGAGCACCCTGGAGGGGCCACTGGTGCTGAGCAGTGTGTCCTGGAGTCCAGTGCCCTGGGTTCAAGTCAGGACATTGACTTAGAGCCTGGGTAATCATAGGGATGTGTCTTAACTGCTCTGCCTCAGTTTCCTCATTTGTAAAATGGGAATAATATCAATATAACCTATTTTACAGAGCTGTTATAAGAATTAAATGAGGTCATTTGACCCTGCTTGGTACATAATAAAATCTCAATAAATCTTAGCTAGTTATTACCTTCAAAATGAGGACACAGGAGACCTCTATGGGTCAATAAAGACCTGGCTATGGAAAAATCCAGCTTGATATTTGGCTTAGGACTGTGGTTGGCAAACTGCGGCTCGCGAGCCACATGCGGCTCTTTGGCCCCTTGAGTGTGGCTCTTCCACAAAATACCACGGCCTGGGCAAGTCTATTTTAAAGAAGTGGCATTAGAAGAAGCTTAAGTTTAAAAAATTTGGCTCTCAAAAGAAATTTCAATCGTTGTACTGTTGATATTTGGCTCTGTTGACTAATGAGTTTGCCGACCACTGGCTTAGAAGCAAGGCTTGTTTCAGATGCTTAACCAAACTCAGGTCTGGGTTTCCATGACAGACCTAAGAAAGCCCTTTCTATCGGTGATTCTAATAGAAGGCAGTGTGTTGTAGAGATAAAAGCAGGACCTTTAGAATTAGACAAGATCTGGGCTTTAAATATGAGCTGAGTAACTTTGGGGAAACTGATTCATTTCTATGAGATTTGGCTTTCAAATCTGTAAAATGGGCGAAACTATTGTACAGATTACAAAAGAGAGGGGATTAAATAAGATCTGGAATCATAATGCAGAGCAAAGAGGTGCTGTGGTTACTGATCTGGGAAGATCACTTCTAGGCCCCCAAATTTTTGAGTCTATGTGGGTGATGACATTATCCCCACCCAGGAAGGTGATTATAAAGATTAGATAAGATGATCTATGTACAGAGCGTGGCTGTGTGCCTGGAAAATAAAGACCCACAAACAGTAATTCTGTGATTACTGGCTTTCTCATTGCTCTTTTTATTCTATAAGCAACAAAATTTGTGGGCACCTACTATGTGCCAGGTCGTGGTTGGAGTCAGGGCTAGATACATAGAGGAATACAGTGTGGCCTTGTACCTAGGGAGCTTCCTTCCATTCCAGTTGGTGAGAAGGGGCTGGGAAATAAAAAATAAATAAACAAGTAAATATTTTTAGATAAAAATATGCTTTATGTAGAAAACAAAAGGGTATGATGGGTGCGCATGGCAGGGGAAGAGTTTACTTTAGATCGTGTTGTCAGAGGGTGATCTTTGGTTCAGGTCGCATAGCCAACACCAGCCTCAGTGACAGAACAGAATTCCCACATCTTTTTGTGTCAGTTTGACTTTGGGGGGTGTATACATAAGCAGGAACCCCAAGACTTCTCCCTGGACATCGCTCCACATCAAAAGGCTGAGACCAATGTGGACGAGGTGGACAGGGCAGCCTCTTCCTTGAATAATCTCAGCGATTTCCTTGACTGCATGTGGCCTATTCGTCCACCAGGTGGCAGTGTTCCATAATGAACAATGACAGCATTAATTAAAGAGGGCCTCAGGCCAACCTTAATCATATAGGCCAGCTAATGAACATTTGCTGCGAGCACTAATTACAGTTATCCTTCCTGACGGCTGTGCAGGATTCCTGGCCTTGGGACGGTGACAATTTTCCTTCTGGATCTCCTTTCATTCTATGTCTGAAATAAATAGATAATGTTTTTCATTGATATAACTGAACACACACATGCCCAGGCACTGTACAAAGAGCTTTACAAGAATTATTGCATTGTCGCACCAGCTTTGCAGTGAGTTATGTCGTCCCCACTTTATAGATGAAGACTCCGAGGGTCAGAGAGTAGCAGCTTGCCTAGGGATGCACAGCGGGTACATGACAGCGCTGGGTTCAAACCTAGGTTTGTCTGATGTCGAAGTCCAGCTGTGAACCATCACACTGTCATGCTCTGTGTTTTCAGAAGAATTGCTATTACTAAGATAAGTTGTGTTGAAACAGTAAATTGTCTTCTATATTAAGATGGCATATTCTTACCCAGACAATACTAAGCCATAATCTCAATGGGAGTATTTTATGTAGCACCCACCCAGCTCTAGAACGGAAGGACAGTGAGTGGGACCAGGCATGCTTCTGAGAACATGTGACAGTGGCAGGCATAGAGCCAGAGGGAGAGTCATTTTACTGAGTCCTCACAGGGTGTCTTAGAGGAATGAGGCAAACCTCATTATTTTCTTTTTGTGGATGAAGACTGCTAGTATAAGGCACAGAGAGGTGAAGGTGCTGCCCGAGGTCTCACAGTGGTTCATTAGAACCCCTCTGGAGATGCTGGGAAATTCCTCCTTATCCTGGAAACTGGCTGATCAAAGAGAACCCCAACGCTCTAAAGAAGTAAATGACTGTGCAATTCCAGAGAATACTTGACGTTCAGTGATTTCCTAGAGATGGAGGCAAAATAATATTTAGATGTTTAAGATTTCTATAGCTTGAAAAGATGACCATCATTCTGTGACTCTGATTAATGATCTGTAAGCAGACAGGTTATCATGGCGTTTGACTTCTGGCCACCAAGTCCATGTTTAGGTGATGGTATGCTAGACTAGAAGGGAAGTTTCAGATGATCTGGTACAACGCCTTCATTTGACAGGTAGGGAAACTGAGGCCAAGAGAGGAATGACTCAGTCATAGTCACTGAACTAGGGTTGATAGGATCAGGCCTAGATTCCCAAAAGAGGACCCTCCACCAATTCCCTGCAGAATATAGGAGACGAATGTTCAATCTCAGAGGGAAGGTGGGGGTGGGTGGCAAGAGGTCAACCAAAGAACTTGTATGCATATATGTATTACCCATGGACACAGACAATAGTAGGGTAAAGGCCTGGGGTGGGGGCGGGGCGGGCTATAAGGGGTCAATGGGGGAAAAAGGGGATGGGGATATATGTAATACTTTCAACAATAAAAATTAAAAAAAATAATAATAATACAGGAGATGAGAAATCAAACCAGAGGCCCATCCAGAGGGGGGCTCTTGTGGGCTGCTCCTGCAAGATCAAAGGAGACCCTGAAATCAAATAAATCTGAGAAGCACCAAGTCAAACAAAATTAAATTTTAACAGGACTTGTCAGAATCTTTAATGTACCAATATTTACTCTGAATCTCCAAAAGGGAATCAGAATATTTAGAGTTTGACAAAATTATTTCACCTCAAACTTTTCCCCATCATATCTATTAATAGCTCATACAACAGTGTTCAATAGAGCACAACTGGAAGCAATGACTTAATTTTTATCTCAGTTTCCAAAAATATTTGGTCATGGAACCCTGTGTTTCAGAGTATCTCATAGAATAAATATTTGGGGAGCGCACTTGAAACTGCTTCACTGAGTTATATACAAAACAAACCCATCTTTGAGTCCCAGTGTCCGAGTGGTTTAAAGGCTGTATCTGGAGGGCTCACCTTCCTAGAGGAGGTCGAGTCTCGTCAGAGGAAAGTCAGCCTCCAGGAAGGAGAATGATACAGAGTAGAAAGCCATCTTGGTGACACCTTCTGAATGAGATCTGAAAGGTCAAGCTATTTTGATTCTTCTTTTGTTGGAGGACAAACCCTTTATACAATATTTTGGAAGTCAGCAAAGATGGTAAGACTTAGTGCATTGAGTTGGGGAGTTAGCGTCATTAAAGGCAGAATTCTGGGAGTCGGATAAATACAGGTTTGAATTCACACTGTGCAAGGTGTTGGCAGAGTGACTTTGACATTGACCTTCAGATTCTTTAAAATGGGGATAATCCTATATAATAAAAAGCTAATATGCAAATAGACCAAACGGCGGAACAACCAAACAACCGGTCGCTATGACATGCGCTGACCACCAGGGGGTGTGCACGGACCATGGCGGGCATCAGCAGCAGGTGGCAGAGCGCAGAACATGGCAGGCTTTGGGTGTGTGGGATGGTGGAGCAGGTGAGCAGGAACGCCAGACCAAGACAAGGCACCGGTCACTGTCATTGGGGCGAGCCTCTGGTGGTTACTGAAAATTCTTTGCTCCTGCACATTGCGGTCCTCGCATCTGCTGCCAGCACCAGCTCTCTCGCACCTGCTGCTGGCGCCAGAGCCACTGCCAGCGCCCAGCGCTCGGCGCCATCAGCAGGTGCAGAGCAGCGGCTGCCAGCCCTGATTGCCCCTCAGGGCTTCTCCACCTCCCCCTGTTCCTGAGGGGCGATCAGGGCAGCAGCTGCCACTTGCACCTGCTGATGGCACCAGCACCTCTTGCACCTGCTGCTGGCGCTGGCCCCCATTGCTCCGCGCCGTCAGTGGATGTGAGTGACAGCAGCAGGAGCGGGGCTGCCAGCAGACAGGAGACCAGGGCCACGGTGGGAGAAGCCAGGCGGGGCATGGAAGATGGGCTAAGACCCACCCCTGTGCCCACTGCAGCCTCGCAGCCCACAGTTCCTTTCAAGGTGCACTAATTCGTGCACTGGGCCCCTAGTTACATTATATAAAAACTAGAGGCCTGGTGCATGAATTTATGCACAGGGTGGGGGGGGGAGTCCCTCGGTGTGGCCTGCAGGGATTGGGCCAAAACCAGCAGTCCAACTCCTCCTGCTGCTCCTACCTGTCGCTCCCACTCATCCTGGCTCCACTGCGCCTGCCGCAGACTCATGCCCAGTCAGTCCTGATAGGAAGAGGCTCACGTTGCTGCAGCGGTGCTCACCAGCCATGAGCCCTGAATCTGGTGCCCATCCAGAGGAGTATGGGGTAGGGCCCAGAACGTGATCAGCCCTCAGGGCAGGCGGTGGGATGCCCTTGCTAGCCTGGGATCCAAATCCGTCCGCTGATGTTCGCACCAGTTGTCGGGAGCCACCTGGCGGCCGCTTTTATATAGTTTCTTCCTTGCGGAGCATCTAGGGAGGGGAAGCAGCTGTGGTGCCCAAGGCCAATTTCCAGGAGGCTGGTGGTGCTGTCGGGATCATACCAGTGGCGCTGGTCCATCGGTGTCTGGCCCGTTCTCTGGAGATTGGATCTGCAGGACTA
Source organism: Cnephaeus nilssonii (assembly GCF_951640355.1). Lineage (NCBI taxonomy): Eukaryota > Metazoa > Chordata > Mammalia > Chiroptera > Vespertilionidae > Cnephaeus > Cnephaeus nilssonii. The sequence goes on along the minus strand of NC_137076.1, from coordinate 85,653,417 downwards.
TTAAAGGAGTGAGTGGCTGCCGATGGGCTGGTGGGCTGCAGGGACAGGTTAGTCAGCTGAGCGGCCCTCCCACTGTGGGAGCACACTGACCACCAGGGGGCAGCTCTTGCGTTGAGTGTCTGCCTCCTGGTGGTCATAGCGACCAGTCAACCAGTTGTTCAGTCATTGGGTCATTCAGTTGCTTAGGCTTTTATATATATAGATTGGGGGAATAGCACTGCCTGTGGGAGAAGATGGAAGTAAAAATGGAGGGCATCATATTTATCCAGACTATGGGGCCTCGAGAAAATGCTAGAGTAACAAAACATGCTGAGTTGGCTGCTCTGAATAGTGAAAGGATAAGGAAATCCAAGTGTGGGTGGAGAACTGGCCTGGAAGAGGAGGCAGGGGCCAGCGAGAGGTAAGGCAGGAGCAGGCAGGAGAAGGGGAGAGAGGGAAATCTCACTCCGCCCACTGGGTCCCATTCCCTGTGGTGCTAAGAGGAGGAACTGTGTGAAGAGAATGTCTGGGAGGCATTTCACATGAAATTCCCTTCTCGATATCAGCCCAAATTTTCCCGCCCCTCCCCCCCAGAACCTCAGTGAAGGCAGCAACACTTACCCTTTGAAGGCAACTGCCTCTGTGTGATAACTACCACAGAGGGCTGTTATAAAGACTCATAGGAAATACCCCTAAACAGGGAGCTACGCAAAGAGCATTGCGCTTGGTTCACTTTATACAACATGTTTGTGAGTGATTGCCCCAATCCAATTTGTACACATGGAATGTTTTCTCATTAAATTGCATTACCATCTCAAAGATGAGTCAGCACCGTGAAGGGACCAGCTGTGGCCTGCCCGTCAGCTCTGCCAAGAAAGGCAGAGTGCTTTGGGCCAGTTGCTTAGCTTACTGGGCCTTGGTTCATTCACCTGGGAAACAAGAGGGAACAGGTGTGGGTTTGGAGTCCTAGAGACCCGAGTTTCAATCCCAGCCCTGCCACTCCAGTTTTGTGGCTTTCAGCAAGTTCTTTACCATCTGTGAAATGAGAGTGATCAGGATCAAGTAAGATTATGCTTGTAATTCTGAAATGGTATCTCTGATGGGATCTCCAGTGATATGGACTTCTAAGACTTTAGACACACACACACACACACACACACACACACACACACACACGCTAGATCCTTCTCCCTTCTACAAAAAACAAAGCAGGAAAGCATTGGAAGCGAAGGGAAGAGAAGGGAATGGAGAAGGGTTGGCATAAGCAAAACCCTGGACTGACCCCAAGAAGAAAACAAGCATAATGCTCTCACATCTCTAGTGCTTGTAGTGTCAGAACACAGGAGTATAAAGAAGAGCAAAGGTAGAGGAAATGCGGACGAGAGAGACTTTGCTTGGGGCGATGGGCGCACATGAAATATGCAGATGATGTTGTATTGAGCTGTGCACTTGAAACCTGTATGGTTTTACAAACCAATGTCACCCCAATAAATTCAATAATAATAATAATTTAAAAAAAAGAGCATCCACCATGTGCAGATTCATAGGACCAGGTTCAAAAGACCTGGAATGAGGCTAAGGGTGTGGGGTTCTTAACCCTTTTCTTTCTCCTTCAAGTTTCTAGCTGGCTATCTAAGCAAGTGAATCTCAAGTTAGCTGAGTAAGCTTCTGCCAAACTTCTTTGTCTCAGAAACACCTCAGATGGTGACTGTAATTCAGTTGGTGCTCTAGGGACACACACAGGCAATGATCAGAAATCGCCGAAGCTAAAGTGGGTCACAGACCAGATCATTGTACTAATGGGGCCACCACCGAAAGTCCCTTTTGGCTGATGTTTCATTTCCTTTGAAAAGAGCTCCTCTCTGCGGGACTCTCTTCCTCCTGGCTGAGGGTTGCTAAGGTTAAAATTCTTAGAACTGTTATTGGGCAGGGTTTAAGTTGGAAGCTATCTGTAGGTGACTGGACCAAATTATAATTTTCTGTCTATAAAGTGGGTTTCCAATGGGTTAATGCTCAATACATAAAAAGCATTAACAAACAGAAACAAAAGCAAAAGACAAGAAAATACACTTCATAAAAATAATAAATGCCTAATAAACATATAAAAAGGTATTGAATGAAATATAAAATTTAAATAACACTGAAATTTACATTGAAATGTGATGCCAATGTTCACCTATCAGGTAGGCAAAGGTTAGAACCAATGAAAATACCTAAAATTGTTAGAGATGGAGTAAAATGGGCACTTTTGTTGAGGCTGTACCTGATACCATCTTTCTCAAGGGCAGTTGGCAATACATAGCCCAAGTTTTAGACATACCGTTTGGCTCCACAATTCCAGTTCTTAAACTTTAAGTACATAATCATAGAAGCCCAAACACAAGAGGATTTTGCTACATGGTTGTTCATCATAGCCTCTCTCCCTAAGCTTTTTGTTTGTTATTATGAATAATCCAAGTGTCTATAAAGAGGAGATTGACAAAATTATAGTACATTCAAATAACTGAATACTCTGCAGGCATTGGAAATCATGATGTAAATATAGGTTCACAGCATATTAAGTAGAAAAAAAAGCAAACTGTGCAAATAATATTCCTTTAAAAGACATCAGTAAGAAAATAACAACAATAACACTATTACACATAGGACTAAAGCCAGGGCCAATGTTGCACCAAAATGCTGTGCCCGGCTGACTCTGGTTGATGAAATGAAGAATAATTTTTACTTAAAGCTATTTTTCTATGTTGTTAGAATCTTTACAATGAGCCTAAATTGCTTTTATAATAAGAAAATAGCAAATAAGGCAGAAAATAACAGAATAATGCGTGGCAGGTGTCCTGGGGGATACCACACACGATGCGAAAGGACTTGCAGCGTCAACATGCTAGAAACAAGACGTGTCATTTTACTTAAGAAAGTTATTACTTATCTTCCTCAAACATGTGAAAAGCTGTCATCTGGGATTTGGGGCTGATGCCCCGCTTGAAAGATGTTGACCTGAGCTCTGTGTCTAATTTGTTTAAATTTGTCTATTGTACCTGGTCCATTTCCATTTAGGTCTGGAAGCTTTCCATTCTAATTACTATTCCTCTCGTGCTCTGCTCAGAGTCCGGGTGATTTTCATTTAAAAGAGCATCTGCTTGTCTTTTCTCCCAGTAGCTTCTGTAGGTATGGCCGGAGATAGGACCGATAGATGCAATGCCCTTGGTAGTAGAAGGGAACCTAAGGAAGAACCTAGCGGGGAGATTCAGTCAATCCGGTGAACCACGCTGGAGGTGACAACCACTACTCATTAAGTCCTGACACAACAGTCTGTGGCATTACCTCACAAAGTCATCCCTATGGAGAGTTAGGAAAAACTTTTTCAGTCAGCTGAAATCCACCGTGACATTTTCCTGCTTAAAAACTGTCCATGGCTCCTCCATGGCTTTCAGGGTCAGGCTGAAAATCCTCAGCTTGAGAAGCACCATCTGGCTCCAGTTGACCTCTTGAGCTCTATCTCTCCTTGTTGCCTCTGCCCTCCGCTTCTCGTCTCCCTGGTTCTTCCTCAGTATGTCAACTAGTTAACATTTCTGTGTGTCACCCAGCCAGAGCTGGAAAACCTTTGATAGGCCCATCATCAGCATCACAACTCATTCGCAGTGCTCTTGCCCATTTGTTCCTCTACTCCCTCTCTCCACGTCCCCTTCCCTTGATGTACCTGATACCATCTTTACTAATGGTAAATGATGTACCTGATACCATCGCCTACTAATTCTTCAGTTTTCAATAATCCAGTTCAAGTACCACCTTCAAGGACCCAGAAGCCAGTCCATTGTCCTCTCTGCCCCATCACCAGCTGACATAGCCCCTCCCACACCTCGTGGTCTCAACACTACCATACTACATCTGCTCATTTACACACGCATGCGTTTTCTCACTCTCTGCCACACACTGGGCCAGGAGCTGAGTAGAGATCGAGCAGAATAAGGCAGAAAGCCTGTTCTCATGGCGTTCCCTCTCTATCGTAGCACTTGATACTGCAATCATTGGTTTCCTTTTGAATCATCTCGACCAAACTAAGCTTCTTGAATTCAGCAATCATGTCTCGATCCACTTTGATTTTTCAGTTCCAGGAACTTCAGGCACTCAGGAAACATCTGTCAATCACTAAAAAATTGAATTAAAAAAAAATAATAATGCCAACAAGACATGTTAGGTAGGCAGATTGGACTATTTGCTACATAATTTTATTTAGTTTCCCAGGATTATATTGAAGGCAAAGACCTTACATTTAGAATTTCTAGGTTCCTACTACACTCTTTCTCTGAACTGAAACACAAACTTGGATATCTTAGAATTATTTTTCTAGGTGTTTGTTAGAACACGTTGCAAATGTTAGAATTAACTGCATTAAGACTGCTATGTAAGAACAAAATGCAAAGTTGGGGGCAGTTTTAAACAATATTCCAACAGCTATTATGAATAATTTGGGTCTCACCTCCAATCACTTACTAAAAAGATCTTGTACCTTGGTTTTCTCATCTCTTAAATGGGGATAATAGAACCCACCACAAAAGGTTATTATGAGGTTTAAATAATAAGCTAGTACATATAAAGAGCTTAACTCATAAAAGGTTAGCTGCCATGGTGATAGTGATGATATAGCTCATTATTTGAAGCAAAGGGGACAGGGGCAGTATTATGTACTGATTAATACTGTGCCCTATGGAATCAGACAATGCTGAGTTTGTATCCTGGCTCTGCTATTTATTAACTGTGTGATTCAGGATAAGTTCCTTGACCTCTCTGGACCATGGTGTTCTCTTTCCTAAATGGGGTTTAATGACAGCTGCATCACAGAATTCTTGTGAGTATTAAATGAGAATCTTGAATATAAAGATTTAGGACAATTGGTGGATGCATGGAAAGTGGTGAAGAAATGTTATTTTTAATAGTTATTAAGTGAGATGGTTATTTTTCATAGTTACGAAGTAAGTTCAGGCAACTATAGATTTCTCATCTCTCCTGAGAAGGAAAACATGTCATACTTGGAAAGTACTCATATGGGTAGATCAACTAGGTGATATTCTCTTCAAAAATGGAATGAAATACTTCTGGTATTGAAGTTCTAGGAATGAATATGAGGACTCAGTTCCACAGAGTGAAGGGCTGGAAAAGACACAGGTGAGGGCTAGTGGCAGTGCAATTTGAGGGTTTTCATGGGAGATGGAAGGTGTGTTCTTTATATTTTTATAGATGGTGTCTGGAGTTTGAAAGAATGAGACCCCAGGAGATCTGTAGCTAATGGCTACTCAGTGTCCTATCTGAGGACCTCTGGATATTGATTATTTGATTAATGTCTTGACACCAACATTTGGAGAAAGAAAAATATTAAGATGTTTGATGACCACCCCCTAGCTTAACTTCTCCCACCTCTTCAATTATTGACACTTTCCCTCCACTCTGAAGTTCCCTTTATATTTTGAGCAGGTGTGTAAACTTGGACATGCAGTCAATACTATGGGGTGTGATTGTAGCTTTTCCTCCAGGATTTCCTGTGTTCCTTATCCATGGATATGTACATCTTTGAGACTGAAAACTAATAAATAAGGAATATAGTCCTTGCATTTTCCCCACCACTAGCACACTAGTTTTTGCACAAATAAGAAATACCCTTTCTTCAAGATATTTGAAACACCCTTTCTTCAAGATATTTTGTTGCCATATGTCAGACACTTTGCAATAAATACACAAAATTATGATGACTATAATGTGATTGGTGCCCCCAAGGTTGAGTAGCATATAAACTACACAAGGTTATATGTCAGCTGCCTCTACCTTCTCCCTCTGCCCCCTAACTTTATCTTTACCAACCCTACCTCAGAAGATGTGTTTGCTTATAGCCCATCTACCAGCATCTGCCAAACTCATACTTTTATCTCAAGACTCCACTTAATCTCACTCTTTGAGAAAGCCCCCCCTAACATCCTGCCCTCCTCACTGCTAGTGCTGTGCATGGTACTCATCCTGCCATTGGATTTATTGTGTTGGGTTGCAATGGTTTGTTTATATGACTGACTCCCATCTAAACTGATAGCTTCTAGAGCAAGACCACCTGGGGTGCTTATGAAAATGCAAGTCCCTGAGTCTGAGTCCTCAGCTCCGGAATCAGAATGGCTGGGCTCAGAATCTGGAAAGCTGAGTTTCTAAATAAGACTTACCTGGGCAGCTTAAGTCCTCTCAATTTCAAAGCTCACTTCTCTAGACAGCAAGACACATATTTCCTGCAGGCCTTGAGATATCGGGCATGTGTTCCACTTGAAATCCTTGGCTATTCATATCTTACCAGTAAGAAATGTTTTGTTTTGTGTTTTAATTTTTTATTGAATTTATTGGGTGACATCCTATCTAATAATAGACAAATATGCAAATTGACCATACCTCCGACACACCCACAAGCCACGCCCACCATCCAATCAGAGTGAGCATGCAAATTAACCCAAACCAAGATGGCTACAGCCACAGAGAGCAAGGTTTCCTAGGTAACAGAGGAAGCCAAGCTTTCCGCCAGCCGTTGCAGGCCTAAGCCTCCACTCAAGCTACAAAGTTTCAATTATAGAAGGTAAACAAATTCAAACAAATGGCGGCAGAATGGAGCTTGAGAGAGCAGGCCAGGGTTGCCGCCAGCAACAGGGGAAGCAAAGCTTTCCGCACACCCTGGCCGGGCCCACCCACTTAAGGCAACAAAGATTCAATTATAACCCCAACACAAATGGCTGTGGGCCTCGGAGGGAGCCCCAGGCTTGGCTCTGCTCCAGGCTACAAAGTTTCAATTGTAGAAGGAAAATAAATTCCAGATACCAGGGCCTCCGCTTGCGTTGCCAGGGGACGTGGCCCGCCTGCAAACCACCACAGGCCCCTCGCTCAGGCCGCCCCACGTCCCAAGGGAACCCCACCCTGATCAGGGACACCCTTCAGGGCAAACCAGCTTGCCCCCACCCCTGTACCAGGCCTCTATCCTATCTAATAAAAGAGTAATATGCAGATTGATCATCACTGCAACACACAATATAGCTGCCCCCATGTGGTCAAAGATCCTGCCCCCATCTGGACACAAGATGGCCACCACAAGATGGCCAACAGGAGAGGGCAGTTGGGAGGCACCCGGCCTGCAAGGGAGGGCAGTTGAGAAGGACCAGGCCTGCAAGGGAGGGCAGTTGGAGGTGATCAACCCTGCAGGAGAGGGTAGTTAGGGGTAACCAGGCCGGCAGAGGAGGGAAGTTGGGGGCAAACAGGCTGGCAGCAGAGTGGTTAGGGGGTGATCAGGCTGGCAGGCAGAAGCGGTTAGGGGCAATCAGGAAGGCAGGCAGGCAAGCAGTTGGGAGCCAGCAGTCCTGGATTGTGAGAGGGATGTCCGACTGCCCGTTTAGGCCCGATCCCTGGGATCGGGCCTAAACGGGCAGTCGGACATCCCTCGAGGGGTCCCAGATTGGAGAGGGTACAGGCTGGGCTGAGGAACAACCCCCCTCCGTGCACGAATTTCGTGCACCGGGCCTCTAGTTGTTTAATAAAATTATATAGATTTCAAGGGTACAATTTTATAATACATCATCTGTATATTGTATTGTGTGTTCACCACCCCAAGTCAAGTCTCCTTCCATTACCATTTATCCCCCTTTACCCTCGTCTACCTCCCCCTGTCTCTTCCCTCTGGTAATCACCACTCTAGGATATTTACATACATGTCTACATTGTCTTCTGGAAATTGGTTAACTCTAAAGTCTGTGAACTGGTATGTGTGTGTGTGTGTGTGTGTGTGTGGCATGCAGGGAGTTAATGAGAGGAATGGAAAGCACTCCGAGTTTGAAGTAGTTATCAAAGAAAAAAAAATCATGATGACAATATCCTGAGTTATTTTAAAAGCTGGCTGACTGAGTTAGACATATTTTTGTTTCTAAGATGAAAAGACTAATCTTTGGTCAAATAAAGATTGATAAAATCATGAGCAAGCTCTTTGGGGAGTGACCAGGGCTATTAGTTTTCTGTGATGACAGCTCCACATAGTTGCAGATCAGATAGGAACATGAAGAGCACAGTCAAGAATTCAGGCAGAGCTTTTCCGTTCATGGCGTTAGATGATGAATTTGTGCAAGCACCGTGTAAAAACTAATATGGAAAATACTGAACAACCAATATATGAAATTTTCAATGCCAGAGAATCTGTTTTATTTGAGTTAAATCATTTGGTAAATCCCGAAGAACACATGTAATTTCCCTTTGTTCTGAGTTCTAATGACTTTGTGGTTGTCCCTTTAGAGTCCATTTTTCCAGAACTCCTTGGAAGGATAACTGTTGTCAGTGATAACCTATCAAGTGACCAGATACAGGGACAGAATCTGTAACCTCTTCCATGCAGACGTAATCAAGGTGCCTCCCCTCTGAGAGCAGGTCTCTTTGCTCCATTTCATCTTGTGTTGAGTTGAAAAGAGAAGACTTCTCTGAAGAATTACTTAACAAGCTTTCATTGAATGGCTTTACTTCTACAGGTCTAGTGACAAGCTACTTAAGGTGCTTACAGTTTGTCTGGGGACACAAGGACTCGTGATTTGACTAGAGAACAATTGAAAACATTGTATAACTGAGTGCTATGCTGTATAACCGAGTGCTATGCTCTATGGACTTGCTACTCACAATGTGGTCAAGGACCAGCCGCCTTGGCATCCTCTGGCCCTTGTTAGAAATGCAGGCACGCAGGCCCACACCCAGACCTAATGAATCAGTCTCCACTATTTAACACAATCCTAGGTCAGAGATTTTCCAACCGGTGTGCCACAAGAATTTTTAAAACATGCAACACCTGACTATTTAGTCAGGGGCACTGACCTCTTTTCCCTTCGATTGTCAAATTTTAAAAAAATGACAAAAGCCAACACAATAGCCGTCCAGTGTGAATGGATCAAAGTTATACCTATTTTTCTGGTAACATCAGCAAAAAAGGTATGTGTGCTGCAGAATTTTCGTAATTAGTTTATGTTGCCATGAGATGATAAAGGTTGAAAATCGCTGCCCTCGATGATTTATATGCACAGTAAAGACTTTCTAGTGGCTTCTTCGACTGGTATTGAGCTGGATGCATAAATCACCGGGGAGCTTTTAATTACTCTGATTCCCAGGCTCCAGCCACTGGTGTGTTATATTTTAGCATAATGAGTAAGAGTGGGAGCTCTTGGGGAAGACTGCTTGGGTTTCAATTATGATTTTGCCTCTTACGAGATGTGGTACAGCCAAACAATCCAGCCTGACTGGGTCTGTTACCTCATCAAGGAACGGGGGAAATGATGCCTACTTGGCAGGTATGTTGGGAAGATAAGACATTTATCGTGGTTCTTGGTATATAGCAAGTGATCGAAGAAATGCTGGCTGTTTTCAATCTGATGGTCAGCGAAGTCTGGGAAACACCACTCTGTGGCAATGAACTTGGTTTATTTTACTGATGAGGAAACAATCCTCCTTGGGTAAGGGCTGAATGAAGGAAGCACACAGTAGCTTGATCACCACCATTCCCTCAACATGTGTTTACACGGATGCACTTGGCGCTTGGGTTTCTCTGCAGGTCTGGACTCTCTTCTCAACTCATGAGATTGCCAGAGGTCTAACTCATCTGCTGTCTGGAAATGCTGAATTCATTCCAGCATTTATCATTCCACATCACTGAGGTGTTCTTATCCACTGGGGGTCCTGGAGAATTAATACCAAGAAAACACCTTTCAGAAAGAGTGAGGTATTCAGAGAGGGGAGAGAAATTGATCCCATTTAGCTCCCAAGTCAAAAACAAAATCTCTCTGGTTAAAAGTGAATAACATTACCTTTTCATCTTCAGGGCATGCTGAGGTAGCATGGCATTTTAGGGAAAAGAAAATTACCCACACACACACACACCCTAGTTAACGCAGAGATACCAGCTGGTACAGCACTCACTCCCGATTTTAGGACACAGAAGATTTAGTTATCCTCTAAGTAGCTGACCAAGCTCGTTGATGCTATTTATCAGAGCTTCTGCAATTCTCTCGGAACTCACCTCTACCTATTTTCTGACTCTGAGTGTCTTGTTAAAATACCCACACTTGCCCCAGCCAGGCCGCTCAGTTGCTTGGAGCATCATCATGTACACCAAAAGGTTGCAGGTTCGATTCCAGGTTAGGGCACATACCTAGGTTGTGGGTTTGATCCCCTGTCAGGGTGCACAAGAAGCAGTGATCGATGTTTCTCTCTCACATCAACTTTTTTCTCTCTCTCTCCCTCCCTCTCTCTCTAGAATCATTAGAAACATATTTTGGGGTGAGGATTAAAAAAAAAAAAGTTCCCACACTTGTTTCTACATGTATGCATTTTACATAGGGGTTTGTCACTGGACACACTCTCAGGAACTGTTGTCATGCAAGTCTGTTTTTAAGAGTTAAATGGAATAATAATTACCTCTAGTTTATTGTAAAAACAATGGAGCTAGTGTTTACTAAAGGGCCCAGTACAATGTTTAACAGAGACTAAGCACTCCATAAATGGTGGTCATTATACTATGTTCACTCCTTCACTAGCTGGGGTTCATTTCCTCTGGCAAGCCATCAAATTCAGTTTTGTATCTCTTAAATGGCAAGTATTTCACCAACTGAATTAACCTCTCTGAATTCATTTTCGCTTTTCCCCATCGATGTGAAGTTCCCCTCAGTTCAAAGTACAATTCTTGTTCCACCATAATATGTGGCAGCTCATCTGAGCTCCCGCTTTGCAGCTGGCTGTTTCCATTGTTCCCTGGGTGACAAAACTATACCCAGAATGCCTTGGTAGCAGCTTTGCAAATGACTTATAGTATTGTGTTTCAGACCTATTGTAACTTGCAAATATAAATATGTCTGTATAAATGTGTGTGCATGTATTTTTTAATCCTCACCTGAGGATATGTTTTTGTGTGTTTTTTTAAAATTATTTTTAGAGAAAGGAAGAGAGAGAGAACATCAATATGAGAGAGAAACATCAGTCAATTGCCTCCCACACCTGCCTCAACAAGAGCTTGAACCCGAAACCTAGGTATGTGCCCTGATTGGGAATGGAACCTGCAACCATTTGGTGTACAGGACGACGCTCCAACCAACTGAGCCATCCAGCTAGGCTATGTGTATGTATTTTTAATGAAACAGCTATAGGTCAAGTAAATGGGGGAAGAAGCCCTATTGCTTCTTTATTCATAATCGATAGTTCTTCTCAGATGTGGATTCATGAGCATTTCTTATTGAATTTTCTAAGTTGCAATTCAGAGATCTGTCTCAAGTTAGAAGACATGTAACTTGGCTTTCGGCTTGTGAAGCCAGAGCTTCTAAATAGTGTTTATTTTTTATAGATTTCATCTATTAACTTCAGGTATGAGGTTGTTTGTTTTTTTTTTTTAATCTTTGCAGCTGTACCCCTCTACTGTGCTTATAGCTCCCATTCCTCTCATTGTTATCTGCTGGGTCCAATTCACTTGCTTACATTGTCTCCAGGTCAGCCTGTTGCTCAAGATTGTTACTCACACACATAACAGCTACGGTTAGTCACATAATAGTCACTCCCAAACTCTCCCTTCACCCTGGCTATACTCTACCACCAGTCCAGAGGACAGGACTGCTTGTGACATTGTTCCTTATAGAGATCTTCAGGTGAAAGCAACAGAAACCAACTTGGGCTCACTTTAGCAAAATAGGAAATTGTTGGCAGAACATGAGTAGTTCAGCAAATTCCAAGTTTAGCTGAGAAAGGGCAGGAATCCGGGCAGCTCAGGGTACGTAGGTATCTAATTGACTGTGTCATCTGGAAGCTATTCAGAATGAATCAGCCCGACCCTGGTTACTTTTCTCTGTACTTGCATTACCCAGCTTAAGGTCCAAATTCTTAAGAGAGAAAACCTGATTATCTTAGCTTGGATCACATGCTAGGCATCTTGACCAACAGTCTCACTAAGACAATAATGAAGAGCTGTTACCAGTCACAGGAATGAAAGGAGGGAAAAGAAGTCACCACCAGCACCTTATGGTGTGGTTTACCTGGTTTATAAAAATTAAATGATTATTATGGAAAATGTAGACACCCAGGAGTAGGAAAAAAAAATAAAGTCAAAGGGCAGAAAAGGAAAAAGGAGAGTTATTCCCAGGTCAGCCTGTTGCTAAAGATTGTTACTCACACACATAACAGCTATGGTTAGTCACATAATAGTCACTCCCAAACTCTCCCTTCACCCTGGCTATACTCTACCACCAGTCCCTTGGGAAGATAATGAAGATCATGATGATAATATTTTTAGTTTATTCAGGTAGGCAGAGTTTTATTTCTAGAACTTCTAAATTAGAAAAGTGCTAAAGATAATACATTTCAGTGATGCTCAAACACCAAGTGGACCAGCTATATTAAGTTACCTGGGAGCTTTAAATGCATAGTGATTCCAGAGACCTGCTTGTATTTGAATCTGGACTCCATCCCCAGAAGTAAATCTGAATGACTGCCAAGCTCAGATAGAAGGGCCATTCACTTGGGCCTCACGATCATGAGGCATCTCAAATTTCAATGAGCGGCCTTATCTCTACATGACGTTGTATATGATCACAGAGCTACTGTCTAGGATTGAAAGATGACAGCATTCACATCCTTTAATGTTGTAGCCATACTCCCTAAATATTTTGGCACTGAGATTTAACTGTTTGTTAAATCTGTTAATTACATCATACATGGCACACCTATGTAGTAGCCTGTTTTACACTAAAAGCATTAATTTATTAAATGTAAACCTTTGAAATATATTATAACTGTGGCCACCCTTCTTTGACATATCTTCAAGCAAGAGACCTGGCCTCTCTTGGCAACTGTGAGACACAGGCCTAACTCCTATAGAGGTACACACATCTCTGCTGCTGGTGCAATACTTAGAGTCCTCCTAAGGACACGTGGCCAAAGGTGTATGTGGATAAGCTGAGTGTGCTATTGATGGCTCCAAAGAAGGACATGATAGTTAGATGGACAACTGCAGTGGTAAGAGGTAAAACAGGAAAGATGTGCATAGTCATTAGGGCTCTCACAGAAAGTCCCATCCAAACTGACATAGCAACAAGGGAATGTATTGTCCCCTTAAACAGAGTAGCAGGATAGAGCTGGCCTCGGGCATAGGGTGTAAGGCCTCAAACCACATTCGTAGGCACCTAGTGTCTTTCTTTCTCCTGATCTGTCAACCTGACTTCTTGGCTGTTGGCTCCCTTCCCTGGCTACAGCTCTAAGATGCAATCAACTCATGCTCCAAACACTAAGCTCAGCAATGGAGAGTCCATCTCTCCAGCAATCCCAGAAACCCCACAGAAATGAATTTCATGGAGCCCGGTTGACCATGCTGGTCCCTGCTGGCCCTGACCCAGTCACCAGAGGGTGGAATGCACAGATGGATATAGCTCTAGTCACACACTCTGCTTTTGAAAGTCATGAAGTAGTCACAGAGCACATGGGCAGAGAATGGAGAAGAGATATGCCCCAAAGTAGAATTGGGGCATTTCTGTCACAGAACAGGGAGTCAATGCTGGGTGGAAATACAACAAATGTCCAGGAGGGTAAAACTTCAGCTCTTCAGAGGCCTTGAATGTTGTCTGTAAACCAATCAAGGCTCTTTTGCATCATATTTCAGAGTATTTTTCTCAGCCTCAAGCGATGAGTTTTGTCTGGTCACTGGCCATGCAGAGAGCTCTGGTTTGTTCTTTTGGGCTCAGGTGGAGTTGAAGAGCAGGTTTCTGTCTCTCCTGTTGCAAGGATGTGCAACACAGAACAAGATGTAGGATTCCGAACCAGGCTTTGGATTTCTAGAGAAAGCCTCTTCTCAGCCTCCCTCTGCTGAGTATTTGCCAAAGCTGCCTGAAACGCCCCCCATCCTATTGGCAGCCACTCAGGGAAGTGCCTGAGAGGGGGACTGTTTAGAATCTAAACTTTAGATGGAAACAATCCTTCTGTAATAGCCTTGGCCTCCTCTGGCATGAATGGAGCATTTACAGTAGTGAAGCCATGTTTTATTAATGTTATTTCCTTAAGACAGCTGGTTAACTTCCCTATTTTGCAATGCAAATCAGATGTAGAGAAGGTTTTATATATTCTACATACAATTCTCCATACATACACATTCAGTGACAAATTGTAATGTCTTGGCCTGGCAGTTCTAGTGTGATTTTGGATAACAAAAATACTCACCACTTATCGTTCTAGTTAATGTTAATAGACCCACAGTCATCTAAGATGCTGAGACTAAGCAACAGACATGGGGCTCAGAAAGGCAAACCATCGATCACATTGTCTTCTGAAGGGACAACTTTGAATGAGGTATCCTAGCTTACACCCGGGAACTAGGAAGGGAGGAACCAATTGCCACATGAATTCAAGCATCACTTAGCATGCGAGTGTTTGCTTTTGCTGGTGTTGTGTTACACTCCAAGCAAAAGAATCCAGAGCCCCTTCTTGAAGGAATAAAAAAAGGACTTGTCTCTCTGCATCTGGTACCGCCTGCAAGTTGAATGCTAAAGTTTGTACTGGGGGAGTTGTGCTATCCTAGCTATTTGCTAATTGTATGCCCTTTTGTATGAGGCTGTTGCTTAAGTGGCTCTAGTGTAGGAGATGAATAAAGAGGTTTTGGATGAATCATTTTATAGAATCCACATGATAAGAACTAGATTGCCTCAAAAACTAAATAATGGATTCGAATTAACAACCCAAATGTAAGAAACCCCACTCAGCCTTCTGGTCACCCTCCAGCCACTGCACAGGCCCAGCAATACTTGTCTTGGTATGGTAAGAGATCCCAGCAGCTGATGACTTGCTGGTCCTGTGGCAGGGGTCCATAGTAGCACCTTGTTATTTAAAAGACCTGACCCAGTTTCTGTTACTGCCCTTTCTAGCCCTGAGCTCCCTACTGGAAGCAATGGTTCTTCTTCCATTCTATCAGCAATATTATTTCTCAAATTAGATTTTCATGCATGATTTTCTGCCTCCTAAAAGGAGACTCGTGTGTGCATGACATTATACCATGTTATCCATGATGACAAGGCTGAAAATGCCTGCCCCACTGTCTTCAAAACCTTCAGGAAAACAAATTTTTATTTCCCATTGTTTTCCCCAATGGGTGCAACCTGGAAACACAGCCCTTCAAAAACAGCAGCTGCAGCTGCACAACTTCAGTTCCTTGTAACTAAAAGCCTCTGGGTTGCAATGGGGAGCAAGGTCCTCAGTGCATTGGACTTAGATGTACCCAAACAGCTATTGTCATTCAGACCATGATTTCTGGCCTAATTCTGGGGATTAGTTGCTTTCCAAGATAGAAATCTGTTTGGCAGAAAAAAAAGAAATGTTTGTTTTAAAATCAAATTCATTTGGTTAATAATTAGCCACCCAGTTTTAGGTTGCTTTCTACAATTCTGTAAATAAAATTCCCTGCCTTGCCTTTCCCAGGGATTGATGAAATGGATTTACCCTTGGAGGAACAGATCCTAAAAGAATAGCCAAGACCTTGTTTCCCTGGTGATAATGGTGACAGTGGATGTTTTCTGGCTGCTTTCCTCCTGAATTAATGAGCTGATATGGCATGTGGGGAGCACCGAAGTGGGCATCCAGCCGGCCTTAGAGAGATTCAACAAGGTCACTAACCTGCTGTATGTTGGCCTAATTTGAAAGAAATTCTGCAAACTATGATCGATGTATATGAGAAGTCAGGTCGTCTATCTGGGTAATTGGGTTTTTACGAATCCTATGTTGCCTGTTAGAACATTTCTGTCAGACAGTCGAAGCAGCAAGTTATACACAGGCACATTTGGTTAAATAAAAATGGATCTGGTCACTAATTTGCAGCACCTTTAAAAGGAAAACAAAACATTGGGCTCCTCTGAAAGACATGTGGCTTTTTCTTTATATCATCCAACTGCCCCCTTTCCTCCACAATATTTCTTTACCCTTCAAATAATTTTTTAAGACTACCAAGGGTGGGCGGAGGGCAGAGAAGTATAATTGAAAGTGAATTTTGCTGATAAAATTAGCTTATTCAGGTGCTATCAACTTGAAAGAAATAGAACTCCTATTTTACCTACCTAGCTTTTTTTGCCTATGTGAATATTCTTCCTTTTTTCATCTTCAATCAACAGGACACAATTCTGCTTTCTCAGGAGATACATTGAGGTTCAATCCAACTATATAAAAACCCAACTAAGTAAAACCTATTGCAGGGCAATCATTGTAATAACGTGGAAAGGCTAAGAAAGCTCCTTTATTTAACCTTATTATTTCTTTAAATCTGTCTGATACTTTGAAGTTTCTCTGAGTTGCATAATTTAATAATGAAAATATGATTGTGAAATCTCCTTTCTTCCTCTCTGTGTGTGTGTCTCTGATCTACAGCTTGCAAACCTCTTTTCAATCTCTTCCCTTCAATTAATGAAATAGCTTCCCACCCCACTCCCTTCCTGCCTGGAGACACCATTGCTATGGTTACCTGGATACCTGTTTTCAAAGACTATACATAGGAGCAATCCTGCAATCTAAACCTCTCAGTGTTGCGCTAAGGAGCAGTAATGAGACCATCATGAAACTACTTGTAGTGAAAATACCACTGATGTTACATTCTGAGACTAAAACTTTAATTTGTACTCATTTACTCATTTAAAGAGGTGAGGCTGACCTATGCAGCTAAACAGCAAGTCACTGACAAAATGCTGTCCGTCTGAGACAAGGTGTTGGGGCTGCCTCTCCTTGAAAGATTAGACAGAGTCACCTGCCAGCCCAATGGCCAGTTAACAGTGAAGGGCCAATGATGAATCCACAAGAGAGAGTGTCCAGAGAAAGAGAAAGAGAGACGCAGAGATGTTGTCTTACTTTATCTGAAGACACTGTATGGGTAACCTTGATTTGGGACCTCTCCTATGGGTCCCTATAAATTTTCTCTGGGGAACAACATACTTCCCTCTGAACAGTAGCTTTTTTGCCATCAAAAATGTTCAGTGCTTCTCTGAACCAGGGGGGTTAACCTCCAGCCCATTGTAGATAGTTGGGAGATGATTTGCAAGTAATTTGAATTAATAGTAATTTAAAAGACCAAAGTTTGCCAATATTGCAATTTAAGAAAAACAAATTAGAATGGATGAAATATTAACCCTAGAGTGTCGTCTAGTCTTACAATCTCATAAGCTATTTTGAGTGGGAGAGAAAGGGGGTATTTATAGCAAGAGTGCTGAGAAATTCAATTAACTGTGAGTATTAAGGCCAAAAGTACTGCTTATTACTATGTGCTTGACATTATGTCCTGATTGCTTTTTGAAAATGCATTTTTCGGTGAATTAGTCTTTTATTAAATAAACCTGATCCCTTGGAAAGGGGGACAGGAAACACGCTGAATTTCTCCACTGACATCCTTAAGCAATACACATTTTTAGATTAAATTAAAAATCAAAACAAAGAAATGAAACGGCAACTCTATTTGAATTTCTGGATTGCAACTCCCCAACATACACACACACACACACACACACACACACACACACACACAATAACAACACTAGGTTGGTCAAAGATGCAAAGATTAAAAAAATCAAATTCTGAAAACACTAGATAAAATTATGGACTCATTTTGTTACCTAAAAATAAATAAGAGCCATATATTAGACTTCCATAAAGAAGGGCATATTTATAGTATTCATAAATTTAAAATTTTAAATGTATATACTCATAATACTTATAATCAACAGGGCAAAATAGGAGGGAGAAACCAGAATTCTCAGGCATCATTGGTAAGAGTTGGCACATCTTTCTGAAGGATAATTTGATGATATGAATAAAAATATATATTTTCATTCTATCCAGACATTTTATTCATAAGCATTTATCCCAAAGAGGTAGTTCCACAAGTGGGACCCCAAAAAAAGGAGAGGGGGGGAAAGGCATATCACAACATCATTTATTATAATTTGTATAAACCTACAGACATCTTTAACTCTGTCCTTCAACTTCTAGTAGTAAAGAAAGAAACCATTTGGTTTGTATGAGGAATATTTGAAAATATGTTCACCAAATTGTTAACAATCTCTATACTTGTTTTAATAATTGTACTATGTTTGTAACAAGTATGTATTAGTCTTATAAACAGGAACAATGAAACTGTGGTGAGTTGAATTGTGCTCCCCAAAAAGGTATTTTGAAGTCCTAACACACAGCACCTCAGAATGTGGCTTTATTTGGAATAGGACCTTTGCAGATATAATCACATTAACATGAGGTCATACTGAATTAGAGTGGTCCTAACTCCAATGACTGATGTCTTTGTAAGAAGAGGAGAGGCACATGGGAAGAAGGCAGCCATGTGACCACAAAGGCAGAGACTGGGGGATATACCTACAAGCCAAGGACTGTCAAGTGTTGTCAGAAACACCAGAAATTAGAAGAGTCAAAGAAAGATCCTCCCCTTAGGGTCAGAGGGAGTATGGTCCTGCGACACCTTGCTTTCAGACACCTAGCCTCCAGAACTACAAGGCAATACATTTCAGTTGTTTTAAGCCACCTAGTTTGTGGTACTTGCCTAGCAGCCCTAGGAAACAATAAAAAAGCCATTTTAACCTTGAGGTGAAATCCCATGTACTCTATGAATGCAGTAAGAAGATTCATCATTCTACCATGCCACACGTGGAACAGCAAACCCCACTGCCAACAGTTCTGCATCCAACATACTAATCTGGAAGTGAATTCATGGTACTTAGGAAAAGGAAGTGAAATTGTTCTACTTCTTAGATGTTATAAGATGACACAAATACTGAC
Source organism: Cnephaeus nilssonii (assembly GCF_951640355.1). NCBI lineage: Eukaryota > Metazoa > Chordata > Mammalia > Chiroptera > Vespertilionidae > Cnephaeus > Cnephaeus nilssonii. The sequence goes on along the minus strand of NC_137076.1, from coordinate 85,634,610 downwards.
GTGATTCTGAACACCTCCCTTCCCAACCCCAGATAACAGAAACATCCTTTTCCAAGGCCCCCCCAAAGGCTCCATCTTCAGTGAACCATTATAAATATCCTGAATTAACTAATAACAATAGAAAAGCCATTTTAACTTTGTCTAGCTCACTGATAGACTGCTTTTTAAAACTGTAGGCCTGCTTATCATAATATTCATTTTCCCCTCAACCATATTAAATATGACTGTAACAATGAGCTGAAAGGAAAACTAGGTCCCAAGTGTTTTGGCATCTTTTCAGTATCGAAGGTCAACCACAAAGCAGTGAGCCAGAATGCATCGTGAACAGACATATGGCATTTGTTTGGGAAAGGAGAGGGTGGGTGGAGGAGTGTCCTGTTTTCCAGCTGCCTTCTAAAGTCAGACTGGATGTCTTAAAATCTCACCGCATCTTATGAAGCCTCTTAATTTTTTTTTCTAAATGGTCTTGGATAATCTTGAGAACCAAGAAGTCACAATCCAGGAAATCCATGTCTTCTGAGTTGTGCTGGGTCTTTGCAAGGAATTGCATCAGGATTGGGCAAATGTATCAGTTCGGGACTGAAGTCTGAAGAGGGCCAGAGAATCAATGGACAAGGCATATATCTATGGTCAGACCACAGCTTATGGAAAATATAGCACTGGGCTGTTGTCACTCATATTCCTTTTAGTGCAACTGTGCTTGAATGCTAGTTTAAGAAAACGATGCCTATTTGGATTCTCTTGTGATAGAGAATTGGGTAAAGCCAATTCTACATGCATAGAGAGCATATGTATGTACCTAGTGTGATTTGGAAGGTAATCAGAGGATCAGTTAAGAATTTGGGCAGTTGGAAATGTTAGCAACATAACTCCAACAAGCTTATGCCAAAAAGAAAGGAAAAAAGATTTTGTTGAGAAATCAAAGGGTGGAGGTGGCATCCTGTTTCTAAGGACCCATCATTAAATGGGTCTGCCTGTCACTACGCTCCCTTTGAGCTCTGGTTCTCCTTGGATGGTGGCCTTATTTTCCCTCCTGCTAATGAGCTTCTCCCACATGGCCCGAACAAGTGGGGTTTTGCTCCAGACTTATGTTGCCATGGGTTTCAATCCAAGATGTAAAAGAAGATAAAAATGCTCCTTTTTCAGTGTCCATCAAGAAATAATTCTAGAAAGTTCTCTGGTTGTTGGGTTTGGATTAGGTGCCCATACCTGAATCAATTATCCTGGCCAGGTGGATGAGGTACGCTGATTAGCAGGCCGAGAGCTGCAGCCAGAAGGCAAGGCATGGGGATTGGCAACCGCATTAAGACAACATAAAGTGAAAAGATTGTTTTCCCAAAGAAGCAATGGTGCTGTTATCCAGAAGAGAAAAGTAATGCAAGAAATACAAACAGTGAATGCCAGTTAGAGTACCCAAACAATTCCCAAATACCATACCTTCTTCCCTTGACCTAAGTTTCCATGTCACTTGAAATCTATGTTTTACCTTTTTAGATTATAACTGTCCAATATTATATAAAAGAAAGACAGGTGATTGATAAATATATTGCAAAAGTATCAAACCTTGCAGAGCTGACAAATGGAATGACAAACCTAAATCTATAAACAAGTAAATAAAAATTGATTGCAAAATAAAACTTTTATATGAACTGAATTTTAAATTATGGATGAGTGAGATACATAATGTTGAAAAGCATGAAGGACAGCTTATTTTTTAAAACAAGCTATAAATAAATATAAAGCTAGATTGAAAAAATATATCAAAAGGCAACTCATGTGGTTGGGGATAAAATATGCAAGTCGAATGCATAGTTACAGTCTTGCCTATTCGAGCAGGAATTCTATGATTAGTCACACAAACACAGTGTCTCCTGTGAACTCTGGGAGAACCAGATCACTTCATAAATTGACTAGAGGCCCAATGCATGAAATTTGTGTGGGGGGGAGGGTCCCCTCAGCCCTTGCCTGCACCCTCTTCAATCCAGGACCCCTCGGGGGATGTCCAACTGCTGGTTTAGGCCCAATCCGGGGAATCAGGCCTAAACTGGCAGTCAGACAACCCTCTCACAATCCTTGACCGCTGGCTCCTGACTGCTCACCTGCCTGCCTGCCTGATTGCCTGTAACTTCTCCCACTGCCAGCCTGATCATCCCTAACTGCCTCTGGCTGCCGGCCTGATCACCTATCACTGCCCCCCCGCCGGCCTGGTCGCCCCTAACTGCCCCCCTGTTGGTCTGATCATCCCTAACTTCCTCTGCCTGTTGGCCTGATTGCCACCAACTGCCCACCCCGTCACCGCCCTGGTTGCCCCACACCGCCTGCTGTTCAGTTGTTTGGTCGCCCCTCACTGCCCCCCCTGCTGGCCTGGTCTCCCCACGCAGCCTGTTGAGTTGTCATTTCGGTTGTGACGGTCACTTAGGCTTTTATATATATAGATACAGTCAAAAGATTGGACTTCATCCTTAAAGTGGGATTTAGGCTACCAAAATTATATCTAATAGAAAATTACTTTATCTAAGAAGAATTATAAATAACTTTTTTAAAAAGTGGATTTGTAGCAGGTGTGGTGCTTAGAGGCCGATTCAGAGAACTGACCATTTAGCCATGGTAAATGTAAAAACTGAGGCCAACCTTGACTGTGACCATCACCCTTTCTCCCAGTTGTAGGACCTGGAACTTGCCTTCTCTGAGCTCAGGGTCTCATAGTTCGCCTCAGACTAAGGTTACACCTCAAAGGTGGAGTGCCCCAGATCCTTTGGCATAGTGTGATCTGTGGTATTTATTTTCCCATTTTAGGTACCAACTTTTGAGGGGATTTCAGATGATAAAGCTGTATTTCCCATTGGGAATCAATCAGCTTTATCCACAGCTTATAACCTGGGACTGATTTGGAACCACCTGCAGGTAGTTAGACCCTCTTTTGGAACCAGCCCAGCCATGCCCATTTATGGAGCAGGAAATATCCAGGTACCTACTCCATAAAAAAATGAAATTCTAAGTCAAGGTAGTTAATTCTCCATTATCCACATTCATCTTAAAGTCCATCTGACTACTTAAAGTCCACACCTACTTAAAGTCCATCTAACTAGTGTTTGGTTTTCCAAGTTTTGAAAAATTAGAACAGAGAGAAAAGAAAAAGACCAACTAAATTCCCTACCCCAAACAACCCTTGTTAACATTTAGCTATACAGTATATCATTTGAGACTTTATTATTATGTAAATACTAGAGGCCCGGTGCATGAAAATTCATGCATTGGAGAGGGGGTCCCTCAGCCCAGCCTGCCCCCTTTCATAGTCCAGGAGCCCTCAGGGGCGGGAGGTGACCGAGCAATCAGGAAAGCGATGCCCCATCACACCTCTACTGCTGCCACTGCCGGCAGTACAAGCCTTGGCTGGCCCTGGTTACCTGAGCCTCGGGCGGCCCTAGGCAGTTGAGCTGCCTCCATCCAAGGCTTGCCTGCACGTCGGGCCGGCCCTGGGCGGCTGGGCAGCTGCCATCTGAGGCTTGACTGTGCCTCAGGCCGGCCCTGGGTGGCTGGGAGGCTGAGGGGACTGGAGGACTCTGGAGGCAGGTGCGTGGAGCAGCCGGGCCTGCCGAGGGACAGGCCCAGCCTTGTTGCATGCCTGCCACCCCAACAGGGCTGAGGGGACTGGGCACCACCATCTTGTGGCTGTGGGCGCTGCCATCTTTGAGGGCGGGGGAGTCAATTAGCATTTCCCTCCTAATTGGCTGTGGGTGTCGCCATCTTTTGTGATGGCGTGAGGATCAATTAGCATATTCCCTATTTATTAGATAGGATGAAGTGTAAATGTATTTTTATTTCACAGGAGTAATTTTGCCCTATAACAAATACTTTATTACCTGATTTTTAAAAGCTTAATGTATTATAAAATGTTTTTCCATTTAAATAGATATTTCTCTATCATCATTTTAAGGTATTATATAATTCTAACATAATATATAGGGTGTTCCCAAAAATGTATACACACACACTTTGAATAATTATAAAGGCAGTGTTTATTAAAATACATTTTATTTTCAAAATTGAGCTATCAGTTATTAAAATGTGTATACATTTTTGGGTCACCCTGTATATATTATAAAATGAAGATTTTAGGTTATTTCTTCATTTTTTATGACTGCATATAGTTCTGTGATGACATCCTTTACATTTATTTCCTTAGGCTCAATTCCTAGAGGTACAGTTTCTGGGACAAAGTGTTTGCAGAATCTTTAGGGTGTTGATTGTTCAACAAATTGCCACTCAGACGGTGTAAAATTTCTCATTTTCTCTCACTGAACCAGACTATCACTACTTTTCAGAATTTCTGACTACGAGGGAGGGTAGTATCATCACCATATATCATTTCTTTAAAGACACATTTTTATTATATTAATATAACTGAAATGAGATGGCATCTAACATTGTGTTATAATTGAATTTGCAGCATTCTGTTTTTCCTTAGTAGCCATAAAGTAACAGCATGCCCTGTAATCAATGGCATCTTATATTCAATGAAATACGGTATTCAGTCTAAGCAATTTTAAGTTTGGCCCAGCTTTTCTTGCCACCCACCAAGCTTCTGGGACCAGTTGCCCTTGCTAACTACTTACAGTGTGCTCAAAGTATGTAAATTCAATTCAACTTTTATGCACATTTCTCCGCATATGGCTCAGGGAATACAAAGACGAACACGACAGTGCCGAGAAAAACTTAATTAGGAAGGTCACTGCATAAAAACCACATAATGAATTTTACCTCAAAACCTTTGTGGAACAAGGCAGGATATAAATAAATAAAAACATTATCCATACAGAAGCCAAAGAGACATGAATTTTAGATCGTCTCTCCCACGTGGTCCCTTTACTGGCGCAGATAACCCAGAGCTCTTCTGAGCTACCTATATTTCCTTGAAGCCATTCTCTTCTCTGTTTTTTAAGTATATTTGTATTGATTTCAGAGGGAGGAAGGGAGGAAAGAGAGGTAGGAACATCAATGATGAGAGAGAATCATTGATTGACTGTCCTGCAAGCCCCCTCTTCGGGATCAAGCCTGCAATCCTGGCAGGTGCCCTGACTGGGAATCAAACTGTGACCTCCTGGTTCCTGGGTCGATGCTCAACCACTGAGCACACCGGCCAGGCAGCCATTCCCTTCTTGAAACGCTGCTCACTCTCACAGGGTATCTCCTTTCCTGGTGTTTTTCACCTGACCAACGCCTGCTCAGCCTTTGGAAAGTTGCTCTGGCTCCGTCTTTCTCCCCTGCCTTTTGTCGTTATTGCTTCCACAGCACTTAGTACACTTCATACCACACAGGGGAGTGACCTATTTCCCTGCCATAGAAATGAGGGGGTGGTATGGCCTGGAGTCCAAATCTCGGGTAAGGCTCTGCCACTTGTTACCTAGCTCTCCTTGGGCAAGTCATGAGTAACCACTCCAAACGTAAATTTTCTTATCTACAAATTGAAGTCAAGATGGCCATGGTCAAAGGGTTGTTTGGAGGATCCACTCTAATTAAACATATAAAGCACTTAGCACAGGTGCTGGACATTGGAAAATAATGAATAAGAAAGCACTAGCCCACTGGCTGGCTGTCTCCCCAGCAGACTGAGGACCTCCGGGAGGACAGAAGGCATATGCTTTATCTCTGGGATCCCAGGTTCCTCGTTTGGAGTAAATTCCCAGTACAGGTGAGATACAGTGCTCATACAGAAAATCCAAGCCCCGTCCTAAAGGAAATTAGACAATGAGCTTTGCTTTCTGGCTCAGGAAAAACTTGGTGGTTTGTGAGTGCCCTCCTACTGTCTATCTGTCTATAGAGAGAGGTTTGAATGTTTGCACCCAGCAATCAAAAGGACTGTAGGAATATCAATAGAGCCACTTTTATTTTTTTAAGAAACCATCCACAATAATAACAGGGCTGGGTGTTTGTTTCTTTTCTGTTTGTGTTTTTTTTTTTCCCTCTCTCTCTTTTAAATCATGCTTACCATAAGTCTTAAGGTTGGTAACAAAAGAAGGTATTTCATATATTAGCAACCCTTGCATATGGTCATTAGTTTATTTCATTTACTTCCTGGGTACACTCACAGGGGGATGTGATGCTAATTTTAGAATAAGCAGCATGAATGACCAGGACAATGGGTGTAATAGTGGATGTACACAATGCCTTTTTAAAATGATATTTTATCAAGTAACTCCACTGCTTATATTGGGAAATCTTTGCTCTCTTGCGTGATATTTAGACACCATTAGCCGCTCATAGTGAATAAGTAACTAAGACATATCAGGAAGTTACTTTAGCCCAAAATGCCTGCATGGCTAGCCTTACTGATTCCTAAAATGATGGCAACAGAGTTAACTTTCTCTGAGATATTGTTGCTTGTTGGAATGCCAATGTATTTGACCATCATAAAAGGAATGGCTATAGCTCTCAATTAATGAATCCTCTGATACTCCAGGTACAGACATATTCTGTCTTTTAACTTACCATTCAATCCTATAAAGTAGGCATATGCCCATTATACAAGGAAAATGAGGCTCAGAAATGATTTACCCAAGTTCTGGAAAAAATCAGACCTGCAAATGAAAACCAGCTCCATCTGATTCTAAGCCTGCGGAGGCCTCAGGAGTCACTTCTCACATCAGCATGGCTCAAGACTTGCTCACTTCTCCAGCCATGTTTTCTACAGCCTCTTCCAAACTTTACACCAAAGACATAACTTATTTCTAGTTCCTCCAATATACCATCAGAACTCTTTGTTTTCTCTTCTCCCTCCCCTTTCACCTTCAGTTCTTCTTTATCTCGCTCACACTTTCATGCCTCAGCTAAAATGCCACTTCCACCGGGAATTCATTTGCTGACAGCTCAAGGCCATCCCCAAATATTGTTGGGTGGCCCCATTAGGGTTCCCAGAGCTATTTGGCCTGCCCTTACAATAGCGTGGATCATATGGCATAGTTATGTCTTGTGTAATTGTGTGCATTCTTCTTTGTCTATAAGTAGCATAAGGACTGGGTATAAAACTGTCCGGCTTACTATTGTATCTTCAGTGCCTGGCAACTGGCAGAAGTTCAATACATAATAATGGAATGAATAAATAAATTCATAAGTGAATCAACAGTAACAGATATAATAGGAATGCATTGCAATAGGAAAGTGCTGACTTCCCATCTATTTTTCTACACCAAAGGCAAGTCCTGCCTTCTCCTTAGTTCCATATCCAGACCAGCCCTGCCCATTGACTGACACTACCATTTTGTGATCTAGTTCACCTTAACACCACCTTTGTTTCTTTAAAAATGTTTATTCTCTTCTCCAATTTCTCTTTCAACTTTGAGAAATAGGATCCAAGTTTCAAATATTGAGTTTGAAGGTTTTAGCTACAGCTAGACCTAGAAAAGATGTACATCCATTCTTTAAGGACAAAGTCTCCCTCCCCTTGTCAACCCACGCCCCTCATTTGTGAAAGATTAACTCTCCTAATTCCTCACAGGTCCTGTTTGTCTCAATAAGCCACATGGTCCTAGATTACCTGTGTTTCATTTTGCTTCTGTCTGGATGCTTAGAAATCTGCCTGAAGTGGAAATTTCAGAACAAAAACAAAGTGATCATTAACATCACAAGTATGGTTGATAGTAGGGTGTGTTTTTTCTTTTGTTTTTCCTCAAGAATCAAGCACCAAAGCCAAAATACTTATCTGATTGAGAATGAAAAAAACAAACAAACTAAAAACTCTCAAACGATCATAAAAAGGCCTTTGGGTGTTTTGTTTTGTTTTGTTTTGTTTTTTTAAGAAATAATTAAGGTGAGGTTTGACCTGCTCACTAATCAGAGGATCGGGTTCCCCAAACAAGGCTTTGTGCTCTTCTACTTAACCAAAGAGCAACTTGGGCATTTATCCAGAGTACTCCTCCAGGACCCAATATGTTAATTGAAAAAAAAAAATTTAGGAAATAACTTTACACGCAAACAATTCACTCAATTGGAAACACATGGGATTAGTTTCTAAACCCTTTCCCTTGAAATTGCAGTCACTGAAGCAAAAACATATATATTTTTTTAAACTCAGACTTTTCAAAGAACAAATAGAATTAGTTGCAATTCCAAGGTAGAATATAGTCGGGTTTAATTAAAGCAGCATACAGTATAATTCTCACATGGACATTTCAGTGTGCCTGATGCTGGTTCAGGTAAAGACACAGTTTCCCAGGCTGTCCTTCCGGATGCTGCAGGCCGCTTTCATACCTGCACAGCTATAATCTCTCTGATGGATGGAGCTTTCTCTACCTCCCTCCTCCTCAAGGCGTTTCCCTTGATACCTTCAGCATGAGTTATCTCTTGGCATGCACTAGGTGTTAGTGTTTCTTTTCTCACTCTCCTGTCACCTTGTTTATCACAATCACAAATGCGGTGTGTGTGTGTGTAAAGAAACCCTCAGCTGGGAGGAAAGGATTTAGCCGACTGGACCACTAGACTCTTCAGTCTCTTCAGGCATCTGTGAAGAGATTTCATATGTTAGATAATTCAATTGATCCTTTCAAACCAGGATAGAAAACTGAGGGATGGGTTGATACTTTGATAAGCTCCAGAACACATAAGGATTTGAATTTGGGAATCCTGATTCCCTGGAGATGGTTGTGACATGGTGTGAATAGTGACTGAATGAGTGGGTCGAGCCAGTCTAAATAGCTGAGAACAAATGTACTAAGGAAGGTCCAAAAGGGCTTGGGCCTTTCCTGATGTATTGGGAAAAACGATGGAAAATGTATCAGATGGTTGCTCATGACCAGACCTGGATACGCTACTGGAGGTTGGAGAAAAGAGCTTAGATTAATCCATGTATATCCTCATTAAAAAACAAAAATATCACACACACACACACACACACACACACACGCATACATATATCTAGGGTTGCCCACGTGTGCACTCACACACACATGATTCTCTTGTAAATTATGGTCTACATTAAAGATTAGAAGATGTAACTTCTTTATTAGTCAGTCACTAAGGTAATTAAGGCATGTTTCTCATTTATGGTTCACTCTCGATTTTCCATGAAAGATCAAACTAAGGTGGGAGCTAATGAAAACCTGTAGAGAATCCTCAAACTTCACTTTGGACAATTTCAATCCTTTCTACCACCCACCCAGGCTTTTTCCATACCAGCTAATGAGGAGCTCAAGATAGCCTGAATTTTGGTCCATATACCTCTTGCTTACCCCCTACTAGAATTGCTAAGAATAATAAAATGCTTCAAAAGCCAAGAACTTGAGAAAGAAGAAAGGTGAATCTGAGTAAATCCCTGTGGCAAACCCCTGAATCTTTGAATAGTTCCATAGAGTACCCTTGACTGGGTTAGTCAAGAAAACACTGCCCAGATAGAATGAAGAGATTCTTGAGAGGGGGTGCTGTTACTAGACATTTTCCAAGGAGACCTGTTAGGAACAGGTTCTTGTTAAGAAATTTTGTCCTGAAGCTGCAGGGAGGTCAGCAGATCTCTTACTCCCCTTTCCCATTGTATAACAGAATATAAACAAGTTGGTTCTGCATTCAGAAACATTAAGATAGGAGACAAAAGCCTGGCCACATAAAACAATTTCAGCACATTGTCACTTGCCAATGTATTATTGCAGAAGGCTCTGGTTTGAGTTACAGAGATATCACTTTCTCCTTCTTTCTACTGTCGTCAATGAGAAGAGCCCTGAAAAAATGATCTTTGGCACAATAGGGAACAAAATTTTCAGGCTAGTTTGGCAAGGTCAAATGAACATCAATGAGAATTTGTATTCACTGGGCATGTGGGGACATTTTTATGTATATAAAAGGACTTAATTATGACATGGTGAGTAATTGAGCTTTTACAAGTGAAAAGTAATAGCATGTGGTGTTTGCTGAGCATTTTCTTGGATGTTTAGTTATACGCAAGAAATTAGTTTCCGCCCTCCAGAAAGAGGGAAGTGGAGAAAAATTCACAACAGAGAATTTTTAGACTAAAGATGTCTACTAAGAGAAAGAAGCATAGGCTTCAACAAGAGTGAGAGCATCAGAGGTCAGCAAAAACCACAGTATCAGTAACACCCATGCATGCATTTCCTCATTTTTATTTCATAACCCTTTATCCGCTCAGTTGATCATTCTTATCTCCCTGAACCTGACTGCCTTTTTTGGTGGGTAGTAGAGAAGGAAGATGACCACCCCAACCTGGAAAACCTATTCAAAACAAGCTGGTCAATTCCCCCTGAAACCCAGGACTCTGCTAATTGGATCTCCCTTCCTCTCCAAACTACTGGGTCATTGCTAGAATCCCTCTGTAGTTATTGTATTCCCCCCACCTCCACCCCCAGAGAGGATTATACATTGAGAGATCACCCAATAAATAAAAGTCCACAGGTTTTGGTGTTTAAAGCAATAGAGATGTATTCCTCATGACCAGTTACCTGACCAAGCCAAACTCATGCCCGCCTTTACACCTCTATCCTTGTTGTTCCCTTTGCTGTGGTGCTGTTTTTCCAGAAAGATCTTTGCTTGGCTAGCTCCTTGCTCTTCAGTTCTCAGTGCAACTGTTCCCCTCCTCTGAAAAGCCTTCTGAACTATCCAATCTAAAGCAACCCTGCATTCCCCACTCTCTATCACATAACCCTTATTTCTTTTTTTTTCCAGTATCACTATCAGAAAATGTTCACTTATCAGCTTATGTATTTCTAGCCTGTCTTCTGTCTCTAGAACATAAGCTCCATGAGGCCAGGGCCTTCTACTACATCTCTGGTGTCTAGGATAATACCTGGCAGGTCTTAGGTATTCAAATAGTTATTAATTTAAAATATTGTGTGGGTGCTTAGTATGTACTACACATTACTTACATCCTAACCCAAAACTATGATATAGATACCATCCCCATTTGTCAGATAAAGAGCTAAGACTTAGAGACAGGAAATAACTCATAAATGGCAAAGCCAAGATAGAAACCCACATGGTCTCTCTCTAGAACCCACACTTACACTGCTACTCATTTTACTTATACATTATCCTATCTAATAAAAGAGTAATATGCAAATTAACCATCACTCTGCTATACCCACAAGCCACGCCCACAAAGCCAATCAGGAGTGATTATGCAAATTAACCCCAACCAAGATGGCTATGGCCACAGAGAGCAGGAGGGAGGCTTGGGTTTCCCCGGCGACAGAGGAAGCCAAGCTTTCCACACACCCTGGCTGGCCCAGGCCTCCGCTTAAGGCTACAAAGTTTCAATTATAGAAGATACATAAATTCCAACAAAAATGGCTGCTGTCACGGAGCAAGCAGGAGGCTTGGCTTCGCTCCAGGCTACAAAGTTTCAATTGTAGAAGATAAATAAACCCCAGATACCAGGGCCTCTGCTTGAGTCGCGGGGGGGCATGGCCGGCCTGCAAACCACCACAGGCCCCTCGCCCAGGCCGCCCCACGCCCCAAGGGAACCCCCACCCTGATCTGGGACACCCTTCAGGGCAAACCAGCTGGCCCCCACCCATGCACTAGGCCTCTATCCTATCTAATAAAAGTGTAATATGCAGATTTACCATCACTCCAACACACAATATGGATGCCCCCATGTGGTCAAAGATCCTGCCGCCATGTGGACACAAGATAGCCACCACAAGATGGCCAGCAGGGGAGAGCAGTTTGGAGGGACCAAGCCTGCAAAGGAGGGCTGTTGTGGGCGATCAGGCCAGCAGGGGAGGGCTTTTGGGAGGGACCAGGACTGCAAGGGAGGGCAGTTGGGGGCGATCAAGCCTGCAGGGGAGGGCAGTTAGGGGTGACCAGGCCGGCAGAGGAGGGAAGGTGGGGGCGACCAGGCCTACAGGGAAGGGAAGTTGGGGGGAATCCAGGCCTGCAGGGGAGGGCAGTTAGGGGTGATCAGGCCTGCAGGAGAGGGCAGTTAGGGGTGACCAGGTCTGCAGGGGAGGGCAATAAGGGGCAAACAGGCTGGCAGGGGAGCAGTTAGGCATCAATCAGGCTGGCAGGGGAGTGGTTAGGGGGTGATCAGGCTGGCAGGCAGAAGTGGTTAGGGGCAATCAGGAAGGCAGGCAGGCGAGCAGTTGGGAGCCAGCAGTCCTGGATTGTGAGAGGGATGTCCGACTGCCCGTTTAGGCCCGATCTCACTGCTGCCCCCAGGACTGGAGAGACAGGCAGGCAAATATGGCTATCAGAGTAGAGACTCATGAGTGGAAACTACTGTGGGACCAGTGCCAGGGTAGGAAAACCTGATTGTAGTGGACAAGTGGCTGGAGGCTCAGTGTGGATACCTCTGAAGTTAAAAACTCCAAGGAGAGCCAATCATGAGGGACCAGGGGGCACAATTTTGTGAGATTTAACTTCAGAAGCCAAACTCGGTCCTCCCAGCTGGAACAGGGGAGCAGAACCATTTTTAAAAATGTATCTTTATTGTTGAAAGTATTACAGATGTCCCCTTTTCTCCCCCCATTGACCCCCTCCACCTGGCTTCCTTCCCCTCCCCAGGTCTTCCCTGCTCTATTGTCTGTCCATGTACTACATGGACTATGCATATATGCATATAAGCTCATTGGTTAATCTCTTTCTGCTCACCCCCCCCCACCCCTTTCCTCTGAAATATGTCAGTCTTTTGCATGCTTCAATGTGTCTGGATCTTTTTTATTCATCAGTTTATTTTGTTCATTAGATTCCACATATGAGTGAGATCCTGTAATACTTGTCTTTCTCTGACTGGCTTATTTCACTTAGCATAATACTCTCCGGTTCCCTCCATGCTCTCTCAAATGGTAAGAGAGCCTTCTTTTTTAGCTACGTAGTATTCTATTGTGTAAATGTACCACCGGTTTTTAATCCATTTATCTACTGATGGATACTTGGGCTGTTTCCAGATCTAGCTATTGTAAATAATACTGCTGTGAACATATGGGGTATATATATTTTTTTTCTGGTTGGTGGTTTTTGCTTCTTAGGATATATTTCTAGAAGTGGGATCACTGGGTCAAATGGAAGTTCCATTTTTAATTTTTTCAGGAAACTCCACACTGTTTTCCATAATGCCTGCAACAGTCTGCGTTCCCACCAGCAGTGTACTCGGGTTCCTTTTTAAAATACACCAGTGTATTCTGTTATTAACAAGACTTGCCCTCAGAATAAAGGAGTTAACCAGAGCCTAACTGACCTGGGGGAAGGGAGATATTAGACTCCCGTCAGCTTTAGCCATCCTGTCCCACCTAAGGTAGAGGCGGACAAACTGAGATATACTTAAGAAGCTCACAGCCCAGGGTCACAGGTTCACTCAAAGACTGAGACCTAATTATAGGACTATAGAACACTTCTCCCCCTGCATTTTACCACCATTTTTAAAGGCCTGTTGATAGCAGCTCTTTTACTCAGCACATCATGCTCAGCTATCAAGAAAAAATTATGAGGCCTACTAAAGACAAAAACAAACAAACAAACAAACAAAAAACCAATAACACATACACAATTTGAACAGACAGAGCATCAGAACCAGACATGGCAGGGATGTTAAAAGTATCAGACTGGGAATTTAAAACTATGACTAATAGGCTAATGGTGCTAATGGGTAAAGCATATAAGACTAAATGGGCAATGTAAGCAGAGAGATGAAAATCCTAAGAAAGAACCAAAAAGGAATGCTAGAGATAATAAAAACAAAAAACACTGTCACAGAAATGAAAAAATGCCTTTTATGGGCTTACTCTAGTAGACTGGACACAGCTGATGAAGATCTTTGTGCTAAAGGGTATATCTATAAAATTCTTAAAAACTGAAAAGCAAAGAAAACAAAAACTGAAAAAAACAACAACAATGGAATAGAATATCCAAGGTGCAATATATGCATAATGGGCATACTGGAAGGAGAACAAAGAGAAAGGAACAGAAGACATATCTGAAATAGTAATGACTGAGAATTTTTCCAAATTAATGTCAGACACCAAACCAGGAAGCCTAGATAGTACCAAGTAGGAGGAATGCAAAGAAAGTAAAATAAAAACAAAACCCATTTTCAAAACTACATGGATATCATTTTCAAACTACAGAAATTCAAAGATAAAGAAAATAATCCTGGGAAAAAAGTCAAAGAAAAAATAAAGTTAAGCCCATTTCTTGCCTGCAGGACTTTTCAGACCTTTAATATGCTAATATGCCCCCACATGGTCAAAATTCTATATAATAAAAGCCTAATATGCAAATTGTTTGGCTGGGAGTTCTACCGCTCGCTATGATGTGTGCTGACCACCAGGGAGCGGCACAGAACATGGATGGGACCCAATGAGAGTGGGACAGTGGTGGTATGGTGGAACAGGTAAGCAGGTGGAGCCAGGCCAAGTCGGGTGTGATCGGGGGGGCCTGATCGCCCCGTCAATAGCCCCACAGATGGCAACCAGCGGTGGCCGTGACCTGGCCCCGATCAATTGCTCTGCAGGCAGGATGGTGGAGCAGGTGAGGGGGCAGTGCCAGGCCATGGTGGGGTGACAGGCGGGGCTGTAGGGCTATGAGACTGGGGGCACGAGCTGGGGCTGTGAGCCTGGGGGCATGAGCTGGGGCCCAATCCTCGCAGGCCACCCTAAGGGACCCCACCCCTGCACGAATTCATTCACTGGGCCTCTAGTGAGTTTATAATATCCCAACTTTTTTTTTAAACCACTGTCTCCATTTTTTTCATTGAGATTATCTTGACATTTCTTTGAATTGTGCTGCCCTGAAGTTTCTCTCTGGGAACTGTTCTCACATTCAGCCCATGTCTTTAAAAGCATATACATATATCAGAACCATAGACCCACCACTGATTCATTTATCTAACAAATGTTTTCTGACTGCCTTTTATACAGCAGGCACTTTTCTGCAACTGTAAGATATGTCAGTGAGAAAAACACAAGTCCCTGAACTTTTTGAGTTACATTCCAGAGAGGGAGGAGACAGATAATAAAGAATAAGGTTAACAAATAAGTAAATTTTATTATACAGTTAAAGGTGATATTCTATGAAAAGAAAGAAGAATGTGAAAATGGGTGAGAGGGATGTGGAAGAAGGACAAGATGGAATGGCAGTAAGGGAAACAGAGATGTAAAGAGAGGTTTGCCATTTGAAATAGGGTGGTCAGTGTGGGCTTTATGGAGAAAGTAGCATTTGAGCAAAAATTTGAAGGAGGTGAGAGAATTAGCCATATAGATATCTGAGGGAAGAGCATTTCAGAAAGAAGAAATGTCCAGTGCAAAGACTCCAAAAGGCTGGCATGGTGTTTTTAAGAAGCATCAAGACCACCAGCATACCCAGAAAGATTAGTAAGAACCATCTCTCACCAACATAGTGAAAGATGAGTTCAATTAATTAAAAGGGCGTGGCAGGACTTACCATATAAGGTATCGTAAGACATTAAAAAGCCTTTGGCTTTTATACTAAGTGAAATGGCAGGCCACTGAAATGTTCTGAGTGACACAGCCTGACTTTTAAAAAGGATTCTTCTGGCTACTGTGTTGAGTATAGAATACCAGAGATCAAGGATCACTCAGGATACTATGTTGAGTATCCTATATAATAAAAGGGTAATATGCAAATCGACCAAACGGTGGAACAACCAGTCGTTATGACGTGCACTGACCACTCAATGCAGGAGCTGCCCCTGGTGATCAGTGTGCTCCCACAGAGGGAGCGCCACTCAGCCAGAAGCCGGGCTCGTGGCTGGTGAGTGCAGCGGCAGTGGTGGGAGCCTCTCCCGCCTCTGCAGCAGTGCTAAGGATGTCCAACTGATGGCTTAGTTGGACATCTCCCGAGGGCTCTCGGACTGCTAAAAGGCGTAGGCTGAGCTGAAGGCCCCCCCCCCCCCCGCCGCCCCCAAATACACGAATGTTGTGCACCGGGCCTCTAGTAGAATAATATAAAAGAATGACGTTAGAAATAATTAAATCAGTTTCCATAATCCTGTGAGAGATGTTTGGTTCCAACCAGGCTGGTGGCAGTAACAGTAGTAAGAAGACGTACAGTTCTAACTTATTTTGAAGATAGAGCCAACAGGATTTTTTGATGGCGTAAAAGAATAAGAAGAATCAAAAATGACTCCAAGGTTTTTGGTCTGAGCATCTAAGAGCATAAATGTAATGTCAACCAAGATGGAGAAAACCTAGGAGGGGCGGAAGAGATCCCAGGGGGGAAATGGGTGTTCAGTTTTGGGATGGTGACTCACCCAGTCTGGAGAGATGGGCAATGCACACACTCAGCAAAGCGGTCAGTAGAAATGACCATCTTGGAGGTGGGTGAATGGGGAGAGCCGTGGGCTCCATCAGCCTAAGGCAGCCATTGCGGTCAGGGACAGCACGTTCCTGGAGGAAGCTGTGTACACGACAGCAGAGTTTGAAGAGGGCAGGAGCCCTTCACACAATTCTGGTTAATCCTGGGTCTGAGTGCATAGGAGATTCCAAAGGGCCTGGCAGATGTTAAAACCCAGGGAGGCTTGCAAACAGCCTGAACTTGAAATGTGCCCCCCTGGCCCCAAAACATATCCAGCAGCAGAGGATGGACGTCTTACTGGTTGAGGTGTTGTAGCACAGCTTGTGCAATCATTCACTGAGCAAGAAGCTCGATAGACACAGGGGCAATCTCTAGCAAGCCAGGTTTTAAAATAAAATGAAGGACATATATTTAAAACAACCATCACAACCTAACAGGGGCATTAGGGACCCCAGGGGGTGCATAGTTCACAGATTTAGCCCAGGCAAGTTACCAATCAAATAACACACCGGCCACAACCACTTTCAAGAGGAAAAAAAATACCAGAGTTACGAGTAGCTGCAATATATTATTTAGAATGTCTCCTTTTTAAAGAAAAAAATTATGAGGCATGCCAAGAAACAAGAAAGTGTGACCTATATGCAGGGGGAAAAGCAGCAGTTAATAGAAACTGTCTCTTAGTGTTACCATGTATCTGCTGACAAAGGCTTCTAAGCAACTATTACAAATATTTTAAAAATTAAAGGGAACCATATTTAAAGAAGCAAAGTGTGACAACAATAGAGCAATAAATACATTATTAATAAGGATATAGAAACTATTAAATGTACCACATAGAAATTCTGTAGCTGAAGAGTACAGGGTGAGGCAAAAGTAGGTTTACAGTTGTTTGTATGGATAATAATACAATAATTAATCAATAATAGTATGAAAATAAACTGTTTTGTGTACTCAACACTGTATAATAACTTAAAAAGTTAACAAAATTCAACAGCAGGCTTGAGAGAACAGAAGAAAGAATCCATGAACTATAAATCAATAAGAATTACCCAATTGAAAGCACAGAGAGGGAAAAAAATGAAATGCTCATCCATGAAGCTGGCCATGAAGCAAGAGGACATCATATCTCATTTTACCACTCTTTCAAGAAACGTCCTCTGGGGATCCAGAGCCTTCCGGTCGAGTCTCTCCCGGTTGTCTTCCTTCCCACCCTTGCATTTAAAATCTCCAGCATTCGGGAAGGTCCCGTACTTCACAACTAGAAGTCCAAGAGATTGGATTCAAGTTGTCATAGCAGCAGGAGGCAGCTGTGATTACACTTTGCTACAGATTGTTTTGCATTAAAACCTGCAATTTTCTTATGTGTGCCCACGTGATTTTCAAGGGCAGTTGTCCTTGTAAGCAAGGCAGAATGTAGGTCTCAGAGAAGAGCATCATTCTCTAAGAAGCTGGTATGTATTAACTTATTCAAAAATGTTTAATACCTATGAAACCCAAGTGTTTCTCACTGTCCTGAGCAGAGTCTTAAAACTTATACTAATCACTGTGGCCATTAGGATGTGCTGACTGGCTTAAGTGGGGGTGGGGGGAGGAACCAGAATTACGAGTAGCTGCGATATCTGTGGAATTGTGCTGGAATGAGCAGATCAGCTTGTTGCATTAGCCATTACTTCTTGGTCCATTTATGCAGCAAAATCATCATTCTTCATAATTAGGCTTTATGATGACCACAGACAGAAGTGACCGGGACATAGCTCACTAGTGCCAAAGACACTTGACAGCACTCTGTGACATGGTGGCCCTAAATGAGGCAAGCCAGGTCTCTTTAGGTTTTGACAGGTAAGTTTTGCCTGCTTCAGGTTTGTGATTAGCTTTTAAGTGACCTCCTATAGTCCTTCAAACCACTGTCTTACTTACTGTTCTGAAAAAAATAGAAGGGGTCAATGCGGGGAAAATGGAACATATGTAATACCTTTAACAATAAAGATTAAATTTTAAAAAGAAAAAATTTTTAAAGTGAATATGATAATGAACAGGGAACAAAGTTGTCACCCATATATATTACATACCGTTTAGTTTCAAATCAGAGAAAATCTGGCTCAAAACTGGCTTAACTCAAAAAAGGGAACTGAGGCTTTCATATAGCCAAAGAATCCAGAAATAGTCCAGTCTTTGAAGCAAGGCTTGATTAAGTGGCTCAGCTATGTCATCAAACTCTTCTTTCCGTTTTTTCTTCTTGGTCTTCTGTGGGATCTTGCTTAATCCTAAAACTGGATTCCATCACAGTTCCAGAATGATTTCTCTCCCTTCTGGACCTTCTTCTACACAAATGCTCAACAAGGAAAGACAATTTCTTTCCCCTCTGAGCCAGGAAGCATTTTCCCCAGAACTCCTAGCAAATATCTTGTTTCTCACTGTCCTGAACCGAGACTTAAGACTTGTACTAATCACTGTGGCAAAGCCACTGGGATGTGCTGATTGCCTCAGACCAACCAGAGTTCTGTTCTCGAGCTGGGGGTAGAGTGTACTTCCTCCAAGCACGTGGACTGCGTGCTGGAAGTACTGCTCCTGGGTGGAGGGAGATACTATGTGCTGAGAGGGTTAAGCCAGCAAAGGCTCACTCCACTACCCCCCACCAATGGGAAACATTGACTATTGTGAAGTCAGTAGCCATCAGGCCCTGAGTTCCCCCCACCCAATGTGACTGTAGAGCCCAGGATGTTGAAGAAAGCTGAAAGGAGGTGCCAAGAACACTGGGCTGCCTCCTACCATCTAGCTTGCAGTCCACCATGTGAGTAACACCAATACAAATGAGAAACCATCGAATGTGCCCAGTTGTGAATATCATCCTGGCACTGAACTAGGAGGTAGAGTCCTGGAGAGGTGTATATTTTCTGATGTTCAAAAAAGGTAAGGGGGAGCTTTTATTGACATTTTTGGATACCCAGCACTAATAATGACCCATAACATCATGCACACCTGGGAAAAATACACAGAAAAGCAGAAACTGCAAAGATTGAACCTGAACTACCAACAGGAAACAGGAATGAAATGCTATTAAGATACTCCTTTATTCCACTGACATTTATCAGTGTCTACTATGTACTTGGCCCTGACCTAGGCACTGCATAAGATGGGTACAGTTCCGCATAGTATTTCAGAACACGGGCTTTGGAGACTGTCAGGCCTGAAAATGAATTTCAGCTCCGCCACACAGCCTGTCAAGTCTGTTGCCTCGTGCTTGTAATGTGAGAATGTACCTACTTTAAGCAGCTGTTGTGAATATTAAATGACAAAAACTAAATGAATTGAAGCATTCGCCCAAGTGACTGGCACATTTATGTTCACAAGAAATGGTAAACATCTTAATCACAATTATTATTATTATTATTAGTTGTTTTGTTGTTGTTGTCATTGTTGCACTTGAAAGACTAGTAAGACATAGTTCCTGTGACTTCGATGCCTGTCTAGGAGAGGAGATATGATATGGACAGAGGGAATGAATGTTGGAAAAGAGGTAGGGATGAAATGCATAGCACTTTGCCGGAAGATGAAATTCTTCTCTGTGTTGGGAGCTGAGAAGCCTCAGTGATGGGCATTTTACATGCAAAAGCTAGTGCGGTTGTGTTTAACTTAAAGTGACATCTCTTGGGCCTTTCCTCTTATGTCTGTTAAAGAAGCCAAATCTTAAGTGTCAGTACAAAGGTTGCAAGAGAAAGCTACATGAGTAACATTGACACGTGCACAAGAGCACGTTCTCTCCAGAGAGCGAGTTGCAGGATATCTCCACTGCTCCGTCCTGCCTCACCGGGGAGATGGGATTGTCGTGCTTGTCCACGTGGCCAGAGGGGTAGCTGCTTGATTCATAGCTTCGTTGGGGCTATTAGATTATACTCCCAAAGGCATTGGATAATCTGTTTAACTGAGCACACTCATTTGTCTTGTTTGCAGACTACTTAGCAGATGGATTTGTGATTTGGGTAATTACTATATAAACGTTAATAAGACATGATATCTTTTATTAATTAGTACTTTATGTGGTTTGTTTTTCAAAATAGCAAAAACTAGATGACTTAATGAGTCACAAGTATGAGTTTTGCAAAATCAGCATTTGGAGGTTATTCATTCTAGAATGGCTATCCTCTCACAGGTTTGTGACTCAGGAACAAAGACCAGAGCCATTGTCTCGTACTCTGCACTCCAGAAAGGGCCCATGTGTTCTCCTCAGCCAGACACTGTTTCATTTAGGGAAGCGCTCATTTACACATTCTCCATTTACTTCTCTCCAAAGAGGTTTTGGTGTTCAAAGGATAAAATACTTTCAGAGACTCTAAGTTATGCCTGAAGAAGAATTTTGTAATCAAGTTAAATGAGATTTGGACCTGTTTTTCGGAGTTAGATGGGTATTGCTGATGTATCCAGTCACACACACACACACACACACACACACACACGCACGCACGCACGCACACACCATAATAGGATACACCGTGTGCAAAAGGCTGGGAACAGGTTGGTAGAGGTTTCATCCTGCTCCGTGGCTCTCACCCCTGTGGCCAACCTCTTCCTCCACACACACAGGCACCAGCAAGCCATCATGAAAAGCTATTTCCTAGTAGGGACTGGCAGTCATGCAGTTATGTAGCAAAGAACAGCATAGTTTCTGGGGCGACTCAGTCGGAAAGTCCTTCTGAACAAAGCAATCAGGTGG
The DNA here is from genome assembly GCF_951640355.1 of Cnephaeus nilssonii. NCBI lineage: Eukaryota > Metazoa > Chordata > Mammalia > Chiroptera > Vespertilionidae > Cnephaeus > Cnephaeus nilssonii. Next base: position 85,613,648 of record NC_137076.1, on the reverse strand, counting down.
CGTGTTGTTACCGCCCTCCCTGAAGAACTCATTTAATGACTCCTAGGAGGGTACCATTTCCTTTAAAGACCCAGATGCCCACGGTGCTTTGAACTGCCTGCACATCCCATTGTCGACAGCTTCAACAAGCATTTCTTGAGCACCCACTGTGTGCCTCAGTCTGCATTAGGCCTGGTGAAGGCTTTATAGTGCGGGGTGATGACAGCTTGTGCCAGGAGGGGTTTACAGCTCATGTTGCTGCTTATTACAGAAGCAGGCGTGACGCTGTCTTGCTTTTGCACTAAACTCAAGCCAGCAAATAGATTCAAAGGAAGAGCCTGCTAATCTCTGTCCAACTACCTTTCCAGGAACTCAAGTAAACCCTACTCATTGCTATCACTTTTGTTTACTAAGTGCTGATTATGTGCCACACATTATACTAAGCATTTTACATACGTTTTCTCACTTGCTCCTCACACAAAAAAATATTTTGGCAATTATGTCCACTTATAAGCCCATTTTATAGGTGAAATTCATGACTTAGATGTTAACTAACTTATCAAAGATCCCATGGCTATTAAGTATCAGAGCTTTGTCTGGAGCTGCCATTATATAAAGAGTGGACAAACTTAATTTTGAAAAGCAATGTTTAATTCAATGGCTCTTTTTTTGTCTTATTACAAGCCACCAAATTGGGATTACCGACTTTTCTCAGAGTTGCTATTTTGGCATGGTCTACAGATTAAACATTGGGTTTTTACCTAACCACATAACAGGAATCTGGAGCTATCGGTTGGCTGGCCATGGGAACACCTGTATAAACTGTGTCCAGTTGGGACAAGTGGATCTTTCAGTGACATCTCATTAAAAGTGTGTGTGAGCACAGTTGGCTGCTGCCCCACGGAAGGGTCTGGGAGAATGCAGGGACGGCTGCAGCATGTCTCAGCTGCATAGTCTGTGGCTCTAGCTTTATCTTTGTTGCCTGGGCAACCTCTCTCAGAATGTGAGAAACTCGCTTTCTCTTTTTTCCATGTCAATCTGTGGGAAGGACCAAAAGATGTAGCTATAGGTCACCTGTTAGCCACAACCACCTATAGCTGAGAGGCAGAAGCAATGTTTAGGGAAACCACACCATGGTTGCCCAGCAGGATTCAGAATCTCCCAGCCTCTCCCATGAAGCTCTGAAATCAGATGGGAGAAAGGGCACCTCCCTGAACCCCAGCAGTATTTTCTACTCCATTTTTCCTAAGAGGAATATTCTACAGTAATTGTCTTTATTTTTCCTATTAGCACTGGAGGAAACGCTGAGAAGGCCAAGCTGTAGAGTGATTGTGAATATGAGCCGGGCAATCCGTCTTGGGTTCAAAGCTTGGCATCACTATTTGCAAACTCTATGTCTTTGGGCAAGTTATTTAACCTCTCTTAACCTGTTTCCTCATCTATGAAATGGAAATGCTCATGTATAGATTTTGTATATTATGGTTTCCATTCACTTATTCAGGAGCTGCTCATGTGGCAGATGCTAGGGAAACAGCTGAGAATGAGAAGGGTTGGTGCCTGCCCACCTTTATAGTGGTCAAATCTGTCAGGAAAGATACGTATCTCACTACAGTTTACTACAGGTATGGAGTTACAAAAGAGGAAATTGAATGAATCATGGAAAACAAACAACAGGGGTTACCCAACCTAATTTAGGTGAAATTGGAGTCAGGTCTCCCCCAACAAGAAAGGTATTAAAGACCTGAAGGAAAGTACAAGTTAGCCAGGTGAAGAGTGGAAGAAATGTGGCCACACAGGAACATATATAAAGGCCCACAGAAACATAGGAAGAACCATACGTGTTTGCGTATAGATGAGACCGGGCCATTTAAGAGAGGTGCAGAGCAGTTTAATGTGTGGTTGAGAGAAAAGCACAGGTTGATGGAGTCTTAAAGGGTCTCGTGCACTCTGTTAAGATATTTGGACTTTATCCTAAAGGTGATGGGGAGTCCTTAAAGGATTTAAGTGGAGTGATGTGTGGAGGAGTTATTGGTATTAAATAAAATAATGTACATAAAGGCTCAGCATAGTGTTAGTACCAAGCGACTGCTCAATAAATGGAAGGTGCTATCATCATCATCACCATCATCTTTTTCTTGGATTTCTTACACTTAGTATTTCCAACTTTAGTTAAAAGGTACAAATCCTGCCGTGTGTTATAGAAATATTACAGAGAGAGACTTAGGTAATTTGTTACAGAAAAACATTAATTCTGAAAGGCCAGTAAAACCATCCTCGACAAAAGACAGAAGACATGGGAAGCCCAAAGGCAAATTTCTCTTCATCTGTGCTCTCCATCCTGTCTCCGCTCCTGTGCGTGGCTGCCTCCGCAGTGCATTCACATGCTTCTTAGGCATGAAGTCATCACTCTTCCTGGCAGTCCTGTCATTTTAATAATGATTTCTTTGCCAGAGCCTGAAACAAAAGTGCAGGTGGACCGGATTATATGTTTTCCAAGAGCAGGCGGGGAGGGGGTGGCATTCTAAGGCACAGAGTTTGAGGAGCACCTGTGAAAAGCACAGGTAGGTGGCCAGATGACATGGGTTTGTCTGAGTTTGAGATAAATAACCTCTGTTTTGACTGAGGAGAGGTGTTACATTGCTTGGCGTTTTACTGTTAAATAATTTGCATCCTTGGGTAGCAAATATAATGACAGGGCTCAGTAAAAAGAAGAACATAATATTCCTAAGTTCACTGGACTGTTCACTTTCCTTCTCCTCTGATCTTGCTACATCTGGGTTATGAACTAAGATTGGGCTAGAGAGGGTTGACGTGGTTGAAGTTGACAATCACTGCATTAGGGACAAGATGGACTGGGAGCCAGAGACAGATGATTGATTTGTAATCCTCCTCCTTCATAAAAGAGTGTGAAGGGGCCGAGTCAATTAGGTTCTGAAACCAACTCTGCCATTAATTATATGTCTTTGGAATAACTTTGAACCTCTCTCTATGTAAGGATCCTTATCTACAAAATGAATTTCTTAATTGCATGCAGAATAATTGATAGACTCCAGTGAGCAGGACACTTTTGGGAGGATGGCTCTGAAAACTGTGAAGCAAGGAATGAGACCCCTACAGGCACTTGTCATGAAAAACACAAACACATATAATGACATCTAGAACAGTATACAGTTCAAAGAATGTCAAGGATAAAAAGGAGTCAATACAGTATAGCTATGGGGCCTGGGCTTGTAGTCAGACAAATCTGGCTTAGATTACTGGCTCTGTCACAAACTAGCTGCATGCATTCACTCATTTATTCCGTATATTTGGATGCCAGTCATATGTCAAATATTAGATTTGGCTATGGGTGTACAACAGCAACCACAACAGAAAAAGAAGAAAGGGAACAACTTGCTTCATTTCTCTGTCAATTGTTCATACTTGTAATCATTTGATTAACTACATGTATGAGGAGACCACATTTTACCCTCAGAGAGGTAGAACATTCTCTGAATGGTCAAAAAAAAAAATTGGTGACATCTGGTTAGAATTTCCTTTTGTATTCTTCTGGGTTTGAAAGAATTTGAATAACTCAAATACCTTTTGAAAATATTAACCCTTTGCATCTTTTTGTTGTGGATAATGTGTTTTTAACAGATGCTATAGAAACCATTTCAATGTGAAAAATCACTGAATGCCTTTGAAGATGTTACGTTAATGCACTCTTAGAGGTTTTCAATCGGGAAACATAGCTGGCCCTCAAGTGAAAGTCATATATCTGAAAAGTCCAGTTTCTAAAAGCAGGACTTGAGCACCATCCCTACAAGGGCAAAAGGCATTCAGGGTGGTGAGGTGTACGTTTTCCTGAAAGAATTTGATTTTGACTGCAAAAAGGGATGAGAAGAGAACGATGTGGTAAGAGTGTTGAGGAGGAGGCTTCCTTTGTTTTCACATTCACAAGGAGACAACATGCACAAGAATTTGGGCAGAGGGGAAGAAGCCAACAGCAATTGCTTTTCGCTGTAGTGGCTCAAAATACAGCATGATATATGGACCTAAGAAAATGGCATCCTGGCAGGAAACAAAGGGCACTTAATTCAGGAGCCAGTCATTAAGGAAGTATAATGATTAGGGCAGATTCCTCCTGTAAGTCTGTACCTGGAGGTGACAGCTAAACTCAGGGTGAAGGAACAGCAGCTTCGTGACACAGCCTTAATGCCCAGGGCACTGAAAAAATAGTAACGGGGGAAAAAGTATGTAGTGTGTGTGTGTGTGTGTGTGTGTGTGTGTGTGTGTGTGTGTGTAAGATGACTACTTCAGTTTGCTGAGAAGGAGGGGAGGAGATGAATGAAAGAGCTGTGGGAAGCATGTTTTCAGTTGAATGCCAGGATGAGCAATTGGATTTTATTCTAAGTACAAAGGGGAGGCAGTGGAGGAGTCTAAATAGAATGGCATGATTTTATTCCCATTTATAAAAATGCTTTTCTCTAGCTACTTGGCAAAGTATGAATTTCAAGGAGCAATGGTAGAAGCAGGAAAAGGGATGGAGATGGTGATGGTGACTTGGACCAGAGTGGTGACAGTGAAAATAGATAAGGACTTATTTGAAAGCTATTGTAGAAAGTAGGATCTGCTGATAAAATAGATATGGTGGAAAAGAGGAAAAGCCACCCTGGATTTTAGATCTAGAATGTGTGCATTTTAACATCCGGGTGAAATAGCCTTTGTGGAAGCCACTGTGGATTCCAGTGCTGAGCATGGTGGACCAGTCAAGGAGATACTTTTGAGCTAGAGAGGGACATTAAGTATCTTGGCCCCTAACTGTACCACACAAGATGTGCCAGCTCCTACAAGGGCTCTTTGGAGCTCCCATTTGGAACAGTACACCGATTTTCTGCATCATCATGCAGCCAAAGAGGATGGCTTTGTTTATAAAACCCAATCCTGTAATATTTATTCACCAGAACATGACCTTTATTTGCCATTGTCGTCATCTACTGGTGTTTCATCCTTAGAGTCAACCTGGCCAACAGCATTCATTTGCGGTAACAACAGCTTCACTGCCTTATTTGGCTGCCTAATTGGTTCCCAGGTATGAAGTACTGTATGATCCAAGCTGGGAATCCACATTTGCAGATGGCTGACTTAAGTTATAGGCAGATTTTCGACTGCATGGTGGGTCAGCATCCCTAAGATGTCACATTAAAATAACTTGTTCAAGGGTCAACTGTACTTTGTTTAGCAGTTGTGCCATGAGATTAAATTTGGAGATAGTTGTGGATATATCCTGAAGTTGGAGATCAGCAGATTTGAGAAATGGTGCCCAGGAAAACATACAGATCATTAACTTTGAGATGTGACCTTTATATAGGTTATAATGAGGTTCCAGGATACAGTCCAGTGGGACAGTTGTGTCAACCGCCACTATTGCTTCCTAAAGGATCCCATGGTGGTCTCCTCTGAGCCCATGTCATACAAGCTTGACAAATAAAAACCATGTGGCGCTCTAGCTGGTTTGACTCAGTGGATAGAGCATCAGCCTGCAGACTGCATCAGCCATGTCCTATGTGGGGTCCCTGGATAAAGGGTTTGACTCTGGTCAAGGGCACCTACCTTGGTTGCAGGCTTCTCCCCGGCCTGGGCCTTAGTCAAGGTGTGTGCAGGAGGCAACCAATTTATGTGTCACTCTCATATTGATGTTTCTCTCTCATCGATGTTTCTCTCTGTGTGTCTCTCCCTCTTCCACTCTCTCTAAAAATCAATGGAAAAATGTCCGCAGGTGAGGAATTAAGAAAACAACAATGTGGCTTCTTTTGCATTTTAAATGCTCATGATAGAAGGATTTCTTTAAGGAACAAATAGAATAAACTGCAATAAATCTTTTAAAGTATTGTAACACTCAAAATGTCAATATTGGTTTAAAATGATTGCATCATTTTTTGAAATAATGATTTGTGTGAGGAATGTCATGAATTATAATTAATTTACATATGAATTAAAGTCCACTTTCAAGGAAACCCTCTTTTCTCTTTCAAACATTGGAAATTAAATATTTATATTTGTGATTTCATATATACATAGTTAATATTGCCTCTCAAAGCCACCTGCTCTCCACCATATGTTATTTTCTCTAATGATTTTTTATGACCCATAGATTTGTAGTTAGGTTGGCCCTGATTGAAAATCATACCAAAGACCACATAAGTGGATAGTGGAAATTGTGAGCTAATTCCATTTCAATAGAACATAGGAGGTAAATGAAGCATAAATAGTCCCCTGGCTTCTAAGGATCTCTCCTTACAGTTTAATTCATTAAGGGATTTGAGTTTAGCTTTTAGTCCTTGAACTTGAATTACTTTCTGGTAACTGAAATATACTTATTGTGTTTATTTGAGATTATGGCCAAGTTCCTCAAATTCTCCATGTCTCAACTTAAATTCATCTTTTCAAAATAGAGATAATCATATAATTCAAGGACCATGTCGTGTGTGGGGTCCTTGGGTAAAGGTAAATAGGAGGTTGGGAAACTGAAAGAGTTATTTTAATGTGACACTTAGAAAAATCATTGAAAACAAGGAAATCAGAAACAGAGAGGCCTATGATGCGAAGAAAAGTTCAGTCTTCCTGAAAATACATATTGGCCTCTATTTCTTTCCATTCTTATTAAGCAGAGATTCCCCCTTGATGCGTCCATCTTGCAGATAGGGCTAGTTTGAAAGTTTGGGCTCAAGTGACCAGTCACTCTAATGGGAGACAGTCCCAAGGATTCCACCCTGTCTTTCTTAAACACAGGGCCCCGCCTCCTGGCCAGTTGTATATGAAGAAGACTTTTACAAAACCCCATTTCTTCTTTCTCTTTGCCTTCTCCTACCACTCTAAATAATAATAAGAAAAAAATCATTTATTTAATATTGTTTTAACTAGTACACTAAATTTGGTTAAAGGTGTCTGAATAGACAAACAGACACTTTTAGCCAAATTTAAAATAAATCTTTCCTCCAAAACATCTGACTTCCTTGCCACAGGACAACTGCATCTTAGGAATAGCCTGCGATGAAGCATTAGGCAGGTATCTGTCTACAGAGCTGAGCACATAGTATTTTTAGCAACTTTTTTTGCACATTAAGTCATAGTTTATTGGATACAAAAGAGATTTAAACATACCAGTATATAACCCCCAAAAGAACATGGAACCTGTCTTTTTTCCTATGATATTTCCATTTTAAGGTAGTACTTGGCATATTGGAGGGTCTTATTAAGTGTTTGTTATTAATTAATAAATGAATGAATGAATGAAAAAATGAAGAAAGAGTTGAAAGAACAAAAGAGATTGTGGACTGTATCACTTCTTTGCAAATGTGCAGAATGCCTCAACATCTGTCCCTATCCTTGCTCTCAGCCATTGAAAAATTGGTTTTCTCCCCTTCACTCTTCATGTGTACAACTCCTACTCATCTTCCAGTGTTAATTCACAAAGTCACTGCATTCAGAAAGTGACTACTGATTCCTCAAATGTCAAGATCACTCTCCTTATCTTGTACATTACCTCTCTGAAGAAACTTAATATCTGCTTCCTTAAATCAGAGCTTTGTGCATGTGATTCGCCCCCTGCTATGCTGAGTGAATCCTAAGTGCAGAGAGTATACCTTTATTCGTTGTATACACCCAGCCAAGGTTAGTGAGCTATTCATTCTAAGTGCTCAACAAACACTTATGAACTAATAAATATGCAAAGAAGGTGACTGCACATAGAAGAAAACAGGACCTAAGTGTGGCCATTCGGGAGAGTAGTCATTTGGGCTCACTATGAAGAAAAACAAGGAGTAAGAACTTGTGATATTGTGACATGTCTTCTTTTTTTTTTTTTTTTCAATTTTTTTATTAAGGTATTATATGTGTACATATCTTACCATTGCCCTCCCCACACCCCACTCCCATATATGCCCCCACCCCCCAGAGTTTTGCATCCATTGGTTATGCTTATATGCATGCATACAAGTCCTTTGATTGATCTCTTATCTCCCCCACCTCTCCCTAACCTTCCCCTTGTAATTTGACAGTCTGTTTGATGCTTTACTGTCTCTGTATCTATCTTTTTGTTCAAGTTTATAATGTTCTTTATTATCCATAAATGAGTGAGATCATGTGGTATTTTTCTTTCATTGACTGACTTATTTCACTTAACATAATGTTCTCCAATTCCTCCCAGGTTGCTGCAAATGATGGGAATTCCTTCTTTTTTATGGCAGCATAGTATTCCATTGTGTAGATGTACCACAGTTTTCTGATCCAGTCATCTGCTGACGGGCACCTAGGCTGTTTCCAAATCTTAGCTATGGTGAATTGCGCTGCTATGAACATAGGGGTGCATATATCCTTTCTAATTGGTGTTTCTAGTTTCTTCGGATATATTCCCAGGAGTGGGATTACTGGGTCAAATGGGAGTTCCATTTTCAGTTTTTTGAGGAAACTCCATACTGTTCTCCACAGTGGCTGCACTAGTCTGCAATCCCACCAGCAGTGCACGAGGGTTCCTTTTTCTCCGCATCCTCGCCAACACTTGTCGTTTGTTGATTTGTTGATGATAGCCATTCTGACAGGTGTGAGATGGTACCGCATTGTTGTTTTGATTTGCATCTCTCGGATAATTAGTGACGTTGAGCATGTTTTCATGTGTCTCTTGGCCTTCCTTCTGTCTTCTTTTGAAAAGATTCTATTTAGGTCTGTTGCCCATTTTTTTATTGGATCATTTATCTTCCTTTTATTAAGTTGTATAAGCTGCCTGTAGATGTTGGAGATTAAACCTTTATCAGTGATGCCATTTGCAAATATGTTCTCCCATGCAGTGGGCCTTCTTGTTGTTTTGTTGATGGTTTCTTTTGCTGTGAAAAAGCTTTTTATTTTGATGTAGTCCCATTTGTTAATTTTCTCTTTAGCTTCCATTGCCCTAGGGGCAGTGTCAGTGAAGAATTTCTTTTGGCATATGTCTGACATTTTGCTGCCTGTGGATTGCTCTAGTATTTTTATGGTTTCCCGTCTTATGTTTAAGTCCTGTATCCATTTTGAGTTTATTTTTGTGTATGGCGTAAGTTGGTGATCAAGCTTCATTTTTTTGCATGTATCTGTCCAATTTTCCCAACACCATTTATTGAAGAGACTGTCTTTATTCCATTGTATGTTCATGCCTCCTTTGTCAAATATTAATTGAGCATAGTGGTTTGGGTCAATATCTGGATTCTCTATTCTGTTCCATTGATCTATATGTCTGTTCTTGTGCCAGTACCAGGCTGTTTTGAGAACAGTGGCTTTGTAATACAGCTTGAAATCTGGTATTGAGATCCCTCCTACTTTATTCTTCTTTCTCAGGATTGCTGTGGCTATTCGGGGTCTTTTTTTATTCCAGATGAATTTTTGGAGAGTTCTTTCAAGGTCTGTGAAATATGCCGTTGGTATTTTAATGGGGAGTGCATTGAATCTATAGATTGCTTTGGGTAGTATGGACATTTTAATGATGTTGATTCTACCAATCCATGAACATGGTATGTTCTTCCATCTGTTTACGTCTTCCTCTATCTCTTTTTTCAGTGTCCTGTAGTTTTCCGTGTATAGGTCTTTTACCTCCTTAGTTAAGTTTATTCCTAGGTATCTTAATTTTTTTGGTGCGATGGTAAATGGGATTGCCTTTTTAGTCTCTCTGTCTGTAAGTTCACTATTGGTGTATAGAAAGGCCATAGATTTCTTGGCGTTAATTTTGTATCCTGCTACATTGCCGAATTCATTTATTAAGTCTATGAGTTTTTTGACGGAGTCTTTCGGATTTTTTATGTACAATATCATGTCGTCTGCAAATAAAGACAGCTTTACTTGTTCTTTTCCAATCTGGATGCCTTTTATTTCTTCTTCTTGTCTAATTGCAATGGCTAATACTTCCAGTACTATGTCAAACAGGAGTGGTGAGAGTGGGCATCCCTGTCTTGTTCCTGTTCTTAGGGGAAATGTCTTTAGTTTTTGTCCATTGAGTATGATGTTTGCTGTGGGTTTATCATATATAGCTTTTATTATGTTGAGGTATGAGCCATCTATTCCCACCTTGTTGAGAGCTTTTATCAAGAAAGGGTGTTGGATTTTGTCAAATGCTTTTTCTGCATCAATTGATATGACTATGTGATTTTTATCTTTCAATTTGTTTATGTGATGTATCACGTTTATTGATTTGCGGATATTGTACCATCCTTGCATTCCTGGGATAAATCCTACTTGGTCATGGTGTATGATCTTTCTGATGTACTGCTGGAGCCGATTTGCTAGAATTTTGTTGAGGATTTTGGCATCTATGTTCATGAGGGATATTGGTCTGTAATTCTCTTTCATTGTGTTGTCTTTATCTGGTTTTGGTATTAGGGTGATGCTGGCTTCATAGAAGGAGCTTGGAAGTGTTCCTTCCACTTGAATTTTTTGGAATAGTCTGAGGAGGATAGGTTTTAGTTCTTCCTTGAATGTTTGGTAAAACTCTCCTGTGAAGCCATCAGGCCCCGGGCTTTTGTTTGCTGGAAGCTTTTTGATGACTGCTTCAATTTCGTCCATAGTTATTGGCCTATTGAGCTGTTTAGATTCTTCTTGATTGATTTTTGGAAGGTTATATTTTTCTAGGAATATGTCCATTTCCTCCAGATTGTCCAGTTTGTTGGAATAGAGTTGTTCGTAGTATTTTGTAACAATCCTTTGTATCTCAGCGGGGTCTGTTGTTATTTCACCTCTTTCATTTCTGATTTTGTTTATTTGGGTCCTCTCTCTTTGCTTCTTGGTGAGCTTGGCTAGAGGTCCATCAATCTTGTTTATCCTTTCAAAGAACCAGCTCTTGGTTTTGTTGATCTTATGTATTGTTTCTTTGGTCTCTAGTGACATGTCTTCTTATAAAATAAGAAATATATACTTGGTCTTCATCTCCATTTCTGTCACCTTGGAATTTCCTAAGTGATGAGAGCCATAAAGGTGTCTTTTGCTCTGTTAATGAGGTGACTTATGAACTGCACCTGAGGATTGGGGCTGGTTGCCAGTGGAGTTAAGTATGTGATTAGAGTTGGAACTTTCCATCTTATCTCCTTGACCTCCGGGGAGGGTTAAGAAAAGAAAGGAGCTGGAGCTTGATTTGAATCGCCAATAGCCAATGACTTAATCATTCATGCCATTGTGGTAAAACCTTTGTTAAAAAAAAAATAGTTTGGAGAGCTTCCTGGTTAGTAAACATGTGGAGCTATGGGGACTGTGGTACAGAAGCCCTATGCATCTCTTCTATCTGGCTGTTCCTGAGTTATAATCTTTTATAATAAACCAGTTGTCCAGTAAACAAAATGTTTCTCTGAGTTCTGTGAGCTGCTCTAGTAATCAAACCTTAAGAGGCGGCCTTTGAAGCCTCAATGCACAGATCAGTCAGAAGCCCAGATGACAACCTGGACTTGCGGTTGGCATCTGAAGTTGGGGGAAAGGTAGGGCAATCTTGTAGGACTAAGTCCTTAACCTGTGGAATTGATGCTATCTCTGGGAAGATGGTGTCAGAATTGAGTTGAATTGTAGGACACCCAAGCTAGTATTCAAGCATTGCTTTGGCATGAAGAAACTCTTCGCCCCCCAACACACAAGTTGGAATTGGTCCCAGAACCTTTTAGAACTGTTAATACAAAGCCCATGGTCTCCCTTGTCAGGTAATTCATGCTGCTGTGTACTAACTGAGCATAGCCGTATCATGGTGGGGCAGTGGCAATATTATTTTTATATTATTGATTCAACAATTATTTAGGGAATAATTGATTGCAAGCTACTATGCTGAGGATAAACTGCCAATCAAAGCAGAAAGTGCCCTTTCCTCTTATAGTTTAGTATCTAGTGAGAGAGAATAGACCGTAATTAAATAATCAGACAAATACATGCATAAGTGCTCACTTGTGATTTATTTTAAAAGCAAAGAAACCATCTGACATACCTAATCTGGGCCATAAGAAAACAATTGTTGAAGTGTAATAAGAAGGATGAAGCAGAGTCAACTATGTGGAATACATTTTAGACTGAGAACAGCCTGTGCAAAGGCCCTGTGGCAGGAAGAGGGATATGGAGGGTGGTACATTCAGTAACTCAAAAGAAGACTCTGTGATTGGAGTACAGGGATTTTCAGAAGAGCATTAGTAGATATTGCTGGAGAGGTATGCAGGGTCCAGACCATGCTAGGCTTTAAGAACATGTTAATTATTTTATATTACTAGAGGCCCGATGCACGAAATTGGTGCAAGAGTAGGCCTTCCTTCCCCTGGCTGCCGGCACTGGCTTCCATCTGGCACCAGGGACCCAGGCTTCCCTCGCAGCACTGGCTTCATCCGGAAGGTTGTCTGGAAGGACATCTGGTCTAATTAGCATATTATGCTTTTATTATTATAGATTCTAAAAGAAGCATAAGAAACCACTAAGAAGCATAAGACACCTTTATGGCTCTCATCACTGAGGGTAATATAATCAAATTGCATAATACAACATAATAATTTTAGTCAATTCGGCAGCCATAATAAAATGCCATAGACTGGGTGGCAAAAGCAACACATTTATTTCTCGAAGTTCTAGAAGCTGCAAGTCCCAGATCAGGGTGCTGATGTGATCAGGTTCTGGTGGGAACCCTCTGCCAGGCTTATAGACAGCTGCCTTCTCACACTGTCCTCACGTGGTGGAGAGAGAGTAAGCTCCTACCACTTCTTCTTATAAGGACACTAATCCCATCTTGGGGGCCCCACTCTTATGATTTCATCTGAACCTAATCACCTCGAAAGGCTCATCTCCAAATACCATCCCATTTGGGAGTTAGGTCTTTAACATATGAATGAAGAGGGGTTGCAAACATTCCGTCCATAACTACAATATATTATTAATAGTAGCATCATTGAGCATCTATCGATGCTTACTATGTGCCCGGCTACATCCTCACTACATCGCCGTGAGGAAGGTTGATAGTATCAGCACACTTTTGCAGATAAAGCAACTGATGTTCATGGGTCAGGGCTAGGACTGGAGTGAAGCAAGCTGGGAAGGAGGTACTCCCTTATTGGTTCCTGCCACAATCCTGAGAGTGAGCACTTGACATTTTGCACACTAGGCACCTCACTTGCCTCACGCTGCTTCACATCTTTAAGGAACCCGTCCTGGGTTACTTCACTTTTCATGAAAGATCGAACTAGGTTTTGAACGGAGGGCTGTCGAGTTCTTTAAATGATTTCCTATCTCCATAATTTTCTGAATTTCCAGATGAACACTCTGCTACCCTTTTCATTTTGGGGCTCCCATAAAAATGAAATTCTTTGTGATGAAAGATTAAATTAGGCTCCACATTTGTAAATAGCTAGACTCAGCTGCAATGAATTCAGAGAATGAACACTGATAAAATGTGAGTTTAAATCCATGGAACAGACTATCTCAACATTATTCAGAAGATGAGAAAGAATGGGTCAAATATTTTAAAAGTAAACAGGGTTTTCCCATTAATGTTAAGCCAACAAAATGAAAATTAAATCTTCCAGCTGCAATTAGATAAATGGATGTCCATCAGATATGAAACGACTAAAGAAATTAACCAGGGGGTAGTCCTTAATCTGTTTGGGCTTTTTTTGTGGGGTGGTAGAAATGTAATCTGTTATCAGCTCAGGTATGATTGAATTATTAATAATATTGTGCCAGGCCACCTAGAAACCAGAGCGTGGGGACTTTTAAATCTATTCTAATTGAAACAGAGAACCAGCCACCTGGAAAAGACCCTGACTCTTCTCAAGATATGTCACAGCATGTGACACGGAGGACACGTGCGGCTTGCAGCGCAGTGGCAGCTGCAAGCTGACCTATTGGCAAATTTAATCTGCAAATGGGCTCCTGTTTAAGATAGTTAATGCCTTCCGTGATTAAGGAGGCTTCCTTCTATATTTCGGAAAGCCTAGTTAAAATCTTTCATGCCAGGATATTATGCAGATTGTCTAACTAACAGGAAGATTATGGATGCAAATAAATCAGATTTTTAAATGAAATCCTTCACTGGCCTCTTAAGAGGATAGTAATACATGCATAATTGTGAGAAAAATGCTCCCAGATCATCAAGATAAGAGAAGGGTCAGATTGTCATTCTTTGAAGTGCTAGAAGTGTATTGAGGTTAGAATCAAAATCCTGGAACACCCCAGAAGCTAACGAATTCAAGAACTGTTCAACCTAATACTAAGTTACTTGTTTCCTCTGGTTTTCATGTGGGTAGGACATCATATTCTAGGAGGATGAATGAGTTCCTCATGGGACCCCGAGTAAGTCACTTAATCTCTCAGTGTAAATTTCGATTGTGGGAATAGTTGGTGGTTAGAAACAGCTGGGGTCACTGACCCTGCTTCTTTCTGTGACCTCCTTGCCCTCTCTTACCCGCAAGGGAACACCTCTCGCACTATTACTTCTCATGGACCATCTGCTTTTTCTTTGGTGACAGTCTCCAGGAGTTGAACCGAAGGATCTTAAACTAAACCTAGGAGGTTAAGAGCATGAGTTATACATTGGGGGAAACCTGAAATTGAATTCCAGGTCTGGCACTTACTAGTATGTGCCCCTGGTGAACTCCTCCACACTCTAGGTTATTAGCTTCTTCAGCTACAACATAGGAACAATGAAGTGAATCTTACGTGGCAGAGATCTCTGGACTCTCTTAGTTCACAGAGTCCTTATTGTTTCAGTAATTGTTTCTCAGAGATCCTATGCCAAAAGAAGTAGCCAATAGTTTCTTTCTTATGTAGTTAGGTCCAAACGACTTAACACATATTCACACCCAAACAATTCAGTAGAAGGTTAAAAAAAAATAGATATTGAGAGGATAAATATATATTTTAATTGAATGTTTCAGTAACCACACATTCTTGTTCATGGGATGTGTGTGCCATTGAGCACTGCACACTTTCTTAAACCTTGGAATCAGATTTGTTCTTCCACATCGATTTTCCCACCATACTTGGTTTTAATCACAGCGACTGCTGAGACCAAGCTTTGTGAAGACATGATAAAGAGCACAACCTAATGTTAAAACTGATCTACCCCAAGCTAATAGTTTGCATGGTGTCTGACAGGCGTTTTCCCCCTCAAAATTTATAATCTTGTCACAGCACCCCTGTGAGTTTGCTGCAGTGCCCTGAGGTACCTGATGTCACCTTGGGTACCATGGTTTTAGGGATTATATAGCTTGATTTTAGAAAAATGTGGGCATGTCCATAAAGAACTTGACTTTGGGCAAGTTCATAAAATGCTACCTGCTGATGTTCTTCTGCTCTACAGATTTTCTCTATGATCACATTTATAAGGAAGAAAAATGTAGTTTTTCCTCCTAGGGAATTAAGTGCTGCCAACATCGGATCATTCAGTGTGAATGTTTAACAGAGTGCTGCATAGGGATGAAGCGTGTCCTCAAGAACCTCACAATGAGGTTGGGGAGATAGGATAAGCACAGATGAAGCAACAGTGAACAACTCACAATTGCTATGGTACAAAGCAGTAGGATTTCAAAGGAGTCAAAAGTGAAGGAGCTTACTCTTTTTGACTCCTGGCCCCTTTGGGTCCACCAGTGAGTGCTTAGTTATTTCTGCATTTCTCTCAGGGACCTGTAGGAATTTCCGGCAATCTCTTCCACCCTATGTTGAAGTTGCAGGTCTCAGGGCAGATGTACTCAGCCCGTCTACATGAACAATTGTTGCAGCTGTCACTCGGGCACCACAGTGGTTAGACATGAGGTTCCTTCATCTCTAAGAAGGTTATGACCTCTCTGGGCTATACTTTAGAACTTGAAGTGCAAGGTCCCATTGCTGTCTGTGAGATTTCCCACAACTTATCTGTAATTTCTATCACTCACCTGCCTAACCCAGGACTGGGCTTGAGGAGCCTTGTCAGAGACTCAGGGCACATCCAAGTTGGAGACTTGCCCTTCTGATCTTCCTGCTTCCTGCCACGTGGCCAGACTTTGGCCTCCTTTCATAACCATGCTCTTATGCAATCAACCTGCATTCTTCCTTTCTTTCCTTCCTTATAGGATAAAAGCCAAGCCTTCAATCTTCCAGGCATTGGTGCTCAGTATTTAAAGCCAAGCTTTTGATCTTCAAAAGTCCTTTTTATTCCCCGCTCAGGCAACAAACTCTAAGATTAATATCCCTGTTATAAGTTGTAGAACTCTAGTTCAAAACTAAGAAACAAAGAATGCAACACTTCTGTCTTTCTGTTTCTGCCTTCATGCTGAGTTGAGGGCACAGAGAGAACCATCTCTTCTGCCCCAATGCTGGGTTCTAGGAAGAGTGAGTTACCTCTTAATTTTACCAAATATGATCCTACTGCAATCGGTTCTCAGTAGCTAAAGAAGTCTCTAGGAGGACAGTCCCTGCAGAGACAAGACTATCACTAATAAGAGACAGGAAAGCCAGAAAAAATTTAGAAAATGACAATAAAATAAGTGATTCTTACGTTGATCATGATATTGGCAGACTCTACCATTTATTGTGGGTGTACTATGTGCTATTCGATTATCCTATGAGGTTGATAATCATTACCCCCATTTTTACTATTGAGGAAACAGGATTCTGATGTGACTTTAACTTTCCCGAGGTCAAAGGTTATTAGCATCTCCAGGCTTTACACTCCAGGCCAATCTGATTTGAAAGCACATGTTCTTAAGCATTAGAGCAGTGGTCCTCAAACTCTCTGGGGACCCTGTGACAGCCTTAAAAATTATTGGGGACCCCAAAGAGCTTTAATTTATGTAGGTAATATAGATTTCTATTTACTTTATTAGAGATTAAAACTGAGAACTTTTAGAACTTCTTGTTAATAAACCCATTATGTATTAACATTAATAGCATACTTTTATGAAAAAAATCACTATATTTTCCCAAAATATTAGTAAGAAGAGTAGCAATGCTTTATATGTTTATATATGTCTCTAATGTCTGATGGGATGGAAGACAGCTGCATTCAGTCTGCACCAATATCACACATCACATAGCCTCTGGAAAACACCACTGTATACTCGTGAGAGAATGAGAGTAAAAATGGCAATAGAATCTTAGTATGATGAAAACCATTTTGATCTGTGGATCCCTGGAAAGGGCTTCAGGGTCCCTAGAGATGCCCAGATCACAACTGGAAAATGGCTGTGTTAGGATAACTACAAATGTATTGATCACAGTGTGGCAAAACTCTACTAGTAGGCAGAAGAGGCAGGGTATGAATTGGAAAGTGTAGAGTAGGACCAGATCATCAGAGGGTGATTACTCAGTTAAGGGGTTTGCACGTTGTTCTGAAAGCACTGAGAAATCATTGATGGCTTTCAGCTTGATCAGAGCTTTGTTTGTGTGGATTCTTTTTATCAATAAAATGGGCAGGATGGATTGCAAGTAGAGAAATGGCACCCAGTAAGAACCCTATAAAGGGGCAATGTACTATACTATGTCTGGAGACCTTTAAGGATTTTGAGAAAAATAAATGTGTTCATTTATATAAAATGCAGAGAACAAAACCTGCTCTATAGTAAGTAATGTGTTAGAATTTGTAATAGTTGTTGTTATAGTAATAGTGCTATTGCTATTATTATTCATACTAAATGAACAGTAATAAAAGCCAGAACTTGTCAGAATTAGAGAGACATCTTACAATAAAGTTCATAGGATGCTGTTGCTGATTAGATGTGGGGGTGAGAAAATTAAAATGTTAAGATACTGATATTTTGCCATTTAACTAACATGGGGACCCAGGCAGTTATTTTAACAAAGAATTGACTTTCAATAAGTATCTGAAAGTGTGGGAAGAAGAGGGGAGAAATAGAAAAAAAGTGAACCCTTTTGGGACAAAAAAAATTATGCCTGAGTTTGTTGGTTTTATGATGCCCATAGAACACACATATGATGTGGTCCTTAAGTAGGTAAAACACAAGATCATACGTCAATTCATGTCCCTCCTGTGCTTTTAGTTCTTCAGGGGTTTTTCATCACACCTTGGATTTTATTTTAATTTCTCCCAATGGTCTACAGACCCAGTGTGTTATGGTTCTAATTACTTTTCCAATTTCATCTTTGGCCACCTTCCCTTTCCATTGCTTTGGCTCAATATTTTAGTTCCTTGACCCCTGCAAGCTGTTTCCCACCTTGGGATATTTGCACTACTGTTCCCTTTCTTGTAATGCACCACCCATCACACCAACCCTTCACATGGCTGGATTTTTTTTTTTTAAATTTCTGAGAGGAAGGGAAAGATAGAGATAGAAACATCAATGATGAGAGAGAATCACTGATTGGCTGCCTCCTGCATGTCCCCTAATGGGGATCAAGCCCGCAACTTGTGCATGTGCCCTTGACTAGAATCAAATCCGGGACTCTTCAGTCCCAGTCCGCAGGCCGATGCTCTATCCACTGAGCCAAACCAGCTAGGGCTGGCTAGATCTTTTGATCAACTGAAATGTTACCTCCTTGAGAGCCTTTCCCTGATTATTCTGTTCAAGTCAGCCTCCCTCTGCCCTCGCATTCTTTTCTTTCACCCCATCCTGTTCACTATCTTCATAGACAGAACATTTCATGAGGACAAAGACTTTGTATTTCATTCATTATTGTTGACATGTTGCCTAGGGAGGGTCCTCAGATATAGTGCATATTTGTTTCATGAGTGAATAAATAGGATCCAGAAGACAGGAATAGAAAGAGGGCATTAAAATTTAGGGAAATCTGTACTTTGGTCTGAATTCTTGTGTACTGATATTTTAAGTTAGCACTAATAAGCCAGCTGTCTTTAATGGGAGCTTCTTGATCATTTTTTACTTCAAAATTGCATGTGCCTCCAGTAATGAAATCTCTTCAATTATATTTACTCATGTTGTCAACTGGAACACTAACCTCTGAAAGTTGCCAAGTTAACAACAATGACATAATGCTTCCTTACAAATGCAACAACCTACCCCTTGCCTCAAATCCCAGTGAAAGATGACTCTCCCTGCTTCCATATTGCAGCTTCTTCGCCCGATATGCTAGTCTGTCTTTGTGTGGTTAGAGGACAAGTGACATATTCTAGAAGAACAGCAGGCGATTCGAGTATATTTTCTGAATCTGCCACTTACCCATTAGGTTGACCTATTAGATCTCATTCGTGAATGGTGAAAATAATACAAGGCTTAAGAAATGCTGATGTTTCCATTAAAGTAGCTAGTAAAAGACTGGCATTGTTCAATACATTTTAGGTTCCCAGGCATTCAGTCACTTAATTGATAGAATAGAACTCTTATTTGAAAATCATTCTCTTGGAAATTTGAAGTTGTTGCTTGATTATAGTTTCCTTCTTTTGTAAGGCTGAACAAGATTCTATCGTATATGTACATTAAAACCTATCTTCTTTATCCATTTATTCATGGACAGACAGTAATTTGTTTCCATATCTTGGCTGCTGTGAATAATGCTATAATGAACATGGGGCTGCAAATATTTCTTGGAGACAGTGATTTTATTCCCTTTGGATATATATACCCAGAAGTGGAATTGCTGGATCATATGGTAGTTCTATTTTTATCTTTTCTTGTAAGGAACCTTCATACTTTTTCCATAATGGCTTTCCTCAATCATCTAACTGATCTTACTTTGCAATTTACATTTCCACCAACAGTGTACAGGGGTTCCCTTCACATCCTCACCAACACTTGTTACCTTTTTTTTTTTTTTATGTTCTATATGCTTTTTATTTTTTTTATTTTTTTTAATTTCTTTATTGATTAAGGTGTCACATATTTGTCCTCATCCCCCCATTCCCATCCCACACCCCTCCCCATGGATGCCCCAACCCTCTGTTGAACTTAAGCATTGGTTAGGCTCATATGCATGCACACAAGACCTTTGGTTGATCTCTCCCCCCTCCCCCCACCCTCCCCTATCCTCCCTCTGAGGCCCGATAGTCCGATCGATGCCTCCTTGTTTCTGGTTCTGTTCTTGTTCATCAGTCTATGTTGTTCATCATTTCCCCTAGATGAGCAAAATCATGTGTCACTAGAGATATACTTATAAGAATTGAATGTGCGACGAGCAATAATAGTTATGCTGACAGGCAAATGAATCAGTCTGTAGTGAGTTTCTTTCTGGTCCAACAGTTCTTTTGAGACCCAATATCAATGTCCACCAGTTCCTTATGAGTACATGTCGGCACTGACCCCTCAGCTCTGGATGGTGGACAAATGGTGGTAATGCAGGTCCGACTCCCTCTGGTTTGGTCTCGGCCGGATCCAGGGGCACGGCTTCACCCGGATCCAGGGGCCCACGGCCTCACCCGGACCCGGGATCCAGCCTCACCCGGATCTAGGGGCACACGGCCTCGCCCAGACCCAGGATTCAGCTTCATCCGGACCCAGGGGCGCATGGCCTCACCCGGACCCAGGGGCGCGTGGCCTCTCCCAGACCCAGGGTCGCGTGGCCTCACCCGGATCCAGGGGCCCACGGCCTCACCCGGACCCGGGACCCAGGCTCACCCGGATCCAGGGGCCCACGGCCTCACCCGGACCCGGGGCCAGACTCACCCGGATCCAGGGACCCACGGACTCACCCGGACCCGGGACCCAGGCTCACCCAGATCCAGGGGCCCACGGCCTCACCCGGACCCGGGACCCAGGCTCACCCGGATCCAGGGGCCCACGGCCTCACCCGGACCCGGGGCCAGGCTCACCCGGATCCAGGGGCCCACGGCCTCACCCGGACCCGGGACCCAGGCTCACCCGGATCCAGGGGCCCACGGCCTCACCCGGACCCGGGGGCCAGGCTCACCTGGATCCAGGGGCCCACGGCCTCACCCGGACCCGGGGCCAGGCTCACCCGGATCCAGGGGCCCATGGCCTCACCCGGACCCGGGGCCAGGCTCACCCGGATCCAGGGGCCCACGGCCTCACCCGGACCCGGGACCCAGGCTCACCCGGATCCAGGGGCCCACGGCCTCACCCGGACCCGGGACCCAGGCTCACCCGGATCCAGGGGCCCACGGCCTCACCCGGACCCGGGACCACTTGTTACCTTTTAACATTTTGCTAATAGCAGTCCTAACAAGTATGAGGTGACATATCACTGTGGTTTGATTTGCATCTCCCCATTGATTAGTGATGTTAATATGTTCATATACCTGTGGGCCATTTGTATGTCCTCTTTGGAAAAAGGTTTGAGTCCTTTGCTCATTTTTAATGGAACTATTTGTTACCTTGCTATTGAGTGATATGAGTCCCTTATATATTTTGGATATTATCCCCTTATCATATATATCATTTGCAAATTTTGTCTTCCATTTCATATGTCACCTTTTTGTTTTGATTGTTTCTTTTGTTAGGCACAAACTTTTTAGTTTTATGTAGTCCTCCCTGTTTAATTTTGCTTTTGTTGCCTGTAGTTTTGTGCTATATCAAAAAAATCAATGTCAAGATCAGTGTTAAAGAGCTTTCCCCCTATGATTTCCTCCAGGAGTTTTATAGTTTCAGGTCTTATGTTTAGGTCTTTAATCCATTTTGAGTTCATTTTGTATAAGGTGTAAGATAAGGGTCCAATTTCATTCTATTGCAAGTATGTATACAGTTTTCCCAATATCATTTATTAAAGAGAGTATCTTTTCCCTATTATGTGTTCTTAATGCCTTTGTCAAAAATTAGTGAACCGTATATGTGTGGGTTTATTATTTCTGGTTCTCTATTGTGTTCCATTGGTCCGTTTCCTAAACTATATCTTTTAACCTTGTAATGATTTATTAACAAATTAGGCATATTTTTTAAATTTCATTAAATTTTATTATTCTCTACTTCTTCCTTTTTTATAGTATCTTGTTCTTGATTTGTAGATGTATTCTTCAAATATATCTGCATGTGCTAATTAGAATTTATTTATTTATGTTTTTAAAATTATATCTGTCCTACAGTATGTTTTGGTTTGTCTTGATTTTTTTTAACATTGTAGGTTTTACTAAATCGTTTAACTGATCTTATTTTACCCAGTTCTTGTAGGACTGAATCAGTAAAACAGTCAGCCCAGCCAGCGTGGCTCAGTGGTTGAGCACCCACCCATGAACTAGGAGGTCATGGTTCCATTCCTGGTCAGTGTGCATGCTTAATTCCCAGTGTGGGGTGTGCAGGAAGCAGCTGATCAATGATCCTCTCTCATCATTGATGTTTCTGTCTCTCTCTCCCTCTCCCTTCCTCTCTGAAATAAATAAAAATATATTTAAAAAATAGAACAGTCAAATGAATATCAATAGGGCTTATCACTGGCTGGTTTCATAGTAGAATGAACAGGCCAGAAGATAATTTTTCATTTTGGAATCTCTAAGTGTCAGCATGCACTTAGAGCACTTCACTTTGGAGACCCAACTTCCACACTCAATACCTTAGTCTATTCAAGCCTATAGACATTTTTTGCAAAGGGAAGAGCCCTCTACTACAAACTTTCAGGGTTGGGTAGGGAGAGGAGTTAAACAGTGGAAAGGATGGCAAGTGAATTGCTATTTCTTCCTATGGATTTCATTTTAGCACCCTCTCCATTTCTAGCCCCTATCTTGTGTCATTTTAAGTGTTTATAAGTCCTGAACCTCTCCAAGTGTCAGCAGGTATCTGAGTGCTGTCTTTGGCTGGTCATCTCTTCCCTTCATCTGTCATCATCCACCCATCTACTCTCCATCTTCCAGAAACACATGAACTTCATAGTCCACTTAAGAGCTGCCCTTCACATTCTCTTCATTGTTGTGAGATTCCATCTGCTTTGCTCTTTTACTATAATTTCAAAGAGATCTTGGGAAAAAGAGATGATAAATGATTATTTAGTTCACTATTGCCCTTAATTTTCTTTCTCTGCTTTTTCTAAATCAAGGAGGACCATTACCTTCTTAAGGGGCAAAGCCAACGTTTCTTAGTTGGCCTACTTCTATATCTTGAAGATTTGTTTTAAAGAAAAGCCATCTTTGAAAGTTAGCTTTTCTCCAATTATACCAAGTTTCTCTGCTTGGAGGTATTGATAACTCCTTCTTATGCTTTTAAATCTTGAAATATTCAGGTTTATTTTATGTGTAGGTATATAATCTTCTGAGTAACAGACAAGTGAATCTCCAAAAAACACAGAAATGGACTTTAGAAAAAATTTCAACAAAAAAGAATCCAAGGATTTCTTTATAGTTTCATAAGTTCTCACTGTCACAGGACACTCTGGACTGAACAAATTTTTTGAGAGAAAAACCATTCCAGTGACTATTTAGGTATTTTTTCAATAAATTATGGGAATTATAGCTCTGTTCTTTAAATAAATGTTTAGTATGTACCTACTTGGTAAAGGACCTTAAACAGAACTTTTCATGGGAAAATTAAGTGGAACCATTATGGACTAGTTGGTTAAGAGTCCAGTAAAACTGGGTTCAAACCCAGATCTGACCATTCTACCTGCTCTAAGATAGTTAACATCTCTGAGTCTTGGTTGCCTCAATGATAAGTGGTATTAATAATCCCTCCATTGTGGGGTAATCATGAGAGATAGAAGTAATTTGTAAATAAACAAACACAAAGCCTGGCAGTTGGAAAGCACCCATCAAATGGTAGCTACCATAAAGGTTGTGTAACTCCACGAGGCTTAGACTTAGCTGTCCTTACTGTCTCTCAGTCCCTCCACCTTTGTGTATGCTTATTCTATTTTGCTCAGCCCTGAGAGTATTAGAATACTGAGCCAGGCCATCACCTAGTCAATATTATTTAACCCAATGAATTGACAAACAATAATGACTCCGCAGGATTGTTTGTTTTGCCATTTTAATAATTACTTATTGAAGAATCACTGACTAATCTATGACATGACAGGTTTTGACATCTCCCAATTATGTGCACATTATGGAATTCATGAGTTAGAGCTGTTGTTCTTTTCTGTGGTGGAGATGGAGTTTGCAGCTCCTAATTTGCCTGATAAGATGGGTCCAGAAGCCAGGCAGAGATGGGATGCTTTTGATAACATTCACATTGGTGTCCAGGGAAGTTATAAGCATATTACAAGGTGTTATTAGAAATTTGCAAATGTTGCTAAATCTGTAGGAATGAATTTATTTACTTTGAGCATACTGGTTAACAACTGCTTATAAACTAGGGAAAGAAAATCAGGTCTAGTCTTTAACAACAACTACTACTTATTGAGCCCCATAATATACAGAGTGCCTAAATAACCCAACAAACTGCTGATGAGATGCTGAGATTTTAATTCATGCATCCATTTAACGAACATTTATTTTGTATGCCAGGCTTTGTATTAGACACTGGAGATCCGATGGTGATGTGAGACATCCCTTTACTCAGCATCTCCACACTGTAGACACTTACCCACCCTTTAGTCACTTAGGAGCCGTCTCTGTTAAGAGATCAATTGTCATGGTATCGCAGTTCTTGTGTTCAAGTAACTCTTATTTTACTTGATAATGACTCCAAAGTGCAAAAGTAGTGATGTTGGCGATTCCATTATGCCAAAGAGAAGCCATAAAGTGTCTCCTTTAAGTGAAAATGTCCATGTGTGTAGAAAAATCATGGTATTTGTCTTTCTCTGACAGAATTATTTCACTTAGCATAAAACCTTCTAGGTCCATCCATGTTGTTGTAAATGGTAAAATTCCATTCCTTTTTATGGGCGAGTAACATTCCATTGTATATATGTACCACAGCTTCTTTATCCACTCGTCTGTTCATGGGCACATATGATAGCGGCAACTTTTTAATCTTTAAAAACAGCTTTATTGAGATACCATCCGATAAAAGTCATCCTTTTAAAGTATACAGTCCAGTGGCTTTTAATATACTCAGGGTTGTTCGGCTGTTGCCCTTATCTAATTTTAGAACATTTTTATCACTCCAAGAAGAAATCCCAAACTCATTAGCAGTTACTCCCATTCCTCCCACCCCAGCCCCTGGCAACCACTAATCTACTTTGTGTCTCTATGGATTTGTCCATTCTGAACATTTCAGATAATTGGAACATATAGTATGCAGTCTTTTATAAATGGCTTCTTTTGCTTAGTATAATGTTTTCAAGGTTCGTCCATATGGTAGCATGTATCAGTACTTCATTCCCTTTTATAGTTGAATAATACGCAATGTAGCAATAATATGATATATACAATGGATATATCATTTGGTTCATGTATATAATATACAATGGATATATTGCATTTTGTTTTATCCATTTGTCAGATGATGGATATTTTGGCCGTTTCCACTTTGGGGTTATTATGAATAATGCTGCTATAAATATTTGTGTGTGAGTTTTGGGGTGAATATGTGCTTTCAGTTCTCTTGCTTATATACCTAGAACTGTAAATGCCATCATATGGTAACTCTGTTTAACATTTTGAGGAACTATTTGTGGCTACTCCATTATGCAATCCCACAAGCAGTGTGTGAAGGTTCCAATTTTGCCACATCCTCAACCAACACAATAGCAGTGATTTTCAACTGAGAGAATATTCATTCCTAAGAGGGACAAATCAGAATCTAGTGGTGGATGGTTTGGAAAAGACCCTCAAATCCTATTGTGACTTCAAAACACACACACCACAAACACATAGAGCCAGGCTCCTATTTGGTTGACTTGGGGTATATCATTTATTTTGATTAGCCTTAATAACATGTATGTAATAATAGTACTTACCTTTTAAGGGCTTTTGTTAGAATTAAATGAGATAATGCTAGTTAAAGCCCTTATACATAATGGACACTCAACAAGTATTAGCTACTAATATTATATCAAAGGCTCAATAATTTTCTATTATATGAACACACTATAATTTACCTAGCCAGTTCTATTGTAGGTCTTTTGGATGTGTTTTCAGTTTTCATGATCATTAACAATGCTCTGAGAAGAAGCCTTATGGCTAGATTTTTGCCCACATCCATGTTTGTTTTCCTTGGATGAACTCTGTAAAGTGTTACTGTTTGGTGCATTTTAAAGAAATACTGTCCGGTACCTTATTACATTTCCCAATGTATATTCCTGTTGAATTCACACTGAAATTTTACTTTGGGAAATGTAATCAGGTACTAGACAGTATTGTTAAACTGGTTTTGTAAATCTTCATCTTGTACCTTACAAACATAATGCAAAATAAGACCGTCTTGGGCAGGACGGCCTAAATTTAATTCTAAAACCACTGAATGAGAAAAGGTATAAGAGGATATTTTCTCTCAGGCTCTCTGATCTCGACTCTTGGATTGCTGTATCTTTTCTCCTGTGGCATCAATACCCTAAATTAAGGGAATATTTTATTAGGTGAAGTCCATTAAGAATCCAGAGTCTCAAATTAATGCAATATTTTAAAGGCGGGATGTTTTGTTTTCCAAGATTAAATGCCACATTAAAGGATCACTCATGTGGCATTACATGCTGTAACATGCACAGAGGAATTGCAAACCTTGCTAGAAATTCCAGAGGTCATCCTCTGGGCATTCAGCACACAAACCAACTCAGAGAGCTGTGCATTCGGCGCTTAGTGATCCTAGAGGGGAATCCCATGAGATTCCTCAATAGAGACACATGATTAGTTCTGCACAGACAAAAATGTGAAAATCAAGAGAGGATCATCCTAATTCCTTCCATTTGCACAGGACTTTGTGGCTTACATGGGGCTTTATGCAAAAGGGTGAAATTTCATGCATCCAGTTTCTAGCTGCTCATTAAGATGGATTGATAGGTAGTAAAATTCAGGTTTCTGGGTCACTTTTGTTCACACGAATGATTGACTTGCAGTGCGTCTCTCCATTTCTCTGCAGATGGAGACCCCAGTGAGCCACTGCTAGGAAGAAGAACTGACATTTTAGTGAGGCTTGGCAATGGGCCAAGCCTATAGTAAGCACTTTCCTTACATTGTCCCTGAAGCCACTCAACAACCCTATGAAGTAGTTCCTATTATTTTTTCTTCCATTTTGCAAATACAGAGGCTCAAAGATGTTAGATTCTTTGCCAAAGGTCATGAAATTCATAAATGCCTGAGCTGGGACACAAACCAGGACTGTCTGACACCTAAAACCTATATTAAGAATCTCCCGACTGGCTGAGGTCAAAGGTTTTAATAAAATTGCAGATATTTAATGTGCTAATTGGACAGGATGACCTAAAAGGTTCCAGGGTGGGCAGCACTAATCTAACTCGGGGGAGGGTATGGGGAGTTTTGGGGGGAGGGGACCATGACGAGGGTGATAAAAAAGAATGTGTCCACGTGCTGTCATGCTGAATAGCGTAACGTAAGAAGGCTGTGTATTTGTAATTGGCCTTTTCTGTGTCAAGCAGAAAAGCCTGAATTAGGTCAGCCTTTCAGAGCGTCCTCTGCTGACCCCTTTGAAGCCTGTGGCCCCCTTTACATAAACTGTGAATTAGACACTAAGTTCCATGATATAGCAGAGGCTGAATATACGTCTTATGCATTGATGGTGCTGAACATCCAGTCCTATCCTGGTAGCTGATGTAGTAGGTGCTTAAATATTGGTTTACTATTGATGGTGGTGATGATAGTAAATTACATTACTATTACTCAGTGAGTAATAGTAATGTATTCTTTCTAAGCATTATTTCATCTCATCCTTACAGTAACTCCATGAAGTATAGGGTGTCTCCCCAAAATGTATACACTCACTTTGAATAATTCTAAAGGCAGTGTTTATTAAAATACATTTCATTTTGAAAAGTGGGAGCTATCAGCTGTTAAAGTGTGTATACATTTTTTGGAACACCCTGTATTTGTCTCCCTAATATGTAGATTAAAAAATAACACACACACCGACAACACATGGCTTAGGGAGATCTTGTAACTTGCTCACATTCACAATAAGTGGCTGAAAATCAGCTTTGCCTGATATTGGAACCTTGGCAATGAACACTATGCTATAGTAAAATATAGCTATAGTTATTGATTTATATGCATTTGTTATATTTCTAAGAAAGCACATATTAAACTTAGATTACAGAATTTAGGTTTTGTAAAGGAAGAAACTTTTGTTTTAACCATATCCCCAGCACCTAGAACAACTCTTGGCATTTACTAAGTGCTCAGTAAATTTTATTTTGTGCATATGCTTACAAAAATGGGTAGGAACAATTATTTCAATAAGAATAGGAGTTACAGGCTAGAAATTAGTGATTCACAACAGGTTTTCTTGTCAGGGTTGGATGTTTTTTTTTTTTATTGCAAGCATTTTAGTAAGGGTAGAACTCTAAACCTAAATATCACTCTAACAAATTCAGTTATTTACTCATTCATTCAAGAAATATTTATCTCCATTCAATAAATATAATTGCACATCTACTAAGTGCTAGAAACTTACTATCAGAGATATATTGGAAATGATAAACAATAAGAAAACAGCTATTGCAGAATGCAGTGTACCATGAAAAAGGCCAAGTAGAAGATGTAAAGACAGAAAATAGCAGAAGGGACTATGGTGTTGTCAGAGTATCCTATCTAATAAAAGAGTAATATGCAAACTGACCTTACCTCTGCTACACCCACAAGTCACGCCCACCAGCCAATCAGGAGCGAGTATGCAAATTAACCCAACCAAGATGGCTGCGGCCACGGAGAGAGCAGGAGGCTTGGGTTTCCCTGGCAATGGAGGAAGCCAAGCTTTCCGCCTGCCCTGGCCTGCCTTGGCCTCCGATTAAGGCGACAAAGTTTCAATTATAGGAGATAAATAAATCCCAGATCCCAGGGCCTCCTCTTGGGTTGCTGGGGGTGTGTGGCCAGCCTGCAAACCACCACAGGCCCCTCGACCAGGCCACCCCACACCCCAAGGGAACCCCTACCTTGATCCGAAACACCCTTCAGGGCAAACCGCCGACCCCCACCCGTGCACCAGGCCTCTATCCTATCTAATAAAAGAATAATATGCAAATTGACTGTCTCTCCAACACATAAGATGGCTGCCCCCATGTGGTCAAAGATGACTGCCCCGCTGAAGCCAGTTTGGCTCAGTGGATAGAGCGTCGGTCTGCGGACTCAGGGGTCCCAGGTTCGGTTCCGGTCAGGGGCATGTACCTTGGTTGCGGGCACATCCCCAGTGGGGGTGTGTGCAGGAGGCAGTTGATCAATGTTTCTCTCTCATCAATGTTTCTGGCTCTCTATCCCTCTCCCTTCCTCTCTGTAAAGGGTCAATAAAATATATTTAAAAAAAAAAGATGACTGCCCCCATGTGGACACAAGATGGCCGCCACAAGATGGCCAGCAGGGGAGGGCAGTTGGGAGGGACCAGGTGTAAGTAGTTTCAAGGGAGGGCAGTTGTGGGCGATCAGGCCAGCAGGGGAGGGCGGTTGGGAGGGACCAGGCCTGCAAGGGAGGGAAGTTGGGGGCAACCGGGCCTGCAGGGAAGGGCAGTTGGGGGGGACCCAGGCCTGCAGGTGAGAGCAGTTGGGGGGACCAGGCCTGCAGGAGAGGGCAGTTAGGGGTGACCAGTCCTGCAGGGGAGGGTAGTTAGGGGCAAACAGGCTGGCAGGGCAGCAGTTAGGCATCAATCAGGCTGGCAGGCAGAAGCGGTTAGTGGCAATCAGGAAGGCAAGCAGGTGAGCAGTTGGGAGCCAGCAGTCCTAGATTGTGAGAGGGATGTCCGACTGCCCATCCTTCCAGGATCGGGCCTAAATGGGCAGTTGGACATCCCTCGAGGGGGTCCCAGATTGGAGAGGGTGCAGGCTGGGCTGAGGGACACACACCCCCGTGCACGAATTTCGTGCACCGGGCCTCTAGTCTATAATAATAAAAGCATAATATGCTAATTAGTCCAGACATCCTTCCAGATGAAGCCGGGGCTGCAAGGGAAGCCCGGGTCCCGGGTGCCAGAGGGAAGCTTGTGCCGGCAGCCGGGGGACGGAAGGCCTACTCCTGCACGAATTTCGTGCATCGGGCCTCTAGTTTCTCAATAAAATAGGAACAGTTCTGCTGAGATGCTGAGGAATGCCAAGAACACAAGGAAGGGCCATAGGGGGTGACAAGTGCAAATGCCAAACACTTTAGGAAAGAAGTTGACATGTTGGAGGAATAGAAAGCGGGTCAGTGAGTCTTCTGAGAAATGGTCTATACAGTCCTCTTACCAGACTAAAGGATTGCACGGGGCTTCCTTCAGTCTCTTACCTCCTTTACTACGTGTCATTGTATTAAAGCACCAAGCCAAAAGCTTTATTTTTCTTGGTTTTGGGTGGAGGGGCCAGTTCCCCATTGTTCATAGTAGAAGAGTGTGATCCACAAAATAGAAACCCTTGAATCTACTTAATCCAGAACTTTTGTCTTGAGGGAGGGTGGGCTGCACTGTTGAATAAATGCAGGAAGAACTTTTCAGAGAACATGAAAGAGCAAATTTAGTAAGCCCAGAGGCTTGATCTATGGCGGGGACATTCCTTTCATTGGTTACAGTGGAAAATTCCTCAAGCACAGCCTGGGCCTACCTGATTCATCATGCAGCTCTGTTCCAATCCAGCACATGTTCCAGGAAGATGACAGGGAGAATTTCCCAAATGTGATTTTCCCAAGGTCTCCTCTTGCAACTTAAGCTCATTTCAACTCAA
Source organism: Cnephaeus nilssonii (assembly GCF_951640355.1). NCBI lineage: Eukaryota > Metazoa > Chordata > Mammalia > Chiroptera > Vespertilionidae > Cnephaeus > Cnephaeus nilssonii. The sequence continues at coordinate 85,583,093 of NC_137076.1, read as the reverse complement.
AGCAAGATATCTTCTCGCCACTTTGAGATGAACTTAGCTTTTTTCCCCTCCACCCCTTCTTCCCGTCCCCCGTTGTGGCAATCTGCAAGAGAAACTAGAGTATACAACTACTGATGAGCTGACCACTGGAGCCTTGGTGATGGACACAGCTTGTCACATGGAAAACCCAGCTCAGCAACTGGTGCTGAAGAGCATGAAATCAATTTGCACCAGTCTTCACCTGTTACTGGAATGTCATAGGTGACTTTTGAACAAATAGTCAAACAAGCACATAAGACTTAACCACCTGATGAGAAAAACTTGGACTCTCTTGCAAGCTGAACTCCCTCCAATCGTATCAAAGAATATTCCTATCTGTCCTTCCGGAGACATGCTGTCGCTTTCTGGAGAAGGGGACAATTCCATTTTCTACCTGCCAGAGCATCTATTCTTCAAGGAAATCTAATGGCAATTTCCAGCCTCAGTTGAGGACTTGTTCCCCCCACACACACACACTTTTTTTTTTTTTTTACTTCAAATACTTTCTAAATGGTGTTAGCCGAAGCATTGTATGTACATAATTAACTCACAGGTCCCTCTGGGCTCAGCTAGCTAAACTCGAGGAGCTTAACTGAGCAAGACATTTGCTTATGTCTCCTCCTACAGTGACACCCGTGGAAACGAATCCCTTCCACAAGAGGAAACCGGGGAAATGTATTTTCCAAATTGGCTTTCCAGTGACTTAATGATTTTGGTTTCATAACAATAATGATTGAATTTTGCTTTCAAATACGGAATTTGCGATTTGGGGAAGCAGGGTAGGGGGTGGTAGGGAATTCAGTATTTTCCTCCTCGTTGAAGTAGGAAGACAGGCCTCTTTTTTGTATTCACTGGATCTTTGAAATTCCCTCAGGGTGGCAGTGGCTCTCTGTGGGCACAGGGCTCCGAGGGACCGGGCATGTTGAGAGCAAATGTAAGCCGGCCCCGCAGTGTCCTGTCTCCACAGGCAAAACCCACAGGAAGACCTGCAGCGCTTCCCCAAGACAAAGTGCAAAGGGCGAGGGAAGGGGCACTGTTCAGACTGACTGTGTTGACTAGATTCATACAGAACTCGGGCCTCTGCTTCCCTCTGCCTGTGTAGACACAAACGCCTGCAGTTATGGCTGTTTGAATGAAGAAGTCGGCTGTGATGGTAGAAAACTTCTGGCCGCTGTTTCCCCTTCCATTCCCAGCACAGAGGGCTTCAGCTGGGCGCTGAGAAGCTCTTTTCCCATCCTGTCCTCTCTGTTGAGGTTTGGAATCCCAGGCCTTGCCCTTTAACTCCCTCGAGGGACTGCATGCATCACCCAGGGGTGAGCAAAAGGGACCTGGATGTCCACTTCCTGCCTACCTAAGCCAACCCACTTCTCTTTGCCGTCCTGAAGCGCAGGTGTCCGGAGACAGGCTGCAAGCCAGGGGAGCTGTGGGCGGCCGAGTCAACGCCGCCCTCCGCTGCGTGGCACGGGAAGGGGGGAGGTTGAGAGCGCGCGTCAATGCTTTTCACCTGAGCCTGCAAGCGAGCGGCTGGCTGCCCAGGTGCCGGTTCGCGGCTGCGTGCGCCCCACTGCCGCAGAGAGCAGCCGCAGCCTCTGCCTCGGCCACCGCCGCTGCTGGGAGAGTCCTGGGCTGCTGACGCGGTTGGGAGGAGCCTCGCCTTTAATGCACCAGCCGCCTCCAGCCTCCAGCCTCCTGCAGCAACAGCAGCAGCAGCAGCAGCAGCCACCGCAGCCGCAGCTGCGAGTGCGCGCGTGTGGGTGTGCGGGTGAGTGCGCTGGTGCCGGCCGCAGCGCCCTGCCCAGCGCCCTGCCGGCTTCCTTGCCTCCGCCCGCCGGAGCCGCCCTCCCGTGGGACCCGCACCCCCACCCGGGCCCGGCCAGCCTGAATCCTGCCCCTGCCACCTCGCCCTGCAGCTCGAGTCCAGAAAGGCACCATTTTGTCGCGGCTGCCCCCTCTCCCGAGGGGAGGAGGGATTTTTTTTTCTTTTTTTGCATTTCGGAGCGACTGCCAACGAGGAGAACCTGTTGGGCATCACCCCAGCCCGGCTTGTGAGCGCCTCCAGGGCGGCGGGCGGGACCAGACCCCTTGGGGGCACGGCGCATCTTGGCACCGGAGGCAGGCGCAGCATCCTCGCTGGGAATTGGAGCTGGAGTGAGCGCACCGCGGGAGGAGCCGCCACAGCCTCGGAGATCCCGAGTGGAGGAGGTGACAGCTCCATTGCCGGGTTTTTATTTTCATTTTTTTCTCCGCCTCCCCGTCTCCTCCTCAGGCTCGGACCATGGTGCAGTCCCACTGGCTCCCCTGCCCCCCTCTCCTGTGAGCCTGGCTGCGGGGAGGGATCATGGATACTTGTCTGCCGGCTTCTGGTTCCCACGCAAGTAAGCCTGCTGTCAATGGAGGAGGACATTGATACCCGCAAAATCAACAACAGTTTCCTGCGCGACCACAGCTATGCGACCGAAGGTAACGCCAGCCCCGCCGCATTCCGCCGCTGGGGCCGGGCGCAAGTTGCGGATCGCTGCGCTCCGCGGGCTGCAGGGCGCGTAGTGGCGGAGGCGCCTCCGGGGCCGGGGCGGGGGATCGGCTCGCTGGGGCGGCCGCGGGAGCGCCCCACATTCATCCGGGCTCCGCGAGGCGAGCCCGGCGTTCAGCAGCAGGTGGACCCGGCGCCCACGGGAGTGAAAATGGCCCTCGGGGATTTTTCAGGGTGGGGCTCCCAGCTGGAAAAATGACCCCCAGAAAACAGACGACCTCTTCCCCAAGATGTTTGCAGGGGGGTCTTATAGGGAGAGAAGAAGGAAGGGGCCCAGAGGACCGCGGGGTCCTCCCCTCCCTGAGCCGAGTGATGCATCTCTCAGTGGCTGCAGGGAGGGCATGGTTTCATTTCCTGCCGGCTCATCTCTGGCCGGGTTACCTGCTCAGACAATCAAACCCCCAAAGGGCCCTTGGCAGAAGGGCGAGCCCCTCTCCCCTTGGAAGTGCATTTGCAAGAAATGAAAAGGTGGCTGGGGAAACGGTGTTCTGGCGAGCGAATTAGTGTGACACGTGGGGCGAGCCAGGCGATGAGTGGGGCCTTTAAAAATCACCATTATGAATTCTGCAGCAGTAGTTTCTGCTGAATCAACAGCCAGCAGAAAGCAAGAGGGTTCAGTAAGCCGAGCTTTGCCGAGAGGTGAAATTGTCGCCTCTCCCTCTCCCAGCTTGTTCTGGTATTAGCCTGGTGCTGTGCACGCGGGCAGAGAAAAGTCAGCAGGTGGAACTCATTCTGCCTTTTGTGTGTGAACAGAGGGGAGGTTTTGGTTGTTGTATTTTTTTTTAAATACCAAAACTTTTGTATTTTGGCTTTCATTTTCTACCTGGAGGCCTTTATCCTTAACCACTCATCTAAAGTGTTGCATTATCACATCGTCATATCCACGTGAGGAAATGTGTGCGAACTGTGCTTTAGGAAAATGTAGCAAAGGTGTGTTAATTTAAGACTATTATTCTTGGGTGCTAAAATATCTATGATATTTAACAAATCAAGATAACTAGAGAAATGTGATGGGGGAGTAAAAGAGTTCAAGCTCCGAAAGAAATAAAAAGACACAACTTGGGGGGGAAAGCTGGCATTTTCTATAAATATCCTTGGAAATTTTAGATAAAAAGACTGCCTGGCGCTATTGAAAATATGTTCTCTGTTCATCATTATTATTGGAGAACAGCAAGCCTAATATTTCCATGGCGCTGGCAGATTAAACAGAGTTGTATGAGCTCTGGCCTCCAGGAGCTTAGAAATGTCTTTTAAGATATTCCACCTGTCCCTCCCCCATACCAAGCTCCATACTTGCTGATTCTTTTCATTTGCAAGGTGACAATGTAGATGTAAGATGTTCATCCTCAGCCTTAGTGCTTTGTCACTGACTCAGTTACCAGGTAGAATATTATTAGCTCTGTGTCTGAGACTGGCGTCCAAGAGAGAAGTTGGCCTTGGGTCTGTTGGCTTTATTGGGGACACCACTTCTGTTTGTGGCAATAAAGAGGGCTGCCTCCGTGTTTTCCGCTGTATTGCATAATGCTTCCGAGTGCAGGCAAAGGAAACTTACTGAGCTGAGAAGATGGGAAAATCGGGGCCTTGTGTATAGAGAATACACAAGGGCTCTAGATATTACCTAATCTTTGTTCCTATGTCATGGCATTTTGGTAAATTGATTCTGAACAAAATGTCTGGGTTTATTTAGTCAAAATAAGGCAAAGAGCTTTCCAAAACCTTTCTAAATCAACCTCTCAGATTATCTGTCTCTGTCTCTCTTAGACCTAAACATTGTGCAAAGCAGGAGTTAGGTAGGGCAGGAAGTTCTCTGTGGTCTTAATCTGTTCATTTTAGAGAACATCCATGCAGTCATGCTGGCCGGAGGGGGAAGAGTCCCTCTTCTCCTGATGAATACCTTACAGGCGCTGGTACAGCTTGAAAGAGCACCAGATGAAAATAGTCTTTGTTAAAGTCCACTTTATTGGGGGTTTGCTCCCAAAGTTCTCTTCCCCTTTGTTAACTTAAACCCACTTTCTGAGGAATTAGCATCCAGGTCCTTCTGTAGATTTTGCTTTTCTCTCTCTCTCTCTCTCTCTCTCTCTCTCTCTCTCTCTCTCGATATTTTTCCTACCTGCCAAGATATGTCAGATTTTTTCCTCCAAGATCTCCTTCCCATTTGTCTCTGAGCTTTCTTCCCTGTGCTCAGATCATTCCACACTGCAGTATTCTATTTAAAGCTGAAAGGGCTTTGCTGTGTAGTTAGTGTGAAGGACTGTAAGCTCAATTTGCATTGTAAGTGGTAGCTGCCTGCAGGTTTATCTAGCTAAGAGCAATGAAAATGCTGAAGGACACTTTTACCCAAGACCACCTCTCTCTCTCTCTCTCTCCAAAAATGCATAGGTGTATTTATAAAAGACATTCTTATGACTCTTACTCTGGGCATTAAAGTTACCACCCTTTCCTACCATTTTCTAATTTTCCTCCCTTTTTAAAATTACCATCTTTGAGCATCTTCTATGTTCCAAGCACTGTGCTGAGTTTTTTATAGTAGCCTTTTAATATAGCCAAACCCCGCTAAGTGGGTGCTGTTATTTCCATTTTCAAATAATGAAACAGCAACAGAGGCCCAGAGATGTTACTGGTTTGCCAAGGTCACACAGACAGTCAAGGCAAGAGCTTGTCTTCAAAACCAAGGCTGTCAGAGGACCCACCACAGTCTCTTCCACTAGGAAGTTCTGCACAGCTTCAATTTTCTTTAACCATGAGCTACTGTTATGGGGAAGATCACAATGGTTTGGTCTTTATGTATAAATTGTATTCTCATCTGAGGTAGAATTCTTTGCAGGGGTCATTTGAAAGTGTGTATAGGGGTTATATATGAGGAAAAGCATGGGTGGGGTTGGAATAGACACACACACACACTGGTTTTATTGGTTTTCCCCCAATGTGGTGCCTCTTCCTCCCTCCCTCCCTCCCTCCCTCCCCCCCCCCCTCTCTCTCTCTCTCTCTTGTTTTATTGGTTTTTCCCCAATGTGGAACCCTGAGTTCCCTAACCAGAGGCGCATCTCTCAAACCTATCTAATCTACATGTGGCTTTCCTTCTATATTTTCAGACTTGTCAGAACCAACTGAAAATCCTTCTCCATTAGAGCTGTCAAAAAGTTTTCTAGATCAATCTTCCTACTCCCAAACGAGGCCACAGAGGGAATAGGTGGGGTTTATAGGAATAGCAATCTGGTTAGAAGGGGAAGTCAGAAAACACATTTTAAAACAACTACTCTGGTTTGGGTTTCCTTACCTGTAAAATGGGAATAACAGTAGAACCTATGCCACAGAAAAAAAAAATTAATCCCGGGAAATCACTGAAGACAGTGCCTAATATAAAGCCAGACCTCAATAAATGTCCTCAATACATTATAGCTGTTGTTATTATTACTTACGCTGCATTTTCATAGCAAGCACTGTTTTTCCTCAAATTGTTTGATTTGAGTTTATCTTAAAGGGAAGGGCTGGTGGGAGTAGGGGAGAGGTCACACTAAAACCCACCACAGTATCTTCTGGGCTCAGCCACTGACCATGGATCTTGCCATTTATTAATTTGCCTTAATGTATTTGCTGGTTATATTCTGGTAGCAAATAAATTCTGTCTACTATCCGAGGCCTTAAAAACCCATACTATTTGTGTGTATTAAAGGAAGAACTAATTATCCCATGTAGTTCCTTCCAATAATTAAAGGCAGACTCACTCTGCCTTTAAGTCCTTGGACAAATGTTAATTGACTTTGTGCAGAGGCGGTCCAGCATGTTCCAGTTCAGACATGGTCTCTGTCCTCATGGTGCCTTCAGTCTGGCCGAGGAGGTAGATGATAGTTGTCCTATTGTATACTTATTTTGCAAATAAGTATGTGGTTACCAATTGTAGTAAGTGATCATCAGGAAAAGCACAAGGTGCCTGAGGTCATATGTAAGGCAGAAAGGCAGATCTAATTTAGATTGGGGATTCAGAGAAAGTTTAAGCTGAGAACTAAAGGCTGAGTCAAGAATTAACAAGAGCTAAAGGCATTTCAGGTTAAAAGGACAATCTGCACAAATCTCAGAGATATAAAATAGTTGGACAGACCCAAGGAATGGCAAGATACCATGGCTGGAGTGTAGGGAACTAGAGGAAGTGTGATGAAGATGAGACTGGTGCATTACTTTAGAATGCACCAAAACCAAGGAAGGTTAAAGCGAGGACAGAGGGATGGATAGATGGGTAGAGCTAAGATAAAGCAAGTAGAAAATGGTAAAGTCCAGGTGGGTCAGTCAATGGCTATTCACTGTAAATTTTTTTCAACTTTGTTTGGAAATTCTCATAATAAAATGTTAGGAAAAGGGACTGGGGAGGTATTTAGGGATGTGGTCACATTGAGCCTTGTTGTACATAAGGAGTTTGGACTTAATCCAAAGATGGATCGAAAGCCATTAAAAGATTTTGATGGGGGGGGCGGGATATGATCAGGATTGTTTTTTCAAAGCTCATTCTGGCTATCCTGCAGCGTGGGGTCATCGGGCTGGGCAAGAAGTGAGCAGCAGTGAAAGCAAGGAGATGATTAGGAGGTCATGGCTGTACTCTAGGCCAGTGGCAGCAGTAGAGATGGGGACAGTCAGTAGAGATGTTGGATACACTGTAGAAGAAGAATGGATAGGACCTACTCATTGTGCTAGATCGGGGGGGAAAATGGAGAAGTAGATGGAGATAGTGTCATGGACAACTCCCAGGATCTTGCTATAAGAATGGATGCACAAGGGGGCACTTCCCTGAAACTGGAGAAAGACTCCGGAAGTTGATTAGCCTGAGGGGCATGTGTGACATCCAGTCTCACAGTGAGACTCTCAAGGAAGCAGTTGGAGATCTGGGTCTGAAGCGCAGAAGAAAGATCTAGATTGGATTATAATTTGGGACATCATGCATATTAAAGGAATTGAAGGCTGTGTGAATAGATGAGGTGCCTGGGAGAAGAGCACCTATGGCAGAATTTGAGCCAATGAGTGAACAATTACATGGAAATTGATCTTGGTTTGATATAAAGAAATTGTAACAAAAAGCACCTCCAATGGAATGCCTTGGTAAGCCTAATGAACCACACACTGAAGTTATTCAAATAACGCTACATGGCCATTGAAGAAGAGTCCAATCTTGGGTGGGTTGAGTTTGGAGGGTCTCTAAATTTGAGATCTGTCAAATGTTCTAGCTTCTTGAGGGTTATAAGAATAAAAGTGAAAAAGTAAAATTCCCTGACCCCCCCTCCCCTCAGAACACGTTCAAGAAAGAGAGAATCTATGATGAATAAAACTGGAAGTCACTTAAAAATGGCTTTTGAAAAATCAGCGGAGGTGGTGTGATGATGGAGAGCTGCCTTGTAGTTCTTTAAGTTGCTTTATATATTTGTATGCAAATGCCAGGTCAGAATAGTGCTCCCAATGCATATGGATGAATGTTTGAGTTCCCTGCTATTCTCAGAAAAAATATGAAATGGAAGGTGGGCAGAAGCTGCCGCATGCTATTGTAAATGACCTTTCTGGGGACGGGAAATGTTCCGCTACCAAACATAATAACCAGAGTGCATTGAAAATCACTAGCAAGTATTCATTATTAGCATCCGGGTCCCCAGGGGCAATCGCGAGCCCTTTATGAGGGCTGGTCAGAAACGTACCAATGAACCTGGGGCGAATAATATTAGACCAGCCCTGTCAAAATATTGGTAATGCTCCATGAAAAGAGCACAGCTGTAGACTGACATTCCTAGACTCTGGCATTTGCATTTATGAGGAAATGAAGGGTCCAATTTACACACTTAGCTGAGGGTGGAGAACTAAGATTTCTCGAGGACTGTCTGTATTCCAGGCATTTTCCTACGTGTTTCTCGTTATTTACTCCTTTAATCACCTTCTGCAGCCCTGAGAGAATGGTTGCATTAGCCCTGCTTATCAGAAGAAGAAATTTTGAGGTTTGGAGAAGCAAAGAAACTTGTGTTAAGGTTCATACTTGGAACTGGCAGAACCAGATTGGAACCCAGGACTCCAAGCATGTGCTCTTTGCCCATCCCTGCTGCCTCTTGTCAGATTTTAGGGGGAGAAATGCAGGTTCTATTCTGTCCTCCGCCTGCATCCAACCCCGTGGTGCCCATTGAGTGCTGCCCACTCACTTGGCCCATCTCTTCTCAGCGCTGCAGGGCACGTGCCTGCACCTTCCTCGACGGTCCCACAGGGCGGGAGCCAGAATCCTTACTTGACTTACACCTATAGATTTATTCTACTCTATAAGAAAAGAAGGACAATATCTATGCAATCGAACAATCGAAATGTGAAAATTAGCTGGGTTTTTATAGCCTTCTCCATGTCCCTCACAGCCACTGCAGGACCCAGGCTGAGCTGAGATGGTCCCACTGGGCCATCTAGGCACCCGTTCTGTAGAGCAGATGACAAAAGAGAGAATTTCCTGGAACAGAGCAAAGTGGGACAGAGGCAACTATGTGATGGCCGATGCTCTTTTGCACATTAATGTGGAGGCATCTGAGGCCTCATTTTGGCCAGAACAGTCTCTAGTCCCCTCTTTCCCCATTAATAAAATGAGTTTGCTTTCACCAAACTTGTCATCTTTTCTAACAAATGTCCTTCTTTTGCCTTTCTAGTCGAGCTCTAGAATCAGGCTGAAAATCGGCTCTGATATACCCATACCAGTATTGACATAACTATCCTACTAGAAAAACAGGTTTATTTTACAAGACCACTGGGAGCTTTGTCTTAAGTAATTCAAGAACCCTTGAATTCTTATGCTGCAAGTTCACCATTGAAAGAATTAGGAGTGACGATGATAAGATATGCATGTGTGAAATCCATGGAAAACTAATTAGTATTAATTGGTTTCTTTGGAGAAGGGATCATGTGGGTAATGGAAAAAGATGTGTTTGTGAAGGGGACAAATCAGGCTGGTGCTTTAGAAGAAAGAAACATGATTTCTTACAGCAAATGTAAGGAAATTAGGGGACTCTGTGGGCAAGGGGCCAAAAGATGCATGGAATCTAAGGTTCTGGAGGGGCCCCTATAGGCAGGTTTTTAACCTGAGAAAGATGAGGTCTGCTAGATGGAATGTGCTGACGAGAACCTTACCTGTGAGAGGATGTATTCCAGGTATACTGGGCTTGATGCTGGGAGACTGACAGCCTCCTCCATCATGCAGTGCCGATTCTGCTGCTATAAATCCCTGTTAAGTAATGAACCTGAAGTAGTTGCAGAATGACAGGCCACCTCCTCCAGTAATGGAGGGGGATCAGCCTTGTGACCTTCACCAGGTGCAGAGGGTGGGAAAGCTGGGAAGGGACTATTGCAGCAAGATGCTCAGCACTTGCAGGTGCTCAAAATATCACCAGGAAGTGATTCACCAAGAAGTGTTTTACCAAAGGGGATAGCTGCACCAAAAACTCAAGGAGGTTAACGTGGCTCATGGAACTTTGCAGAAGTCAAGTTGGACACCCAAGGTAGGAGAGGCCTATTGGTTCACAACAGCTGTATTGTCGTCATTCACATTTCTCTCCGCCTTTATGTCTTTATTCATAGGGCACATAATACATAAATGCCTTTTTATTTGAAAGGATTTGAGCATTATACAAATAGATAAAGCACATCATGAATCACCCTTCATCCCCCACATCCACCCCACTTCCCTGTGCAGGGGCTACCATTGTCAGTAGTTGGGTATGCATCCTTGGAGCCACCTTCATATGCTTATCAATTCATTTAAATAGACATGGGCAGATTACATTGGGGGAGGGATGGTTCCTCTGTGTAACTGAATGCATACAGTTTATTTGCACTTTGCTTTCTTTCCCCCACTCCATGATGTATGTCTAAAAGATCTTGTCATGTCAGGACACCTACATCTGCCTTCTTTCCCATGGCTGTGTAGTGCCCATGATATGACTGTACTGTATTTTCTTTAGTAATTCCCTTATGGATGGATGGAAAATTGTTCCTAGCTTTTTATATTACATAAGATACTGCAGTGTTTACTCATGTATATATGCTTTGGTTCAAATGTTCTCCTTCCTGATTGTATCATCTTTAAAGTCAAGATACAGGTTCTCATTTCTTAGCAAAATGGCAAGAAGGACTCTCTGGTCCTCCATTTATTCCCTAAGTAACCTTGGAAAAGTCATTTAACCTCGTGAACTTGAATTTCCTAATGTAGAACATGGGAATTCCTCAGTATACCTCTTTCTACCAAAACCATTGCAGATTTGAATGTTAGTGATGAATCATGGTGACTGCTGGCCATTGTGGAAGGCTTACTATGTGCCAGGGATGGACTTGGGTCTTTAAAGTATTTTTCTCATTTAATCCTCACAACTCTGTAGGTTGATACTGTCCTTATAGCCCTTCCAGTGAAAGTTGAAGCAGAAGGAGACTAGTACTTGTCCAAGGTTACGCAACAGTGGGCAGCAGAACAGAAGTCACTCCCAGCTCTGTCTGACTGTCAGGCTCATATTCCTAAACTGCAGCAGATCATCTCAGGGTAGTGTATGGACACACCTGTGTAAAACCAAAGTCATGATGTTGACACAGAGCAAAGATTTTCATTTCCTTAAAGAACTGTGCTTTTGAATTAATACCAACACAAAGGGTCCAATATTTATCAAGACTTTGGAAATGAATGGAGGGAAAATTGGAAGGCAGTGTGGTATTTTAAACTCTCCTGTGGATTATATTCTAAGTGGGTATTTTTCCCAGACTTGCCACCATAATTAGTCACTTTTACTCTCTGGGCTTCAGTTTTCCTCATCTACTAAATTGAGGTTGAAGATGGGGGCGGGGAGGCATGCTCTCTATAGATTTTCCTGGTTGGAAGTTTCTGTGATGCACTCCATCTGTATTTGCGACCATCTGGGTAGATCTCCTTGGTATGTTCTGATGTTGTGTTCAGGGGCGAGGCTGGGGGACACAGGCATCAGCTTTAAATGGTCCCAGAATTTTAGGCCTGGCTGTTCTTACTGATGGGTCAGCTCATCCTTCTGGCAAGTAGGCTCTGGTGCAGCCAAGAGGCGGAGCCAGAAAGAGAAGCATCTCTTTGCCAAAAGCCACTGCAGATGGAGGAGCCAGTCTGTCTGGGCGGCCCCTGACTTTGAGAGGAGCCATTTGGCAAAGTTGTTGGCAGGAGCTGTCCTGCAGCATGAATGCTGGAGACTGTCCTGGGCCGGAGTGAATCAGGGACACGGCCGGCACGGCAAAGGTGGCTGGTGGAACAAATAGCCATCTGGTGAGCAGGGCGCTGCTCATCTTGCCGCACTGACAGGCAAGAGCAAGTGCCAGTCGGTGAGGCTGAGCTCTCAATGACACGATCTGACAGGCTCAGTGGAATTTCTCCCTTGCTGTTATTGTGTGCTCCATGGAGGAGGGTTGTAAACCCACGTGAACCTGGCTCTTGCAGAAATCAAGAAGGCTCCAATTTCTTGCACTGTTCCCAAGTAGGAAAGGAAATTCATCAATTCAAACAAAATCCATGTATTGTAGTTAACGCCTGATGCTATGAGGGTTGTGCTAGGGACTAGGGTGAAGTATAAGTTCTTGTTCTCAAGCATCTTTCCATCTATTCAGGCAGATGGCCCTCTGGCCTTCTCGAAATACTTAACCTTGTGCCGGGCCATGTGAGTCTGTGCTGTGTTCGCCTGTCTGTTATCACCAGGTGGCTGAAGTGGGAGAATCAGAGCCTGCCCAGCTCTAGACCCACTTCCAGCAGTGCTGGCTCTGTGGCCTGGACAGATCACGCCACATCTTTGATTATTTTCTTTCTTTTTTTCTATTCAAAACGTGTTTCACTGGGATGATTCCCCACTCATCTGGCTTCAAGGGGCTTCCTCCTGAAGGCTGATAGAGGACCATGGAGCAGCCAACACATGCACCGACCCTTTGTGCCTGGCTAAAGAGAGTGGTGATTTTATAGCATCCTGGGCATTTCACACCCATGAAGTAGGGGCTGGGTCTTTACACCGGGCACTTCTTGTGTTTTCTCTTCTCCTCTTCTGGAGAGGGATGAAGGCGATCCTTTGCAAGAGGCATGGTCCCCTGGGGAGGTTGTCACCACCAGAAAGGCTGATAGAGTTCTTACCTATAAAGGAGATGAGGCGGCATGCCCCTGCTCACATGTTATTGTTTATATGTGAGAATTAAATAAATACAAAAGAAGCTCTCTCTTGCTCCATGCATTTGGGACCAATGGTGGTTGATGGTAACTTGAAAAACTTAAAGCAGATAATTATATAAAATGGTAAACTTATTTTAAACAGCATTCTCTACTTTTGTTTAAGGGCTTGTTCATAAATCAAGGCTGAATCTTTCAGCGTGGGTCTGATGTTTGGGGATTATAATATTTTCCTTACACAAACCACCCCCAGAATGAGAAAGACCATGTCTGAGTTTGGTACTGAGATTGAGTGAAAGCATACATACCTGAGAAGCGTTCTCACTATAGACCCATCTGGATTTTTATGGTTGTCCCCAATTGTTTAATTCTCCTACATGTAATTTTACATTTTTTAATCATCTTTTGAAAGCATTCGGCTTCATTTTCATGTGAAACAGTCACTCTCTTTCTGTTCACACCATTCTTTTTGTCACCTTCCATGATATTTAATTAAATAACAAGTATAACTGGCATCAGGAGATTTGGGAACAAACACACTGCCTCTCAGTAAACATGCAGCTCCAACCGGAGGAAGCAGCAGTGTGCCTATGTGTCAGAGATTAGCCTACTAATTAGAGTATAGAGCAAACTATAGGCCCATTTTACAGAGAGAATGGAAGGCATTTTCATCCAGTGAGTCTTCTACTTAGAGGACTGTTAAAAGAGCTTCTGTTGTAATTATCTTACCTAATAATAGACAAACATGTAAATTGACCGTACCTCCGCTACACCCACCAGCCAATCAGGAGGGAATATGCAAATTAGAAGGACAAAGATGGCGGCCACCCAGCTGCTCTAGGTGCGGAGTGGCTGGGCGGGGCAGGATGGCCTGCTATGAGAGGGAGGGTTGAGGGTGAGGGGATCTACAGCAGCAGTACTCTGGCCCCACAGCAAAGACGCAGACTGCAGACTCCGGAGTCTGCAGCAAAGACAAAGATGGCAGACTCCGGCCTGAGTCTGCAGCAAAGACGAAGAAGGCAAACTCTGGCTGGAGTGAAGGCCTGGGTACTAGGTGCTGGAGGAAAACCGGTGCTGGAAGCCAAGGGAAGGAAGGCCTATTTCATGAATCTCTTTGTGCAACAGTCCTCTAGTAATTATAATAACACTCCAATATACTGAGTGTTTGCTGTGAAGTAGGAATTAGGTTAAGTACTCTGAATGTACTACATTTGATATATTCTCTATTTATGTATGGTGAGCTAGATTGATGTATGTTTATATGATATAGATATATAAATATGTGTTTATCTGTATCATCCATTCTTCACAATAACCATCAGAAGTACTACAATTAAATCTGAACTAAGTGAGACTTTAGGTCTTTTTCACCATTGTTTGTCCATCTTCTTATATGGTGCCTACCTGGGAAACAGCACACATTAAATATTTATTAAGAGAACAGATTTCTGTTTTACTGATGATGAAACTGAGGCTTAGAGAATTTGTGTAATCTGTTAGTAGACTCTGGACTTGAATGCATTTAAGAAAAAATGTAGGTATATTACAATAATTTTTACAAAGCTCTTGGTTATATAATTTGAATCCCATATTACTCTATGAATAACCTTCTAATAGGATAAAAATTTGGTACCATCTCTACTTTGTACAACTATGTCAGTGTTCTAGAAAAGGGCTAGGAAAACTTCCAATAAATCTTTTAGGCTTTGCTGATCACACAGTTTATGTCCAACTACTCAGCTCTGCCAATGTAGCATGTGGGGATGGCTGTGTTCTTGCAAAACTATTTGCAGAATCCAGTGGTGGCCCATGGACCATAGATTGCTGATCCCTATTCTAAAAAAGTGTTTGAAACCCAGTAGAAGTTCAAAAAAATTTTTCTCTTCTAAGTGAGTGTTTGCAGTAAGTACTAGAGAGAAGCTTAACTGAACAGGAATGGCTTGTAGGGGTCCTCAAACTTTTTAAACAGGGGGCCAGTTCACTGTCCCTCAGACCGTTGGAGGTCCGGACTATAGTTTAAAAAAACTATGAACAAATTCCTATGCACACTGCACATATCTTATTTTGAAGTAAAAAAACAAAACAGCAAAAACACCCGCATGTGGCCCACAGGCCGTAGTTTGAGGACGCCTGGCTTAGTGGGAAAAGACAGGCCTTGCTGGAATTCTGACAGGTGGAGAGGAATGGCAAAAGCTTTCCTAATGGAGAATGGAGCCTTGTGTGATGAAAGGCGGCAAAAATAAGCAAACAAAGTGGTATGTTGTCTGAGCAAATGAGCTGAAGACTAGATGTATAACAAACTATTTGTTAGCTCATTAGAATCCCCACATGTAACCATGCCTTTTATAAATAGTGTCCCCAGTTGCTTACTCGGTAGTCATTTAGAAAATATTTATTATATACTAAATAAAAAACATGCTAAAAAAACAGGTATACAATGAAAAAGAAACAGATATACACCCTGCTTTCATAGAGCTTGTATTCTCTTGGGAAGATGTACGTTAAATAGACACAAACATAAGACTGTAACTATAAATTTTATTAAATAAGAGGTTATGAGAGAATAAAATATATGTTCCATAATGAAAACTTGCCCTTTTAAGAAAAGTGCAAAAATAGAAAATCAAGCCCTGATTGGTGTAGCTCAGTTGGTTGGAGCATTGTCTACACCCGTGGTCGGCAAACTGCGGCTCGTGAGCCACATGCAGCTCTTTGGCCCCTTGAGTGTGGCTCTTCCACAAAATACCACGGCCTGGGTGAGTCTATTTTGAAGAAGTGGTGTTAGAAGAAGTTTAAGTTTAAAAATTTTGGCTCTCAAAAGAAATTTCAATCGTTGTACTGTTGATATTTGGCTCTGTTGACTAATGAGTTTGCTGACCACTGGTCTACACCACAAGGTTGCAGGTTTGATTCCCTGTCAGGGCACATACTAGGTTGTGGGTTTGATCTCCGGTCTGGGCATTTATAGGAGGCAACCGATTGATGTTTCTCTTTCACATCGATGTTTCTCTCTTCTTTATTCTAATATCAATTTAAAGAACTATTGAGTGAGGATTTAAAAAAAATCAAATTTACCTCTAGCCAGACATAATTATTATAAACACTTTTTAAATGTATTTTTCTTTCACACTGTGTGTGTGTGTGTGTGTGTGTGTGTGAGAGAGAGAGAGAGAGAGAGAGAGAGAGAGAGAGAGAGAGAGAGAGAGAGAGAAATGGGTGAATGCTGGAATTATATAAAATAGTATTGTGTCCCTTGTTTTTTGTTTGTTTTTTATAATTTTTATTTTATTTTTATTATGGTATCACATAATTGTCCTCAATGTCCCTTGTTTTTTTTTAATTTTTGTCCCAAACAATACAGTGAGCATTTTTTCTGTAACATCCTATAGTTAAACAATAATTTTACCAATCACCTAATGCAGGAAGTTTAGATTATTTTCAATATTTTGCTATAATAATTGTGTGATAAATAATTGAATTAATCTAAATCATCTCTCTAGTTATTTTCTTAAAACAAGTTTTCTTAAAAATATATTTTTATTGATTTCAGAGAGGAAGGGGGAGGTAGAGAGAGAGATAGAAACATCAATGAAGAGAGAGAATCATTGATTGGCTGCCTCTTGCACGTCCCCTACTGGGGATTCAGCCTGCAACCCAGGCATGTGCCCTTGACTGGAATCGAACCTGGGACCCTTCAGTCTGCAGGCCGATGCTCTATCCACTGAACCAAACCAGCCATGGCAAAACAAGTTTTTAATGTCAAGATTGCTGGGCTAAATAGTACAAACAATTAAGTTCCTAGATAATAATAAATTGCCTTGTAAAAAAGTCATACCCAGGTTCGCCTTGACAATGGCCATGGCACTTTGCCCCTTTAGTCTGGTTTATATTTTGCCTCTACCTCACATTGTCATAGATTTTCAGAGTGTTGAAGTTCAGAACAGAAAACTTATGTGGGGTGAAGATTAGAAAAAAAAGTCACAAAGACATAGCCATGGAACTTTAATTTGATCCCATTGCCCTTGTTCTTCCCCAAAGCCTCGGGTACTTTTACTTGTTCTGAGAGTGAGTCAAACTCAGTTCTCAGCCTCTGCCATTAAATACATGGGTGTGTAGCTTCATCTCTGGGATTGAGTGCCCACCTATATTAAATAAAATGACATTCATGGTTCCAGGGCATCATTTGTAGATAAGTATATGGAACCTAGTGACCCAGAAATGTTAATTTTTCTCAAACTGGTGAGTAGGTAACTTCAAAGAATGACTGACCCAGTATGACAACCAGTAATACTTGTTTAACGACCTAGTCTCTGGGGAAAGGGGTTTCAAGTGAGCTATGTTAACTTATTTTGCTAATGCTATGTGTGGTTGAATGCAATTTCAACCCCGGCAAATCAGAAAAAAACAGACTCTAACTATCATTGGCTTTACACTTGCCGCCTTCTCTAGTTTTCCCTAAAAATTGGGAGCATGATTTAATGGAAATGAAAAGTGCAAATCTTATAAACTACCACTGGGATTATATTTTAGTCTACAATTTTTAGTCCCTTTTCAAAGTATATTGGCTATCGGCATTTTAGCAATCTTTGGGGATTATAGTTGGGAGTCAGTCTGAAATCTCAACTCATTTTGCCTGAGTATTTGGGGACATTTTTCTCCCTCTGAAGTGTCTTGGGGCACTGAGATGAGAATACTAAGTTTTTTTAAGACATTTTTCATGTGAAATTGTTATGAGGTACTAAAAATGATACACAGGTTAGTACCTACGTGTTCAGTAGATAAAATTTAAAGGATTCATGGATGAATAGATGGATGGATGGGTGGGTGGGTAGATGGATGAATGAATGGATGGGTGGATGAATGAATGTATGGGTGGGTGGGTGGGTGGGTGGGTGGGTGGGTGGGTGGATGGATGGATGGATGGATGGATGGATGGGTGGGTGGGTGAGTGGGTGGATGGTGAATGGATGGACAGTTGATTTGATAAAAGACTTGGGTGGTTAGTAGGAGATTCTATTGCTTCCTCAGAGGACTAAAAGTGTAAAGCAGCTTCTAGGAACATCAAGTTTCAGTCATGATTTGGAATTTTAATATTAAAATCTACCTGTCATTGCCTTTCTCCACTGTCTGGAAGTCCATGACAGGTAGGATGGGATGGGAACATTAATTAGGGCAGTGCAGATCCATAGAGACATGCCTCCAGGAATTCATCAACAGAGCTAGATTATAAAAGGAAAATGTGACAGAGGGGAGAAGGGCTCTCCTGGAACCCTGAGCTAACAGAAGAGCCTGGGACAGTTCAGTGCTTCCAACTGACATCTCTTGCCATGACGGGTATCTAATTCCACCCAGTTCTGTAGGATTAGCCTGGATGAAACTGATGTACTGTGCTTTGGAAGTCAGAACCCTCTGGTCACTTCCTAGGACGCAGGGGAAAGTTTTGGGTGCAGTTCTATTTGTGAACAAAGTGTATTTCTCTACAAGTTCTCTGATCCCTTGCAGGGTCAGCGATCAAACACTTGCTAAGGTCTCCCCAGGTCCTGAAGAACTCTGTGCACCACTGTGAAAAAGGCAGAAGCAATCTCAAGATCATATTGTGGCTGCCAACATGCTTACTCAGACCCCAAGCTTCCTCAGCACAATTTGAGATGGAAATTTTCCGATCAGAATTTTTCCTACAAGTCTTAGAAACTTGGATTTGAGCCCGTGGTGCAGGCCAGGTTTTTTCTTGTTCCAGTTACTTGACAAGCAGGTTGCCTTTGAGTCACTCATATGGATGGCCTTGATCTAGACATTGGCACATGCTGAAAAGGCAAAAAATATTTTCCTCCTCTTGTTTGACCCTTTAAGGAGATTAGTCTGTTCACAATTTTCTCCTGTGTTTATAATGTTTTCTGCCTGTTCCCTCATCTCCTGAGTCTCTCAAAACTGATCTTCAAACTAACCAGGGTGGCATGTGCTGGGTCCTCACTGCCCCAGGCCATTCCTGCTTTCCTGCCCCCCCATGTGCTGTTTCCTCTTCCCTGGGACCTACAAGGCCTACCTCAAATATACATTTTCCCATTAAGTTTTTCCTGAATTCCTCAGTTTTTTTCATCTTGACAGCAATAGTCCTATGAGGTATAGTTATTCTCCTCATTTCACAAACATGAAAACTGAAGTCCAAGTTCAGGCAGCCATACAGAAAGAGGCAGACTTGAATATTGTTTCCCCAACTAGAAACTCCTAGAAGGCAGTCATCATATTTTTGCTCCTTTCGTCTATTCTGCAGAGGACAGTGCAGGGCGTGGCACACGGGTGCTTAGTGAATGGTTTTTGAACTTGACTGGAGTTTGAGAGTAGATTCATACCATCTCTGTAGTTAGAACAGTAGCCAGTTACATGTTCTTTACTTGGGAGTTTAAACTTGTAGATCCCTCTAAACATGTTGAAACAAGGTTCTCCTACTCCCACTACAGTTTAAAGATATAGGGGAGATGGCAAAAGATGTGCTATATTATTTTTGCAATCACTTGGAAACTGCCAGCTAATTGAAGGCATTCTTTATTCTTTTATCCATTCACTTGTTTACGAGTTTGCTCTTTCACTGTACTCTTTAACCATCCAGCAAGTATTGATTGAGCAACTGAAACCTCATTTATGTATACAAGCTAGTATATGATGATATCAGTATTAAAAAATGTATAAAAGCTTATTACATTGGTTATGGGAGGAGGGGAGAAGCAAGCAAAAAATAAGACTACTAAAAAACATAAAGATAATCACATCCATGAGAAAGAGGGTATGATTCCTCTTATACAAACTGCTATGTATGTACATTAAGAATTCCATTTAAAAAATGGCTACCAAAATATTGATGATGTTTATCTCGGACTGGTGGGATTTTAAGTAATTTTTACTATTTATATTTTCTATAATGTATGGTAGTTGTAAAATAAGCATATACATTGTTTGCATAAGGTGTCATTGTGGTGAAAAATAATTCATGAGCGTGTACTATGTGCAGAGAAGTAATCTCAGGATATCAATGTAGTAAATGTTCACCTGAGTTCTTTCTTTCTTTTACTTTGAAGTCACATTAATAATTTTTCAAGTAAAAATCAGTTTAAACCCTAGAAGAGTAGAGATAAATCGACACTGGTAACTGTCAAATTAGGTAACAAGAGTCCCTTTCAAGCTCTTACCTGTAGGTCTGGGTGAAAGGGCTTTGGCAATGAGCTTGGCCCTTAGTTCAGAGCCCCTTCGGTCTTTGTGTCTTGGCTGAAACAATAAAGGTGAAGTGATATCTCTGACATCAGCCAATCATTTCCTAAGGGGGCTGGGAAAGCGTCTGGATGAGTCAGTAAAAGTGTGCCATGATGGGAAAGCCATCTCAGAAAAAATGTCCCAGAGCCCATGGGTCAGAGCCAGTCCCTCTGCACATGAAGGATCTCACAATCTGTGTTTATTGACACAGAAGGTGGTTTTAATTACCCTGAAGGAATTTCTGGCATGTTTTGCCAAAGCCAGTCTTAAGATGTTTAATCAGTGGATTAGTGACAACCAGACCTACTGGAAAGGTCTGCACATGGGGGCAGCTGGTCAAGTATACTATATTGCAATGGGACTGTTAGCGACGGAGCGTAGGTATGTTTTATCAGAGTAACATAGGCAAGAAAATACAACACCTTGAAATGTTCTTGACTTCGAAAATTGTGGCATGTTTCATGTTTGAGAAGCCTGGGTTTCCTTTGCAGTCATTGATCATGGTCTCTAAGCAACCTTCATAACTTCCGTTTGTTTGTTTTTTATTTCGGGTAAACTTGGCAAGATGGTCTAGAGTCGAAGTTTGAGTGATAAATCAAGCTATCAGTTTTATAGCCCCACAGCTAGTGACTTGAAAGAATGAATGGGACTTTCCAAATACAGGCTCAAATAAAATTCATACTTAGGGCCTTGTTTTACCTGTTTGCGTTGACCTACAAAATATTTAAAGGAAAGAACTATAATTGGAAAAGCAGGATGATGGTGTCACATCGCAAAGCTATTTTAATCTGTCACATAATTTGAGGGGAGACCATAGCCCAAGATGTATGCAAACGCACCAAAGAAATGCTTCCCTGATTTTCTCACCTTTGCTCTTGAACCTTCTGTTTGTATTCTTCCAATGAGATGTAAAAACACTCCATACTATAGTAAATACTTTTATTCATCTCTCCAAGTTTAACTCCAGATGGAATTTCTTTTTTCCCCTCCCTGCATAAAAATGTCCTTCGCACTATCCCCTTTCCCTGTTTTCTCAATTAATCCCCCCAAATTCTACTCTATAATGTGGACTTGCAAGGGAGAAAGCATGGCAGCGTGAAATCTGAATAGGAACCCAAAGGCATCTTTAGTGAAATGCGTTGAGCCCCTTTGTTGAGCTACTGAAAGTGTCTCTGACCTGCTTACTACCAAAGTAGTTTGGTGATACTCCTTTTGCTTAACACAGAAAGGTTTCTCAGGCTATTTCATACCAGCACTCACTGATCTGGGGATTTGCCAGGCTTATAGGGATGTAAGGTTATTGGGAACATCCCTTTTAACAACTGAGCAAAGAGTTCCATGGATGACTTTGGTAATCACCAGTTTTAAATAGTCCTCTTTCCTCTTGCCTTTTAAATTAGCTTGTCAGTAAACCAACTTGGCTGACCAGGTTGATATGTTAGTGGCAAATTTTAAGCATGAAAGGACTTACATAATGTAAATAAAAATGTCATGTTGTCCTATACTTGTGACGGGATTTTATATTGTTGTAAAGTATTTTCACAGCTTTTATCAACTATGCACAACAAATTTGAGAACAAGTTTTGTTTCTTTTCATTTCCTCAAGGAGGAGACTGAGATCCAGTGAAGTTAATCAACTTGTCCATGATCACATGGGTGGTTTGTGGTGGAGACAAGACTGAGGTCCATAGATTCTGATTCCTAGAATAGAGTTCTTCCCATGACACTAGAATATCAAATAAACTTTTTTAAATTTTATTTTTCAATTATAGTTTACATTCAATATTATTTTGTATTAGTTTTAGGTGTGCAGCATAATGATTAGATAATCATATACTTTATAAAGTGGTCCCCTCGATATTTCCTGTACCCACCTGGCATCATACATAGTTATTACAATATTATTGACTATTCCCTATGCTGTACTTTATATCCCCATGAACATTTTGCAACTACCAATTTGTACTTCTTAATCCCTTCACTTTTTTCACTCCCTCCTCTCAGGTAACCATCAGTCTGTTCTCAGAGTCTCTGAGCCTATTTCTTTGTTCACTTATTTTGCTCTCTAGATTCCACATATAGGTGACATCATATGGCCTGTAGGTGTTGGCCACCTACATCCTTTGCACTGGTTCTTAGGGGAGAACAAGTACCATAGCCTTTGGATTGTTGGGCTTGGGTGTGAGATGTGTCCATTCATTGTTGCTGTGGCCAAATGGAAGTGTCCGGGGGCCACACTCCTGGCTAGTGGCACAACCTCAAAGAAATAGGGTTTGATGATTTTAAAGATGTGGAAAAGCCAGTAAACTTAGCTCCATTTCACAACTGCACTCTGTGCCCAAATATCTAACTCACAAATAATTTGTCTTGTGGAACAAGTAAGAGAACAGGGAAGGAGGACAATGGCTCGATCATCACCAGCACCATTGTTATCTCTGGAATAATAATATGAAGACAGGTACATTTACTGAGTGGTTTTTATGCACTATGTACATCTTTTGCTTCATTTCCACTTACATGAGCAGTGAGTTCTTTACCAAGAAGATGGGCTTATCGCTTAAGTCCTCTAACTGTAATTGCTCCTATTAACATTGGGACAATCATAATAACCGCCTTCTATATTGTTGTGAGGATTCAGTGAGAATACTTGTGCAGTGGTTAGTTCAGTACCTGACATAGGTTGAACATTCAATAAGTGGTTGTTGGGTTGTTTTTAGTATTTCTAGAAGCTTTAAGTGGTCCTAAGTACTATTTGCACTAGATGATACAGTCTTTCTGCCCTCCAAATTTCTAGAGTTTAGGATTATACATATATATATGTATATCTCAGAGATATTGAGAGTTTAGTTTTCAATTACTGCAATAAAGGTAATCATAATCCTTTTGCTGGTAGAGGTCTTGTCTTCAATTTGTTAAAAATGCAACATCTGTGAAGCACAATACAAGCAAAGTGCAATGGATAAGATGTGCCGTACTGAAGTGGTTAAGAACACTGACTCTGGAGGCAGCTAGGTTTGTATCCTGGCTCCGTCACTTGCTAGTTCTGTGACCTTGGACAAGTTATTTAACCTCTCTAAGCCCAGGCACCTCCTCTGTAAAATGAGGATAACAATGCTAACATCCTAAGGTGATTGTGAGTACAGGCATACCTCGTTTTATTGCACTTTGCTCTATTGAGCTTCACAGATGTTACATTTTTTAATATATATTTTATTGATTTTTTTACAGAGAGGAAGGGAGAGTGAAAGAGAGTTAGAAACATCAATGAGAGAAAAACATCAATCAGCTGCCTTGCTGCACACCCCCTACTGGGGATGTGCCCGCAACCAAGGTACATGCTCTTGACCAGAATCAAACCTGGGACCCTTGAGTCCACAGGCCGATGCTCTATCCACTGAGCCAAACCGGTCAGGGTGCAGATGTTACATTTTTAATAAATTGAAGGCAAGACCTTCCACTAGCAAAGAGATTATGACTCGTTTTTATTACAACTATGGCTCTAGTGTGGTGGTCAGTAACAAAACCTGCAATATCTCCGAGGTTTGCCTGTATTAAATATGACAGTGTATGTAATGTGCTCAGGACAGTCCCTGGTACACAGTATGCAGTAAATGCTCAATCATGTAAGGCTGTAGATTCTTGAATATTAGTACAGTTATCTGTATGTCCTAAAACATAATCATTACTTTCAAAAGACAGTTGTTTGATTACAAAACCAAGAAGAAATAAGTTAAGACCACAACTTTAATCTCTGATCCAGTATCAGTTCTGGCTGGTGGTGATTGATCCCTTTTAAATAATAAATATAATCTCAATAGTAAATGAAGTCTTGAGAGAGCGTAAGCCAACTGATGCCCTTTTCTGATTATGAAATAAAACATTAAGAAGGTAACATCCATTTACCCATCAGTAGGATAGTTTTTAAAGATAATATCTTTGAGCTATTAAGAAGTTAATGGTAACAGATTAATTATAAATCTCTTTTTCTATATTAGTGGTATGTTGAAACCTCTTAGTAAGGCTTAATTTTGTGTGTTTTCCTAAACCTTGCATGTTTATTTTTAGCACTTCTTTTTGTATTGCCTTAGTCATAGATGCTCCTAGATTATGATCTTATACTGCTGAATACTTCAAATGAAGGGAGCCCCTTCCAATCCGTGAAATGACCTGCTCTTATTTCTTTTTTTTAAAAAACATATTTTATTGATTTTCCACAGAGAGGAAGGGAGAGGGATAGAGAGCTAGAAACATTGATGAGAGAGAAACATCGATCAGCTGCCTCCTGCACACTCCCCACCGGGTATGTGCCCGCAACCACAGTACATGCCCTTGACCAGAATCGAACCTGGGACTCTTGAGTCCACAGGCCAATGCTCTATCCATTGAGCCAAACCGGTTAGGGCGAACTGCTCTTATTTCTGAAATGTTTTCATTGCTTCCAAGTTGTTCTGTGTACCAGAGCATTGTCCCCATTTTTTACCCATTGCTCTAGCCCTACACTCTGAAGCCTGACCTCAAAACCTTCTTATCCTACACACGTATCCCCTCTCTAACTACATGAAGATCGCTCTCCTAACAACTCCAGCCTCCTGACAACGTCCTAGAGCAGTGGTCGGCAAACTCGTTAGTCAACAGAGCCAAATATCAACAGTACAACGATTGAAATTTCTTTTGAAAGCCAAATTTTTTAAACTTAAACTTCTTCTAACGCCACTTCTTCCAAATAGACTCGCCCAGGCCATGGTGTTTTGTGGAAGAGCCACACTCAAGGGGCCAAAGAGCCACAGGTGGCTCGCGAGCCGCAGTTTGCCGACCACGGCCCTAGAGGCCCAGTCGCAGTTGTTTTCAACTCTAAAGTGTATAAGAGTCACCTGAAGTGTTTGTCAACTAGCACCTGCTGGGCCCTGAGTTTCTCATTTAAGAGGTCGGGGATGGAGCCCTCAAGTTTGCTTCCTATGGATTTCCCAGGTGCTGCTTGGGCTGCTGGCCCAGATAGCCCTTTAAGAACCACTGCTCTCCAAACCGGAAGGCAGTCCCCTTCCGGTTGAGGAGGCTGGAGCACAGGGAGGTTTTGTAGCATTGATTGTGTCCCCTTATTAGCCTGGCTATTGACAGCCAGGAGCCACCTCACACTAAGAGACTGGAGGGGCCTGGGGACAGTGCTATGTACCCGTATGGCACCACCTCCTGGCGTCTGGATCTGAACCCCGTGTTTGTCACAGGAGCCAAGGGAGAACCCAAGACAGAGGCTAGTGGCACAATTATGAAGCATGAATTATCCAGATGAAAGCACCTATGGAAATAAAGGTATTAATATTATTATTTATACCTACTGTTCTTAAAGAAATAGCAATGTGGAAGTGTTGACTAGTTCCAAGTGCTTAAAGTTGTTCTGTGGAACCCAAAGCAATTAAGTCACCTTTTAAGTAGAAAGTGTAAATGGGAAGCATTGTTTGATGTACTGTTTTCTGAACTAAGAGCACATTTTGTTTTTTTTTTTTGTTTGTTTTTTTTTTATCTTAGATTATACTTTTTTTAATTTTTTTAATTTTTTTTATTTTTTTTTTATTTTTTTTTATTAAGGTATTATATGTGTACATATCTTACCATTGCCCTCCCCACACCCCACTCCCATATATGCCCCCACCCCCCAGAGTTTTGCATCCATTGGTTATGCTTATATGCATGCATACAAGTCCTTTGATTGATCTAAGAGCACATTTTGATGTAACGTGTTCCGACACAGCAATGACTGGTTATCAAAAGACCAGGAGAGAGAGATTAGGCTAGATGAGAGCAGACCCTGCTTTGTGGATGCTAGAGAGTGGAATAGATCGGTGGACCAGATAGATGTATTAACTCCTGTAATGAAGGAAAGGGGTTGGGGGTCAAGAGGTGAAGAAGGAGACCATATGAACTTCTTATTTTGTGTACAATGAAGAATGAAGGGTCTTACCACACGGGGAGTTTTGAATTAGAAAGCAGGTATAGAAATCTCTATGCAATAACTTCTAAACTGTACGAAATGTTCGGATGTCTTTTCATCATAACCCTTAAGTAGCCCCAGCTGACTTGGAAGAGGCACCACGAAGAGCTTTGCTAGCTGTTAGCAATTCAGTTCTTGAACCTGTGTGGTGAGCTACTTAGCTTTACAGCCTTTACCTGTGGCTGTATTGAGGCACCCTGGAAAATAAAATGTAAGACAATAGAACTACATATTTTTATTGAAGAGAAAGAATCATCAGAGATTCTCCCTTGAGGTGGAGATTATCCCAGGGGTAGATAAGAACTTGGAGAGTGATCGAAGAGGAAGACATTCAAAACGAAGAGCTTCCTTTAAAAAGGAATTGGGAAGGAATCATTTTTCACTTGTAATCAAAATAAATTAAAATTTGTAATCAAATCATTAGGGAAATTAAACTAAATAGGTGGTCAGAGACTTCGAAGTAGAATAAAACGAAGATCAGATGCATATATTCATGTAAATGTATATGCATACATATGTATATTCCCCATCAGCTTGTGGCTATAGATGTGTCAGGCATTGGTGTCCGAGGGAACTGTGCAACCTTAGCTTTTACACGTCTATTGATTCCATACAGGTTATAGTCTCAACGTGCTTTTTTCTGTAAGATTATAAGAGGAGCAGGGTTTGCTTTTATTTATACGTGAGGTGTTTGTAATGTAGAGTTCAGCTCTTTCCTTGCTATGGAAAAGTTATTTTTTCTTTCTGAGCTATTTTTAAAAAGGAGTTTCATCTGTTGTAATTCCAAGGTACCTTTCTTTCTTTTCAATCAAGTAACCTTTTTTAATGCATCCTGATGTGATATTGATTGGAGGTCTGAGTTTTCTTTGGTTTGCCCTCAGCAATGCTACTTTAATGGGAGGAGACTAGATAGACTTTGGATGAATTTCCCTGGAGTTTCCAACTTGTGTGCCCTCTTTACCTGCTCCCAGAGGGAGGGCTAGGGGAAGGACTGAAGGGTTTGTTACTTTGTTGTGTTATTCTGGTCTGTCATGTCTGGCTCAAAATTTTCAAAAGCTGCAAGTGAGAGAGAGTTCAGATCAGAATTTTAAGAGCCTGTTGTGAGAAAGAATGCCAAGGACGAATATCTGCTTTTCACTGTGCGTCATCAAGTGCACATGTTTTTGAAAAATCCTTTCAGAGTACGAAGAAGGTGGCCTTTTCAAAATGATAAGGGGTTGGTAACTGTGTAAGCAGTGTGCATAGCTTCGTGAATAAGCGTGAGGTCTAAAATGAATGAGCGTGTGCGTTAACATTATGTGTTACTTCAAGGCATTACTTCCACATGTTACTTTCTTCAGGAATGGAATTCATTAACATTGCCTTGAGTTTTCAACATGAGGTTAAGATTATTTAATAGCACTATAAATATGAAGTCATGTATGACTATCTCTGACTTCCCGAAGTGCTCCCGTGAGAAATAATACTTTAATATGTGGCCGCATGTTGGTATGAAAGGAGTTGTCATCCATCCTTTTATTTATTAAAGTATTTACTGAGCACTCACTATGGGCCCGGTGCTGTACTCTGCACTGGGGATGCAACGTGTAGAACATAGACCTGGTCTCTTTCAGTAAGAGACTCGTGGCCTGTTGTTGGGGACACAGACAGAACAACAGGCAATTATAATGAAGTGTGAGAAGTTCTGTGATGGGGAAAGTACAATGGACTGTGAAATGATCTAAGAGGCTCAGAGGAGGGCTCATGAAGGAGATGGCTAAGCCGAGACCTGGATGAGCAGGAGGATGCAAGTCAATGATAAAGAAATGAAAAGTGTGCCAGGCAGGGAGAATGGTCCAGTCCACAGGTAATGACAGTCCTACCAGAGTTAGTAGTTAGGTGACTTCAGGAAAAAGTCTAGCTTGAAGATTTGGTTTTCTTATCTTCCTGTGGGGGATGGTGGGTAGTGACAATGGTGATGGCATAGATGGTGGGGAGGGGAGTGGTGGTGGTGGTGGTGGAGGAAAAAGAGATAAATATAGCAGTTCATATTTAATGCATACTTATTATGTGCCATGTTTAAGTATACTAAGTACTTTCCATGCATTCATTACTATGAGAGTTTTACAGTAATCTTATGAGGTAGCTACCATTATTATCTCTGTTTTACAGATGTAAAAAGGTTAAGTGGCTTGTCCAAAGCCAACCTGCTAGTAAGTGGAAAAGCCAGGATTCAAAAACAGGAGTTGGCTCTAGAGCCTGCATTTTCCACCATTACTGTGCTCCGAATAATCTAACTTTTTCACAGGGCTGATACAAAGGCGAGCAATCTCACCTGCAAGAGTCTGAAACTGCACGGAACTCTGTCCCGTCATTGTGCGCATTGAGCTGAGGCACGAGGCACGTGCTTGGTAGCAAGCCTGAAACAAAAGTAAAAATGGTTTCAGCCATCTGTGGGCTGCCAGTCCTTGCCTTGTTACCAACTCCTCGACTTCTGTGGCTCAGCACATTAGAAGTCAAAAGTGACATTCCTGGGGACATTTTTTGAAGCAACAGAGTATTAGATGACATGGACTATGGATTTGCTCCCAAATGGCAATTGCTATGTTAGAAAGTCCTCTGACATTTCTGAGATTGTTCATCTCTGTTGAACATTCCCTGACTGCTTAGCACAGAACAAAAGGGAGGCTTGGCAAGTACCCTTTTTTCCCTCCAAGAATCTTGGCTTCTAATGTGGATAATACAAAGCCTCAAATGGACTTAAAATTCTGGACTATCCAGTTGACCTGTACATATCTATAACCTCTATCCTGTCTCCACTTTTTCTTTTTACCAAATAGACTCTGTTCCTGTCACCTTACTGTTTCTGACAGTCCCCAGCATGCTCCTTGCATTTATTGGCCCATAATCAGCCAGTGTGTTGTGAATTTAGGTAGTATCACACAAGCAGGTTCGTATTGATGGCCAGTGCATTAACACCATTGGGAATAATTGAGACAGTTGCGAGAGTCAGTTGCATACTCTTTGTGCACAAAAAGCATGACTCCTCTACAAAGGGAATGGCAGTTGGACAATAGGGAGATCTGCAAACCAAAGTAATGGATTCTTCTGCATCATAATTCAGTTCTGGAGCCTAATTGTTAGTTTGTTTAAGTACCACTTGAGACCTGATTAGGTGGGGGGTGGGGGGGACTCTCTTTGGAGGCTGGATTTGAGCTAGTGTGAAAGGCAGGACTGTGTAATTCAGATATACTAGTGAAATGCAAACAGTTTCTGTAATAATGGTCACTAATGATCTGTAATCAAACTATGATTTGTTAGGTAAAAAAAAAAAGATGTAATTAGCTTATTTGCTCAGGAACATAAACGGAAAAATTTATCCATCTGCTGATTGTCCCACTGGAAACTGGAGACTGTAGGCTGCAGTATTCATCTTGAGCTGTGACACCTTGGGGGCTGCCATCATCAGTTGCTGAGATTCTCCCAGCTTGTCCACTAACCTGTCATAAGTGCGGTCTTCATCAAAAGGGGACCAAGAGGATACTGGTGCCCTTTCTCTCTGGCTTTTCCTCTTGATAAGCAAGCCTCTGCAATTTTAATTTTTCTTCTTCCACCCTACTCTGGTCTTATGCTTCAACTGGCTAATATTCTCCAAGTATCACCATTCATTCAGTACATATGCAACATAATTATTGAGGGCCAGTTATGCTCCAAACTCTCTCCTAGGCCTTAAGGTTCATAAGGCTTATCAAGCAAGTCTTGATTCAGTCTTTGCAAAATTTACACACCTGCAATAGATATTTTTAAGATGTTCTCTCCCGCTAACTGCTCCTTGAATTACTTATCACAAAACCAAGTGAAAAATCTCTTGGCATGGCATGGCTGGTGTGGCTCAGCGGTTGAGTATTGACCTATATGAATGAGGAAGTCATGATTCGATTTCCGGTCAGGGCACATGCCCGGATTGCAAGCCCAGTAGGGATTGCATACCCAGTAGAGGGTATGCAGGTGGCAGCCATCAATGATTCTCTCTCATCATTGATGTTTCTGTCTCTCCTTCTCTTTTCCTCTCTCAAATCAATTTTATATATATTTATATTTTAAGCTCTTAGCATGAAACAGATACTCTCCTGAGATATACATCTTAGAGAACAAAGCACTTTGATCCTTTGGGGTACATCAGAACTGGCAGTAGAGATTTTGAGATATTATTGTGACTTTTTAGGAAAGATATACCTGTGTTTTGCCTAGTCTTTTATTGAATTTGAGGGAGTAGATACATTTAAATGCTTATGGGAGACCATGACATTAGAACATAAAATCCTTTACTCCTTCATCAAGTGAAAATGCTGTGATTTGATACCACGGAGCGATGATGCTACAGGTTATTCTGGTGGGGCATTCGGATCACTTAAGCTCATGCTGAAACAATGAGCATGATTCACTCACATAGAACAGGACTTCTTTCCTTCTCAGCACTAATCACACGCTTCTGAAATTCACTAATCTGAAATGCCTATTAATCGGTATTGGCTTTCTCTTCCACTTGAGAGTAAGTGCCTTGTGTCTCTTGGTCAGCATGTATCCCAAGGTCTAACAGTGCCTGGCAAGTAATAAATATGCTCAGTAATATTTGTTGAATGAAATGCAGGCACACTGATTAGAGCTTGAAAACTAATAGTAGCATTTGGGATTATTGTGAAATAAAGCAAAATTACTTGATAACAGTGATTTTAAGGATTAGGTCTAGTAGATGGTCAGCACCATAGCTGACTTCCTCTGGGTAGGTTTTTTTTCATGTCCCCTTCCATGTAATATTTATTTCTATGCATTAATAGCCCATATGACAAAAGGGATCTCCTGGTTCTTTGGAAAATACTAATGCCTAGCAGTGATCTTTCTTCTACTTATCACAAGGGTGACCAATCAAATTTCTGGTGTGAAATGACATATTCTTCTGAATCCAAAGAAGTTTAATGTTTGGGAAAACCTTGACAGTAGTGTGGGTAGATGGTGCAGTAATTTTGCATTCATTTATTCAATAGATATATATTGGGCACTCCTTGTGTGCCAGGCATGGGCTTAGGTGCCAGAAATATAGAGGAACAAAGCCCTCAGGGAAAATACATTCATCAAAGAATAATAAAGATAAATGTACAATTGTGACTGTGACAGGCACCGTGGAGGAAGAGTTTGTGGTGATTTGAGGTTGTGTGAGAGGATTGGACCTGAAAAGCTTCCCTGAAGGGGTGACTGGGCTAAATCAGGAAGTCGTGGGAGAAGGTGATGGAAGGCTGACCCAGGCAGAGAGAACTGTGTGTACAGGGCCCTATAGTATTAGCAGCAGAGAGAGAGTGTGTGTTCAGAGGAGGAAAAGGTGGCCGGTGTGACTTGATGGGCATTAGACGGAAGCCACACCTTGCAGAGCCTTGAGGATATATGAGGCCTTTCTTGCTTTGTATCTGAGGAGTAAAGGGAAACTGTTAAAATGTTTAAATATGAGGGCAAAATGAAGAGCAGTGACCAAATTTGTTTCCTAAAATGTTCAGTCTGGCTACAGTGTGAAGAAAAGACTGGAAATGATCCAGAATAGATTGAAGGAGACAAGTGGTTTATTCATAGGAAACTGACAGAGCCGACATAACATATGCCCATGTGAGGCAGTCCCCAGATAAAGCACGTACCCTTGCAAGAGATTCAAGATGAGTTCCTCCATGGTATAATAGCGACCTCTTCAAATGTCCTCCGTGTCATGCACACACACTTACCCAGACATAAATTAGCATCATTAATGCAGAGTGTCACGTTCCAGCCCGGTTCCCCTTCCAGCCAGTGTGTCACTTTAGCACCTTCTCCTTTGTGCTTTCCCCTTTGCCTTCAAAGGCTGCTCTCGGGTCTCATTTTCCTCCCCAGAAGTGTGCGATTGGTTTTTCTGCCACGCGATTAGAGTGATCCCCCCACTTAGAGTCTAATCGGCCATGGATGGCTTGGTGCCTGTGCGTCAGGAACTTGGAGAATATATTAAGACATCGTCCAGGGTGGAAGCTCTGTTTTGACAATGATTATGCCTATTATCTATTTTAATAAATGTAAATTGCTGCAGAGAAACAAGCCATTTGATGCCACTTGAATCCTTTTCAGGGAAGCCTGAGTCCTTTCTGCGTGGCTTAGATGTATTACTGTCATTTTCCCTTCACAGAGTTGAATCAACACACTTAAATCAGACCTTTGTGAAGGCATCCTCTTGTGCGGTTGCCCGCATAAACTGTTAGGATTTTAGTCTTTGAGATCCATGTTTGGTAACATTTGCACGTTTTTCTGTAGTCCCTTCAAGAATTAAAATTATTGGGAAAACTCAAAGGTAAGTCAACATGTGCATTTTATATGCCAAGCACTAACCTTGGGATACAGCAGTGAATAAGGCAGTAATGCTACCTTTTTAGAAGTTTACAGTCATGTCTTGCTATTTGAGTGGGAAATTTAAAATACAAGCACTTAAACTTCGGAAGCGGGCGGCGGGGGGGGGTGGGGGTCGGTGGCAGGGAGTGGTGTGGGAGTCAGGAGTCCTCATGATGCCCTTTGGAAATTTGATGAAAGCCGAGGCTCCTTTCTATAGGGGGAAAAAATACTAAAAACGCCATAATCATACAAAGCCATGTAATTTCAGAGAGATCATATGTTCCCATGAAGTTCATCCCTCAATGGCTGATCAAGCATTTCTAATCGAAAGTTAAGGTGAACAGATATGCAGAACATAAGTGAGGCGTGAATATGCAGTGCTTTAAAGGGAGGGTATTGTAGTCCATGCCAAGGAAGGAGTGTGGTGTTCTGGCTTCAGAAGGATGTGGGTGGGGGATACGGATGAAGCCCTGTCTCAGAGGGCTCGCCTCTGAAGCTTGTCCAGTCCAAATAGGTTTAGAATTTTAAAAGCTTTCTAACGTCAAACCTCTTCAGTACTAATCTGATCTGATTCCATTTCTGGCTAGTAAGAGGGGCAGCTCCAGCTTCTGGGTTGTGATTACCTCTTGCCCATAGGGAAGTTTGGGGGATTTTCATAATTAAGAAGAAAAAAAAAGCATTTAACTTGGGCTTTTTCTTCTTCTTCTTTTCCCCTTCCTCCCTCCCTGCCTCCCTCCTTTCCTTCCTTCCTTCCTTCCTTCCTTCCTTCCTTCCTTCCTTCCTTCCTCCCTTCTTTCCTGTTTTCCTTCCTTCCTCCCTCCCTTCCTTTTTCTCTCTCTCCCTTCCTTCCTTTTAGCAGTCAGTTGGATTGAACAGCTCCTTTAAAAATGCTACAGTGATATCTAAACCAATTATTTTTACCCAGGAGTAGTTAATGCTGCCTTTTGGGTGAGATGGAACCCAGGTAGAATTGGTACCACTGAATAATTAAGGAGTTGAGAGAGGGTTATATGCATTCAGAAAGAGCAGGCATTTCTGAAGCTGGCTTCTGCTTTGAGTTTGGGTGCATTTGACCTTTATGTGTGAGGAGAAAAAATGACCTTGAATAGTCCTCTCTAACCTTCAGAAGTCTCATCTCAAATCCACTTTTCCCCAAAAAAGTTGCCTTGACAATGTCATCTCTTCTAAATCCCTGTATTAGAGATATTAGTTCATATTTAATGCTTATACAGTAGCATATTGACCACTATTATTTAATGCATGTTTGTCTTATTTCTTCTCCTAGTTGTGACCTCCCTGAGAACAGACATTATACGTCCCCCATTAGAGAATAAGCTCCATCAGTCAGGTCAGGGACACATTTGTTTCTTTTATTGCTAATCCCATCACAATGTTTCACACAGGCAATCCATAGATAATTTTAAATGAGCAGTTCTAATATTTCAGAATCATTTATAGCTCTGATTGTTATGCTTACATATACCATACCTGCTGGTAACTGACAAAAAAACCAATTTGTTTTTGTTTTGCATAAAACCAAGTTGGAGTCAAAATAGGACTATTTGAAGCGGTAGTCTCTGAGGCTGTGTCTTAGTATCTGGTTGTCAGAGTTGATGGAACCCCAAAACTTGGGGTACTTGGCAAGTGTCTAGATTTATGGAACTGTCTGTTGGCTTTATTTTTAGTTATGTACTGGGGCTGTACTTTTAAACCACAAGTTAACTCAAAGCAGAGATTAATTTGGTTACTCTGAAGACAAAAGAAACTGTCAAACAATGACTGTGGGCTAGGCACTGAGTGTTATACATTTTTTTGTTTTTGATTTTTTACAGAGAGGAAGGGAGAGGGATAGAGAGTTAGAAACATCGGATGAAAGGATGAGAGAGAAACATCGATCAGCTGCCTCCTGCACACTCCCTACTGGGGATGTACCCGCAACCAAGGTACATGCCCTTGACCGGAATCGAACCTGGGACCCTTCAGTCTGCAGCCCGACGCTCTATCCAGAGCCAAACCGGTTAGGGCTGAATGTTATACTTTTACATTATCTCACTTAATTATCATAAAAGCCCTGAAAATAGTAATGTATATTCTTCCTTTAGATATAAAACAGGTTTAGAGAGGTAACTAACCTTAAGCTCTGTAAAGGCAAAGTGCCTGGCACTGAGGAGTCATTCACTTAACTATGTGTTGAATTAAGTTTATCCAAGTGGACTCAATCAGACAGCAGTTGATCAAGGCTAAGTTTGAACCTGAAGCCATTGGTACTTGAAACCCATTCTCTTTCCACCACCGCCTCTCCTCTAAATAGAAATTTATGTAGAGAAAAAAATGTACCAACATTCTTAGCTTTCATTTTAGCTCTTTGCTCTTTCAGCTCAAGCTACACAAGACTCAAGTTTTCAACATATGGCCCCAAACATCATTTTCCTCTGTGCTCTTTGCCCAGAGACGATGCTAAAGATAAACTTGACTTACTGGCAACAGCTCAGAACAAGTGTGTTAGAACACGCTCTTCCTGGTACCCTAAGAAAGCAAAAATAAACATTTGGAAAGAAGGGTGAATAAAGTTGAAGAAATGATGACACTATTTGCATTTTATTCTCTTTCTCCTCTCACACCCCCATTCCCCACTGGGGTGGGAGGTAGATGGCTGTCCAAACACAGCAAAAAACTCTGCAAGTCAGAACTTTATCATATTTTATCATTGTGGTTTGCTGACTTTTAAAAAATTAAAATATGGTTGGCATACAATATTATATTAGTTTCAGGTGTACAACATAGTGATTCAGCATTCATTTACCTTACGATGTCATCACTAGGTCCAGTACAAACAAAACAAAACAAAAACAGACTCATAGGAGCAGAGAACAATCTGATGCAGACTTGTTTTTAATGGAGTCCTGGCTCTCCAAGTTACTCATGACCATTTAGCATCGTCAGCAGATGTAAGAAGTCTTTTCCCTACGCTATGGTAAAAATGAGACAATATTCCATTTTATAGGGACAAGCTCTGGTTTTTATACTTACCTCCCAGCTGACACAAATACATGATTTTTAATTTTTCTTTTAGAAATTGCATCTACATTTTAGGGCTCAATTTGAACCTTTACTTTTTTGGGGGAGTACTGCAAAAGTAATGTTTGCTTTTCTGCCTCCCTTTCTGTCATCAAAGAGATGAGGCCATACTCTATCTGAGGAAGAGTGTTGTGCAGAGGAAAATTAGAGCCAGCTCCTAATTAGATGTCGGAGGGAGGGAAACTGGAGATGAATATGTGGAATAATCTTCTGGTGTTCTGTCTATCAGAGGGTGGGAGGGACGGTCTCAGGAGATGGTCTTTTCACAGGGAGGATGGATACCCATTTTTCAGAAATGTTGAAGAGGGTAGAGTGAAGAAGATTGGGCTCAACCTTGAAGGCCTCTTCTGAGAGTTTCTCTGATTCTCATGTCCCAAAATGTGCTTTGCCTATGGAAACTAGTAATCTGATTTTGTTTCTTATTTCAATTAAACTATATAAGGAGAGACAGAATGGGGGTCCAAGGGAAGATGTATGATGAATTGTTTAAGATTTGTTAAATAATGTACAATCATAAATGTGTGAAGGTATAACACACACACGCGCATCTCTGAACGCATAATAATCTGGCCACCCAGTGTATATCCTATATAATAAAAGGCTAATATGCAAATTGTCCCCTCGACCAGGAGTTCGACCAGCAGGCAGGCCGGCTAACCACCCATGTCCCCTCCAGGCTGGCTGGACCCCACCCATGCATGAATTCATGCACCGGGCCCTCTAATATATATATATACACATACACACACACACTCTGAGTGGCCAGATTATTATGTGTTCAGAGATCATAATAATCTGGCCACTCAGTGTGTGTGAATATATATATTCACATATCCTGAGTCCTGTTCCCCACACCCACCTTAACTCTATGCAGTGGCTCACCCTTGGGTCTAACCTACCCTGATCCCTCCCTCTTTATTCTCTCCCTCCTGTTCTGCCTGCCCCTCCCCTGCCCCTCCCTTCTTTCTAGCTCTAGGATCTTGGGAAATCACTACTCTGTGCCTTAGCTCCTTCTCCTGTAAAACAAAGGTTAGTGGCTCCTTGAAATTCGATTGTGTTAGAGGGGAATACATGCAAAACACCAACACGGGGACGGCAAGCAGTGGTTGGCTATTTTTATTTTTCTTGCATGTATTTATTCAAAAGAAAAAGACTGTGACACCAAGATGGGTGTATACTAGGCTCACTTTTTAGGGACATGAACACAGAACCTTCTCATCAGGGGCTCATAAAACACTGAGAAAGACATTCTCTAACTGCTGGGTGGCACATGGTCCTGGTGAGAAAACATACTCCAGAAATCAGCTCAAAATCCAGACCCCTCATAAATCAACTCCTCGCGTGCTATTTTCCTAGAAGCAATTGTTTGCATCTTTGAACTTCCTAGAAATGTGCTATCCAATAAGGTCACCACACAAGTGGCTAATTGAAATGTGGCTAATTCACTTAAGTGTAAAATACACACCAAATTTCAAAGACTTTACAAAAAAAATGTAAAATGTGTTTTAATATTGATTACATGTAAAATGACATTTTGGATACATTGGGTTAAATAAAATGTAAAATAATGAAAAAATAAAATTAATAAAAGGTAATATTAACTTTATCTTTGTAAAATTTTAATGTGGCTATGAGAAAAATTTAAATGATATATGTAGCTCACATTTTATTTCTACTGGACAGTGCTGTCCTTGAACTTCCCTGTGCCACTTCATAGCCACATCATTTTCCTCTCCCTTCCACCATATGACTCTCTAACATATTATATTTGTCATATGAATTATATTTGCTGCTAAATTATAAACTCCAGGACACTAATGACCATTATTATTGATGCTATTTGTTGTCATGTACATCACACCAAGTCCTCAACACATATTTGTTGGATAGTTGGATGGATAGGTGGATAGATATATGGATGGATGGATGGATGGATGGATAGATGAGTAGATGGAGTGAATGGGTAGGAGCTATATTCTGAGGCCTTGTGAACTTCAGAAGAACATGGTCTGCTAATGTCTTTGAGGTAGAAGGCAAAGTCAGTGACTACAAATTGTCAAAAAGTCCATTTCACCAATCCCATGAGAGAGGCTAATGAGTATGTCCTACATCTGTGTCTGAAGCTTTCTCTGTGACCTATGGCAATGACTTATCTCTACAAGGAACAGTTCTCGGAGTTGCACAAATGTTTTTATTTTGCAAATGACAGAGATATGACTGTCACTCGTTAGGCAAAGTAAGAATCCAGAAATGAGAGAAGGCAGCCTCTAAAGGATTCATCTCAGGACAGCAGGCCACCAGCACTCCTAGGAGTTCAGCTTGATTTGACAAGATATGGGTGGAGTCCAGTTAGCTGGAGTTTGGGTGTCTTCTCTCATTCTGACTCAGCATCTTAAACAAAGAGCATCAGAAAATAAATGCCATCCTTGCCATGGATCCTGATCCTGTAATCGTGACACAATACCTTTGTGTAAGCTTCTTGCCAGCACATCACTACCATATTGTTATAGATGGGCCTTTCTTAACTGCATTAGCCAGACACATTTCCCAGAGAAGAGCCTTGAGAAGTTTGTGGCGGGCCACAGCCAAAGTACACATTGTAAGTGGTTTCACAGGAGTTCATACTTCACCTGGGTGAGGGGTACGTGTGTGGGGAAGATGCAGAGTTCTCTAAGTCTTACAAACTTGAGGAAAAGGGATATGAGCAGTGGACATTCCACCCCAGGTTTAGTGTGGGCAGTTGACAGTAAACCTGCCTCGTGAGGAGGGCGGGGGGGGGGGGGCCAGGCACAATCACCTGCTGACAGGGGCTTGGTTTTAGCTCAAGTGGTAGCCTGTGAACTCCGTCTCTGAAACTTCTGTTTGACTTGCCCACATTTCAAAATTTCCTGAATGTTTCTTGATAAATTCTTGAAAGAACATTTTAATGTTTTCTCGCCAAATATATGAAAAAACAATATACTAAATTGAATTGTTTTTAGTCATTGAATTTTTTCTGCCAGAGTATAACTACAAATGGGCAAATAGATTCTTATAAAATTTTTGAGATCACCTTTTATCCTGATTTCTAAAATCCAGTTTGTGGTCACTCATTAAAGAGTTTGACCTTTCTGAGAAATCATAAAGGTGTATGAATTTTCACATGGAAAGTGCAGTCAGTAGTACAACACCAATTAGTGGTCTGAGCCTAGATAATGAATGAAACACGAATAATAGGGATGTTAGTTGAGCTGACACAAGTGAAATGTTTATAGCTAAACCAAAACAAAAATGGTTTTAAATAATTTAATTGACCAAAGGCATGTAAAATACTAATTAAGACACTTGGCCCTTCATTCAAAGATAACTAATTCTAAATTCTTGTTTCTGCCAGTAATTAGTTATAACCTTAGCCCAATCACCCACCCTAACAAAATGTCAATGTTCTCATCCGTATAAAACATGAATAATAATGGGACTTACCTCTATATAGAGTTATTATGAGAACAAAATGGATTATGTATGTAAAACACTTAAGACCTTGCACTAGTACATTGCCCTCAATAAATGTTAGCTATTTCTATTATTAGAAGACAAGTAATTTACCATGTTTAACAAGTATTCTTTTTAAAATTCTGGATATCATAAATTATATTTTACCAAGGAAATCATTGTAAATTATATTTTACCAAGGAAATCATTAGGCGATTGGTTAATGCCGTGGTCGGCAAACAGCGGTTCGCGAGCCACATGCGGCTCTTTGGCCCCTTGAGTGTGGCTCTTCCACAAAATACCACGGCCTGGGCGAGTCTATTTTGAGGAAGTGGCATTAGAAGAAGTTTAAGTTTAAAAAATTTGGCTCTCAAAAGAAATTTCAATCGTTGTACTGTTGATATTTGGCTCTGTTGACTAATGAGTTTGCTGACCACTGGGTTAATGTAACCAAAGATGTAGTAAGAGCATTTCACCAGGGCTATTTAAAGCCACATTAGCCAAAACCCTGGGATGTGTATAGAAATGGCAGTCATTTCTTAATCTTAAAGAAATGAACTGATTCATATAATGAGTCATCTCTAATTTCTCTGCAATAATATGTGAAAATAAATACAGTTCTGCACATTGAATAGTATTTGGTTCTTTGGATGTTGCCTATTGATTGTTAGGAGGCAGAGGGATCAATATTAATGCATGTTTGACGTTGTCAGCTGTGTGCTGAGATAGGAACAGAGAGACAGACAAACAAGATACACAGACACACACACATACAAGCACATTCACACAGAGCTTGTGGTCCATCTCATTACTTGCCATTCATCAGAGCTTAATATGAAAATGCCTGGGAGAATGGAGCGACTGTTTCAACATGTCATTCCCATAGTAGGTGAGGTGTCAGGCTTTCATAACCTTTGAAAGCCCTGGAGTTAGACACCTCCTTGTCACATTGAAGACAGAGTCTAGGCGGAAAATGCCATGTTTCCATTGTCAGTGTTCAGACTGTCTGGGGGAATTTGGGAGGACTGTACAGACAGGTTTTATTTCAAGGTAGCCTAAGAACGTTGCTTACTTAAATCCTTGCATATACTCTTGCTGTGATTACTGGATGGCTTAAAGATGACAATGAAAATATTAGCTAGTTGGTAAACATTCCATGAGAAGGAAAGTAGCAAAAAAAAAAATCTCTCTGCCACTTACAACTATAGATAAAAAGCCTTTTCTAGAATGTGCTCATTCAAAGTCCTACATGCTGCACATGCTGTAAGGTGTTCTGTTTGAGGATAAGCTTGATACATTGGTGTTGAAAGCATTTTAAAGTGATGAGCTAATGTGGACATTTCAGAAACGATAATGTCAGAAACGAAGTAAGACTCAAAAGCAGCCTAGGAAGTATCTGCTGGGAGTATCTGGAAATGTTTTAAGTAGTTGGCTCTCCGATTTTAACAAAAGTATGACGATGAGAATGAATGTGCCTCCTCTGTCTAGTTTGCAGAGAGTGTGTGATGCGTGCACCTCAATTACTCTGTGAAATGATGGCATGGTAGAAGTCACCTGATGACCTTGGCGACAATGAATATGGACGCCGGGATATAGAAGATATCATTGGTTAATTATAATACTTGTGTGATACAAGCAGCCTGGCTAACCAAGCTGGACCAAGAGTGAGCTAGTAATGTTTGTTAAGGTTTAGGCACTGTGCTGGTTGCATTTAAGTGTCACTCAACCTTATTGAATGGATATGATCATAATAGCTAATTTGCATATAGGAGTTAGCCTGTGTCAGTTAGTGTGTTAAGCATCTGACCTAAATTATCTAATTTAGTTCTGTCATTCCTATAACGTAGATATAATTAGCTCCATTTTACAGATGAGTAAACAGAGAACTGTTGATCAGTCTCCCACCCTGTGTACAAACCAGATCTTTCTAACTTTTAGAAGTACTGTGCATGTAGTAGCAATAAAAAATAAAATAATTTTTTAAAACAAGGATGCCAAAGAAGAAATGTTTATTGAGTATTTAGTATACTAGGCACTGGCCTATATGTTTTTCAAAGAATATCTTATATATACCTCACCATTGTAATGCACTTATTTTAATAATGAGAAAATAGAGGCTTATTAATTTAAGAACTTGCCCAGTTTTATGCAACTGGTAAGATACAGACAATGACTGTGAGATCAGTTTAGTATGACTCTAAAACCTAAACTATTAACTAATGTGCCTATAACAAAATAGATTGTCATAATTTCAGGACTGCCTATTAAAAAAAAAAGAAAAGGGAGAGCTTCCCTATAAAGTAAGGATAGTTACATGAATAAATGGAGATTCATGAGGGTAGACACTAGTTTCTTTGGGTAGTTTGAGACATCTCAGATTCCTGACCCATCTGTTTGAACGTGTCATCTTTGCCTCTTTTGTATTGGTTGGTTTTGTTTGTTTTGTTTTCGGGACTTTTTATATGGTATCTCTATGAAATAGGTCACAGGTGCTTAACACACCATCCCTCAGTTTGCCTGGAATTTTCTTTAAGTGTGCGAGCAGAGTTCCCATAATAGCCCCTGTGCCTTAGCTGAGGCTGTACCCCTCACCTTCAGCTGTGCTTGGCTTCACAAGAACAGTGTGATTCTACTTATGCTGCAGACCACGCAGGAAGATAGTCTGATCCCTTGTCCAATTTTTAACATTGTTATACATTGTAGACGAGCATTCCGATTAAGATTTCTATGCTAAAAAACCATAAAACCCTCATTTTGTGCAGCTTGCAAAGGATCCCTGTCAAAATACTATAATTTAGTCAATTCGTTTTGTGGTGAATCACATGTTAAAAACAGTTTTCCCTTATTCATCTGACAGGTGATTATAAATTTAAAAAACAAAACAAAGAAGGATTGGTGTTTTTAAAATTTTGGCTCAAGCCTGGCCAGTGTTACTCAGTGGTTGAACATCAATCATGAACCAAGAGATCGCCAGTTTGATTCCTGGTCAGGGCACATGTCCTGGTTGCGGGCTCAATCCCCGGTGCAGGGTATGCAGGAGGCAGCCAACCAATGTTTCTAATCTTTCCCTACCTCTCTCTTAAATCAATAAAAAACTTTTTTTAAAAAATCAACTACTACTAGAAAAAAAAATTGTTAAATAAATACATTTTTTAAAAAACATTGGCTCAAAAGAATCCTGACATGACATTAGTGGTAGCTGTGTCACTCTGGTCTTGCAAAGTATTTTTCTTACTCTCATTAGAATAAAGATGAACTAAGGCCTTAATCATACTAAGTCACATTAAATAGGCTTTTTTTTTCTCTTGTCTTCCTATAAAGGAATGTCTAATGTGTTAATCGGTTTATTTCTTGTCCCCTTTTCTCTGTGATAGGGAAAATATGTCTAATTCAGAAGACTGTCCAGTATCAAAGTTTATTTTTCTCCTTGAGTAATTGCCAAATTATTGTACTCCTTATTTCAGTATGAGGATTTTGTTTTACTAAATCAGGGTTGTTAACCCATCAGGATGTTTTTGTCTTTGTAACCTATGTAAGGAGTTATTTAAACCAGACCTGAGAATTCCAAAGGAAAAAAAAAAATCCTCAGAGACTTTGGCTTGCAATGAAACAGGATTGTCGTGTTTTTAGTGTTGTCTGTTTTGTGTTGGGGGAAAAATAGATCATCTTTTTGTCCATATAGTCACCCTCTGGCATTATCTCCATCTGGCTGTCTCTACAGCTCTGGGCCTCTTAGCTCTGACTAAGTGTGTACCAGCAGCTATTAATAGCTGAATTCTGCAACAGTCTGCTGTCACAGATGGAATCTGAGCTTCTGAAGACTGGGACCTTAGAAACTCATTACAAAGAAAGCAGTCCATTCTTTGGCACTTAATACAGTTACGCTATCTATAAATAAGGACCATTTAAAAAGCAATATACCAGCCCCTGGTTCTCATCTGTGGACATCACTTATTGATTTGGTCCTTGATGCATAATGTTCTCTTTTATGATCTCTGGGTCTGTAGTATCAATCCAAACACTCTATGTAAAATTGCAAGAGAATGTCTTGTTTTAGAGAAAAAGTAATACTGAGCTTGAAAGAATACTAGAAAATTCCATCACAACAAAGAAAAAGAGGGGAAAAAACTTAAAAATGTGCCTCATGGATTGTAGAATCCATGAAGATATACATGTCCATTCAGGAGAGGGCTGCTCCTCAACTCCCTTAACTGTGACCATTACAGGGCCCAGGCCTCCCCCCCCCCCCCATGAAAGAAAGCATCCTGACTGTTACACACACTCACACATTCACACTCACACTCTCATAATCCAAATATATTCCTGGAAATTCTCAATTTTTTCCCCCTAAGCATGGTAGAGATTGGTTCCTCTCAAGGAACTGTCTTAGTATTTCTATTTAACAGTACAGAAAGAAGATGGAAAAAGGGATTAAAGTCTATTTCTGGACACTCTTTCTCCGTGATCCCCTTGCTTCCCCAGTATTTACCAGGAGAATTAAAGGATTTATTAAATCAGATTAAGTGCTTGTGTCATCTGTTCCACACTCACTAATATTAGAAATGTAGCAAGGCCAGGGCAGTGAAAACCCAATGTTGTGCATAGAATTATCAATACTTGTAAAATGAATGGGAGAGATGTCCTTTCTTTTCTCAGTACATTAGGATGTAGGTTCCATGAGGACAGGACCACATTGGTTTTGTCTCCTTCTCTAGCCCCAGCATCTACTACAGTAAATATCTTTGAAAAAATACATAAATATGCAGAGTTAAGGCAGCTTGCAAGCTCTTGAAAAGGATTCATATAAATTCCTTTTTAGCTCTGTGCCCTTTCTCTTTTATTCTCGTGTCAGTTTTTACGATCCGTGCTGCCTTTTTTTATATATACATATACCTGTAAACAATTTCCATACACAAATCTGAGGTACTTGGAAAGTCATTCTCATGGCAAATAAAATAAATTCATATAGGAACATAGTTTATACACTTGAACTAGATTAGAAATTTCCTACCAATAACTGTTGGGGTGGAAGTGCAGGCATTCAGTGTAGTATAATGATCTCTGTCAACACAGATAGTTTCTTCCTTCCTTCCTTCCTTCCTTCCTTCCTTCCTTCCTTCCTTCCTTCCTTCCTTCCTTCCTTTATTCCGATTATATACATAAGCCCCTATGACGTGCTTGGCACAAAGATACGATAGTGAATATGACAGAAAAAAATAGTCTTGATTTTGTGGACCTAGTGAAGTCTATGAGAGAGTGGGAAGAATGCGGAAATTCAAGCAATTTCAATAAAATCTAATAAGTTCCAAATTCATTTCAAGCAGTTATTGAGCACCTACTATGAGTCAGTCTCCATTAAGGCTGAAGAAATGAGGTATACATATATTAATAACTATGTATTATTAGTACATATTAAATAGTTATGTGAGAAAATGGAAAGATATTCCAGGACAATAGGCGGTTTGTTGAGAATTGTGGTGTGGGCAGAGTGATATGACTATAGAGAAAAATTCTGTGAGTTGGAGTCATCTGTGACTATTCATGGAGGC
Source organism: Cnephaeus nilssonii (assembly GCF_951640355.1). Classification (NCBI taxonomy): domain Eukaryota; kingdom Metazoa; phylum Chordata; class Mammalia; order Chiroptera; family Vespertilionidae; genus Cnephaeus; species Cnephaeus nilssonii. The sequence goes on along the minus strand of NC_137076.1, from coordinate 85,538,682 downwards.
AGGAGAATATCAACTGGATCTTTAAGAATGGAAGGGATTTAAATAGAAGGAAAAAGGAATTTCACAATAAATGCAGTTTTAAAATAACAATTGCAGAGGGAAAGGGGTGGGGGAGGTAGGAGAGGGTAAAGGCATAAATGGTGATGGAAGGAGATTTGACTTGGGGTGGTGAACACACAATACAGTATACAGATGATGCATTATAGCATTGTACACCTGAAACCTGTATAATTTTATTAACCAGTCACCCCAATAAATTTGATAAAAATAAAAAAATTTAACTTCAAAAAATAAAATAATTGCTAAAGTTGCTGAGTTTTGAGTTCTAATAGAAAAAAAAAGAAACACCTGCCAATATACATCTTATTTGAATCCCTTTATGATGCAGGAAAGTCCTTCTATTTGGTTTGGGGATGCTGAGTTGATCATTTTTAAGTCGGTGCACTTGTGATTTCATTTTATTTTCCTGATTTGTTGCATCAAGTGAGATTTACCTTAGGTTAGAATTCATACACAATACAATACATAGATGGTGTATTACAGAACTGTACACTTGAAACCTATATAATTTTATTAACCAATGTCACCCCCAATAAATACAATATAAATTTTAAAAATTCACAAGGCAAGTATTATAAAAATTGTCCTTTATCTCACTGGTCCCCGAAGAACTTGTTTTAATTTTGGCCTCTAACATGCTAGATAATATGCTCTCAAATGTACTACTCCATTAGAAGAGACCCAGGAAATTCTGGCCAGTTTCTAAGTTAACCCACATCCAGAGGACCCATTCAGATATAGGATGCTGGGGAGATGATGATTAAGAGAATAAGCTTTGGATTCAGAATAACCTGCCTTCAAATTGTGGCTCTGCCACTCTTTGTTGACTTGAGCAGGTTATTGAATCACTCCCAAATCAGTTACTTTAACTGCAGAATGAGACTGTTCAGAATAAATTAGATAATCTGTGTATACATAGCATGCTGACTGGGGTATTGTTTCAATGAATGCCAAGAATTGAAAAGGAGATGATGATGAGCCTAGAGATAATTTAGAGTTTGGATCTTAGTTTGTGTGATTTTGTGGGTCTGAATTTTATAGTTTCCAACTTTCTCTGCCTTCTTCCAAGTTAATCTCTCCTTACATCCATAACTGTCAGATTCCATGAGCATGAGATGGGTTCCTAATTATTAAAGGCCTGTTCTGAATTGAAGAAGACAACAAAAACTTTGTGACTGCTGTGTCAAGAATATCTTACTCCATGTGATGTAAAAGAAATGGATATGGTAAATGCTTACAATTTTACAGCATGTTACAGTTTTCAAACCACTCTGAAATATACCATTGCAATTGACCCTCCCCCAAAATTAGTGACTGGGTGGTAATCACTTCTTTTTACAGATAAGAAAACTGAGGCACAGAGAGTAACTTGATTCAACCCAAGTTACTCAGCTAATAAGTGATGGACCCTAAGTTTGAATCCAAATATTCCAACAAGTCCATTAGTATTTCCACACTTCTCAAACTTCCAGTCTATTTAGAGCGATATAACATTTACATCACAAAGAAAAATGCAAGCAAGTGCAAATTGTTAGACCTCAGTGTGGTTAGTAATATCTGAAAGTATAAAGAGTAAAATGAGAGACTTTATGGAGATAGTATAATTAAACCAAGCTTTCTAGGATACCAGAATATTAGGAAATTCTATGTGGGGGTAATTTCTGAATGTGTATCTGTCTCCTGAACCAAAGGGGGAAAAGATCTGCTTTTCCAGCACCATGGACAGCTCAGCAGCTAAAGGGTTGTTCCAAGTACAGCCTGAACAAAGTCCTGTCTATTTGATAGCATCAGCTCTGTGAAGCCCAGGGGAGCTGACCTGACCTTGTAATGCTCACTCGTAGAGGAACGTAAATTTAGAATGGCATTGGAGTTGCATTAAATGCTTATTCAGGAGGTTTCATTAGTGTCAATAAGTATGACACATTCGAAATTATTGATTTTTTTTTATTTTTCTCAATTTAGAACTGGGAGAGGCCCAATTAATTACTGCAAAGTGTCTTTACACAGCTTTCTCTCTATCTCTGTTAAAGCCCATTTCAATAATTACCACAGTTGAGTTTCATGAATCTAGTTGCTTTAGTGCACAACCCTCCTCCCCCAGTGCTTTTTCCCAAACTCAGTGATTCAATATATGGCTACCCCTACTCTGTGATGATAAGGAACAAATGGAAATCCATAGATGCTAACTAATCCTGTAGCTATTGAAGAAGGGGCCCTAGGGAGGCAAAAAGCTGACTCATAAATTGGAGAGAGTAGAACACTGCTGTTGTACAAGCTATATCTTCCCTCATTGGCCTTAAGACCAAAAAAGGTATCATGAGGAACATAAACTGAGGCAGCTTGAGTTCTGGGCACCGTTCCTACAGTAATTTTTTCATGCAATGGATCTCTGATTTTTAGTGCTGGGGTGGGAGGATGAGACTAACTCTATGGTCTAAGCTTTTGTAATAGATTTAACCTCACATTCCATAAGGTTTTTTTAATCATCAGTAAATAGTGCTGTTATCAGATTTAACATAATTACATATATCCAACCCAAACCCGGCTTTCTGTGACTTCCTGTGGCATTGGATAAAGAGGAATCTGTGGCTCAGCTGTTTTAAAATGAGAAAGAGAACAAATGAATTCATTGAGAGAGAGCTTGGAGTTTGTGCCTGGATTTACTTGACAGGACCATCAACCACCAGAGAGTCAGGCAGGAAATGGATTCCCAGGCCTAATTCAGATGGAATTATAGCATAAGTTTGACTGAATCTTTTCCAACTTTCTAAAAATATCTGGAAATGAGGCAGTAGAGACGACTATTCTACTGGATTTTAGAGTCACTCTGCTAGATTACAGGTGGGCTGTTGGATGCTGTTATTGCTTCACATTATTAGGCAGAAAATTGAGGAGGATAGGGAATAAAACTATCTCAACCTTCGGCTTGAAAAGAATGTGTATGTGGCATGGCTAATTGAATTCATTTCCAGGATTTTTAACTTTCAAGGATATTAGGCACTGTGATATTAGAAAGAAAATTTCCAGATCATTTTAAAGTTAATCACAGAAATTAAACTACTTTAAAGATTCCTTCTTCTTCTTCCTCACCTTTTACTCTTTATGTATGTATCCTCTAAGTTAACTCTCTGGCAACAGAGCGAGTCCACCATGTGCAGTGATGTGCCGGCTGTCAGATAAAATCTCCAGATTGAAACCAGAACGGAAGGCTGAGCTCCAAGTTGGAGAAGAAGCATGTGTGACCTCTTGGTTCAGATGGAGGGAGTGTCTCCAAACAGTCTCCTTCGCCAAAACACTCAGTTTTCCTTGGAGATAAATAGAAACAAGTTCTTTGTTCTCAAAGATATATGAATGATGTTTAGTATTGGCTCACTTCTTCCTATGAGTTCTAATTTTGGGGGCTGTATTGCTTTTAGTTTCTAGGATGTTCTATCAGACTAGGTTGCAAATGAATATGATTTCTGTGGGTATTTTACTGGTGATGAAAGAAGCTTATTCATGTATCCTTTTAGCAAATGTTTTCTGCTTGTCTACCAGGCACTGTTCTAAGTGCTAGAGATAGAGCATTTAGCAAAATCAACAAATTCTCTCTCTGTTCTCATAGACATTATATTCTCATGGGAAGAAGGATAAAAATAAATACATAAATAAATAAATAAATAAGAAATTTACTATGGCCCTAACCGGTTTGGCTCAGTGGATAGAGCGTCAGACTGCAGATTAAAGGGTCCTAGGTTCGATTCCAGTTAAGGGCATGTATCTTGGTTGTGGGCACATCCCCAGTAGGAGGTGTGCAGGAGGCAGCTAATCGATGTTTCTAACTCTCTATTCCTCTCCCTTCCTCTTTGTAAAAAAATCAATAAAATATATTTTTTAAAAGAAATTTACTATGAAGATATTAGAGCAAGTTCAAGATAGAATAGAGAATATGGGCAGTGGGGAGTCCACATTAAGTAGAATAGACAGGGAAGGTCTTGACACCAAGACCTAAGTAACAGAATGGCACTAAGATGGGAGAAATCTAGGGAATGAGGACTCTCAGAGAAGAATCAGCACATGCAAAGGCCCCGAGGCAGTAAAGTGCTTGGAGTATAAGGAGCAGAAGGCCAGTGAGACGTGAGCATAATTAATAAAAAGAAAGAGTGACAAGAGATGTAGGCAGGACACAGACCATGTAGAGGCTTAGAAGCTGTGACAAGGAGAGTGATTTTATTCTGAGGTAGTATAAAGTTATTGGAGGGCTAAGAAGCAGGGAACGACATAATCTGATTCATGCTTTCCAAAAGATCTCTCTTTCAAATTTGTGTTTTCATCTGCAAGTCTTTAAATTGGGGATCCTGGCCTGTTCTGGCATATTACTGACTTGTTATTTTACAAACTTCTCTTCTTGTAAAATAAGCATATTTTAAATAGTACCCAGCACAGTGCAAATGATTGGACAGCCATATCATTTTTGGATGGACTCATTTTCTAAAATGTGAGACCAAGTTTTACATGTCATGTAACATTCAAAGGCCAAGCTTTAGTCTGACCCCGACCACAGACTTATTGTGTGTGCTGAGCAAAGCTACTTCAGTTCTCAATCTGCATTTCCCCATTGGTAAAATGGGAATGTTGGTACCTACTTTGCTTACCTCTCATAAATGTTGGGAAGATCTGGTGTGACAGTATACTTGAATATGCTTTTTACAAAATTGAAGGGGTTGGAAGCTAAATCCACTCATGCAATAAGCATGTGTTAAGTATGGGCCACAAGTGATCTACATAGGCTTAATAATAATGGCATTTGATTAGGTGAAACTAAGTGTTAGGTACTGTGCACTTTTTAAAATATTTATGTATTTTATTGATTTCAGAGAGGAAGGGAGAGGGAGAGAGAGATAGAAACATCAATGATGAGTGTGAGTCATCGATTGGCCACCTCCTGCATGCCCTGCACTGGGGATCCAGCACGGTCGGGCATGTGCCCTGACTGGGAATCGAACCGTGACCTCCTGGTCCATAGGTCGATGCTCCACCACTGAGTCACACTGGCCAGGCTCAGATTTATTTCTTGAGGCTCTGCGAATCCTTATGTTTTTAATCATTTGCAAAGAATCTTATTGTGACAAGAAGAGACCTCTCTACATAGCCCACTGAAAAATTATGGAGACAAAAGATCTTTATCTGACAAAACAGAAGAAGCAGGAGAGCAAGAGCTTGATGCTGAAAGTGATGAATCAGCTCAGACTTGCAGAATTTTTTTTGGCCCCAAAATAGTTCCTTTTCAAAATATATTATTCAGAGCAAGGCCTGAGCGAGAGAAAGAATTAGAGCTGATTTCCAGCTGGAGTTTTGTGCAGGGGAAGAAAGCCTACATTGATTTGTAGGCATAACTGACCTTGGTAGGAGTGTTCGATCTTCAAATGAAGAGAAGGCCATCTGTGGGTTCTTGAGAGTAGGGGGGATGAGATGACATAACCACTCTTTACAGCAGGCTGTTCAGACACTTTTAAAGGTATGGTCTCAATTCAATCTCAGATCTTATCCCTATGTACAGGGAATTCAAAACTCAAAGATTACATGATTGGCTCAAGGTCACCCCAGGCATCAGTGACAGAGGATGGACTAAAACCCGTATCTCCTGACTTCCAGGCCAGCATCTTTTCTGTTGGCTCCCTGTTAAACAGTGTCAAACTGCCTTACTTGCTCTATGATCTAGGCCACGTCACTTAGTCTCTCTAAGTCTCAGATTTCTCACCTGAAAAATAGAAATAATGAAAAAAACATCTTTGTGTCACATAACACTGGATAACCTAAGATGCACAGGGATAGTATCTGCATATAGTAGGTACTCAGAATATGTGAATTCCCTTGAACCAGCCGGGCTGATATTGCTAATGCCTCTTCAAAGATATTTTCAATAAAACTGTAGTGGGTTATAAATCTCGGGAGTCTCTACGTGGAATGATGGTGAGGAGAAAATCTAGACTATCAACCAAGTGAAGGGAGGCAGAGACTGAGTTGGAAGCACTGCAAAAATCCCCTTGATTTTCCTGCACCTATTATTTTATTTATTTTTATTTTTGCACAGATAGATGTCCTTAGATTTCAGTTCATTAATTCATTTAACAGATATTATTTGGATATCTCGTGTGCCAGACATGATTTTGGGTACTAAGGATATACAGCAGCTAAACAAGACAGCTCTGTTCCCTGCCTCATGTACTTTGAAATCCAGTGGGAAAGATAAACCTTAATCAAATATTGCAGAAAGAATATAAACTGCCAAGTCTGAAGGCCTCTTTCTAATGGAGTCATCTTGAGCTGTGTTGGGATAATCTGGCCTAGCCTTGTGTGATCTAGGAAGGCTTCCCCGAGGAAGTGACCTTTAAACTAAGGCTTGGGGGTGAAGCAGCCATCTAGATAGAAGGAGCAGCATAAATCAAGGCCATGGGGTAGAAAGGCAACCATCACGTTGGAGTAAAGGAAGTGGGAACGAGGAGCGTGAGTAAGTGGGAGGATGGCATCAGATGAGGCCAGGAGAGAAGTGGTGACCGGATCAGGGAGGAAAAGCTTTTGTGGAGTTCTAAGCAGAGTGTGAGTATGTCAGATTTTATGAAGGCAGAGCCATCTAAAGGGGCATGTACACAACTCAGGTGACTCAGTCTATCCTCTTGGCAACAGTCTCCTAACTCCAAGCCACAGGGAAAGATTTAAGGAATCATGAATCTGAGTGACTAGTAAGGGAGATGAGTACAGTTCCTTCAAGGTCAGATATGCTGATAGGAACCCACCAAGCAAGCTGTGCCTGTGCATGTGGATTTATATGCTTTCAGTGTTTTCCTAGAAGCAGTAGAGTGCAGGTGAGATCCTGCTGATTCTTCTTCTTCCACAGTTTTCTCCCTTTTTATATGCTTATTTGTGGACTCATTTATTCATTCATCAAATATATATTCATAAGTTATTTTATAATCTAGTTGGAGATATAAGATGTAGTCAATAAATTATAAGATTGAAGGAGGTGAGTACCATAACATACAAGAAATGGAGAAGAGGTTTCAGAGGAAGAGAGGATCACCTCTAGTTTGTTAGGAGGAGGCCAGAGGTGGACAGTGATCTGGAAAGGATTTATGGATGAGGCAACATTTGATGTGAACCTTGAAGGATGCAGGAATAAATAGGCTGATGGAGGGAGAGCAGGGAAAGAGAGCAATGAGAGTGAAGACATAGGAAGTATAGGATGAATGGAATAAAAAGTCCAGTTGAATTTTAACCTCTATGAAGGAAAGGTCTTAGAAGAAAGGTGAGGGTCAGGTCTGAGAAGCTGCAAAGGCTTCTAAACAGAGTTCCCGGATTTCAACCATGGGAAGCTATATGCGCTTTTCAACTGGGAAGTGGTGTGATTAAAAGGTGAGGAATCAGCTGGGGGTGAGGAGTGCGAGATGGATGGCACATGAACCCCAAGCCCGTGGTCTGAATCCACTGAGCCCAGATCCTGCCAAGCATAAGTATAGCCTAGAGCAGCAGTCGCCAACCGGTGGTCTGCAGACCACTGGTGGTCCATGAGGTCCGAAAGGTTGGCGACCGCTGGCCTAGAGTAATAGTATAGTCCTGAGTCCCACTCCAATCACTGGGGAGCATGTGTGGGGCTACCATTTTGGGGTGGTTTTTTTTAAGCTCTCTAGCTGATCCTAATGCAGCCAACATTTGGAAACCACGCTTCTATGCCATTTCACATGCAAGCCTCACAGCAACCATCTAGGCCCGTGGTCGGCAAACTGCGGCTCGCAAGCCACATGCGGCTCTTTGGCCCTTTGAGTGTGGCTCTTCCACAAAATAACATGGCCTGGGCGAGTCTATTTTGAAGAAGTGGCGTTAGAAGAAGTTTAAGTTTAAAAAATTTGGCTCTCAAAAGAAATTTCAATCATTGTACTGTTGATATTTGGCTCTGTTGACTAATGAGTTTGCCGACCACTGATCTAGGCCAGTCAAGTTGCCAAAAGTACCAACAAAGTCTTTCTGTGCCTGTCATGGTCATGAACTAGGTCACTTTAGAGGGTGCTCTTGGAAGCCAAAGTCATGATCTGACTTGATCATTTAAAATTGATACTAATATAAATTATTATGAAATGGGTGGCAGAAACATTTGATTATGTATTAAAGAAATGAAACCACACAGAGGTGCATAAAGAGCCTTCTGTATACTCCAAGTTGTCAATAATCACTCTGGAGTAGTGAGCTAGGAGCTAGGGGCAGACTTATTTTACATGTTTCCATATATTTAAAACATGTTTTAAAATAAGCAAACATTGCTTTAGTCATCATAAACCCTAGTTAGACTTTTATTTATTTTTATTTTTTAAATACATTTTTAAATTGATTTCAGAGAAGAAGGGAGAGGGAGAGAGAGAGAGAAATATCAATGATACGAGAGAATCATTGATCAGCTGCCTCCTGCACGCCCCCAATGGGGATTGAGCCCAAAACCCGGGCATGTGCCCTTGACTGGAATCAAACCCAGAACCCTTCAGTCCACAGGCCGATGCTCTATCCACTGAGCCAAAACCAGCTAGGGCTAGAGAGACTTTTAAGCAACAAACTATGACCTTTGCATGTTCCAGTATCCAGGTAGAAGGGAAAGACAGCCTCTGTCCTCACTGGTGACCAGGCTACACTGTGAGCTTCTGTATCAAAGGATGTCCAGGTTGGATGGTGAAGAAAAAATGTCTTAGGCTTTCTGGTTGATGATACTGAGAATGTTTGCCTTGGGAAAGACAACGTTTGCAAGATTAAGTACCTTGAATGTCACTCTGATTGAGTTTTCAGATGACTCACAGCTGGGAGGAGGAGCCAGAACTGAAAGATCTTGGCAGTCTAGATTGATGGGCCAAATCTAAAAATAACACGAATGCATGGGAATCGCTGCAATATCTTCCCTGAAGTCTGACAGAGCCACCTGCATGCAGGGAGGGAGGGGAGTGGCCCTTAAGAGCAGTTCATCAGAACAAGCCTTCAGGGTCTTGGTTAACTCTAAGAGTGAGTCAAAAGAATGCTGTGGCTGCCAAGAGAAGGTGTGTTTGGCAGTATTAACAGAAATCTGTCCTTTGATTCTTAACCGGTGGTATGCATCAAAATCACCTGAGTCTATTTACACATATAGACTCAGTCCCAACCCCACCCCAGCCTGACTGTATTTCAGTCCCTGGGGAGGAAGGGTTGGACTAAGCACGTGGAGTTTGGATATGCTGCCCCCATATAGGCCTCTGATTTTTCAAAATTGATCTAGATCAAGGGAGGGACAATTTCAGACTCTTTCATGTTAAAGGATCTACAATTTTTAATGAATTTTTGAGAATCATGTTAAAAGAAAATAATAGCCTGTGCTTTTATTTCTGATTATGGAAGTAATTTTTGGACAATATTAGTTTTCATTTCAATTTGCCACCTCATTCAAATTGGTTTTAAATAAAATTGTTTAACTAAAATTAGGGTCATGTCATACGCAATGTATTGTTAATATGACTTCTTCATTTGATATTCCAATAGGAACATTTTTCTGTTCTTCAAGGTGATTTGTAATAGGTGTGTAAACTGTCCATTATAGGATATGTACCAAAAATAACCAATTTCCTATTTATATCTTTTCCCAAATATTTCACCATTATTAAACACAACGTACCAGCGTGTGTGGTTCTACACTTTGAAGAGGAATATTGTTGACTCAGTGGAGTGGCCAGATTGGTGGGAGTTTTGTAATCTTGGCATAAGGAAGAGCTGAAAACTGTAATCCGAGTAATATTTTGTGGGGTTGGGTAAGGTGGCAAATATCTTCAAATATTTTCAGGGAAATCAAACAAAAAGAATTCAATTTGTTTTGCTAGCCTCAAATTGGGTAAAATTCCAAGGAAGCAGCTTTAGGAGAAGGTAATGAATTTTCAAATAATTATGTTTTGAAGGTCTTGCCTGCCCCACCCTTGGGGATGCTGGAGGGTGAGTTACAATTTGTAAATGAAGTAATTAAGGAGATTAGGAGATTCAAATTTCTATTTGGGGGTGAGGAGGTGGGTTTAAAATGGAGTCGAAAACTCCAACAGCCCAAGCTACAACCCAACAGTAAATGGGTTTGTTCAGCTAATGGACTTTTCTAAAACAATTTGAATACAGATGCCTTTAGGCAGAACATTTGCTCTTTTTTTTAAAATTTCTTTATTGATTAAGGTATCACATATTTGTCCTCATTCCCCCATTCCCATCCCCAACCCCTCCCCACGTATGCCCCCACCCCACTGTTGTCCATGACCACTGGTTAGGCTTGTATGCATGCATACAAGTCCTTTGGTTGATCTCTCCCCCTTACCCCCACCCTCCCCTACCTTACCTCTGAGGTTTGACGGTCTTATCGGTGCTTCCCCTGTCTCCGGGTCTGTTTCTGTTCTTCAGTTTATGTTAATTAGCCACAAACCACCCGCCTCCTCATTTATTTTACCTGCCTGGGCTCCTGAAGGCTTTTTAGTTTACCACCCCTAGTGGATGCTCTCTAAATCCTTTGATGCTATGATTATCATTCATTCATTCAAATGCTTATGGAGTCAGCACCTCCTGTGTGCTGACTATTGTGTGAGCTGCTGGAGATAACAGTGAACCTGACTGAATCTTCTCCCTCAACCAGGATGCTGTGAGAGCTCATGGGAGGGGGTGGTGTTGGAAGACTAAGGTGTAGAAGAGGACTATAGGAACTCAGCTGCAGGCCTGATTAGACTAGTGGTGGCTACTAACTGGGAGGTGTGCTTTGGCTTGCTAAGTCAAGAGTGATTTTATAACCAATTTCTCAAGGAGAAGGGGCCTTCCTGAAGGCACTGCCCTCCTCCCTGTCACCCAGCAGACTGGTGAAGGTAGAGCCAGCTTGCACATCTGTTGGGGATGGTGTGGAGGAGATTCTGGTGCCGCTGGAGTATAAATGGCTTCTGTATCCCCTTCCCACCCTAAGAATGGGTCATCCACTCAAAGGCAGCAAACAACATTTGAAATGTTGATCAATTATAAAATTAACATTGTCCAAAAAAAAAGGGAACTAAAGAATTTAGAAGTTTTTTTTTTTCCTGTCTACCTTTCTTTCAGTGTATATTTCTAGAGGGGGGTGTTTTACCCAATTCTGTTACCCATATTGAAAGCATTTATTGAGTGTCTGCTTTGTACTAACTAGACTCTTTTTAAGTGCTCTATGTACAGTGCATTCAACCTCACGGTACTCTCCATTTTTGGAAAGGAGGAGACTGAGGTTCAGAGAGTGAACCCAGCTTGTGCTCGGTATGCTCCAGGTCAGTTCTTGAACCACCATAGTCTGTCGCCTTTTCCTAATTGTCACGTTCTGTCTTCTCTGCCCTTGCCACTCTGGTCCCATCTTACCAGGACTCTTCCCTCTGGCTCTCTCCATTTCTGTCCCACTCACTCCTGGATTCTGCTCTTCTTGGAACTGAACAAAGGCGCCCTTTGCCCACCACTTCTCCTTCCTGCCGCATAAACAAGTCCCCTTATCTTTAGATTATTCAACTATTTGGGAGCCAAATACATCCAGGTGGCAGATTTTCTAATAACCAAAGTAGTAGCAGAGCAGAGCAGTGGAAAATGGAAGGTTTTGATTTTGAATTAGGAGGTGGATTTTTTAAAGGAAGTGCTTTATTGATGCTAAGAAGTTTGAAAAATTGTCTTCCCAAATGGCTTTTTTCAACCCACTGAAGACTTAGCAGCTGCTGGCACTCAGTCGGATTTGTCCCCATTGAACAGTGACTCTCACCTCTTAAGCATGGCTGCCTCTTACTTCCACCCAGAAGGCATCTCATTTTTGGAGTGACATGATACTTGGTATAAAGGCATAGAAAATGGTGCTTGAAGAAGCTGCTCCTGAGTTCGGGTGTGACATAATATTCATCCTTAGTGACATTTTCCAAAATCTATTTTCAAATAATTAAACCCTCAAATTCTTGGTATAGAACTTGAGTTGGTATGTGGGCTCTGCATGTGTGTATAAAGGGAAAGTTTTTTTAAAAAATAAATGGCTAGATTTATTAGGTGTTTGCTATACATCAGGCACTGTTCCATACTATCTATCTATATCTATACATCTATATGTTATAGGACACCAGAAAAGATGTTATCGGACAGCCCTCGGAGTTGGAGGGAGATGGTTGTGCCCTCCTGGGTTCTTGTCAGTCTCGTAAGAAAGATTTCAAATGAATGACAGACAGATAATAGCGTAACAAAGCAAGTGAATTTATTAAAAATACACTTGGCATATAGCATAAGTGGGCCACTCAGCTAATCTGAGCATGTGCCCAGTGGAGGCTCAGGGGGTTTTATACCCTTCTTCTTATAGGTTTCAAGGTTCCTCTGCCAGATATTTTGGGTAGCGGATTAGGTTTCAAAGTTCCTCTTTTACTTTGTTGTGGTTTTTCTTGGAATGTTTGTACATATACCTGGTCATCTTGTTTGGCAAGTCCTAGACGGCCAACTGCTTTGTTCAATGGGTGAGATAAAACTCTTCCTTTTTTTCCTTCCCCTTCCCCACCCCCTCCTGCCTTAGCAGTTCCAGGGTGATTTATGTATTCTCTGGTTAGGGAGAAAAGGTATTAATCATTTGCTCTCAAGTGACATGGGTTGAGGAAGATAAGATCTTTGCGATTCACAAGCTGGCTGCAAGCTGCCCAAACTGTTTGGCCTTGTTTAATTTTCTTATATCAGTTTCCCTATTCCACTTGCCCAGAATTTTTTCTAGTTTCTTGCTATCCTGCTACATATATACACATATGTACATATATACATACATACACAGACACACACTGCAATATACTAGAGTTTATTTAATCCTCAGAAGACCTTTGTGAAATGATTGCTGTTCTCATAAGTTCAGTTCAAGCAAGATGACTTCCCCAAGCACACGCAGCTGAGTATTAGAACCAAGGCTTCTCAGGTCTCCTGGACTCGAGAATCCTCACTTCTACACCAGGATGAAGAGGAATGGTGGCATTTTGATGCTCTAACACAGGGTGGGGAACCTTTTTTCTGCCAAGGACCATTTGGATATTTATAACATCATTCACAGGCCACACGAAATTATCAAGTTAAAAATTAGCCTGCTATATTTGGTCAAATATTCAATTAACTCACCCCTAATGCCTGGGCAGGGCCAGACCAAATTACATGGCCCACGGGCCAGACGTCACCACCCCTGCTCTAACAAGTGAAACACCACATGTGTAGTTTTTATACCTTTTCAAACCCTTTCAACTACATTTGGATTTCATGCCTACTTGTGAGGCCAGAGAGTCAGGTTTGTTTTGAGCTAAAAGGCAACTAAGATGCAGAGAGGCAGTGGGACCTTTCAAACATCCCAGAGGTAACAAGTTAGTAAAAAAAAAAAAAAGCCTAAACTTAGCCCGGGTCTCCTACGTCCCAGTTCCTGGCTTCATGCCGATGAGAAGGTTGGTTTCTGATCCCTGCGGTTAAATTGGACAATTCCTCATCCCAACTTCACCGGTGACCAGAAATTCATTTAACAAATATTCACTAAGTTATTACTGAATAGTTTCAGGAACTATGCCAGACCATAGCAGGGCAGTGATGGTCATTGTAGATCTGTCCTGTGATCATAAACTCACTGTCCAGTGGGGAAATCAAACAGTTGGACAAGAATTGCTGTAAAGTTTGATGGGCCTGAAGGGAGCAGAGAGCAGGAGGATGGAAACCAGGTCTAAGGTTCTAGAGAAGGAGAAGGGTAACCAGGTGGGAGTGGAGGTAAAAACAGTTTTGCACAGAAGGAATATTTTGAGCAGACAGATGAGACAAAGACAACACTTAATATGGACTAAGCCAGAGGAGCCCTAGCGATTTGAGGCCAGCAGCTGAGAAATTGGGGTGACTCCACAGTGAAATCAAAGGGGAGAATACGCCTTGCTTTGCAGACAGCTGCAGGTTCAAATACTGGCTTCAGCCTTCCCAAGCTGTGCAACTTGGAGCCTGATCTTGGATGTCTCTGAGTTTCCCCATTTGCAAGGGAGATGTAACTGTAAGTGGTTGTTGCCAGGTTAATCATCAGGCTTGCAAGTATTAAATGCAAAGCATTCAACCCAGCCCCAGCAAAAGGCACACTGCCCACCAGCTGCTCCAGCCTGAAACATGGGAGTCACCTGAGTCCTGGTTTTTCCCTACCCCAGCCCCACACAACCGGTCGGCTGGCAAGTCCTTTCTGTACTCCTCCAGAATACCTTGCAAATGCCTCCATTTATCTCTGTCTGCACTACTACAGTGTGAGTCCAAGCCAAACCTGACCTCCCACCTAGACTAAGAACACAGCACCTACCCACTCTCCCTGCTCCCACTCACAGTCCCACCCTGACCTCAATCTTTACACATCAGCCAGAATGAGCTTTTAAAAACATGCAGTACACGTCATATTGCTGCTCCAAACCCTCCCTTGTTCTTAGTAGAAAACCTAAACTCCCTATTAAGGCTGACCCCATTCTATCTGGCTTCCAGCCGCCTCCTGGCCCATCTTCCACTCCTCGCTCACAATCCCTGCCTACCCTGAGAGGGGCTTCTCCAACCACTTATTAAACAAAGCCCCCCCTCCTAATTTCTACCACTGCACCTCATTTCTTTCATTTCCACCATTATTACAGTTCACCATTAGCTATGTCTTTGGGTGCTTACTGGATTGTCTAGCCCCCTTGCTAAGCTGAGAGCGCTACGAGACCGAATTGTTCAGTTAGGGAGCTGATGGATCCTAGCACCTGTAAACATTGTCTAAATGAGAGAAATGTAAGCGAGCCGTCAATAAAAAGTAGCTATTTTTGTTCATTAATACCCATCAGAGAGGGGGTGATGGTGTGTCTTCTTATGAGCATTCACTAAGAATTTATTTCTGTCCCCATTCATTGCCTCAGTTTCCAAGGCTGACAGCCCAGCAGAAGGCTTTGACTTGATGGAGAAGGGGATGATTATACTGTGTCAGTGGGACCACTGGCAGGAACTGCCCCCAAAGCCCCTCAACATTGCATTTGTACATGACACCATTTCCAGGCAAATCCTCGGTATGATTTTTCTGAGACTCTGGGGCCCAGGGACATTCATCACCCGAGAAGTGGGTGCTCATACACATTCGTGCGTTAGCAGCTGGTATTTCTGCCTCGAGGATTTTACATTTACAAGGTAATAACGAAAGCGGTATTAGAAACCTGCAGATGGTCTGTCCGATAGAGATAAATGTTGATTACAAACCCCAACATGGAAGTGGGATCGACGAGAAGTGTTACCGGGTAATTTAAGGCCCCTCGCGGATGTCCCTGGAGATACCTTGGCCAGTCAGTTCTGTTTTATTTCAGGGAGGACATAAAACTCTGCTGGTTGGACTTTTTTTTTCCCCTGACAGAAATGAGTTGTCATGATGAATCATAAAGGCCAAGGCTGCAAGGCTGGCATGGCACACCAAAGCCCGATTCTCCCCTGTGAATGTGGTCTTTGAACTTGAAATCAGGGTCAAGTTTTCGGGCTCTCATCTTATTGGATAGACAGGGTCTCTCTTACCCTTAGTGGAGGGGTGCTGAGCTGGCTCTTCTAAGAGTGTGCATTTCAGAGTCTGATCAATACTCAGAAGTAGTAAAATGAGGGACAAAGCCAATGACAGAGTAATAATTTTCAGCAATTTGATTCTCTAAAACAACACTATCCAATAGAATTTGCACTGGTGATGGAAATATTCTACGTCTGAGCTGTCTGACTGGGTAATCACTCAGCACATGTAACTGCTGAGCATTGGTGATGTTGCCAGTGCAACGAGGAACTGAACTTTTAGTTTAATTTAAATTTGCATAGCTGCTGATGACCACCTTGGACAGCAGAGGAGCGCTAAAATCTAGTCTGATTGGAGGGAGAGTAGTTTTGATATGCAGGACAAAAAGGCTGAATGGGAATACCTAGGGGAAGGTACCTTAGGGGTTTTAACCAAGTGGCTGGGAGGGCTTGTACCATGGTGGTTGAGTACACATACTCCAGTGTGTGAGTGATCTGGGTTCAAATCCCAGTTCTGCCACGTTTCAGCTGTGTGATCTTGGGCAAGTTACTTAACTTCTCCCAGATTCCCATTTCTCATCTGTAAAATGAGGCTAAAAATAGAACGTATTTCCCAGGGCTGCTTTACATCTTAAATGAGATACAATCTGAAAGCACAATTCTGTCTTACAACATTTGGTATAGTATCTTTTCATATGAAGATGGGTCCTCTTGTGTACCTAAACCCACACTGGAGCTGCTGATAATGAAATGACGAGAAGTGTTACCAGGTAATTTAAGGCCCTTAAGATCTAGGTCCCAAAGCTACATATTTTGGGGTCCCAGCTTGGGTGAGCCCACTAACAAAGCTTTCCCCTTGAGACACAGCCACTATGCATAATCTGTTTGTTGGGATGCTTGGTGAGCCAGTAAGGTATCCTTTAAATAAAATACCACTTTCAAGTCAATTCATATTTCTCCAGTCATATGGAACTTAACCATGTTCCACTGCTTTCAATAAATTCCTTACAAAGGTTAATATCACAGGACTGATGAATAGGAGGGCTTTGGCTAGCGCAAAAACTGAAGTGTATTCGATGATGTCACTTTTCCATCTTCTGCCTAAATTATCTTCTTAGATAAATGGAAAAGATGTATCTGCTTTCCATTTTCAAAGCCATTGATTTTTGCTGCAATTAGAGAATGAAGAGCTAGACCAGGCAAGATTCTTTCCTGCTTTTAAAAACAGCCTTCAAGGATCCCAGCTGTTTCATGGGCTTTCTCCAGTGCCAAGGATATGGGGGGCAAATGTTCCTTGAGTCAGCATGCCATCATCGCTGGGGGCATCTGGGGGCTACTGAAAGGTCCGCAGATGACTTCATGCTCAAATAACTTAGGGTCCCCATATGGGTTCCCAGTCTTCAACTTGCCATGTAACGAGAGCCGTGGATATTTCTGAACACGGTTTGACCTGCATTCTATTGATCTAATCATCTGCCTAAGCACTGTCTGCAATTAAATCCTTCTCCTTGCAATAAAGTTCATCTCTCCCCGACACATAAAATCTGACCCTCACAGCCGGAGCAAGGAGAATGGCTGTTGTTTTTGCTACCATCTTGGGACCCGAGAGCTTTGTTCTGAAGGCTGGAGCAACTCGTGTGGCTTGGGAGGTGGCACCCTCCCTGACTTAAGGTGTGACAGAGCTTTTCTTCACTTCTAGACGCCTCCACTAGGCTGCCTTGCTCCTGCTCAGCCTCATTTCTTCCCCAGAGCCCAGCAGGGGGTGTGACCCACACTGCGCATTATGCTCTTCCTCCAGCAACCTGCTGTTGTGTGTTGTCAGGCTGTTAGCACACACTTTGCAATTCCTCTGTTGGCCCCTTTTTGTTCCAGCTTGAAGAGATTAGTGTCCGTCACATAAAGAATTCGGTTTGGAAAGGCCACAATCTCTGCCCCACCTTCAGCGCCGTCTTTCTAAGGGACTTTTTTTTGCTTCTCGACGGACCTGATTTTGGCTTTCTAAACATTAGGAGATTCTTTCAGTCACTTGGCAAATATTTATTGAGTGATTAGTCACAACCCTGGCTGTCAAGATGTTTACGAGTGTAACTGGGAAGAGAGCCCATTTAAAAGGCAAGGGTCAGGCGTGGGGGTGGGAGGAAGGCAGGACCTTGAACTTTGTACACAGGTGGCTTGGGTTCCAGTTCCGATTTTGCAAATGATAGTCATGACACCTGAGCAAGTTACTGATCTTCACTAAGCCTCAGTTTCCTCATCTTTAAAAATACAAATAAAAAGGCCTATTTCATTTGGGCTTTGTGAGGATCAAGTAAAATGGTGTACCTTAAAATGTCTATAACAATGCCCGGCCCATAGTAAGTGCTCAATACATGTTAGTTATAATTGTCACCTTGTTTAAATCCTCACAACTGTCTGAGCCAGGTCCTGTATTTCCCCCCACTTTACAGATGGGAAAACTGAGGCAAAATAATTTGCCAAAGATCACATAGCTTACAAGTGGCAGGCTTAAACACAGGAGTGCCTAATATTCACATTTCTTACCATTACCCCAGGCAGACTGAGCTAAGCTTTTCTTATATTTTCAGAAGCTACATATATCACGAGGTTTTTGAGAAAATTGGCTATTTCTCTTAATGATGACTCAAATTAAGCCACATGACTTAGCTGGAATACAACATTTTTCAAACATTCATTCTATTGCAGTTTTTTCCTCCTGGTATCCAGTGAGTACTTCTCTTCACATAGAGAATTCTTATTAAATGCCTAACTAAAACTGGTTGGATTCTCACTTATAACAGTTTTCAGTTCTGAATTTAAATTTAATGATGTGTTGAAATATTAATGACCTTTATCTTTAAAAGTATCTCCATTGTACTAAAGTTAGCAACTGTAGCTGATAGTGCCCAGCACTGGAACGTTCTCTCACACAAGGCATTTGCTGGAGTTTGCGTCCTTCTAAAGGTGGGTTTTATGCAGCCCTGACAAATAGACAAAGGAGGAAACTTTTGCATCACAAATTGCCTGGGGATTTGGTCTCCCAATAAAAACTTTAAAAGTGCTCTAATTCAAGCTAAGTAATAATAGCTTAAAGCATTTAGAGGAATTGACAGTGTTAGGCATGGTCTCTGGTGTAAAAAATGTTTCTGTGAGGTAGCATTTGCATCATATAGAGCTAAGTTCATTCCTACCCTCTCTGTGTATCCTACCTGCTATTGCATAAGCATTCCTATGGCTCTGGTTTTATTGATGGGGATAGTGAGGCAGGAGTAAAATTTATCTGAGGTTTAATTCTAAGAGTCAGGTTGGACTCCTTCCAGTTTCCCGGAAGTCCTTTGGGTTCAAAGCACTTGCATAACTCATGCTGGCTTCTGAGCCTTGAGGCATAACAGAAGGCTGGGTCTCTTTTTGTGTGTGTCCTTTGTGGAATGACCTTGATACAGACTTGTCCTACCCCCACCATGACTTGCAGTGTCCAATCTGAGGGACAATTGTTTACCAGCCTGCTGACAGAACCCTACTTGTAGGAAGTCCCATGCCTTATCTGGCTAAATAACTGGGACCATATGTTCAGGGCCCAAAGCTTGGGATTTTTTTTTTTTTTTCAGAGCAAGTTCAAATGTGCCTATTTGCATCACCTGGGGATATTGAAATTCCAACCCCAAGTTCATTTTCACATAACTCATTATCCTCCCTTGGATTTGGTACTTAATATGAACTTTGGCAACAGATGGAATGAGATGACGTTCCAGGAGCATTTACTAATTCTTTTGTGCTTACAAATACACACACATAGTGATCATTTGCACTCAAATGAAACTTCCAGAGCCAGGCAGTGCCCTCAGGTATTCATTTGCCACCCCCTGTTGAGTTCTCGGGTAGAATTTAATTATCCAACAAATTTGGGGGTAGCTGTGCCAGATGTTGGGTATTGACCCAGACATTTCAGATGGAAGGATCTGATGCATCCCAGAGAGGAGGGAAAGCAGATTTGAGAGGTGGGACTCTAAAAGGGGGAAAAAAGAGGCATGAAACGGGAGGGGGGGTGGGAGGGTGGCTTGAAATTTGTGGTGATTTCCTCAGAGCCAGATGGTAAACCTTAAGCCCCAAGAACCACTAGGCATTTGTGAAGGTCATTGAGGAAGGTCCCCGACCTCTGTTAGACACAAAGAACCTCATAGTTTAGAACCAGTTGAGGACCCAGCTTTTGTCTGTTCACAATAAAAACAAAATTATTCTGTTCACTTGAATGACAGACACATGCAGCTGCTCCTTCCTCATTCCAGCATGGTTTATAGGGGCTGCTTGGAGCACTAACTAATCTTCGAATAACAGAGAAGTTTTTGTAATTATAATTTGTTATTAATAAAATGTGTTAATAGTATGACATTGATTAAATGGGAATTCTCTACTAGGCCCTGTGCTAAGCACCTGTGCATCCCTTTGGTTCTCAGAACAACCTTATGCAGTAGAAAATCGTAATTTTCCCATTTTGTGGAGGAGTGAATAAAACTCAGTCTTACAACATCACTGCTTGAGGTCCAACACCTGATAAAGAGGCAGAGGCAAACAGCCTGACTCCACAGCCCATGCCTTCCCCCATCATCCTCAGAGCTGAACTTGACTTCCCAATGGGAGGGAATCTGGCCTGCTCAAAGGTCCCAGTAGGGGCCCTGTTTTGTGCCCTGTATCATCCCCACCCAATCCAGACACAACTGATAGAAACACAGCCAATCAAAAGGCTGGCTTGTGACCGCTGATATGGCCTAGAAACCCCACCACCACCACCACCACCAAAAGAAAGAAAGAATGAAAAAAGAGAGAGCTGAGCCTACCAGATTCCTTCTCGTGGAAATTTAGACTGATAAATACCAACAAGTTATTTAGCTTTGAGAGCTTAAGATGAAATGAAACCATGAGATCTAGTTGGGCTTAAGTAATGGGGCAGTAGTGAAGAAGAGTAAGCAGAGCAATTCATTTGGTTGAGAGAGCATCTCAGTACACAAATAGAGAAGCAGAGGGGTCATGAGAAAAGAAAAAAGTAGCCAGTAGCCATGGATGCCCAAACCTGGGTGCTTTTCTCGTTCCAGTCCATGGGGATTCTTACTTTATATAGCTGTGAGGGTGGACTGAGATAATTTATGTAAATCACCCATCAGAATGCCTGATGTGCAGTTAAGTGATCAATACAAGTCAGCACTATTATTATGTTTATTATTAGTAGAATTTTAATGTGACTTGTCTTTTATTTGTAAGATACAAAACAATCTCTCTTTGCCAACTTACCAAGGTGCATGAAGCTAGGCTTATGAAAAGCCGTGTATTTTCTTTCATCATTAAATTGGATTCCTTAATTGTTATAATTTATAATTCAAATTTCAGCTTATGATTATCTTAGTTTTCCTTCGGATCGATTCCACACCCACTAATGAACTATCATGTCGAGCAATGGGGAGCTATTCCCATAATCTGTTTTCTTCCAATCCCCCTTCAGATGCTAATGAGAAGTACCATGGAGACATCAGCCATTAGTATACTGGGCTGATATAAATCATGGACTATGGATCATTGAGCATCTTTGTTGTAAAACAAATGGCCTGTGGTCAGTTAATCATACAAAGAAGCATCTCCAGGGTTTCTTGGCTTTATTCATAACCCCTAAATCCGTTCGCAGTTTTATAAACAGAACATCTGTTAAAATATGCAGAAATTACAGTCATAGTCATTAGCAGAGAGCTATATAGCTTTGGCAGATTTTTTTTTTTAAGCTTTTGATGGTAATCTTCTCTTTCTGTGACCCATGTTTTACTCCCATTCTTGCTGAATCTCTTTTGTTCCTCTGTTCTTCTGGGTTATTGCACTTTAAACCCAGAACTGGCAAGTGGACATGTGTTGTCCCAGGCTAAGTTAGCACTGTGCCCTTCTGCAGCATAGCAGAGTAACTGTAGCTCAGCCATAGTCCCTTGCAAAACCATCTATTTCCGGTATGCAATATGCATAGCCTCAAGCAGCCAGAAGGTGAGAAACCCTAATTGGTTTCACACCTTTTATGGACCTTGGGCTCTTGCAGGGCTGGCATTTAGCCAAGAGTAAATAGAGCTCAACACCAACACCACCCCAAATCTCTCTCTCTCCTTCTCTCTCTCTCTCTCTCTCTCTCTCTCTCTGTTAAAAATTTTACTGTGTTCATATTTAAATTAGCTGGTGCAATTAACCTCTAAAACAGATACCGGGAGAAATATGGACATCGCCAGATAACAAGATTTGATATAAGAATCTAGACTAGCCACCTCCTTGTCTAGTGAGGAAACATTATTCCACCTAAGAACTGGGGAGTAGGTCAGCTTTATTTAGCCATAGCTTTGTTCTTTCTGCCATGGAATCGGCATCCGCAGACATTCCCTACAGAAATGGGAAAGTCACCTCTGAGTGTTCAGTGTGTCCATTACCTATCCTTATAGATAAGGTTTTATAAAGTCTCCGGCAAAGTCACTCTGGTTGAGCCTGAATAGATCCTTCTAAATGAGCCCACCAGGAAAAAGAAGACAGTGCAATACAGTTCCCAAGAGAGCAAACTCGGGGGTAAGACAGACGTGGACCCGAATCCCAGATCTGCCCGTTGTTAGCTGTGTGCCCCAAAGTTCACTCTCAAAGCTGCAGTTTCCCATCTGTAATATCAATGCCCACCTCATAAAGGTATAGAGCGGTTCAGAGAGAAAACCCAGGCAGAGCTGCTAGCCATGTGCTGGCCACATTGTTAAATGCCAAGTAAATATTTGTTGTTCTGTTATTTGTTATTGTTCTTGATTTTAGTACCGGGGAATGGTTAGATTATGTTAGGTGTTGATTTTTAACATCAGTGGAACTTCTCTTTTTTAACTACTTAAGTAATTTAATTCAAGCATTCATCTGTACAAGAATATTTCCTAAGCACCTGCTCCGGGTTCAGTATTTTGTGTGTCGTATGGAGTGTGAAGATTTATCCTCCCACACGGCTCCATCAATAAGGAGCTCATGGGCACAAATAGCATAGAACGTGTTGTAGGGAAGATGCAAACCAAAGACTGGACGTTGTGGGTAAGAAAAACAAGTGACCACTGGGGAAGGCTTCATCGGGGGATGGTAGGAGAAGCCGGGGTTATACAAGAGGCTTAACAAGGTTAAATTTCATTGGAAGATGAAACACAGAAGCCAAATGAAGGCAACAGAGTGGAAAAAGTCGGGATAACGTGGGCAAGGAATTGGCCAATTTGCCTTCTGGGGGAATCAAGAAGGATTGGAAGGTAAAAGCCAATTAGTGGATCAAGGCCAGACTCACCAAGCCCCTGAAGAAACTGGGGGATAAAAATGGAAAGCTCCTGAGAAGGCGGCTAAAAATAAGACACTTTCGTGCTTTAGGACGGAGTAGTTTCGGGAGGGGCGACTCCGAGGGAAGATTAATGGCTTGTTTGTTTCCTCGCCTGCACCTGAGACAAGCTCTGGTGTTCTTCCATATTCCTGGCATTTACTGGCACTTGTGGCTGCATAGGTCCTGCCAATGTCTGAACTCCAGGAGCTAAACCCACGCATCTTCCGGCAACAGCTTTCTAAGCTTTCAAATGGAAAATTGCCATTGTGCGTTGGAGTCCAATTAAAGTGTCAGGCTTTGAAACAAACAAATACAGATAACAAAGAGGGGGATAATGTTTTGAAATTAGGTTCTCGGGAGTCCCCCATTAATTTGGAGCATACAAGGCTACTGCCTGATGACAGTAATGGCTGGTGGCAGGAGGTGCCCAGCAGATAGGTCTCTCTAAGCGCGCGCTCACAAATACATCCTGTTATACTCAGCACGCAGGCAGCGTCTTTCGGCTTTACAGCTCTTATGAACAGTAATCCCTCCCAAGGCCAGAAAGCCGGGAGTGATTGTCCTCCTGCTAAAAATAGAGAAAAGAAACAAAGCAAGAGAGCTGGCTTTAAAAATCCGGATGGTGAGTTCCATCTACACAGACCCACTTATAATGCTCAGTACACACAACCAACACCATGGCATAATTAAATAAACTGTGTAAATACCCAGAGGCTGTTAGTGGGGGAGCTTGTGGAAATGAAAAAATTAGCGATAGTGGCATGGATTTTTTAAAAGGCAATTATTTGCTTTATGTAATGACAAGAATCCACAGATGGTGCAGCCTCAAGTTCCTGAGTGTCTGGAAAGCCTTTAAAGCAGGATCGTACTCACACTACAAATAATAGCCGACAAGGATGTGTGTGGGAGCACTTTATTCTATTGATTGCATTGGAACAGTGCCTGTTATCCTAGGGATCATAGTGGATTGTCTCCATGCTGTGAAAACACAGCAGGACTCGGCCAGTATAGCTCAGTGGTTGAGCATCAACCTATGAACCAAGAGGTTCACGGTTTGATTCCCAGGCAGGGCACATGCCCGGGTTGTGGGCTTGATTCCCAGTAGGGGATGTGCAGGAAGCAGCTGATCAATGATTCTCTCTCATCATTGATGTTTCTATCTCTCCCTTTCCCTTCCTCTCTGAAATCAATTAACACACACACACACACACACACACACACACACACACACGCAGCAGGGATGTTGAGTTAACAAAGAGTCAACTCCAAAAATTCAAAATTTTCCGAAGAGTTTAGCTGATTTCATACTTCTGCCTGTGGGATGGGGGCATGGGCTGGTAAAGTCAAATGGATTGTCCCCATTGCCAGTGGTTCTATATCAAGTCACTATCTCTACTACAAAAGGCCAGAGTGCACCTTGGGTAATGGCGGTAAGCACAAGGCGAGTGTACTCACCAGGAATCAATGACCTAACCAAGTGAAAATGCTTGTGCTTCCTGTCCAGGCTTAGAAACTGTAAGAGAAAGATGCCCTTTGGCAATAGAAGCTACCAACAGAGGTTTCCTAAATGTGGCCTGATTCGTTTCATTTTTACTCTGGGCTTGTTGCTGGGACTGTTCAAATAGTACATCTGTTCATTCAGCAAATCTTTATTAAGTATCAGCTAAGCATTTGTTGGAGAAATAGTGTGTTCCATGGGTTAACATTACTTTGACCTCAGGGATCGTGTCTTATTTGCCTCTGTTTTCCCTGGAGGCACTTGGCACAATGCATGACACATACGGGGCATTCCATGAATGTAAATGGGGGAGGTGGGAGGAGCACTCTGCTATTTGCAGCCACCAGAGCAGTCAGGTGCCAGGAAAGTGGCATTTTATCTCCTAATAACCTAAAAACCAAGCCCTTAATAACAATTGCATTGCAGCTAGTGAGACCAGGTGGGTACGTTCAGTTCTGCTCACTCCGTTCTTTATGATGACTGTCTTTTAAGGTGACTTGGCTGAGGGACAGTTATGTTTAGACTTGGGAGCATGGAAGCAGACCACTTGAGTGCACCCACTTCACCAGCACATGTGGACTGAAAGGGTGCCCTTTGGTTTTTTTCATTTCTCAAGTTAATAAGATGATGATGCCACTGCATTTCTGAAATCCTCTTCAGATGTCAGATCATTGCAATGCCATTCTTATGGGGTGATACCATCCATTGGTGTACCATCATTTGATTCAGCAGCAAAAACCACTGAATGAATGGCTGCAGTATAAGAGGTGAAATAGAGATACTTATTAGGCAGTAACTAGGCAGCTGAGTGTCATAGTGAAATTCGGAGTGGTAGAAAGTAGGGATAGTCTGTGTGCATGTTTATACCCAGATGAGCATGCGCATAGATAAAAATTACAATAACTAACACGGGCAGAGCATTTATGGTGTGCCCGATACTGTGCGAGTAATTTTGTGTGTTATCGCATCTACTCTTCTTAACAGTCCTTATGAAGTGGATACTTTCACTGGCCCCTTTTACAGATGAAGAAACTGAAAATATGCTCATGACCATGCCGCTAAGAGTCCATGGTCCTGATTATGTATATTAAACACAACTGGTTAAAAGAATGGAAGTCAGTGGACAGTTGATTGGATGGAAATGAGAAATCATTCCTTCTTGCTCCCCTTATTTTCATTCACACAAAAATGTGTAGGGGAGGGAGAGATAGAAATCACTGTTTGTTTTCTCGGTGTTCCTGCTTTAGAAATTCGTTCACTCTCATTTGATGGCTTCCCCGTGAAACCAATAAATTGGATGAGTCAGTGGTTCTGAAAAAATTCTGAAATTAAAATGAAACTACACCATATTAATGTGGTGATTAGTCACATCACTAAAAAGAGACAATTTGTAAGGACTGTTTTCAAAACCCTAAGTAGAAACAGAAAGCAATATGCTGTGCAAACATTTGGCATTGGCATTTGGTATTGGAGGGAATCATTGATGCAATTACCTTTTGATTTTAACCAAATTGGGAGCAAATATTAGCTATTTTCTGCGTGTTTTTCTGGGCTTACTCAACTGCTGAAATACATGAGTTATGTACATTTCTGGGAAGCTCTGTACGTGTCTATCTGATTAGAACTAGAAAGGAAGTGGGCATTCACACCAACCCACTTTATTTATAGCTCTGCTTTGGCAGGTTTTTATAATGACTACTCACTTGTTAGCTTAAGTTAAATGCTATTGCACTTTGTCTGCAACTGTCATTGGGTGAAAATATCTGACAAAGCGTGGGTCTCCACCAACAACTGCAAGACATAAATTTCTCACATATCTCATTGTAATGAGTATTTCAAAAAGGCCTACTATTTTCTGGGCACAGTTCAAGCTCTGTTTTATTTACTAATATGAATAAGTAAAGAAGATCAATTTATCTTAAGTGGGAAATTGGTTTCCGGTTAACAAAGGAAGACTAAAGGTCTCTATGAAGAAAATGAACTAACAAGCAAAATAGAGACAGACTCAGAACAGGCTGACAGCTGGAGGGGAGGGGGGCTGGCGGGAGGTGGAAGGATTGAGCAAAAAAGATAAAAGAGAGAAAACGCATGGACACAGACAGTGTGGTGAGGAGCGGGGAAGGAGGTAGAAGAAGGTATAGTGGGGACAAATGGTGATGGGCGAAGACTTGACTTGGGGTGGTGAACACACAACACAGTGTACAGATGATGTGTTGTAGAATTGTGCACCTGAAACCTGTTTTGTTTTGGTAACCAGTGTCACCCCAATAAAATTTTAAAAAGGAAAAAATAAAGATCTTTATGAGTATGTCAAACTATTTTTCAAGGTGGGTTGCAGTCATTAGCCATGTACAGAGATCATCCTTTTGCCCCAGTCCTATCTGTGAAGTTAAGGTGAATTAAAGTCCAATTTCATTGGTCTTTTGGGGTGGAGAGCTATTGGACAGAGATAAGCCAAAGTACATTTCCTATGGTAGTATTGCACAAAAGGGTGTTCAGAATTTCTTGAGACGTTTCATTCATACTAGGATGGTCTCCAAGGTACCTGCATCTTTTTAACAGGACCCCCAAGTGAATCTGACAAATTATGAGGACCCCTGAGCAAACTGATCTCGTGTTTGAATACAATGATTTTAGCTCTCACCTTTGTCTGGGCATTGTATTTGCAGCCCAGGCTAGCTCTGGAGGCAGAAAACTGAATTATTTTAGCTCAGGTGGCCACTCTTATGTCCTATACACTTCTTATCACTGATCCTAAATATCCATCATTTGATTAAACTTGGGAACAGGTGGCAGTATTGAGTGATACTTAAGAGCACAGGCTCTCGAGCCAGGCTGCCTGGGTTTCAGTCCCAGCGCAGCTACTTATGTGTTTACACACAGTTGAGCACATGTGCTCTTAGACAGTTGCTGTGTGATCTTAACAACCCTTAAGCTTTGATTTCCTCAACCGTAAAATTAGGATAGCAATAATAACTGACTTCATAAGGTTGTTATGGGTATTAAATTAGTTGATTAAATGAATGAGTCCTTGGATCCACTCATCTTATCTACAATCACTCCCTTCATTATTCCTTCCAGTTGTGTGGCTTGAAACACTGTCTCTGTGCTGACAAATCTCAAATTCATATCTTTAATGCAGTCCTCTCTCCTGAACTCCAGAATTATTTATCCAGCTGCTTCTTCAGAAGCGCCACTCTGGTGTTCAGTAAAACTTCTCAGACTTAATATTTACAAACTGAACTGATCACCCCCTGAACAAAGCTCTTCTCCCGGCAACTTGCTCCTCCTAGTCCTCAGGCGAAAACCTGGGGACTGCTCTTGCCTCACACTCCATGTAACGCACCAGGAAGTTCTGTCAGCTCTATTTTCAAAATCTCTCCAGAACCCAGTCTCTTTTTGCCACTTCCACTGCTACCACACCCTTCTGGGCCACTGCTAACATGCATTGTTGTAACTGTCTCCTGCTTCTACCCTTGCCTTTGACCCCTTTCATACAGTAGCCAGACTAATTTTTGGAAGAATTTCTGTCAGATCATGTCACTGTTCAGAATCTTCCAACGACTCTCCATCTCACTCAGTGCAAAGGGTCATTATGGTGGCCTGTAAGGCCCTGCACCATCAGCCCTTCAGTTTCCTCTCTGACCTCATTCCTACGTTTTCTCGCTGCTCAACAGCCTTCTTGCTGGTGCTTAAACTCACTAGTCCTCAGAGCTTCAGCACCTTTTCTTTCCTCTGCCCAGACTGCTCTTCTCCCTGCACAATTTCCTTACAACATAGTAAATACTTTACTTATTTATCAATGTTGCTGTTTATTATATATATCTCTCTCTACTAGAATCTATACTCCAAAAGGATATTTATTTTGTTCCTTGCTATACCCCCAAATTCCTAGAACAGTATCTGGCATATAATAAGTATTCAAATATTTGTTGAATGGATGAATGCATCAACAATTTGGAATTGACTTAGAACCTAGTTTATAATTTCCCACAGGTTTCTGTCTTGGCTCAAGCTATTTCACATTTTTTGTCACTGTATTAGTAATCTTTCATTTGAAGGGCTGACACATTCTGCTAAAAATTTGCTTAATAAAAAATTTGACACACACAACATAAAAGTTCAAAAGAATACTAGCTTCAGGTGAGGCTTGATCCAGAGCTCAGCTATGTTGATAGTCTCTCTGTTTTGCTTTTTATGTAGACCCAGCCACTGTTCTAGACTCTCCATTTGCAGAGGAAAATTAGCTCCATAGTGCAGGGCTTCCCAGCTCCTGAAATCCTTAGGAAATATCTCCTAACATCTCATGAGGTCTGTGTGGGTTCTGTGCCCATTCTAAAACCTATTTCATATATTTAGTGAGATGGGATACCTGATGAACTTAAGCCAATTAGGTCCTAACCCTCATGTTGAAGGATGAATTTTACGTGAGGATGACAAAGGGAAAGTCAGGGGACTATTGGCAGAGGAAGGGAAGAATGGTTGCTGATAAGACAGCCGTTGAGACTGTTGCTGGTATCATAGAAGTGAGTACATGCTTATTAAGTTGAATATGACAGCATAAGGTTTGGGAATTCAAGCCAAAACAACATATGGAAGAACTGATGGATTTCTTCATTCATTCAAGAAGTAGAATAGCATCTGCAAAAGCACAGAGGTATGAAAATGTTTGACATGTTTGGAGAGTTGCAAGGAGTTGGTGTGAAGGGTGCGAAAGAGGGATATGTTTGAGTCTTTTCAGTGTAGCAACAAAAGTCTGGATCTAACTCTCATTGGTCCAAATTGAACTATTTTTTTTATGCCTGAACCAATCACTGTTGCTAGGGGGATGGAGTATGCCAAATAGCTCTGGCCTTAAAGACACACACACACATACCAGATTAGACTGAGAAAAGGGGAAATTAGAATTTTATTAACAGAAGAAGGGAGAATTGGTGCTGAGGAGCAGAAAAAGATCTATCAATCATCTCAGAGCAGACCAATAGATATTAATAAAATTTTAAAGTTACATGACATTGAATGTGGTGATAAGGTGAGATATGGTGTGAGAATTGTAAAATTCCATGCCACATCTTTTCAGGAACACCCATACCATTCCTCTCATTAATTTTTGAGTTATACATGTGTCCCCCCAGAGGGCAGAGAAACAAGTCCAGAAAGACAGGTGACCAGGCACAGTTGAGTCCTCCTAGTGCAGGTGGCCTTTTCTTCTTTCTTTCATCTTTCTTTTGGGGTTTAAAGGATGTTTTCAGTGGAAGAAAGAAAGCCTAAAGGTTAACTAATTTAAAGCAATGATTGAGACTTTTGTCTTTGCTGTTCTGCCTGTGGATGAGTCTCAGCGAATTCAGAATTAAAATTTGAAAGCCTGACCCTTGTCCTAGAGTTCATTTTTTAAAACGATGTTTTTATTTATTTGTTTACTTCTAAATGCTTCTATTGATTTTAAAGAGAGCAGAAGGGAGAGAGAACCATTGATGTGAGAGAGATACATCCATCAGCTGCCTCCTGTACACCCCCTACCGGGGATCAGGCCGGCAACCCTGGCATGTGCCCTGACTGGGAATCCAACAGGCAATCTTTCGGTGCATGGGCCAATGCCCAACCAGCTGAGCCACACCAGTCAAGGCATGAGTGCATTTTATTCAGTCCCCCAAACATCACTTCATTTCCTTCTTCTCTTCAATGCCAAGTAGATTGTGATATGGACAGCCATACTATAATACTTTATTCTTCTTGGCATCACCAGACTTTTGGAGAAGAAAATGAGGCTGTCTGGTGGAAGGTGTTGATAGCAAGAGAAGTGGGGAGCATGAGGATTAACACGGTGACTTAGTCCTTGGGAGGAATACTGAGGCAGGGCTGCCTCACAGCTCCCAGTGTGCTCCTGGGTGAAAGGAGGTGTGGGGGGAATCTGTCTGTGCTGTTTCCCAGGCTCCGGCATGTGCTCAGCCCCCTTCACACACTGATCTCTGTTGCCTTGATGGTGTAATTAAGCACTCCCAGTGCTCCTGCTCCAGTTTCTAGTCCGTGGGTGTGGAGAGCTGCCCTCACCCTGCCAGCCTCCAGCATGTTCCCTTGTTAAATTATGCATATGCTAATGAAGTGTGAAAAGCAGCCAAATAACAACTCTTTCTAATCACTTAAGGTCCCAAGAGCAAAGGGGCTTTTTCTCTCTGTTCTCTTAATTTTGGGGTGATTGTTAGGATTTGCAAGCCAATCGGAAGCACAGTTCTCTGGGTGTTTCTCCTCTCCCAGGCCCCTTCCACCAAAATAGGGTAATTGGCATCCTACCTCCAGTGAGACGAGTCTTCTGGAAAACCAGTGACCCACTGTGCCCTTTTCATTTGCATCTGGGGCTGGATAATCCCTAGTTTTACATTCATACACAGAGCAGTCCCGAAGGGCAATTAGCCAGACTACATTATTTCCTGCCCCCTGGAGGGCCAGTGTTTGAGAAGGGCCCCCCAGAGATGGTGCTTGCAAGGCCCTTGTGTTGTGATTACATTTCGCCTTGGCAGTTCACTCATCCTCTCTGAGACTTTGCGAGTCTACCCATTATCCTTGCAGACCTAGTAATGTTCTCTGTCTCCCTGATCCGTCCCTTGCCTGCCTCTCTAACCCTCTTCTACACCCTCCTCCCCATCACTTGCCTTCTATCACCTTGGGCCATTTAGATTTTTGGAAAGCTTTATCCACAGATCTTTATATAGCTGGCCTCTTCCCACCCCTTCAGGTCTCAGCTCAACTGTCGCTCCTCAGGGAGGCTAACCCTGACTACCTAGGTAATGTTGAATCCCATCCATCCTTATCATATATCACCCCATCTTTATTCTCTTCAAAGCTCCCATCACTGATACCATCCTGTTCCTTAAGTTTATTGCCTTTCTCTCTCCTTGAGGGAAGGGGACCTTGACTATCTTCTTTGCCGCCACATCACCAGGGCCTAGCATATGCCCGGCACACAGTAAATGCAATTCATGTCTTTGCATAAGTCAGTGGTGTTTTGCAAGTATCTTAGAGTAGTTTCTCATGTTGTGGTGTAAGGTTTTGTTTCTCTGGCTGTTATTGTTTGCTTCTCCAAGGAAGGAATTCGTTGCATTCACATTTGTTTTCCATGTTGAACAGGCAAGCTAGATAGACTGTTAGTACTGACTGTGTAACTTCACTCCCAAATCATTGACGATGGTGAATATTTTACTGAAAGTTTTATGGGGAGACTGGGGGTATACCACACACTCCACAGTCTTTTTTCTTGCCCCGGTGACTTTCCTATTCCCTGTCCCCCCAAGTTTCAGGTGTTTTCTCCCTCCTTTTTACCCACACATCCACTCAGAAATCCTCTTTCCCCTCCTTTGTTCAGAGAAAATCAGCTGTTGCCCTCAGATTCCACCCTGCACAGCCACACAGAAGTCACAGTCATCTGAAACGGCGGCCACCTTTTGTTCCTCAAGCACACTCCTCAGGGATCTGAGTTCATTCCAACATATTTGAATGAATAAATCACAACATAGATGTTATCTGGGTCCCAACTGATCCAAGCCCTTCTTTCAGTTTATTCATTTATTCAACAAATACTTATTAATGTTTGTGCCAGGTGCTGGGGACACACAGTGAGCAAGATTGATTTGCTGATGCAAAGGTCTCTGGGAGGAACTAAGGGGGATGAATGAATGGAGAGGTTTGTTTGAGTCCAATCCCCAAAGCAGAGGTGTGCTTAGTTGTTACAGGAGGGTCTAATTGTAAACCCAAGGACTGTATTTAAAGAGTAGCCTGCACCGCAGATTTTAAAGTGCTTTTCCAAATTACTTAATGCTAAGATTGTAGGTTTACCTGCCAAACTCAACCTCCTTACTTTGGAGAGCAATTACTCTTTTTATTCCCCCCGCCCCCCAAACCAGGGTGAGCTAAAGAGAGAAATGTGGTTGTGGAATTTACCTTCATTTCTAAAATTTGGACTGAGAAAGTTGAAGCTGAACTACTTTTTTTTTTTTCTCTGAGCTTTGGAGGGATTTTTTTCTTTCTCCTCCAGGGTACTAAATATAGCCCAATTCAGTGGAAGCCAGTTTGTAGCTGAACCACATGAGAAAGCCGCAGGCAGCTCCAGAGTTGCTAACACAACAGCCTGGAGGGGGGAGAAGGACAGATTCCCATTGCCAGCTGGAAAATCAGGCTTCCATCACGCCTGCTCAGTTTTCACTTTGCCTCCTAGAGATGAGATGAGAAGAGTTTGCTACTCAGCTCCTTACCACAGTGGATAGAGTAAGAAGAAATTTAATGGTTGGATCAGAGATGTTTTGTGTTATTGAAGCAGGACATTATTGTGTGTTATCAGTGGAAGTGGGCATCTTGAGGAAAAGAATTTCCTGAGCCCCGCATTGGAGGATGGGGTTTTGTGGAAAGCTTTATGGATGATGTAAAATTAAGGTGTTTCCCCTCCAAGGTTCTATCTCTACCTGTCCCACCGTGAAAAAAAAATCCAATCTTGTCTTCAAGCAGGGCCAGAATGAAGGCCGCTGCTCAGAGTTTTTAAAGTCCAGTCCAGTTCAGCATCCGGCTAGCTTAACTTGTGTTCCCAGCTGCTGCACATTGCATGTGGGGTCCACTCAGCCATTGCCATGCCACTGCTTAAGGCCACATTACTATGGAGAGAGAACAGGTGAGCACATGGGTGGATGTGGGTCACGGAGCAAGAGAGAACTAGTGAAGGATACAAGAGGGAGGGAACTCTTTGGGGGTTTTAACTTTCCAAGATTTGGCATGCTTCTGATGGGGTCCACCCCCTAGCCAACCCATTGTTCCCCAGGCTAGGCTGACAGGCAAGCACCTTCTCTACGTCACCCCGACTTCACTGAGCGTGTACCCATCTCCCTCTTTGTTTGATCCCTTCCCCAGTGATCTGCAGGGAATGGACTAGGGGCCCCTGGGGAGCGTGAAGTTGCAGCTTCCTGGTGAAGCTGCCCTGATGACCGTGCTTATAATGTCTGGCCTCCCTTTTGCTCTCTTCCTAGTATTAATACTAATAAAGTAACAATTATACCTGCCAAGGTTTGAGCTTAAAGACAAATACAGAGGTTGGAAACTGGTGGCCCCTAAACTGAACTCTGCCTCAAGAGTTGGCCACTCTTTAAAGATTATTAATGAGTTGCCAACATGTAAAAATCAGATGATTTTTTAAAAATTCATATTCCCATCTTGTCTTGAAAAATCTGGCCACAGTGAGCACATAAGTCCTTTATGGCCATGGCTCACCTGAGAGGGGCAACAACACCCTTAGGAGATGCTGTCTGAGAATTCCAGGGCTTCTGTAGTCCCTGCCCAGCCCGCTCCACTCTTAGAAATGACATGGCTGCCGTCTGAGTTTACACCCCCAACATAGACCACGGGAAGGAAAACAACTGAGTGGTTATAAGCACTGTTTGTGTTTGTTTGATTTTTAACATCCCGAAAAGTCAAATCCTAAATCTGCTACTAAAGAGCCAAGTGGCCTTGGCCTTCAACCTATGAAGCTTTTCAACCTGTAGAGAATTTTGATGAGTTTATTTGAGCTAGACTGATGACAATTGCTGGGAAGCAAAATCTCACTGGATTGAGAAAATGCTCCAGAGAATGGCAGTTCTGCACCTTATTTTATACATTACAATCCAAGGAGGAGGTGTAAAGGGGTTACATGAAACCCATTGGTGGTAGATTCGGGAGGTGGGAGAAAGCAAAGGAGGGAAGTCTCCTGGGATTGGATAAAATGTAAATGGAGTAGACACTTCTTTTACATTTGTGGGTACAGGATAGTGAGCAGTTAACAATGAACAATAACATTGAGGGGTTCTGTGGTGTCTGCTTTGGCCCTGTGAGGGGTCCAGAAAAAGGAAATTACCCTGACATTCCAAAGGCATGTTATCATAGATGCAAAAAGACAATAGACAGGCCCAGTTAAGATAAAGATTGACCTTTGTCCGGGAAGACGCCGGCCTAGGACATGACTACCTGCTATGACTCGCTTTTATTAGGAAGTTTTCATTTCAGACCATGCTGTGTGGTTACTTTAGGTCTCTGAGTTTGTAAGCCCTCCATGCAGGTCTCCCCTGAGCCTGTCAGGTCCAATATGTGGCCCCTCATCCTGTTCTTCAGTCTCTCCATCTGAAAAATGGGTGTTTGTATGGTAACTACTTTGTAGAGTTGTGTTCACATGAGATAAACACTGTAACGCATACACATTAGACTGGGATAATAATAAGCATAAAGTCAATAACAAGTATTGTTGTTGTTAGCTTGGTCAGAAAGAAAAGTTTCCTGAGGTGGTTGGATTACAGAAAATTTTAGAGGTCCTCTCCCTTTATTGCTTTCAGGAGCCTTTTCTCTTTCTCTGAAGACTGCTTTGTAATAAGCAGGAACTTGCTAGGTTGCGTCATACTAAAAGGGGTCTTCATTTTTCCCTCTGCCAGTCTGGGGGGCTGCAGGGAGAGGCAGGGACAATCAACTGGAATCACCCCTTTGACAGTCAGCGAGAAGCATTAACATGGGTAAAGGAATAAAAACAGATGATTAAAAAAGACAGTAAAGAGCTATAAACTAAGAGCTCAGAGAAAGCAGAGGGCAATATAACGATCTTCAATTGCCTGCCAGTAACCTGCCCAGAACTGCGCTGTGGCGGTGGTTATCCGTAGCTCCGAGGTGGACAGAGGGCAGCCAGGAGTTTCAGGGAACGGGCAGTGTCTTCCTTATCAGGATGTGGGATAAACAGGAAGCTGCCAACTTCATCATTGGTATCTGGTTGACTATCTTGGGAGCACTTAACTTGATAACCTGGGTGACCCTCGGTCTTGAATTTAAAGTAGTGTTTACTGAAGCGTGTGCCTCAGAAAAGTAGAGAGAGGTGGGGTTGGTTCTAGAGTCACCCTGAAGCTCAGAAGTCACCCTTGTGGTGGTGGGAGGGGAGGAGGCTGGGGCACGGTTGTTCTCAAAAGTATTCTACACACTCTTGCGTGACTTTTGTTTTCTATTTGCTTCTCTCTTTGCAATCGTGGGTTGAGTTTGGGCAGAGAAACCTACAGTCTTAGCATTAGGTAATTTGGGGAAGGTTCAATACTCCTGAGGAGAGCTTTCTAGAATCAGCTTTCCACCAGGGTTACTAGTGCTGATGTGATTCTTACTTAATTGAAATAGGTCTGGAAGAATTTTCATTCACAACAAATTTTTCTGGGTGATATGGGAATATCCTTGACATAAAAGTAATGACCATATTTCTAATACAGATACAGCAAAATTCATTCTTTTAGGGGATTGAGATTGTACTCTTCTCACATTTTTAGTTTTAATGACTGAGATTTCATGTGGAATTCCAGATGGATGGATGGGCGATTGATTGGTTGATTGATTGATCGATCAGTGAGTAGTTCCATAATACAGACAAAACTAGAAGTAGGCTCTTCTTTTCATGTAAAGAAGGAAAGGATAAATTGTTAACCAGCCTATTGTTCTCCTCGATGTATGCAGTTTTGAGGTATTCCAATCAACCTTTTACCGTTGCAGAATATCTTCTTTCTTTGTGGGTCAAATTCTGTATATCCAGGAATTACCTGCTAAACACACACACACGCAAAGAGACACACTTCGTCTTCTTTCTGCCTGATATTCTCTTGATGTAATTTGGTAAGTTACTGACGTGGTTCAGCAAGACAGAAACCCGGCTTCTTGCTATCCCTATCTCCCAACCAGATAACGAAAAAAATTCTGCAAAGCCCCGGCATGGAATTACTGTTTAGTGACTTGGTTCTGAGGCTTGGTTTCCTATCCCTGGAAAACCATCGCACCTCTGTTTTGGACTTGCATATGTGTTGTCTGCAGTCCTGTCTTTTGAATTGCAAAGAAAGGCACCCTCCTGCAAGAAGTTTCTTTTGTGTTAGAGAAATGCCTTTGAAACCCATTTACCCCTCAGAATCGGTCAACCAGGTACCAGTTATGAAGTTGGCACCTTCCTGCTTATCCCCCATCCTGATAAGGAAGACGTTTCCATTTCCTGACATTAATTGCTTTAAAAATAGCATGGTGTTTAACTATTTATAAAAATTATGTGGTGACAACAAGTACATAACTAACAACAAGTGAATCTAAAAATCAAGTGAATAAAAAATCTGATGAACAGAATAAACTGGTGAATATAATAGAATCAGGGGCATAGAAAGGGAGTGGACTGACAATTCTCAGGGGAAAGGGGGTGTGGGGGATGCGGGAAGAGACTGGACAAAAATCGTACACCTATGGACGAGGACAGTGGGGGAGTGGGTAAGGGCAGGGAGTAGGGTGGGAACCAGGTGGAGGGGAGCTATGGGGGGGGGGGAGAGGAACAACTGTAATAATCTGAACAATAAAGATTTATTTTAAAAAATCGTGTGGACTGTGGAAAATAGGAAAAATGCAAGAAAGGGTACATGGAAAAATGTTTAATTACTTGTGCTATTTAACCAATAACTGAAGAGAAGACGGTAGGTCAGAAACAAGGGGTCCTTAAGGCACTGAAGATATGCTCTGTAAACATTTTGGGAATAACTTTTCACTCTTTATTCTGTGCATATATAGTTTGACAAAATCAAGGCTTGTTTTATAATACACTACACCTGATACGGAGCCTGTCACATTTCCAGCAGTAGCATCTGAAACTCTTCATTTCAGTCTAGCTGAGCCATAAATTAAACCTGGGGATGAGGTTGTGGCCATGTGTGTGTCTGTAATGGGGAAAGATCACACACACGTCATTAAGTATTCTTCTGTCACATGACTTCCCGTGGCTGTGTAATAATCTACCATATAAATGCACCTTAACTTACCCTAGTTTCCATGCTCGGACACTTACCTGTCTCCACTTAATTTTGCATATTGGGGGGAAATATACTAAAAGACACATTTGAGTCAGAATATGTGATGGCAATTTTAAGGAACTGATAAATTATCCTTGACACTTTATATCCACATCCCCCCACCTTTTCTCTCCTTTTCTTTCTGCCTCCTTTTCTCTCCTTCTCCTTCTTCCCCTCCCTAGCATTTATGCTGGCTAATGTTCTCCCTCCCTTCCTTCTTTCCTCACTTGTAACATGAGGATAATAACACCTATATCTTGGTGATGGTGTGTGTGTGTGTGAGGTAACTGTACGTGAGGAGGTTAATACAGTCCAGAGCAAATAATAAAATGGAAAGTCAATGGTGTTAACTGTTCTCGTTTTTTTCGGAGATGTGGATGAGAATTGGAAGGAAGGTGGTTTGCTTTGACACTAAAGACTAGACCCTCACAAAACCATAAATATTCCTCTTCCATGGAGTTCAACCAACACATTTTAAATGAGATGAGATATACATGACTGACTGACTGAATGAATGAATGAATGAGATGGGCACCAACAATGCACTGCTGTGTTCCAGATGGTGTTTGTGGTAGACTCTGAACAGGTAGAGAAAAAGTTTTAATGGACCAGCAATTGGGAAAGAACAC
Organism: Cnephaeus nilssonii; assembly: GCF_951640355.1. NCBI lineage: Eukaryota > Metazoa > Chordata > Mammalia > Chiroptera > Vespertilionidae > Cnephaeus > Cnephaeus nilssonii. Next base: position 85,500,753 of record NC_137076.1, on the reverse strand, counting down.
CTAACTGAAGAGAATGCCAACAGCGAAAGGCTTCCTTTTTTTTTTTTTTTTTTTTTTGTCTCCACAGGGTAGTTCAATCTAATAGTTTTTAGAAACCCAAAATTATAAAGCATGATGTAACTGGGGATAGATGTTCTCTCCTGCAATAAAACACTTGTTCCTTTAATGTAAAGCTATAATTTATTTTGGACCTCTTATGTGTCAAACACTTTGTAGAGCTTTGGAAGAAACAAAAATCTTTTTCTCTGGGATCGGTGCCTAGCATAAAATCTGAGAAACAGCACATGTTTAATAAATATCTGTTGAATAAATGAATCAATTGGATATTTTACATTTTGAATTATTAAAAACATGGGCAATATTTATATAGTCAGGAAAATAACAATGAAATCAATTAAAAATTATAGTCTCTACCTTCCTAAAATTGAGAGCCAGTGATTAATTCTCTTTTTATTTTATGCATTCAGCAGGCTAGTGAGATGCTGTTCACACCAGGCATAGAGCAAAGTTTGGGATGTTGGGAGGAAATGAAGAGTAAGCTAATTAGGCTGTAACATAGGATGGGGAGAGGAATATGCCAACTATAAAGACAGAAAGTGCTGTTTTGGGTTTTTTTGAGTGTGGGTTTTATCCTGGCAAGTTGGGGGAGTCACTTTGGCTAGTGGGCAGCTGGCTTTTAAAGTCTGACCCCTGCAGCATCCTTTGTACACCCCCCACCCCGTACCCTTGGGTTTGGCAGAAGTCAGTCAGCAAACACTGGTTCTCATTGATTCATTGATTCAGCAGATATTTATGAAACATGTACTGTTTCTCAGATTTCGTGCTAGGCACTGGTACCCAAGAAAATAAAGATTTTTAGAAAAAAATAAAACTATTTTTACTTGTTTCTTCCAAAGCTCTACGAAGTATTTGGCACATAATAGGTCCAAAATAAATGGTAGTTCCATATTAAAGGAGCCAGTGTTGTGCTGCAGGAGAGAAAGTCTACCCTCAGTTACACCATTCTTTGCAATTTTGGGTTTCTAAGAGCAATTAGATTGAGCCACTCGGTGCAATACAAAAACGCTACCTGATTTAGTGTCCCGACTCCTGGATTCTAACAGAAACCAACGTGTGTCCACTACAACTCAGAAGCAGACTTCACCTTTATCCCCACCTGTGTCCAGTTTGCATCTTATTAACCCAGGAAATGTTACTGTCTATCCCAGGCGTTGGACTGAACAGGGCGGGAGGCACACCCTGCCTTAGGCCGAGCCTGTGGCGTTTCCAGCAGGGACATCTGAAAATCTTCCTTTCGGTCTAGCTAATTATGCGGTGCAACCGGAGCCGTCACTTGAACCTGAGGCTGAGACTCTGACCAAGTGCGTATCCGGGATGTTTATGAGCTGTAAGGTCATTGCAGAAAACAGCAAGGAACATAGTAGCAATAGACTGTTGGCCTCTACGGAAATGATTAATTAAATTTTATCTTCTCCCCGGCATGCTTCAGTGCCACCACTATGAGCCTTTGGAGCTGGGGAAACGACACCCCGGTAATAACCAGCCTTATCACCAGGCTGGCAGCCATTCACTGCACTCCTTTGTCTGACACCACGCGCCGACCGCAGCGTGGGAGTCGAGGCTTCTGCAGATGCCCGGGTTCAGACCTCATGATGGGAAAGCAAGGCGTCAGCAGCGAGCAGAGTAATCGATTTTCTGGAAACGAGAGGTGGGCACAGTCCCCTTTCCAGCCCCTTCCGTTGCCAGGGTTATCCCCAATGAGCTAAAATCACTCTCAGAAGACAGAAGGAAAAGCGATTCGGGTGGCACTGTGCTGACACCCTCCAGAAGGGACTGCTATTTTTGAGTCTCCGGCTCCAAGTGCAGGCTTGACGAGGAAACTCAGAACTGAAATGTCATTCCCAGCTACTTTCTTTGCGCGATTTCCCAGATGGGCTGGCTCAGCCCAGGAATCAAATGGCATTTCTGTTGCTCGTGCCGGCTTGCTGTGTCAGCCAGCTGTGTTCACCCTGCCCCGCGCTGATCCTCCCACACTGACTGCTTTCCGATCAGCTGGCCCCCATTCTGACGCCCCACGCAGCAGATTGGAGTCCAGCCCTGGATTTCCATAGATGAGTGGCCCTGCCCCACTAATGGAGATTTAAGCATCTTCGTTTCAGGGGAGACAGCAGGTAGAGAATGTAAGGCACAGATGTGCTTGATGAGATTCTGAGTTTTCCAAATCGTTACTTAAACACGCCTTCTGTGGCCCAGCTCCGGATTTTGATGACTGGGCCATTTGCCCCTGCTTTCTACGTTTGAACCACTGACCCATCTCCTGGCTTCACAGTCCTCTTTGTTAGAGGACACTCAGGGTAGAGAAAGTCTAGAAGAAGTGAAAAATTGAACTGGAGAGATCTTGACTGAACGCCTGAAGGGGTGGTACCGTGCGCCATCAGTGAGACCAAGAATGAATAAAGATACAGTCTCGGGAGAAAGAAAATCAAAAAGTGACAACACTGACAATAGTCATGACAATTTTTACTCAAATTGCCTCAGAGTAGGCTGCGTGTTTGAGGTTGGCGGCACATTGGGAATTACACTGGCATCTTTATTATGGCCTTCCTAATCACGTCATGTCCCTGGGATATTCTCATTTAAACATGCTAATGCACACAGTTAGGGTTAGAAGAACTTTATTTTCGACACTGCAGCTTCATAAAGGAATCGGGTTCACTCTGGAATTTGAAAACTATTTTAAGGTGATCTGCTTTATAAAACCTGATAAGCTCTATGGACTTGTCAGGCAGGAAATTGATGCCAAGAATATCTTCAGTGGAGACATCATCAGACCAGAATAGTAAATTGTTATTGAAATGCTAGAACCCAAAGGCTTGCGATTGCCCGAGGAAGAAAAGAAATGGCTTAACCTTGGGAATGCTTCTGATTGTATGCAATTCTATTAGAAGATTAGACTCTTAAAAGCGGAAAGAGTTCGGACCCCCATCTTGTCCAGCATCCTGCCATTTGTATAAATTCCTTCTAGGATTTCTCTGCTGAGTGATCATCCAGTGTTTCATAAAAATCCTCAATGCTGGAAAGTTCAATTCCTCATAGCAGTGCATATATATTTTTTCAAAAGTTGTATGTTTTTATTAATATACTAGAGGACCGATGCACGAAATTCGTGCAAGGGGTTCGGCTCTCGCAGCTACAGTGGCTTGCCTTGGCCCTCGCAGCCCCGGCTTTGTCTGAAAGGTCATCCAGAAGACATCCAGAAGGTCATTCGGCTGTTTGGTCTAATTAGCATATTACGCTTTTATTATTATAGATTAGGCAGAACTGGTGAAAGTAATTTAACCAATTAAGTTTTACATGTTCTAGCTATATTAGTCGAAAAGACATCTAAATTTCAACATGTAAAGGGTACCTTTTCTTTTCAAAATTATGCTTAGGAAAATTTTGAGTGGTTTTGTGAGTTTAATAGAATGATGCTATTACTAATTTCAGCAATGATACTTGTTTTTATTTACCTGTTCTATTTTGATGAAATATATGTAACACAAAATCTGCCATTTTTAAGTGTACAATTTAGTGACATTAATGACATTCACAGTTGCAACTGTAACTACTATTTCCAAAAATACATATATTTCATTGCCCAGAAACTCTGTGCCTATTAAGTAGTAATTCTTCTCATGTCCTTCCCTGTAGTCACTGGTAGCCTCTAATGTATTTTCTGTTTCTGTAAATTTGCCTATTCTAGATATTTCATATAAGTGGAATAATATAATAATTGCTCCTTTGTGTCTGACCGTATTCACTTAGTGTAATGTTTTCAAGGTACCTCCATGTTGTAGCTTGTATCAGAACTTCATTCCTTTTTATGGCTGAATAATATTCCATTGTACCAGTCTTTAACCTTCTTGGGCAAGTTTATTTTCTAGTATTTTATTCTTTATTATGCTATTATAAAAGGGATTGGGTTGTCTGTTTTTTTCATTTCCTTTTGGGAGTACTCATTGCTAGTGTATAGAAAGACAACTGGTTTTTTTTGTGTTGATTTTGTGTCTTACAACTTCGTTTGGTAGCTGTAACTCATTTTTTGTGTGGATTTTTTTAGGTGTTTTTAGGTATAAGATCATGTCATCTGTAGATATAGTTTTGCTTCTTCCTTTCCACTTTGAATGCCTTTTCTTTCTTCTTCTTGCCTAATTGCACTGGCTCAAATTTTTAACACTCTGTCAAATAGAAATGATGAAACAGACATCTTTGTCTTGTTCCTGATCTTAGAGTCAGCTTTCCGTCTTTCACCTCTCAGGATGATCTTATGTATGCATTTTAACATGGCCTTTATCAGGTTGAAGAAGTTTTTGTAACTTCTGTTTCTAATATATTGAGTATTTTTAGCATGAAAGGGTATTAGATTCGGTCTAATGTTTTTTCTGTGTCAACTGAGCTAATCATGTGTTTTTCCCCTCATTCTATTGTGTGGTGTAGTATACTGATTGGTTTCTGGATATTGAATCAACCTTGAAATAGTATAATGAAGCTCACTTGGTCAGGGTGTATAATCTTTGTAACATGCTGCTGAATTTAGTTTCCTAATAATTGTTGAGGATTTTGTATCAGTATTCATAAGAACACTGATCTGTAGTTTCCTATAATGTTCCTTTTATGGCTGACTTTGCCCATCCCATAGGCTACTACTACAGCGTTGTATTGGGGAGGGCCAGGCCAATGTGGAAGGATGAGGTATTTGGGGGAGGAGATAGTCAATGCAGGCAGGCTGTCACTGGGTGTGAGAGAAACATTATTTGGATAACTCGCATTTTAAAAAATATCATAGCAATTAAAGTTGGTCTCTACGGTTAAGATATTCCAGGCAAAGCTGGATCAATGGGGAGACAATATTTCCTAAAACACATGTTTAGTTGCTTCAATATATAAAGCAAAACTTAAAAGAGACTACCCAAATGTAGTAACAAGCTGAAGGGAAGATAAAAAAATAAATAAATAAAATAAAAAAAGAAGGAATGAACTTTGATTACTTCTGGGTTCTGTGTGTCATTCAGCCCACTTGCTCTATTTTTTCAGACATTTATTTTTATAGTTTGGCTGCAATTCATGATTTTGGTGGGTGTGCTAATACAAGGGAGAATGTGGCCTGGTTTCCCTCATCAACCACACACTAAAAGAGGAAACCATTTCCCCAGCTTTAATTCAAATCCGGATCATGGAAAACCACAGTCAGAAAAGAGCCTAAAGCCTGGCTCTGCTTTCTGCGGACCTTTTGAAAAGATGAAATGAAAAGTTAAAGGAGAAAGGACACCAGCTCGTCAGAATTATATCAGACATATTATCATGGAAGGTGCAAAGGAGTTCCCGAAACACAAATGGTGGGGCACATGATGGTCATTTCCCATAATCCATCGTGTTTTCCAGGTCTCTCTCCATCAGCTGGATAATACTCTTTAATCTCTGATGCTGATTTAAAATTCCATCAGAGGGAAGTAATGCATTTCTCTTCTGGAGGTTTACTATGGCAAATGCATTACTAGATTAACTTTATCTTCACAGTTTCAGGGGCCTTTTAGGTGCTAAGATGATTTTAAAATAAAATAAAACAAGAATCTATTTGAAAATGTGCTTTTCACACCAGAACTCATGTGTGATGTTTACTGAGGGCTATTTGACATCTGAAACGCTGAAATCCTGTTCTTTACAAGCAGAAGAGCCTTGGCAGTAAAAGAATGGGACCATCCAAACCTCTAAATGATCTGGGATCAGTCTAGTGCAAGCAGGTCAAACTCGCGGCCAGTGGGTCGAATGTTATACCCAAATGAGGTTTTCATCCTTGTTCTTTTGTGTATTTTGATCTTTGGATAATGAGCAAAGTTGGTTGTGCTTAAACTGGTTGCCACAGAAGCCTTTGATCAAAAGAAGCCCACTTGTGGGTATAAATAAATAAAACAGATGAAGGCGCTGGCTGAGGGAGCGGGAGGAAGGCTTCATTCTTCTCTAACAGTGGCTGGCCCTTGAGGGGTTTAGGGCTAGGCCTCAGCCGAGCAGTTTTCTGGTTCCATTATTGGAATGCATTTCACAAAAAAATAATCAAATGCACAAATGCATTTCCATAAAAAGAATTCAGACAACATGGAAGACTATAGACCAAAAAGTTACTCTCCCCCTTTACCTCCCCTCCTCCAGAGCTCACTGCCATGAACAATTTGGTGGTCTCAGTATGGATCTTTTCTTTATGTTTAGCAATAAATATATGTATAGAACTAATTAAATATACAGTTTGGAGGTTTTGAGATATACAGTCTATTCATTTAAATTTCATTGGGCAAGGGCTTTTGTCTGTGTCACTGAATAGTTTATCCTCAGTGTTAAAACAGTGCCTGGCAGATAAACCATCAATAAATGTTTGTTGGATTCGAGACTGAATTAGCCTGCAACTTGCTTTTTTTGTGTTTAGCAGTAGGTTTTGGAGATCTTTCCATGTCAATCTTTTTAAAGATCGCATTGTATTTTATAGTATGGATGTTCCAGAATTAATTCTGCCCCCCCCCCCTCATGGATATAATTCTAGTTGTTTCCAGTTTTCTACTACAATAAGCAATGCTGCAGGGAATGTTCATATAAATGACTGCTTGTGTACGTGTGCCAGGGCTTCTGCAAGATGGCCTTCTTGAAGTGTGACTTCTGAGTCAGAGGGTATGCACATTCTAACTTCGTGTGGATAGGTTCTTGGAATCCTTTCTTTTCTCCTGGCAAATGAGAACAGAGATAGAATTCAGCTTGGGAGTTTTTTATGGGCCAGGATCTGAGGTGTATCATCTCCACCCACATTCCATTGGCTAGAACTCAGTCCCATGGCATTTTAACTGTAAGAGAAACTGGGAAATATTGTTTAGCTGTGTGCCCATGAAAAATGGAGAGATAGTTTGGTGAGCTTCTAGCCTGTCTGTCACAGGAAGGGAAGCTGGAAAAAGTTGTTTGTACCTCATCTGTGCCCAACAAAAATGTGATTCCTATTGAATGGAAGGTGTGATTTCAGTAAACAACTCACCTGCCACTGATCCATTGGCATTGGAGTTTGTATCCTCCGATATAAATCATCTTCAGGGCAATCCTCTCTATTTAAACATGGAAGTTTCCCAAAATTTACAGTTGACTGAATTTTAGCTAAATCTAAGTATGCTTTGGGTCAACAGGTTCTCGTGTAATTGACTTGAAAATGATTGGCAGCGCAAGATGGATCTTTAAAAAAAAAAAATTAGTAGCACCTGTTCACAAGGGATTTATTGTGTTTAGTGATCAGAAGCTGGGACCTTATCATCTGTCTCCAGGTTGTCAAGTCACTTATCATGGCCTTTGAAATTTCTGTATTGGTGCTGAGCGATGAATGAGCATCAAAGAGGTATTTTACTGCTCATTCGGTAATCTTGGCCATTGACGATGGCCAGACCATGGGATTAAGCCTGCCTCTAGAATTCTGGCACTGGGAGCTTTAGGCCTAAGATATGAGGATGTCTTTGAATGCCCTCCTCTTTCCTCTTCCATCTGATGTTATCTCATAATAACCCAGCCGGAGTGAAACCTGGTATGGTTTCTATTTATTTGTATTATCCATTACTGGACGGGAAAGCCATCTGTGGATTTTCAAAATGCTGAGAAGAGAGCCCTGTGGAGCATGGATGGCCCCTCATGCATAAGTAAACTCTGATTTTGATTAATAAAGAATGCCACTGTCCATATGGGGCTTTGTTTTCTTTTGAGAAGATAAACAAACAGATTACTCTCTGCACACACCCCTACCACTGCTTCAGCCTCGCTGAGCTGCTCCTTGTCCCCCAAACACTCCGGCACTTTCCTGACTCCTGCTTGCGCTGGCACCTTTTCCTGACACCAGCTCCCATGCGTTCTCTAGTCCCAGCTCAAATGACACCTCCTCTGTGTTGAGACCCTCTCCTCCACATACTTGCCTCCCCCACTTTGACCTGTTGCCCTTGCATTTTCCTCTGACTATAATAGTGTTAGAAAATTTGGAAATACAGCAAAGTATAAAAGGAGAAAAATCAAATGACTTATCAGACTACCTAGTAACTTCTGTTAATATTTAGGTATACACCTTTCCAATATATTTCAGTATGTTTCCATGTTCATTATATTTAAAGCATGTTTATACATATGTACACACGTATACATACACACACACACTATATATATAGTGTATACATATACACTACACACACAAACTTTATACAGTTTTTTTACTTAACAGTATATTTTGAACAATTTCATATGTCACTAAGAATTCTTCTAAATTACAATTAAGTTTTTTTAGTATTCTGTGTTATGCCTAGGATAATTTTTGAATTATTCTCCATACTTTTACATCTAGGTTGTTTCTGATTTTTGTTTTTTGCTAGTATAAATAATGCTGTGAAAAATATTCTTTTTGATAAATCTGATACATTCTTAGTTATTTTCTTAGAATTAACTTAGAACTGGAGTAACTAGGTCAAACACAAGTACATATATATATTTCTAATGTTTTGGTGATTTTTGCTAGTTTTTTATTATAACACTTATCAGAATGAAATAATTGTGTTTACTTGTTGTCTATCCTACTTAGCTATAAATTCTTTCAGAACAAGGACTTGCTTGCATTTGAGTTTATATTGTCTGAAGCAGTGCCTGGCCTATAACAGATGTCAATAAATATTGAATCAATGAATGGAGGGGGAAATTGGCATGTGGCTCATGACACTTGAAGTTTAATAAGCTAATGTAGATCCTATTTAAGGCAGTATTTCCCAAGGTGTGTTCTATGTCATTCATTCATTCAGGAAATACTAATTAGACTCAGCTATGGTCTTGAACTACAACAGTGATTGCTGACAAAATGTCTTGGTGAGGGAGTTGGACAAAACATTACACAAAGAAGAAATAATTATAGTTGTGATAACCATGCAGGAAATACATAGGATACTGTCATAGGACAGTGCAAATTTTAGGGTGTATCAGAATCACCTGGAAGGCTTATTAATACAGATGGCTGAGCCCCATCCCTAGAGTTTCCGATTTAAAAGATCCGGGGTGGAGGTGTGTGTGGGGGGGCGGGGGGGGGGGGGGTGAGGAGAGGGCTGAGATCTTGCATTTTAAACAAGTTCCCTGGTCTTGCTGATGCTTTGTTTGAGAGAGGATGGCTAGGCTGAGACCTGAGGGGTGAGATGAAATATTTCGGACACAGTATTTCAGGCTGAGGCAAGAGCAAATGTCCAGAAATAGGAAAAGGCTTGGCTTGTTTAGTTGCTGGGAGGAGGCCAGTGAGGCTGGAAGGTACCGAGGAAGAGAATGAGAAAAAGTGAAATCATCGGGTGGGCTCAGCCTCAGCCAGCGTCTGGCCTTTTAGGCCGTGAGAAGGAGTTTGGATTGTACCTTAAGGCGGTGGGAAGCCAACAAGAATTATGAGCAGAGAAGGAATGAAATGCAGTTCATATTTTAAAGACATCGCCCTGTCTGTTGAGAGGAGAAACAATAGAAAGTTGATAGCAGGAGTGGTGGAAAGACCAGATTTGGAAGCCACGACCGTGAACTTGAGTGAGAGATGAGGTTGTCATGAGCTAGACCATGACAGTGGGTGTGGAGAAGGGGAGGGAGAGCAGCTGTAACTGTTTCACCACCACCCCAAAAAATGTTTGTAAAGCACAGACTATCACAAATTTAGAACCAGTTCTTAACTGCTGGACTTTTCAGAGCCTTTAAAATGGAAATGTTCCTTGTAAATCTCTAAGATATTTTCTCCCAGAGCACCTCCAGGGATGACTATTTCATTGGTTGTTAACAATGGTTGAAGCACCCCCCCGACCCTCCATTTTGAAGGCTCTGGCTCTCCATTGGCCTCAGTGGCCCAGTCATCCAGGGAACGTTCGCTCTGTCCCTGCAAGAATGAGCTGCAGAGCAGGGCAGCCATCACTTTCCCAGCCAATGTTGAGCCCATCTTAGGAGCCTGATGCCAGATGCACCTGTGACATGGACTGCTAGCCCCAGGCAACTGGTGAATTAAATGAATGACTAGATGACTGAAGAGCCTGTGAGTTCTTTAGATTCCTTCAACAGGTAAGACTAGGGGCGTACGCATGAGGTTCAAACCTTAAAGATAGGAGACACGTCCACGCACTCTGTAATATGCCTGTTTTGTGATTACCACCTCAACCTAAATATTTAGTGGTGGCTTGACATATGAAAGAGGAAACTCAGGAACACTACCTGAGATCATTTGTGCTGTCGCTGCTTCTGCTGAGCTTTTGTGTGGGTAGCACAGAGCAGAGGGGAGGTGCGGTAGCTTCTACCTCATTGCTCCACAACCTACTGTGCGTGAGACTTTCAGGATTTAACCTCAACGAGCCTCAGTTTTGTCACTCAAAATTGGAAATGCTAGCACTCACCTCAGGAAGTGCATATGAGGATTCATGAAGTCCTTCCGGTAAAGAATGTAGTACAACATTAGCGACTGTTACAGCTTGCTGTTGTTATTAGAAGCAGTGATGTGTTTTCCGCCTTGGTTTTGGTCAGATGTTAACTTGGCTCTTTCAGCTGCTGGAAACCCCAGACCCCTCACCCGCTCCCCACCTGCTCCTTGTTGAGGGGTTTATATACTCAGTTCTTCCTTCTTGGGGTACAATTTTGCAGCGAGTGTTATCTTTGGAAAATAAATGGTCCTTCTTCTAACCACTTGCTCATTGACAGAAATTTTCTCTTATATTTCCCCCCAGACATCTTGTTTAAATCTAAAAATACTAGAATGAAATTTTTTTTTGGGGGGGGGGGTGGTGAGTGGAATTTGATTGTTTTTTGATCATCAGCAAAATACATTCAAGACTACATCCAAGACTACTGGAGGTGAGGCAGAGCAACTTTTCATGAGCAGATAGTTAGCAAAGACATCCTTCTGCCTTTACGCAAGGCCCCCGTCTCTGGAAGCGTAATGAAGGCTTCTCCTTGGTTCTTATTTCTTCATTTCATTATTACTGACTCAATATTTTTTTAAAGGCATGTTTAGGGCCCACCATCTTAACTTAATTCTTTAATCACCAGATTATGACAAATGGAGAATAAAAAAAAAAATCGATCTGTCCAAAGCAGCTGGACTAGGCACTTTCCCCAGGTGCCTGCTGGACTTGGAAGTTGCCATGTGAGAAATGGCGATCCAGCTGAAGCCAGTCTGTGTGTCAGGGTGACTTAATTAAAGTCTTCCTGGTGGCCGTTTGGGAGAATTAATGAGTTTTCTCATATCAGGTTTATTCCCAGCATTTCCTATGGTGCAATATCTGAATTAACTATCTTCTCTATAAATCTGATGAGGAAACCAAGTTCTAAAATGAATGTATCCAGGGCTGGAAGAATCCTGGATGAAAGCATAGAGGCCGGCATACTGGATGTAAAGAAAGAATGTGTGGTCTTGATGTTTTCAAGTTGGGCACAATTTATTGATTTTGGTGTTTGTGGGGTGTTTTTTTGTGTGTGTGTGTGTGTGTGTGTTTTTTTTTGGGGGGGGGTGTTGTTTTTCTTTTAGAGAGAGGAGAAGGAGAGAGACACAAAAAAAAATCCCTAAGAGAGAAACATCCATTGGCTGCCTCCTGCACGTCCCCTACTGGGGATCGAGCCTGCAATCTGGGCATATGCTGACCAGGAATCGAACCAGCGACCTCTCAGTGCATGATGATGTACAACCAACTGGGCTGGGCACAATTTAACTACTTTTTACAATTTAGAGCAGTACCAATGCCATCAGTAATAAGTCAGATGCCAACAAAAAGAGTTTAATCACTTCTTGCAGAGTATGTTTTTCTCTCCGTGTTCTGGACACGGTTCTTCAAATTCAGGCCTGACCTTAAGGCTCAGAATAAATGAGAATACATTTACTTTATTTCTTTTATGATGTTTGACTTCCTTATGAAGCTTTTCTTACCTGAATGGTAGTAATTCTGAAAATTATCCTAGGACTGTGTGGGAACATACAATGCCAAACATGGATTTCCTGTGCTCACTCTAGCTAAGGAATGGGAAAGCATTCACATACCACATGAAAACTATGTACCGTATTTTCCGGCGTATAAGACGACTGGGCGTATAAGATTTTCCTGGGTTAAAAAGTCGTTTTATACGCCAGAAAATATGGTAGTCCAATATATCTAATCCATTATATCTAATCCCATCAATATAGTCCAATATACCGTATTTTCCGGCATATAAAACGATTTTTTAACCCAGGAAAATCTTATACGCCCAGTCGTCTTATACGCCGGAAAGTACTGTATTTTAATTTATAACTATGGACCTTGGCAGGTGACATATAGTTACTGTTTATATCTGTGTGTCTGAGCAACCTTTTAAAATTAATATTAGGTTTTTTACAACATATTAAAAATCCTGAGTTTCTATTTGGAATTTAATAAAAGCCATTTGTTATAAAATAGTGTGGCTCATACACTTTGAACAAAATCTACTTGGTCCTTCTCAAACTTCTATTTACAACTATGTGTTTTCTACCAAGTGTTTAATCAGTGGCCTCATTAGCTCTTCTTACATCGAGAAGAATAGAATTCATAACTGCGTTGCAATGAAGTTTGCAATTAAATAAAGTAGCTTAAAGTAGCTTAATATTTTATTAATAGCTATGAAGATCTTTATTAGGTTTCACTAGGGCAGAGTACAAACATATGTATATATGTATATATATGTGTGTATATGTGTGTGTGTGTGTTGTGTGTGTGTACATATGTTGTTGTTTTTTGTTTCTTTCTTTAGAGGGTTGGAGATGATCCAGACAGACAGACAGACATCTTTTTACTGGCATGGTTAATCATCTCTTGAGATTAGAGGGTCTTTCATTATCTTAACTTTAGCAGACACCAAAAGGGCTAGAACCTATGACCTCTGCGTTGAGGTCACTTACTGAGTAGAGATGCATAATGGAGAATAATGAACTCAATCTTGCAGACTTAGCAGAAGTGGACAAATATGTGATCAAGGAATAGGGACTCTGGGGGATCAGGGGAAACGAGAGCCCAGAGATGCCTGCTGGAAACAGTGTATCCATTAGGGGATGATTAAGTGTCCAGCAGTCATCCTTGGTTGTATAATCACTGATCTGGCCACCCAGGAGAGGCTCTTGATTTGTGTATTTGCTTGGAGAGGAATGAACAAATAAGAACAAACAATACCCTACATACTTTTATGGAACAGTAGCTTTTTCTATTCCATCCTGAAGCCAAAGTTCCTACTTAAACACCTTTGGTGGCTCACGTCTTCTCAGGAGACATTGCCTCAAAAGGAGAACCACAAGGCTTTTTTGCTTTTATATATATATATATATATATATATATATATATATATATATATATATATATATTTTTATTGATTTCAGAGAGGAAGGGAGAGGGAGAGAGAAATAGAAACATCAATGATGAGAGTGAGTCATTGATTGGCTGCCTCCTGCACGCCCCCCACTGGGGATCGAGCCCGCAACCCAGGCATGTGCCCTTAACCGGAATCGAACCTGCAACCCTTCAGTCCACAGGCCGACACTCTATCCACTGAGCCAAACTGGCTAGAGCAAACCACAAGGCTTTTGTCACCTGCCCACAGCACTAGCCTCAAGTCCCTGCACCCCACATGCTCCCTCCATGTTATTTCTAATCTGTCTGGCTGTCTGCAATGTGGTTCATTTAGCTTCGGATGCCCTTCCTACCTTTTCTCAGAAGGCTGACTCTGTGCTTATCCTTCAAACTCAAATCGGCTTCTGTCTTCTCCATGCTGAGCTGGTTGCCCTACTCTGCGCATCTTCCTGCCTTGGATATTCTCTTTTCCATAAAGACTCTCTTAAGAATTATATTTAAACTAGAGGCCCAGTGCATGAAAATTCATGCACTGGAGGGGGAGGTCCCTCAGCCCGGCCTGCCCCCTCTCACAGTCCAGGAGCCCTCAAGGGCAGGAGGCGACCTGGTGATCAGGGGAAGATGACGCTCCATCACACCTCTGCTGCTGCCACTGCCAGCAGCGCAAGCCTCGGCTGGCCCTGGTTACCTGAGCCTCGGGTGGTCCTGGGCGGCTAGGCAGCTGCCATCCAAGGCTTGCCTGAGCCTCGGGCTGGCCCTGGCGGCTGAGGGGCTGAGGGGACTGGGGGACTCCAGAGGCAGGCGCGTGGAGTGGCTGGGCCCACCTGAGGGCAGGCCTGGCCTTGCCGCACGCCTGCCACCCCAGTGGGGCTGAGGGGACTGAGCGCCACCATCTTGTGGCTGTGGGCGCCACCATCTTTGAAGGCATGGCAGTCAATTAGCATATTCCCTCCTTATTGTCTGTGGGCGCCGCCATCTTTGAGGGTGGGGCAGTCAATTAGCATATTCCCTCCTTATTGTCTGTGAGTGCCGCCATCTTTGAGGGTGGGGCAGTCAATTAGCATATTCCCTCCTTATTGGCTGTGGGCACCGCCATCTTTGCGACGGTGTGAGAGTCCATTAGCATATTCCCTCTTTATTAGATAGGATGGTTTATATTCTTGTGTGGAAGGTCCTTAATTCAATTTTGGTCTCCAGCCCTTAACACAGTATGTGGCACATGATAGGCGTTCAGTAAGTATTCTTTGCACAGAACTATGAAAACTTGCATCCTTGAAGCACTTATTTGCATGGTTAATAAATGATTTTCACTGCATGTGGCCTCACTCCCCCCTTATGAACAGCAGAAAAGCTGTTCTCATAAACGACCATTTGTTGAGCATCAGCCAAGAGCCAGGTCGTGTGCTGGTTGCTTTACCTGCATTAATGCTCACTGAATTGCCAAACAGTCTTACCACTCTTAGCAACTGTGCTTTCCAAATAAGAAAAGTAAGGCTCAAAAAGGTTGAGGAACCCTCAGCTGGCATTTCAGCAGGCTGTGTTCTTTCCACCCCACCACATCAGGAAGCCCTTGCAGTGTGTGTTCCCGTTTATAATCTAGCGCAGTTCCCTGCCTATGCCCTGGAGCCATTTCCACTTCCTCCTTCCTGTTTGCTTACCAGACTCTGGGCAGATCACGGAGCCAAATCACTTTGGATGTTAGTGACAAGGGCGTGATTCCAGAGTTGAAGGCTGATGTTTTAAGTGTGTGTTCAGGTTGTATTGATTTCTCCCCTCTCCACTTTGTTCCAGCCAAGTCCTCTGGGCAGAAATGTAACAAAACAGGCTCTCAGAGCGGCTCCTTGGGGCCAGGAGGGTCACAGGTCACTGCATTGATGTGCGGGGAACATTTGCCAAATGACAGAGGCTCAACTAGAGAACTCTAAGTGACTTCAGTCAGATGTTGTTGCTATTTTACACATTTACTGATTACCTGCCAGCCTGAACTGGGTGTGGTTTGACTCCAGGACAATGACACTAGTCACCCAGGCCTTCTGTGAGCCCAGAGCACCTTGGCCACAACAATTACACTGCATGGTAGTTTCTTGTCTACATCTCTCTTCCCTCTGATGAATTTCTTACACACAAGGACTGGGTCTCATGCATCCATTTATTCATTCAAGTCACAATTATTAAGCTCGTATTGTGCTTCAAGTTTTGTGCCTGGCTCCGGATAGATGGAGATGAATAGAATGGATTAGACCAGAATTCTGTTCCCAGAGAGTTTGCAAACACTTAAACAACTACTCATAAATGGTTATAAGAACTCTTAGGTAGTTTATTCATCTCTGATGCCCAAAATCTTGGAATGATGAGTTATTCCGAGAAATAATAAAGAGTTCTAAGCACTTCTTGCCTGGAACTATGCTAAATGTTTTAGATTCATATTTTATTTAATCCTCACAACCACTTTATATGGAGATATTAGTACTATTATTATTCCCATTTAATAGATGGGAAAACTGAGTCCTCCTGGAAATGTTTGACTTGAGTGAATTCAGAAGGAGCCAGTGAGCCCATGCTGTTCAGAACTTCTTATTATCTCTTAAAATCTCCCACATGATAGATTATTCAATATCCTGCAGTAAACTGTTCTTGTGTCTTTGCCAACATCATGAACATTTTTGTCTTTAACATTTTATCCATACAAGGAATTCTACCAGTCTCTAGAGCATCTTGTATGAAATCACACTATTCCATTACATTTAAGTGGCCATTTGGAGGGAGAGCTGTTTAAGAAGAGGCATCAGCCTAAGATGACTTTAGGTTGGAAGGTTCTGGTCCCAAGATAAATTGAAAACGTAATGCTTGTCAGCCCCTCCTCCATCCCTTCCCTGCCATAGGTCCAACACAGAGCAGTTTGCTATCTGACATACATTAGTGATTCATTCCCACTTTCTTCTCCCTCATCAAGCCAGGGAAACACAACTAACATTAACTATCAAGCATTTAACATTCACTGGGCACCATGCATTTTTTTCATTACTGTAATTATTATTTCCCATTTTATGGATGGGAAAACTGAGGTTCAAAGAGAGACTGGACACGGCCAAAATTTGAACCCAGACAATCTGACTGCAGAGTCCAGATTCTTAGTTACTATCCTCCAAATATCTTCTTCACTCCCCACAGCAGACTTCAACAGTAGTTCATTACGTCTGTGTGTTAAGGGTGGGAGGAGAGAAGTTCAGAAAGTCCCCACGGCAAGGTATGTCCATTCCATCCCTCACCCACAAACTGACATCAGAATCTGCAGACCCTACGGACAGTTTGTCACAGTTTGTCGTGCGGCTGAAGTTCTGAGGTCTCTCCTGACCCCTCCCACCCTCAATCTTTTCCTCCTTTAAACTCAGGGCATATGTCGCTTAAATATTTAGTTGACAGTTCATCATGTCTTATCACCTCTCATCTTACACTTGGTATCTTGCCTGTCTTTTCTAACTAGACTGTAGAGAATTCATTCATCCCAAATAGCAGCTGCCTAACCCATTGTGGGGCACATGGACACTTACTAAATGCCACTTGTTTGCTTAAAGAGGGACAGGATTGCTTATTGGAGTCTGGAGGCAGATAGACTCCATTTTCTACTTATTAGCTGTGCAACCCAGTGAAAATAAATCCCACACACTTCATCTGCAAAAGAGAGATAGAACAATACCTTATAGGGTTGTTGGGACTATAAAGAGGATACATATAAAGCACTTGGCATAGTTCCTGGCACATAATAAGCACTCAATAAATAGTAATTATTAATGTTATTGTTATTACAGAACAGCTGAATTCATTGGGTGTTTGCTGTGTTCCATGCTGTGCTGTGCTAAATGCTTTGTGTGCAATTATCTCATTTAATTTTTACACAATATAGAAAAGATTTGTCAGCTGCAACACACATGCCTTTCCCCTTTTTACCCCGAAGTTATTTAAGAACATTGGATTTTCTCACTGTCTTTGGGTCACGTGGCAGGCCAGCCAGGCACAAATATGGTATTGTGGCACATGCTGAGTGTCCCATGGTAATTGTTAGGACTAGCACAATAATTAACTACTAACAACAGCTAACTGACTGGAGTTGACAAATGTTTTGCTTTTTTTTAATTCAAATTTACAAATTTAAGTGGATTCAAGATAATTATGATACTGGCAGTCCCTCTCAATTCCATCCCTGTGCCCTCTCTCAAGTGAAAGAGGAAAGTCAGGAGAAATGAGTTTGCCGATCAGAGCATCCCACATCATTAACGCACGTTGCTGTACAAACTAAGGTGAGAGTGGTCCGGGCACTACATGTAGAACTAACTCCTGAAGGACCCTGAGACCCATGCAAGGCTGTTTTACTCATTGTAATCTGGACCAGGACAAAGCATAAGTTCTTCAGTGTACCAGTCTGTGTACTTTACAGAGAAATTAGAGCAGGTTGGGTTGTGAAAGCCTTGCCCTATAAATTTTTTATTTTTACCAATTTGGTGCTAAATTGTAAGTTAAGGGTTTTCTGGCTGTGCTATAAAAAAAAAAAGTGTGCTTTGATGATTGAGAAAGGGATCTTGCAGAACACAGAGGATCTTTAGGGCCGTAAAACTACTCTGTATGATACTACAACGGTGGGTACATGTTGTTATGCATTTGTCGACATAGAAAATATTCCACCAAGAGTGAACCCTAATGTAAACTGTGGACTTTGGGTGATAGTGATGTGTGTGTGTATGGGGAGGGGGGTGGTTGATCAATTGTAACATGTATCCCTCTGGTGAGGGATGTTAATAATTGGGTAAGCTACACATGAATGGGATTAGGGAATAAATAGGAAATCGCTCTACCTTCTGCTCAATTTTCCTATGAACTTAACACTGCTCTAAAAAATAAAGCCTATTAATAAAAAGACAGGAATCCTGCCCAGCTAAAC
The DNA here is from genome assembly GCF_951640355.1 of Cnephaeus nilssonii. NCBI lineage: Eukaryota > Metazoa > Chordata > Mammalia > Chiroptera > Vespertilionidae > Cnephaeus > Cnephaeus nilssonii. The sequence goes on along the minus strand of NC_137076.1, from coordinate 85,482,426 downwards.
AAATATGTTTTGGATATCTGCTATATGCCAGATATTATGATAGATTCAGGGGACACCAAAATAATTTATGCATGTCCTCTGTGAGAAAAATCAGTGCATATCTTATGTGAACTGAAGTCTAGGAAAAAAAGCAACAATACAAACTGCAAACATTTTAATAAAGGTTATATGAAGAGACATACAGAGGATGTTGGAGGTAGAAAGGAAGGGGATGTATCTAATTGGACCTGGAGGGTAGAGGTAAGGGAGGCTTTCTAGAGGATGTGATGCCTGAGCAGGGTCTTGTAGTGTGAGTAGGAGTTTTCTAGGCCCATGAGGATGTGGAGTGAAGGTGTTCATCAGTGATAGAATAAAACAGATATAATTCCGTTGCTCATTAGCTAACTCTAAATGTGTCACTAAGGTGCCTTTCAACTCAGTTTTGTGCAGTGGATAAATTCCTTTTTTTGTTTGTTTAGTGTAATGAAGTTGACTTAATTAATGTTTGTGAAGCTTTCAGTAATGTTTGGGTAAGAGGTGAGGTAGAAGGGAAGTATATTACTTATGATCATAGCTTTACGAGCATCTGATCACTGAAGGAAAATTCCCTGAAAGGTCATTTCTAAGAAGCAGTATTAGCCTGGTGGCTCTTAAGCCTTATGTAACTTCCTGGAACAATGCAGTAGCCAGCGAAAAGAAAATGACATCAACGTGGAGATGATAATGAATTTAAATCATAAGCCTCATTGCCTTACTGCAGCTGCTGAGGATGAGACAAGCTGGGAGCTTCTAAACTTAACTCTGCAACTGCCTGTATGCTTCTAATTAAACGTTTCAAATAAAATCAATACATTTGACAGATAAAAGAGCAGATGGCTTAAGGAAGAGAAGTGAAAGGCTGCATTAGGAAAGCATTGGGCTTTTAAGAAAAAAAACAAAACATTTCATGTAAAAGAAAGCAGGGATTGGAAGTGGACAAATTTGAAGGCTGGAGAGACAGGTTTAGGTCCTGTTTCACCATAAATTTCACTGTGAAATTTTAGTTTACGGTCCAACTAAACCTGTCTGCTGCTCAGAATTCACGCCTGTGAGATGGGAGATGTTCATCTGTTTCCCTAGAGTGGTGTGTTGTTGTTCTTCCTTCTTTCTTCCATTCAACATGCGTGTATTGAGCACCTACTAAGTACTGGTACTTTGCTGGATGCTGGGAATTCGGGGTGAGCAAAAATCAGACCAGGGGTTTTGCCTCTCCTGGAGCCAACTTAGTGCAGAACTCATCATTAGGTAATTGGCTAATTAAATACAGCAAATGAAAATATTTAAACATTTTTCAATGCTGAGTAAACATTTGATGCTATTTGATTATGATGATGATGATAATGCCATATTTGTATTTTATTAATTTGATAAAATCTTTGACATACAGTAAGTTAATCTTCATGGCAAATCTTTGAGGCAGATGTTGGTAACTTTTCACCAAGACAACTGAAGTTTAAAGGATAAGGGTGCTTGCCCAGTCACAAAGCCGGTTCATGGCAGAGCCTGAACTTGAAACCTGCTCCTCTCAGGCTAGTTTGCATGTGCTTTTGCTGCAGCGGGTTGAAGCTTTCGGGTAGTTGTTTGGCATTTCAGTCATCTGATCATTGTAAAGGCGTAAGCCAAAGACAATCCCGGTATGAGCAATTTCAGAAAATGCTGACATCACTGACATTACTATGGAGAGGTGGGGGCAATCTACAGGGTAGAACTATTGCATAAACAGCACTACAGTGTGGGCAGAACAAGCTGGCCTAGTGTCATGATGCCAGGCCTTTGTGAGGACGGGTCTGTGCAGCTATCACTGGGAGTTCCCTGTCCTCCCTTGGTCCTTTTCATTTGGACATCAGTCTGCCTGCGTTTACTCAGCTTCAGTTCAGTACATGGAGGGTTCTGTTTACCTTGTGAAAAACGGAAGTTGGGCTCCATGGGTTCCCTTGGTCTTCAGAAGCCAAGCTGAGGTCTGGGCAAAGGGTTCCACGTGGGTACCAATCGAGTCATGGTTATTTGAGGAACGTGCTTGCTACTTGATTCCACAGGGTAATCTAAGTGCCATTGTAATTTGGGATACGGGAGATATTCCAACATTCCCTCCCCCATATCTCACATATATGCAGATCTCAGATATAGATACATTAAATCTTGGACACTCAAGGGAAGATTCATAATGGCCCCTTTGTAAGACATTCAATCATAGTGAAACCACCTATGTTTTCCAGACACCCTGAATGTCTAAAAGTAATACTCTCCTCAAGGTCACCTCAAATGATGCTCTGCTTCTCCTCATCTTCCCTGGGAACTTCAGTGGCACTTTGTGCTTTTCTGCTAGCACATGTCTCTTCTATTTTTACGTTCCTACTCTAAACACTCTGTTCCACAATCCTCACCCCACATGACAGCCAGTACTGTCTCTAATAATAAAAGCCTAAGTGACCATTGTAACTGAATGGACGACCGAACCGGCTGCGTGAAGCGACCAGGCTGGCAGGAGGGTTAGTGAGAGTCAACCAAACGACTGAGCAGCAGGCTGCGTGGGGCAACCAGGCTGGCAGGGGGGTTATGAGGGGCGATCAAATGACTGAGCAGCAGGCTGCATGGGGCAACCAGGCCAGCAGGGGAGGGGCAGTTGGGGGTGACCAGGCCAGCAGGGGGGGCAGTTGGGGGCGACCAGGCTGGCAGGGGGGGGGGGGCAGTGAGGGATGACCAAACGACAGAGCAGCAGGCTGCGTGGGCGACCAGGCCCACAGGGGGGCAGTTGGGGGTGACCAGGCCAGCAGGGGGGGCAGTTAGGGGCAATCAGGCAGGCAGGCAGGTGAGCAGTTAGGAGCCAGTGGTCCCGGGTTGTGAGAGGGATGTCCCGGATTGGAGAGGGTGCAGGCTGCACTAAGGGGACCCCCCCCCCACCGTGCACAAATTTCATACACCAGGCCTCTAGTCTTTAAGTAATTGTGTATACCTGTGTAATATATGATATAACTACATATATTAAATTCATACTAAAGGCCAGAAATTTATATAAAGCCACGTTTACTTCTCTGACTCAAACCCTTCTATGGCATCCTTTACACATAGGATAAAACCATAACTTGACTATGGCCTACGTACCCAGCCTACCTCTCTCCCCCATTGCCCATTAATTTCTCAAACCCAAGTTCCTTCCTCCTTTGTGGCCCTCACTCGTCTATTCCCGCCACTGGGACAGTTCTTCCCCTATGTTTTCAAAGACTGGCTTTTTCATCCGAAAATCAAGAATACCCTGCTCCCTCCCACTCAGCCCTTCATTTTCTAGCTTGACTCTCTATACTAGTATTTAACCCCTTTACCCCTTTCTTAGCCTTTATTTAATTTTGTTTCTGTAAGCCTCCTGAGGAGAGGGGCACCCCTGATAGACCCTTAGATACTATGTACTGTGCCCAGCAGAGAGCCACTCAATAACACATTGAATGAATAAATCATGGATGTGTCTTGTTATCCATCCAACCTACCCAATAACCATAGCAAGTGGTTACTAAGTGCTGACTGTACACCAGGCGCACTTCTAAGCATGCTACATGAACTCACCCACTTAATTCTCATGAAAACCCATGAAGTTTGTATGATTATTATCAGCCTCATCTTTCAGATGAGAAAACGGAGAAGTTAAAGAATTTTAAATCTGTAACAGATAAATAATTTGCTCAAGACTATGCAGCTAGAAAATGACAGAGCCAGATGCGGAGGCAGGCATCCAGGGTCTGGAGCTCCTGCAGTCACTTCTAACCTTACTGTCTGCCTGGAGCCAAGAGTCATTTGAATTCATGGAAAGAAAGTTGGACCTGCGGCAGCGTGGGGAAATTAACCAGTCTCACACCTGCCACAGTGTACTCCTTCCCAGCCTGGGAGGCCAGGGCAGGCATCATTATTTCTTTAGTGTATCCATCTGAAAGGAAAGCCAGAGTCATCTCTGCAGATGCTGGGATTGAAAGAATCATTGTCCCCTCACCAGAAAGCGTAATTAGGAGTTTCTCTGCCCGTTAAATGAGGCAGTGAAATGCTAACACACTTTGTAGAGTGTAAAATGCTCTAGACATATTCTTATTTTCAAGCTGCGTGGGACAGTGGCTCATGTTACAGAACTGCTGGTTCAGAGTCTTTCAGAAGTGCCGGCACCCGGGGGTCAAGGAAAGGAAATGCCTCCGGTTTATTCCCTCCCATCATCCTGAAAACTAAGCAGAAATCCATTCTTCTCCCGAGTTTCCAAAAATCCAGGGTCGGAGATACGGAAATTTAAATATGCAGGCTGCTTTTAAATGATACATGAAAGGGATTTTTGAAATGAATGTGCTGTGATTGAATTTCTGGTCAGTCACCCAGAAGGCATTTTGCGCTAAGCTCTGGACCCAATTCCACTGAAAATGCATGAAGCGCTGGTGCCTGCAGCCAGCCTAGCCACAGCCAGGGATCAAGGTCCTTGCCACACAACTTCCATTAAATGATGCAGCCCCCCGGGCTCAACGTTGAAACATGAATTAGCACAAGCCTGAAATCCATTGCAAAGTTACTGTAAAAAATTCCTGACAACAAAACCCCTTTGATTTTAAACTACTTGATAAAACCAGCGTGAATTAATATATAACTTGGCTTTTTCAAAGGAGGCACCTTTGTCATTTTCAAAAGAATTTTGCTACTCTTTGGAACTAAGAATATTGCTAAGCAGTGTTGTGCAAATAAAGGTCTCTTTGACCTGCCTTCCCAATAGATAAGAAACATGCATAAAAATAACCACTTATTGTATATGACTTGTGCTGAGGTTATTTTTAAGAAAAAACTGACAGGAGTTGACTTTCTTAATCAGTTGGAGAGCGCCACTGATCACCTTGTTTATTATTAAACAGGTTTGCTAAGCAACCTTTTTTCTTGGAGATGATCAAAGGCGAGCCTCGGCCTTATCTGACTTACCATGAAATCTCAGAGTAGTGGAATTTTAAATCATATTTCCTCCCTTTCAGTGTTTTTTTTTTTTAATATTATGCCAGTAATGCATTTATAAAGTCCCGTGCAACAAAAATAGAGACAGAGCAGATGAAGCTAATTTCACCTTCATGTCCCCATCCCACTCCTCAGAGGTAACCATTACAGTCACTTGGTTATTTCTCCTTACAGACCTTTCTCTGCATATTTGTGTCTGTGTACATATTCAATTTTTAATATTTATGTATATATAAATGTATGCCAGTTGTCAGTTGCTGTCACAAAACTTGGTGATTTGAAATTACAAATCTTTAGTCCTGGCCGGGCAGCTCAGTTGGTTAAAGCATCATCCCCGTATACCAAGGTTGCAAGTTCGATCCCCGGTCAGGGTACATGTAAAAGTCAACCACTGAATGAATGCATAAATGTGGAACAACAAATCTCTCCCTCTCTCTCCCTTCTGCCTCCTTCTTCCTTTCCTTTTGCGGACTAAGAAAGTAAATGCTTGAGAGCTAAATTGATCTGCTCATCCCCTCTGTTCCTTTTTTCTCTCAAGTATATCACTTGTGCCCCCACATTATGGCTGTCACCCAGCGACTGTTTAATCCAGCCAGTGCCACCTGTGACATTTTATTTTTTTTACTCCCAGCCCAAATGCCATTTCAAAGTCAAAGTTAGTATTTCTTCACAGATGTTGTGTCATTCCAGGCACCAGTGATAAATGTTACTTAGTCAAGGTGGGTCTGACTGGGATCTTTCTCCAAGAAACTGAGATGATGGGAGAGACCATAAAACAGCTGTTAATTTCCCTCTCCAAGTGAGGAAGATTATGCACAGTGGTGGAAAGCCATTCTCGGGGTCCCCAGCCTAATTGTCTTGATTAGCACGCTGCACGGCCATCACAGGTGTAGCACATAATAGCTCTATAAGGTTTTCATAGCCAGGCCAATTAAAATCTGTCATTGAGCCAAGAACTAACAGTGCGTGCTTCGTGATGCCAAAAGTCAAAACGAGTTCTCTAAGTAAGAATTGCATTTCCAGGACAATTTCTGGTTCTAAAGCACATCTGCATTTCCTTCAGTTCATTTTTTCCTCCTGTGGAAGGCTAGCAGTTCAGGTGAGGGAACCAAAGTTCAGAGAGATTCAAATTATAAGTTCAGAGAGATTCCCAAATTATAGGACCCCAATAACGGTGCCCAACTGCTCACGATAAAGATAAGTACTTAAAGAAATGTCTGCTGTCCAGATGGCGGTAGCTAACATGTATTAATCACTTACAAGTTTACAGAATGCTATTGTATTTGTTTTCTTATTTATCTCTCCTGGTAACTCTGTGAATCAGCTCTTTATTCTCCCATTTTTAGGCATACAAACCCTCAACGCCATGGAATATTAGTTGAAATCATGCATCTCATGTTAGGGTTGAGGGAACTGTGGTTTTGGTGGTTACATCACTTGATCAAGGCAAGGGCCTATGGTTACCACGTGGTAGAATTAGGAAGGATAGGAGCCCAGGCTGGCTGACTCTGAGCCAGCATTCTTTACCCACCATTCCATGCTCTGTCGTGTCTCTAGCAGTGATGGGCAACCTTTTGAGCTTGGTGTTTCAAACTTCTCCAAAAAACTGAGCATAACTCGGGTAGTGTGTCCCTTTGAGGAAAAAACATTATTTCGTGATATTTATAGTTTAAATAACATAAATGTTTCATCCTCGGCATGCGGCCGCGTGTCATCAGAAATGGCACTGACACGCGTGTCAGAGGTTTGCCATCACTGCCTAGTGCAAGGTGTATTTTAGAGCTGTGGGCAGATAAGGCAGTGCAGCCCTCGCTGTGCAGTGTGGCAATGACACAGAAGGGTGTGGGTCAGTGATTTATTTTCTTACTGAATTGGGAAAATGGGAAGTTTATATTCTAAGCTGAATATAATCTTTACCCCTGGTCTCTTCACTGCCCGATCTCCGTGGTGCTGGCCCTGTGTGTTTGATGAAGGTGCTGCTGTTGGTTTACAGGCCACCCGCCAGAGGCCCGCACTGCACTTAAAGGGCCCGAGGGGCTGTGGATGGCCACGAGGGCAGAGGATAAATGTCTCGGCAGGCCAGGCAGGCTCAGAAGTTGATAGACAGCCGGCCTAAAGGAGGAACGAGCTCTGAACTATTCGCCACCAGAGCCATAAACAATCTCTTGCAGTGAAATGTGTTGTCCTTTGTTTCTTAGAGATGAGGAATGAGGAGGAACCCTCTTTGGCTCTCCTGACGATTTTTTTGTAGATTAAGGCTGAGCCCCCGAGTACAAACAATCTGCCTGGCTGGTGTCCCAGCGCCGAGGGCGCACACGGGCTGGTTCCCTGGTGACCCGCGTGAGGGTAGGAGTGGAATGCCACATTTCTCACTGCGGGAAGGCCAGTGTTTTCCACCCATTGTTCATTCTGAGAGCCTTCCTCGGTCCCAGCCCGGGAGTCGCTGGAGGAGGGAAGAGAATGGACTCTGTGTTCCTGTGGTGCATGGCAGCCCAGGGGCCAGGTCCCTTTCATCCGCAGAGCCAAGAATCACGATTTCCTCAAGAGCAAATGGCTTCCGTGGCCTCGTGGGCTGCAGAATCTCTGCCGTTCCATCCTGAAACTGGGCGGGGGGTAGGGGGCGGCTAAAATAGCCACGTTGACAACATCTCAACACAAATAACTTCTTTTATTTTTAAGAAAGGAATCAAAACTGGAGGTGGGAGGAAATGTAGGAACCGTTTCATGTTCTGTACTATGTTGTTTCATATTTTTAAATATGATAAAAAGGAAGAAGGAGCAGGTATCTATTTATGGAAATGGATAAGTATTTATTTATAAGTGAGTATGTGTATCTATATATAGATTTTTAAAATGTTGCCATTTTTACAAAGATCATTCCGAGCATGGTGTGAATAAATCTACACTTGGCTTCGCTTAATGCAGTTGAATTGATTTCTGCCTGCTAACCTGTGATTCCCTCTCAGGGGGGAAGGATCAATAAGATCAGTCAGGCCCATTTTTGAACGTCGTCGGTCGGTCCTGGTTTAATCTTAGTAATCCTGGTTACACACCACTCAATACAGAGGCAGAATGCTTGACAGCAGTATTTGCTCGATGCTTTGAGACCATATTTGGGGGAGGGGGCGCATTTTAACTTACGACTTGGTGTTCAGTGCCTTCTCCTTTGGGCTTCATAGTTGGGTGCCTCTTTCCTTCCTTGTATTGCAAAGGGCCTATTGGGAGGAAACCTGGGGGAAATTAACATGCCAGGGAAGAGAATTGAAAATAAGTTTTAAGCAGAATCAGAAAAAGAAACAAAACAAAAAATAAAGCACTAAGGTGTTTGAGAGATTTGAATTGGATTAGATGGTGGGGGTTGGGGGAAGGCATTTAGTCCAGACATATAAATGCCGTCAGAGACACTGGACTAAAATTAATAACGATTCCTTCTCATCAGCATACAAGAGCTACGTCATCCTTTCTTTCTCTTGAAAAGGGCCTCACACATGTGTCACAGCTGGGGAGAGTCCCATACACGATGCCTTCTGAGAGCCTCATTTGATCGTTTATAAATTTTCGGCAAAGTCACATATGTAGGGAACCTGTGAATCCTACATCCTTTCCCACGTCCTTTCAGACCAGCGTACATTGAAAACCCTATTAAAATGTCCTTTCGGTGGCAAAAAGAGAAGAAAAGTAATTCTTTTCCCACCCACCCATTCATTTCCTACCAATCTTCATCCCATTAGACCAGTGGTCGGCAAACTCATTAGTCAACAGAGCCAAATATCAACAGTACAACGATTGAAATTTCTTTTGAGAGCCGAAAACTGACTTTTGCGCATGGGCCACGAAGTTTCAATCGCACTGCGTGGTATTTTGTGGAAGAGCCACACTCAAGGGGCCAAAGAGCCGCAGTTTGCCGACCACTGCATTAGGCTATTGTTAAGGAGGGTTAAAAATATAAATGAAATGCATAGCACAGAACCTGGCTCATGTATTACTGTATTAGTTTACTAGAACTGCTGTGACAAAGGACGATGAAACGAGTGGCGTAAACAACAGAAAGTTACTGTCTCACCGTTGCAGAGGCTGGACGTCTGAGACCCAGATGTGGGCAGGGTGGGGTCCTTCTGGGGGCAGGGACAGAGGAGCTGTTCATGCCTCTCTCCCAGCTTCTGCGCTTTGCTGGCAGTCTCGGGCATTCTTTGACTTCATGTTCCCATAGTGTCCTCCCTGTGTGCATGTCTCTGTCCCAGTTTCTCCTTTTGATATGGTCACCAGTCCTGTTGGATCACAAAGACCACCCTCACCTTAACTAATGACATCTGCAATGATCCTGTTTCAAATAAGTCACATTCTGAGGTATTGGGGGTCAGAACTTCAACCTATGAATTTTAGGGGCACACAATTCAACCCATTTCAATTACTACTATTTACTTTGGTTATAGTTATGATGCAATTCTTAGCTTTTCATGATTGCCTCTTCACTGTGGATCTACCTCCTCTACACTGCAAAAAAGGGGCCTGGCTGTTGGGGCTCAGTGGTTGAGCATCAACCTATGAACCAGGAGGTCACGGTTCGATTCCCGGTCAGGGCACATGCCCGGGTTGCAGGCTCGATCCCCAATGGGGGGCATGCAGGAGACAGCCGATCAATGATTCTCTGTCATCATTGATGTTTCTATCTCTCTCCCCCTCGCCCTTCCTCTCTGAAATCAATAAAAATATGTGTATTTTTAAATTTGCAACAAAGGGAATGAAATTGGCATGTTGTTGCATAGTGTGAATATCTTCAGGTAGCACACTGGCTGAAAAATTGCAGCTCTACCTCCACAATATCAGGACATTCGTGGTCCTGGTCAAGGGAACCGGGACAGTTGGCCAGCCCCATCAGCAAGGCAGCAGAGCTCATCATTAGTTACACCCAGAGCCATCAGAGCTTTGGCAATTTCTCCAACCCTAAGATTCTCGTATCCTCCCACAGTGAGCAGGCAGGCAGCAGCCTGCCCAGCCTCAGCAGATGGCGTGGAGTCCCCTGTGCCACTGGCGTCATGCGCGTTTTAGATTTATTAAAACGCCCATGAAAAAAGAAATACCCTTTGGAGCAATAAAGTCCCAAATCCAGCAATTTTCTGCAGTATCACAGCAAAGTCCCCCCCGGCTGTTGTTGAAATGGTTAGCCAGTAATTCTTCAAAACGGTTTTCTTCTGACACGTACACAACATTTGCCTTTGTAAGAACGTGGAGGTTTGATTCCTCCAGAGCCCATTACATAGACAGATTGGCCCCTGAGATAATTACAAGAAGATAGTCTAATGGACTCGATTAAGGAAATCCCATTACCTCCATGAAGAATCAACATGAGATGCAAAGCCAGACGAGTCGCCCCCTACAAAAAAAATACAATTTTTTTACCTGGAAGCATAGAAACAGTATTTGGTCCACCTGTTTATATTTGGAAACTAGGCTGATAGTGATCTGTCCAAACAGGGTTGTTAAAGTCGAATATTTTTACTCCGCTCTGTTTCAAAAAAACTTAGGCTGACATACAAGAGTGTATCAGATATGACACGCTAGAATAAATTAAAAATTAGGTGACCTAAAATTGCAGTCTCTCAGTATTGGGAGCCAACTTTCAGCACAGGCAGGCCTGGCATCTCTGGAAATCCTGATACATGGCAACCCAGTTCTTCCTGCTCTAACGTAATCCCCAGGGCCTTGGGGATTGCTCAGCTCCTCCAGAGAGAGGCTGTTCCTGGCTATTACCCCTGGCTGTTGATTCCAACCTGGCCTCTAGACAGGTAAGAGAGTCAGAATAGTCTCAGGTGTCCAAAGGGAAGGATGCTGACTGGGGTTTATATGGCTGTGCAACACTGTCAGCTCACAGTTTAGGCCAGCCCCCTTCCCGGCCCCTTCTCTGATTTCAGGTTATAAGCACATTTTTTAAAGTGTATATGAAAATGTTTTGGAAGGTGAAAAAATTTACTTTCACTAAATGCAAGTTAAGAGGGTGTATTTAGCCCATCTCTGTCCCACACCCTCTTAATGTCTATAGCCCCCACGTAAAGGGAGCCGAAAGTTGGCCTGCTAGTTTTGGATCTTCCTTCCTGAGTGTGCCTCATCCTTACCAAGCAGGTATTTTCAAAACCCCTGTGGTGAGCTTCAGAGTTTTTAAAATTTGAGAGTCCCAGGTCTCCTTCCTAAAGAGAATGACTTAGTAGAGCAAAGAGGGGCTCAGGAATCTATTTTTAATGTGTCCCCCAGAGGTCATGAGCTTCATGGCCAAGGGGACACAGATGAGAAGCGCTGCGCTCTCCTGTGGTCTGCTTTCTTCCGGAACACTAATTAACACTAACTTTTGCATTTTTCCCCTACCATCACTTCTTCAAAATGGATTTTTTTTTTTACGTGTGGTGCCTATAAAAGCAAAACATGCTCATTATTGTTGTTTTTTAAGACAATATAAGTAAACAATCATCACTTTTCTACTATTGAGACAGAATTATAAATATTTTAATGGCTATCCATCAAGAACATATTTTTCTCTTTCTCTGTGTATGTATAATCTCTGTCACTTAAAAATATTACTTTCAGTTTGCAGACCCAAGTTCACAAGATCTTTTTTTTTTGCCAGTGACAATATCCAGTATCCTTGGGTTCTGTGACACTCGGGCCACTTCATTTACCAAGGCTTTTTCCAGTGGTGATGTCCAAGCTCCTTATAGCTCTACCTAAGACATGTTTCTTTAAGGACAAGGCAGCTATTAATTAGTTGCCAATTCAGGAGACACGAGGGAAATTGCTGCACCACCTCTGAGGTTTTTCCCTCTTTTTGCCAACCTTGTCCTCCCCGTCAGAGGACTGTCCTCTTGCACCACCTCTCCATCTCCTTCCTTGGTAACACTTAGGTCACATCCACATTTGACGATTCATTTTGCTACCTTTGGTCTGGACTGTCCTTTAGTTTTTACCTCTGAGAGGTCCTCTCTAGCTAAGAGAGGGTTCCAAAACTATATTTCCCAAGGGTACCCATTTATTCAGTGCTTCTAATCATTGTGAGGTCTTAGATCCTTTGAAAATCTGATGAAAGTGGTGATCCCTTACTCCTGAAAAATGCACATATTTACACCCCAATGTTTGCATGTAATTTCAGGAGGATCAAGGAATCTAAATTAAGAACGTCTTTGGTAATATATTCTCATGAGACTAAATTCCCTCAAATCTACCAAGGATTCCCCAGATACCATTTATGAAAATAAGTATTGAGCATCAGTTATCCAGCAGATACTTCACTGGGGCCCTGGAGATACAAAGAGCAGTAAGGCAGGAGCCCTGTCTTGAGGATCTCAGTATAGTGATAGAGGTAGACAGAGAAACAGGATCATAGAGTGTGATAAGCACCATAAGGAAACAGCCAGGGCTACAACAAACTGTTGTTAAAGCCTAATTCTCACTTCTCTCTTTAAACCATTGATGTCTCCTCTTCTTGTCATCCATGAAGACCTTCATCATGAACCTCAAGCTTATTTCTCCAGTATCATCTGGACATGCCTCTTTCTTTTGCCCAATTCTGGCTCTTCATGCTCCTACCATGTTGAGTGTCTTTTGGTCCCCAAATGTGTCATGTTCTATAAGCTGTCTCTTCTGCCTGGTATACTTCCCTCTCCCATTCTTCACCCTTTGGTTGGGCTGACTTTCATTTGTCCTTTAACAACAGACTTAGGATGCTTTCTCTAGGGCAGTGGTCAGTAAACTCATTAGTCAACAGAGCCAAATATCAACAGTACAACGATAGAAATTTCTTTTGAGAGCCAAATTTTTAAAACCTAAACTTCTTCTAATGCCACTTCTACAAAATAGACTCGCCCAGGCCGTGGTATTTTGTGGAAGAGCCACACTCAAGGGGCCAAAGAGCCACATGTGGCTCGCGAGCCGCAATTTGCCAACCACAGCTCTAGGGAGCTTCGTTTGATTTCTCAAAGTTCAAGATAGATGCTCCTCTTTAAAGTTACCATAGCACTTGGTACTTACCCTTGTCTTAGTTCCTATCACACTGTATCACAATTGCCTCTTCAGGGACTATCATGTTCACAGTTCTAGTCATACTAGCTAATGCATAATAGTTAATAGATCTTTGAATTAATTAATTTACTAATTTAATAAACTCTCAACAGAATTCGTTTTAAGACTTTCAAGTATAAGTCAAAATGAAAAGTTTTTCTACCTCTGTATTCTCTGAGAAGAACTGTCTATAATTAGAACCTTGGCAACATGTGACCAAGCTGTTCTTTGCCCACAATGAATCTGACTCTTGGTTACTTGGTACACACAGAAGCAGGGACAGAGTCAGACCAGTTAATTAAGAGATGTTTGCCTGCCAATTGCTTAGCACTTTGCAAAATACTTTGAGGAGTAAAGATAGGTGAATTTTCTCCTTCAAGAACCTATTGTTGGGAACATGAGAGTTTCCCATGTAGAATGTAGACACTACTATGTAATTTACTTCCAAATTATGTATAGAGACTATAAAATGGCATTTATAGATTACACTAATTCACTTAAGTTCATATACCACTTATGAAATGTACCTCTATATATGTTCCTAGGAAAGGAGTAAGGTTAGGAAAGGGGTTGAAGTTGGGGGTGGGGTAAACTAGCAGAGATGTCCTCACTTCTCACACCTCCTGGATGTATTTCTTCATTTGGAAGCCATGTGAATTATCTTTAAATAGATGGGGTTTAAATAACAGTATGATTTTGGCCAAGTTACTTAATCTCTCTGAGCCTCAGTTTACTCACTTGTAAAATGATGGTGATAATAGTAACCACTTTAGTCTGCTGTGGCTGCCATAACAAAATATCACAAACTGAGTGGCTTAAATACAGGAATTTATTTCTCATGGTTTTGGAGACCTGAAATCCAAGATCAAGGTTCTAGCTGATTCAGTTCCCTAGTGAAAGGCCTCCTCTGGCCTGCAGACAGTCACCTTCTCACTGGGTCCTCACATGGCAGAGAAAAAGCAAACTGGTGTTTCTTCTTAAAAAGGCACTAATCCCATCAGGAGGGCCCCACCCTCATGACTTCCTCTAATCATCATTACCTCCCAAAGGCCCCATCTCCAAATACCATCACATTGTGGGATAGGATTTCAACATATGAACTGGGGGTAGGGGTGGGACACAGCATTCAGTCCATAATAGAAACTACATTGTTAGATTATTGTGAGGACTGAAGGAGCTAAAGCATGCAAAGAATATGACACAGTGTAAACACTCAACTGATAGTTGTCACCATCACACCTATTTTGTGTAAGGATGTCCCCTCAGCTCTAGAATAATGCCTGGCATATACTTCTTGAATGAGTGAAATAATTCATCATCAAATCAAGCGATGACAGATAATTCCAATTTCTGAAAGACCAGCGTTATCAGGTAGTATCCTGCTTCTATCATCCTCCAGGGGGCTTAACCCTTTGCACTCGCTTGCTTTTTTCTCGATTCCTTTATTCTACTCGGGATTTAATTTTTTAAATACCCCAGATTTTACAAAGCGCGGCAGTAGAATAAAAAACTGGAGTTTCTTTTCATACAAACTTATTTATTTGGATTTTTTTACATTTCAAATTATTGATACATTCAAAGAGTAATTTTAATCTCGACATCCGAGTGCAAAAGGTTAATCACAAGGAACAACAACAGCCTGTAATTATTGGAATCGAGAGTCTAGGTCAGTGGTCGGCAAACTCATTAGTCAACAGAGCGGCAAACCGCGGCTCGCGAGCCGCATGTGGCTCGAGAGCCGCAGTTTGCCACCACTGCTCTAGGCCATGTCTCTGAGTATGGATGTGTCCTGTAAGGATGGTCTCAGCTTCTTAGAATTGGCCATTCTGATGACTAAATTATCTCTTGTTTTTGACATTAGTGTTCCTCAGAGTTAACTCCACCCTCAGGCCACTCCTTAGCCACCCAGCAATGCCCATGGTTTTATGCTTCCATAATCCTTTGCATTTTTCCATCATGCCCAACTGTGAGACTCTTTTCCCCATCCAATTTAATAGAATAAAGCCTGCTCTGGTTTAGAATCTCTTTTGCAGCTAATCGAACCTCGCAGCATTCTGTTAGCTCTCTGTATTTGCTCTAAGCCCATCCTGAGGCATCTGGGATTATTATGTAATAACTTGGGCTCATTTCTGGTCAGTATATACCATCCCTCTCATTCTGCAAATCCCCTCGGAGTTCTCTTTCTGTTTTCAGGGGATGAGAGAAGGGGTTAGAAGGGCTGTGGTTGAGGTTTTAGGAGGGGGGGGGATGTTTGCTATGAGTTATTATCCCACACTTATCAGTATTAAACTGGATTTGACAACTCATAGTCTAGGATTTAAATGATCTAAATCCTTCTTCATTTGGCAGTCTGGTTTTCCCCATCATTTATTATGCTGCCCAATTTATTATCATTGGCACATTCGGAGGCTTCGCCTGTGGTGCCTTCACAGTCAGGTGATTGATAAAAATAATGAAAAAGATGGGGGCTCTCAGCAAGGAGATCCAAAGCAATTCCCCCTTTCCTTTTCCTCTCACCTGGCTCAGTTCATCTCCTACACATTAACCCTCAGCCCTTTTACCTCTTCTCCTAGGAAATCCATCCTCGGCTTCTTTCTGGGCCCAGGAAGGAAATGTCATTGGCAAGGAGAGGTGAGGGTAATGAGAGCCGTGGTCTAATTCCCATATGGGTGTCAGGACTTTATATATGGGAGGCACCCTAGAAACCTTTTTCATTCATTATAGGATTTCTATGGTCACACCGGCCCTTCGAAGTCAACATTGCTTTCATCCCATTTGATAGCTGAGGAAACGGAGGCAGGCTGTGTCTCAGTCTCACTAGAACAGTCAGAGTGGGAGAAGGAAGGATCGGGACTTAGGGAAGGGGTGGGATATGGACACAGTATCACCAGAGGAAATGCTGGTATCAAAACCTGTGATGAAAAAAAAAAACAAAAAACCTGTGATGCAGCAGATAAGAACGTGAACTCTGAAAGCAAGCAACCCTGGAGGTGATGCGAGTTTTCACCTGTTAGCTGGGGAATGTGAGTATCTAACCATTCTGTGCCTCAGTTTCCTCATCTGTGTAGTAGGAATGATAAAGTACCTACCTAGGTAACTGTGAGTACTGAATGAAACAGCATACATGGATACTCCATACATTTCTCCGTTTGTAAAAGGGGGATGATAGTAATAATAATAATAATAATAATAATAATAATAATAATACTTATTTTACCTTCACAACAAACATATGAATAAAGCACTTCAAGTTGTGCCTTGAAATGCTCATAAACGTTAGCTGTTGTTACTACCATTCCTGTTGTCATGATGCAAACTAAAATCCAGTACAGGGGATAGGTACTCTCCAACCAGTAGGTCACAAAGACCTCAAGGCAGGGCCCTGGCAAGCAGGAATCACCCATGATAATGATTATAGCTTATACTACCATGAGAAAAATGACATCTGTTCCACGTCCCCTGCCTAACATCTACACACCCCTTCTCAAACCGGATGGATGCCAACTGCAGGCCTGCCTGAGGGAGGTTTGGTCTAAAGCTCTAGCCCAAGCTTGGAAAGAACATCCTTCCTTCGGGAACTCGACATCCTGTCATCTTCTCTCTCTAATCTCAAACCTTAGGAAGTTTACTTTATGAGGCCATATGTTTCTTGCTGAAAATCAAATGTTGATGGGTGGGCTTTAGAGATCATATCCATCGATTTAAAATATGGATATGGGTAGCTCTGTTGGGAGCATCTGCTGCCTTGAAACTAGACAGCAGTCCCTCCCTACACACACAACTTTATATCTTGCAAAAATATTTCTGTTGACATTGACCTCAAGTAGCCTTTAGCAATTCCATAAATGCCTTTTTTTAAAAACCACCCAGCCCTGTGCTTTGGAAATACAATAAATTTTATCTCGTGTTCCCATATAAGTTGCGCTGAATGTGCTACTTGAATGTTTATAGTTTAATGTAAGAGTCTCCATAAAGCACTCCCGCTGATTTACATTTGTAAAGGAAGTGATGCCCAGAGTTCACCGTGGCCTTGAAGCTCAAATTTGGCCCAGATGTTCTCCCATAACCTATACTTAGAGCCAAGAGTAACGTTGCGTATTTCAAATACTTTTTGCAGTGTGTCTGTCAATAATTTATAGGCAATGGACAGCATTGCTTTCAACACTACTCTTCTTTGCTGAAGCACCCATAGCCGAAAATGGGCCTCAGAATCCCTCCTCTTAGCCGACTGGGTGGTCCTGAGCTAGTTGTTTACTTCTCACAGCCTCCAGTTCTGCAGCTGTAAATGTGAGTAGAAGTAGAACCAATCTCATAGTTTGACCATTTGAAGATTGAATGAAAAAATATGTTTAGACTTTGTAGCTCTGTGCCTGACACAAATACTCAAGTGTTCGCTCTTAGTATTTCCTCTTTATTGGTTTGCATATTCCTAAACTTCTTAGAATCAGTAAATTTTCAGACATTTTATCTTTATTACTTTATGAAACCTTTTCTATTTCCTCTTACACTTCTGCAAAGTTGCCCTCTATTCCTAATTTCAAGGCCACAGTCACAGTGGAAATTCCAAATCATGCCTCCTTTCTATTTCTGTCCCACTTCCCCTTCCATCACCTGTCACTAGGTTTTCACTTGCTCTTGCAGGACCTGGAGGTACTATGGGTTTGGAGCTGAGAGCCCGAGGCATCAGGCAGAATATTATCAGTCAGCAGTGCGGCAGCATGTGTATTAAGGAGAACTTTGCAAACATTTTTAAGAGCGTCTGTTGGTTAGAAATTGTCTTTTCTTTGTGGTCAAGAAGGTGTTATTGAAATTCTGCTTCTCCTACTCAGCCCTTACCTCCGACCTTTCTCCACAACTGAGAAGCAGAATAAATTAATGGTGATTTCAGCTGCCTTCTTTCCTCCCGGGGTAACCGATGAGTCAGCATCAGGGACTTTGCCAAGAGGCCTGAGTCATAAATATAGCTGCCATCCATCAAGAATCGCCACAAAAGGTTGTTTTTAAACAGTAAATGAGGGAAGAGTCCTTGGACCTTATCTTAATCATCAAGTCCATGGGAGATATTTATGGTTCTGACTTTGGGGTTGAAAAGAAAAGCCTAGCCAACAACATAGATAAGAGAAGTTGGCTGGAACTCATTGTGAGAGGATACACTTCCCATAGAGGAAAGGCAATAACATTTCAGTGCCTGTGCCTCCTGGGCCCCAAATTCTTGCAGTCATGTCCCATTTACCCGGCTTTCTAGCCTCTGTAAAGGGTTTTTCAGATGCCAGGCCTGGTGCTAGCTCCTTGGCTTGCAGTATCTCCTTGCATCCTCACAACTAGTCTATGAAAAGAGAAAGATTTTCTTCGCTATTTTACAGGAGAGGGAATTGGGAAGGGGAGTGACTGGTTTTCTCAAGATCTTCTACCTAATAGGTGGCAGAACTGTGCTTTGAGCCCAGATCCGCCTGACTTCAAAGCCTGAGCTCTTAATTACTCCGTGGCATATACTCTGTGGGAGGCTAGGGCAATATGAACATACAGAAATGCAAGTTGGCCTTCCCTCTGCTACAGAGATGCTGATTATTTAACAACAGATACAGAACAGTATGGTCACAGTCTCTGACAAAACAGTTTTAATTTCTGCCCAGTACTATAAACAGAAAGCTCCTAAACAGATATCTGAAGACCCTAAAAAAATCCCAGCAGCTGACTGGGTTCCTGCCCATGCGCCTAACATCAGGGACCCAGCAGTACTGCAGATTTTAAATGCCAGTAATTGCAATAATCATACATACTGAAAATGCCCCATTTTCAGCTTCATCCATTCTAGCTTACTTGGAGTGCAGTCTGCCATCAGGAATGTCTTCGTGATGTGTATAATAATTTATTTATGAGAAGATTAGCAAAATATGAATGTTGGATTTGCTAATAAAGAGGCGATGGGAAGAGGAGCCAGCTGGCATGCCACATGTAGCTCCGGCAGGAAGATACATCTAATCTGTGTTTTTCTCTCCAAACTCACACCTCGTAGGCGCCTAGAGCTTTCCCCCTCCTCTTTTCCACTAAGTGCCTCAAAGACCTCATTGGTTTCTTCTGAAAATGCAAAAATATCTCTGTCTGTGTTTCCTGATCAGACTCCCCGTGACTGTTCAGGCTTTCTAATGATACGTGCGTGATCTTACCCAGGTGTCGGAGCACTGCTTTGTGCAGGTGGAACGGACAGGAGAGCAATGTTAAGCAGCAGGCTGTGAGTCCCAGAGACCCTCAGAGATCGCTGAACTCTGTGATCCTGGGTGTGACAAAAACACCATCCCTTGGAGAAACAAACACACTTCAGGTCTTCCCTGTTCAATAAGTAAATTCTTACTACTAAATATGGACGAAGAGTCTTCTGTTAAAATATCCCATTAATAGGAGTCACACGGTAGGGTAGGTAATGCTGGAGAGTAAACCTTTCTTTTTTCATTCCTAATTCTGAGCTCTAATAGTTAACACTTACTAAATCAGTGTCTCTCGTGTTCCTGTCTTTGCTCTCCTTTTGGAGAGTCATAGTATTTTTTAAAGTGAGCTATTTTGTAGAATTTAAAATTATAGCTGTTCCTTACAGGAAACTGAGAGACAGAAGTGTCTCAATGAAACAGAAGTAGAATTTAAAGCCTCCTCATCCTGCCCATAAGCCTTAATACACTTCCTTCCTATCCTATTTTTTTTAATGCATGTGTTGACATAGTTAAGGGGATCCATGCTTTTCGAGATAAAGGGAAGTGTCTGTGAGCTCATACACTGTGATCTTATTCTTGCCACTGTTTTCCATGGACTGGCATTCAGTATACAGTTGATGAATTTTGCATTTCCTGCAAGGTGGTTTAGTTTTGCGTTCCAAAACAGCCCCTCCATTCAGAACACTGGAGTGTGCCAGTTCTATGCGGTGAAAGCTAACACCATCTTCTGAGAGTCCCTGTGGAAATGTCTGTATGAACCAGAGGCAGTCTTGCCATAGTATACGTCACAGTTAGAGGGACATGTAAGACCCTCTGTTCAAACATCTACTTAGCCACAGAACTGCTCTTTCTTTTGGAATCTGGAATTTATCAGGCCCTCTATGCATCCTGAGGATTGCCCAGAGGCACTTATGAACTTAATGGACTTTGAGTAATTCACACAGCAGAGGAGACTGTGGGAAATGCTTTGTAGAGTGGTTCTCTCAGATGAGATCCCATGAGCTTGAGATTCAGAACTGTGTCAGTCAACTTAAGGACCAACTGCATGGGTTTGAATCTTGGCTGTACCACTAACTGGCTTTAGGGTGTTAGGTGAGTCACCTAGCCTTTCAAAGACTCAGGTTCTTTATATGTCAAAAAAATAATAATAGTACCAACTATAGATATGTTATGAGGATCAAATGAGTTCATGCGTATGTGGTGCTTAAAAGAGTTCCTAACACATTGTTCAGTACATATCAGTTGTTGGAACTGTTGTTAATATAATCAGGATGTCTGTGTTTGTACTCAGCCCCGCCCCCTTCCACATGTCCCCCTAGGGATCCCTGTGGACTCTACACTCCCTGGGGGCAAAGATTCTTGTGCTCAACTTTGTCTCCATCAGCACCTGGGACAGTACCTGGTTTGGCAAAGATGCTGAATGCTTACTCTTTGGATCAAACTGGTTTTAGATCCCAGTTTTCTTCTGTTTATTTGGTGCCTAGTGCTGACTAAACTCTGGGCTATGTGGAAAAGGTGTGTAATGTGGAGGAGGCTTTACTGGGTGGTTCAATCTTTGCCCCTCTCCTCCCACTACCAGTTCTTCCCTTTAGCCCAACTGCCTCAAAGATAGGGAGAGAGCAGGGCCCAAGGCAAGAGAGCCATTGAAAACAGTCCCTGTTGCTGAGATTTTTACTTACATGAATCTCTCTCCATGCAACAGTCTATTGGTGCTTTACAAGGGAGACCTCGGTGTCTCAAAGTTCCCTTTCATAGTGTCCTGGTCATAATGTCCATTTCCTCTATGTGCTGTGCCAGGAGCAAGGAGACAGCAGTGAATGGGAAAGACACAGGCTCTGCCCTTTTAGGGTCCTAGTGGGGAAGATGAACAAGTGGGTCATATTAGTATGATGAGGTCTGTGTCCAGAAATCCAGAGTCCTGTGGGAGTCCAAGGAGCATCACCTAACTTTTGAAAATTAAGTAAGGCCAGTTATTTAGTGTTAGTAGAAAGAAAGCAAACCGCTCCTTAATAAAATATAAAGTAGGGATGGTACTGTGGGTTTAAAGATTTTCTTCTGTATGATCTCATATTTTCTGTGCTGAGAAGAGGGCAGCCCATTAAAAACCAGGTTGTTTCTTGTAACTCAGTGTTTTATGGTCAACTTATACTCAACATCTGGGGAATTAAGGCCATTTCCTCCCAAGGCAGGCTTTCTAACATTTCGATGCATGTTTGCACATCCTAGCTTCCAGACACCTGCATCCACCTCCCCATGGCTGGTTATTTTTTCCTCTGAAATGCTTTTCTTTTCTTTCTGATAGTACAGTGGCAAAAGAGAGGCCGTTTCTTCATGCTGTGTTTTTCCTTTCCATTTTCCTGATAAAACTATCACTGCTGAGGAAATCAAATCTAATCTTCCATATATTTAGCATGAAAGCAATAAAAAGCATTAATTCACTCCAGAAAGAGTGAGATGCAGTCGGGTACTCAAAGGAAGAATCACCATGGAAACTGTTTCCTTGAGATCCCGTACTCTCCAGGCTCCAGGCATGACGACGTGAAGAAAGGAAGGCGAAGGGGAGAGAAGACATACCCTGTCCTTTCTGTTGTCACTAAAATGCTGCAGAGGAACTGCCATGAATTATTGATTGCATGAATAGAAGTGTGTATGAATTAGAATTATTAAACTGTTGTCTTTTAAATGAGAGTGTAAGAACACACCGCGGACTTGTTCCTCGGTGTTCTCCTTCCCTCGCTGTCAAACGCTTATTGAGCAATCAAAGAGCTATCCTAAGGTCAAAAGTTTTCAGAGAAGTGCCAGGAATTACGATGATTAAAGAATTATGTCAGCTAGAACTAAAGTAGAATGTGTTTGCACGTACCCCCCAGATACGCTTGCCTTTATATATTTCAAGATGGTGATGGTTTCAGGATTTTTGCAAAGATATTAAATATGTAAAGATGAGAGGCCAGCTTTTGCCTGTGGGACCATGTTAATAGCATGTGATGGAATTTCCCTGAGGAATTTCTTGTGAATTAAATCATTCAGTGTTTAAGTGCACATGTATCTCTCTCTCAAGATGCCCACTCTTCTGGCTTTCTACATTTTTATCAATTCATAGGTTTTTCTCTGAAACTATTTATCTGTGTTTAATAGCTCTGATGATAATATCCACCATGTGTTATGTGTTTCCTGTGAGTCAGCCACTATGCTGAATCCTTTGCATGATAATATTGAGAACATAGATTTTTATTTGGATGTGACTGTGTTTTATTTAAGCAAAATGACTAATTCAACAAGTATTCACTAGTAAAATTAAAAATTAAGTTCTTATGTAATCCTTACAACAGCCCTAGGAAAAGTCCCCATTTTACAGATGAGGAAACCCGAGTTGCACTGGATTATGGAGCCAGAGAGTCCTAAGACCTGGATATGAAACCACATGTGAATCCTAAGTTCGTGGTCTTAACATTGACACTGTGTTTTCCTCCTAGAGGACACAGACAACCTTCTGTTTAATCTCTGTACAAGCCCATGGCTGCCAGGGGTCTGGGCACATAGGTAGGCTCTCATTATATTCATAACAAATATATATTTAGAGTCCACCATGGCACCAGGTACTGTGCTAAATATAAACATTGAAAATGAGATCAAGTCTTTACTTTTCAGTGAGCTTACAATTATCAAGAAATGTTGACGTGAATGAATGAACCAGACAAAATAGCGTTCAAAAAGAGAGGTTACTGAGATCTGTGGTCCTTCAAAAGTGGAACTTCCAACCCATAAAGGAGAAAGGAATAGAAACGTAGGGTAAGACAGTATGATTTGGGGCATAGAGGTGGGAGCCAGTATGAAGAGATTGCGGACCCAGGAGAAGATCAGGGCGTGTGTATTAGAAAAGTGAGTTTGAACAAGTAAGTTGACAAGTGCGCCAATGAGTGAAGAACCTTGAACTCTGGGGCAAGGAAGTGCAGACTTTATGCTATCAGCACAAATGAGCTTGCAAAAGATATATTTATTCATACGCAAGTATTAAGTACTTAGAGTAAGGTGCATTTTTTTTCATGCTTAGCTTAATGATTTTTACATATGTATATACCTAAGTCACCATTACCAAGATCAAGATATAGGACACTGCTAGGACTCCATGCCCTCCTGTCACTTAATTCCTCCCTACGCGCAGATTTCCATGTGCGTGTTCAAGGGGAAGTGATAAGAACACAAATGACATGATGAAAGCTTAAAGAGTTTAATGACTTCTAGGATGTAGCATCAAGTGTGGAGGTGAGAGATTTAAAGTGGAGAGACCAGTCAATAAGACGTTATAAATGTTCACAATCCCTCCCATCCATTCATTCAATGAAGTATGCATTGGACACATGTTATGTACCAAGCTATGCATTGGCAATGAATACAATAGTAACCAAGATATGCTTTCTCTCAGTGAGGAGACCAAAAAACAGGATTGCACTGGATCGTGGAGCCAGAGAGTTCTAAAATGTGGATACATTGGAAGAAGTGCTAAAATAGATTTCACTTAAAATGGCCCCCTAACCCAGAACAGGGAAATCAAGCAAGGCTTCCTGGAGGAAGGGATGTCCAACCTGAGGCTTAAGGACAAAGAGGGGTTAGCCAGACCATTTAGATGAAAAAGCTTCCAAGCAGGGAGGCAACGGGTCCAAAGAAGGCAGATGGCATGGCTGCATTAAGTAGAGGCTTGGGCAAGGGAAGAATGGAAGGAAATAAGTGGCTTTTCAAATGAGAGAAGTAGCAAGACTTAGTAAATGATGATGTGCTACAGGCACCATATCAAAGTGGGTTTTTCAATGCCAGTGTGGACTTCT
Organism: Cnephaeus nilssonii; assembly: GCF_951640355.1. Lineage (NCBI taxonomy): Eukaryota > Metazoa > Chordata > Mammalia > Chiroptera > Vespertilionidae > Cnephaeus > Cnephaeus nilssonii. Next base: position 85,458,365 of record NC_137076.1, on the reverse strand, counting down.
GGCAACCTGATTGTGCAACAGTCAGCATCCATTGTTCAGAAAATGTCAGCTGTTCCGTGAGACCGGCTTTTGCATTGTCGTTTTTATTGTAAGCAGCCCACCTGGTTGTCAGTCATTTCTCTTTGAACTTGAACCAGAAAAACCAGTCAGGCAATGTGATTTCCAACATCTTTCCCCTCCCTCTTTAAGATGGAGCTATTTTCTTGTTCTTTGTACATTCTCCTCTTTTTCTGGGTGTTCTTGGCTGTGCATAGATAGCAGCCTCTCTTCTGGCCTGTCCAACAGGTTTCCTGGTTCAGCTTTAAGAAAGCTATTGCGTTCATACCACCCCTTTTTCTCTCATCTGTCAGCAAGTAACTCGGTAAGAAGCAAGTGGCCTTTGTAACCCTGCAGACCTGAGTGAAGCCAACCCTGTTACTAACTCTCCTTGTGACCTCAATAGGTTAATGTTTCTAGACCTCAGCTTCCTCATCTGGGAATAATAATACCCATGGTATAAGGTGTGAATGATTGAAGTCCAATGAAGCTAATTCCCTAGGACAGTGGTCGGCAAACTCATTAGTCAACAGAGCCAAATATCAACAGTACAACGATTGAAATTTCTTTTGAGAGCCAAATTTTTTAAACTTAAACTTCTTCTAACACCACTTCTTCAAAATAGACTTGCCCAGGCCGTGGTATTTTGTGGAAGAGCCACACTCAAGGGGCCAAAGAGCCGCATGTGGCTCGCGAGCCGCAGTTTGCCGACCATGGCCCCAGGATAGTAACTAACATATAGTATGTCTTCCCTAAATGTTATCCAGAGGTAGGAAAGCAGAATGGTCAAGAGCAAAGGCTCTCAAGGTACACTGTCCATGTTAGAAGGCTCTGCCAAAGGCTATTTGGGTTATTGTGGGCAGGTCACATAAGTTCCCAGTACCTCAATACTGGCATCTGTAAAATGGGGGTGGTGATAGTGACATCTACCTCATGGTTTCACTGTGAGAGTTAAATGACTTAATGTATGTAAAGTACTTCATATAGAGAGGTGTGTGTGTGTGTGTGTGTGTGTGTGTGTGTGTGTGTGTAGGTGTAGGTGTAGGTGTTTGGATGCATGCACAAGCATATGCATGCATGCTTGTGTGTGTACATGTGTGTGCCTGTGTGTCTGTCTATATCCTTTATTAGTCGTGTTCATACTAACAATAATTATTATTTTTGTGTAGTCCTCAACCATATCTCTGAGAGTGGAGGAGCAGTGCTTGCCTACTTTGTAGGGTTGTTGCCAATAATAGCTAATGAAGAGGTGCACGTGGCTTAGTGCCAGGCACACAGTGGGCCCCCAACAATGTTTGTTGAGTGAATGAGAGCCAAGTGCTCTCTAAATGTTTCCTATAAATGTTTCATCTTAATGATCAGTGGGAGCTTCCACGGGGAAGGAATTGCCAAGGAAGTTCACGGGGTGGCAGCCAGAGCTCAGGCCCAGTGGCTTCCGATTATGTTGAACAAAACAGATTCAGATCGGTCTATTCGGTGCCATTGAAACTGTGCCAATGAGCAGCAAAATGTGCTTGCGTGTTGGGGTCGTGCCAGGATCCCAATTTAGAAATCAAAGCAAACCCTACCTATTTCCAGCACCCTCTCTTTCCCCTCGGTGGGCATTTCTTGCCTCTGAAAGAGCTTCTGGACGTTTCACCAACTCAGGCCCCAGATGTCTGAAAGACTTTTGCAGACAAGGTAATCAATCCATTTGGTGGCCAGATGCTGTCTGAAATCTTTTCTGCTACAGCACTGTGAGTTTCTAAGTTCATTAGAAACATAAATTAATTCAATCTAATCAACAGTGGGTGATGCAGAAGATTAAACAGTGAAAAACAAATACATTTCCAACTGGGTCAGATTAGACGCCGAGAAAAACAGCTCCACATTGGAGGCGAAAGTCAAGCTAACCTTCTCTGATAGTCTCAGAAACCTTCGCCGATCTGAGGTCCCAGGTGAGGCTGTGGTCCTTCTCCCAAGCTAAGGCTGGCCTAGTGGGCTCACTGACTTTCGAAGAAGTAAATTATGTGTTTTTCTACAAAGGGTTCTGGAGTGGTCTTACTTGTTAGGCACTAGTGGGGGTGATCTCTCTCGTTTCTTTATCCTGAAGAGCCTCTGGCCATAGTTTCTGCAAAGGGCTACTCACTATGCATAAAGCAGTATTTCCCAGTGGCATTATGTAGGCAGAAATTTGGAAACAAAGTGAAGCACTCTACTTTACTCCAAGCTAAAATGTTAGTACCTGAGTTCAGGGTGCTTGTCTATCAGTGCTGAAATCCTAGCACCTAGAACAGTGCCTGGCCTATAGTTGGTGCTCAATAAACATCTGTTAAATGAATGAATTGTGAGTGAACTTCTTTTCTTCAGGTTTTTTGAGACTTTAATTTGCCCAGGTGAGTCCTCAAGACTATTTCCAAAAAGTGACTTTTTTACCTAAGTAACAGTAATCCTTAGATTATATTTAGAGAACTCAGCTCTAAAGCGTTGTTGTATAGATCCCCTATCCTTTGTCCCATATCCTCCACCCTCAGTCTAAATGGAACTGGAGGATTCGGGGTAAGTCGTGAATTTATGGGTTCAACTTTCGGGTGAGAGGCTATTCTCCAAGCTCGTGTTCAGTTCCGTTGAATGGACTCATTCTACACTTTCATTTGTCAGTGCAGTCCAGTGGCCTGGGCTGTGAGGATAAAGGGTTGTTTCCTTGCATGCTGCCTTGTACAGGCAGCAGTTTCTAGAGGATATCGGCAACGGTCAAGACCAGCTGCTAACTCAGATGCCCCCAGAGGCCAAGTAATGCCAACAATGAAGCAGGGGGTAGAGGGAAGCCTCCTGAGGATGAATGGAGCTGACATTCAGCCGCAAGGTTGGGGGTGCACTAGGAAGTGGGGGAATGGAGGTACATTCAAGATCGTGTTCCCTTCTAAAGGGGCAGCCCCCCTCAAGCCAGGAGTCGGAGTGCCGGCCCCATGGTGCCCATCTTACTATTTTTCTTAAGAAACTGGAAATCTGGATTTTTTTATATGAAACTCACAACTTTTCAATGTTGGCAAGCTATTCAAAAAAATTGGGAAAATTGTGTGGGCTGACTGTGCAGTGCTAAGTAAACCAATTCTGGGGTCAGATGTGACCAGCCACCGTAACGGTGTCCCTGGGCTGACTGGTCCTACGCAGTGAGGTTGTGAAGACTTGCTTCGTGTCCTCTGGGATCCACAGTAGTAAAGCACTTGTAAAAATAACAAGTTACCATAGTTACTGAGTCTCCAATGTGCTAGGAAGCTCCTTACCTTCCTTATCATTTAATCTTCATAACTCCCCTCCAAAGTGGGACCAATATTCTTATTTTACAGAGAAGGAAACTGAAGTTCAGAGAATTCAACTAACTTATCCAAAGGCACATCAGTTAGAAATGACAGAGCTGAATGGCCTCTCTCTGACATCTAAAGGGATGTTGCTAACCATTCATTATATTACTTCCAGGGAAAGCATTATTCTAACACTTATGCAAAGCACTTAGAATGGTGCCTGACACACATAAGCCTGACACTAAACACATTTCCTCACTTAATCCTTGGTATAATATCCTCCCCATTTACAGATTAGATAAGTGATGGGGAGGAAAAGGTTAAGAAATATGCCTCAGATGAGCCAGCTAGTGAGTGCCGATGCTGGAATTTAAACTGTGATTGTTAGGAGACTGCTATTCACTACCTCCTAAAATTACTTCTCAAAACCACACCCTAGGTCAGGCACATAGAAGGTGCTCAGCAAGTCTTTTTCAATTGACACTAAACCTCATTTTCAGCTGTGTACACTTTGGGGATCCTGAGCCTAAGGGTGTGGTTGGTACCTCTGGGTAGCTGCTATTTCAGCCGTTATTCCATGTGACTCACCGGCTCCTGTCACTCAAACAGCCTTTGCCGTGTCACTTTGCTAACTCCAGGCATGGAGAGCAGAGACCAACAGGCCCTGGATGCTGGCTCCACCACTAATGAACTGTCTAATCCAGAAATCCCTTTTCAGCGATCCGGCAATCCAATTCAAACTGTGCGTTGGACTGAAATAGTTCACTGGGTCAGACCTCTTGGCATAGAAAGATCTTCCCACCCAGTCTCTGGTGTTCTTTCTTCCTGAAAATTGAAAGGGTGGAGACTGGCTGAGACAAGGGCTTGAATTTAAGAATCAGAAGGGTGTGTGTACATTTTACAATGCATGCGTATTCATTATAGGATTAGCTCAGAACAATTAAAAGAATAAGGAAGATTTCATTGGTTTTTAAATTTTCATTATCTCATACATCTGCTACACCCAGTTGACTGAACACCAAATGTGTGTGTGCGTGTGTGCATGTGTGTGTGTGTGTGTGTGTGTGAACAATATTAGAAAGAGGATATGAACCCAAGTGACGAGGCAACAACTATTAACAAAATTCTCAAAAACTAGACTTTCATTGAATGTGGATTGTGTGTCTAGTATGTGTCAAACCTTTTGCTGTGAGCCAGGAATAGTACAGTGAAAAAAATCAGCTATGATCCCTGCCCTGGTGAAATTTATAGTCTTATAGGGAAGTAGAAATTAACAATAAACACACATACACACATGTAATGATGGCTTTTGATAGATGCTTTAAAGGAGGAAAAGAATAGGTACTGTGGGGAGCAATGCAGGATGACTCCAGGAAGGCCTCCCTCAGGAAGTGCTGCTTACGCTGAAATGTGGAAAATGAATAGCTGTTAGCCAAGGGAAGGGGAACGGCGGGAGGGAGAGTAGTTTAGGCAAAGAGCGAGCAGCATGTTTGTTTTATGGACTCCCAAGTCAGAAAAGGCCTGGCCGGTATGAGATCTTTAACGCAGCTGGTGGGTGAGAATGTAGGGAAGGGGGGTCAGGGACATGATTTAAGATGAGGTTTGAGAGGTAGGAAAAGGCCAGTTCACAGCATTTCCTTAGTAATAAATTACTGAAAGGTTGTATTAGCCCCAAACTTCCTCAAAACAGCTCCTGGTACATGTTACTGTGAAGAAGAGTTCGTGTATGTGAGATTGTGCCTATACTGTTAGTGTTTAAAGGTTTTATTCCTTCTGTTGCCTGATAAAATGTTGACATTTCATTCTTCCCATGGACTTTGCAGGAAACAATCAATGCATCGCAATCAAAGCTAAGAGCCTGCTATGGTGTGGGTTGGAGAGAGAGGAATTTTCCTACTGCAGTTAATTCAGGGTGGGGCAGAAGTGGCTTTACAGTTGTTTGTATGGAAAATAATACAATAATCTATATATATATATATATAAGCCTAAGCAACCATTACAACTGAATGACCAGAACGACTGGTGACCAGTCGCTATGACGCACACTGACCACCAGGGGGCAGATGCTCAACGCAGGAGCTGCACCCTGGTGGTCAGTGTGCTCCCACATCCAACCTCCCGCGGCCTTGGACGTTCCCCTTCCCCCACCCCACCCCTCCCGCAAGCTGGCCAGCCCTGGTCGACCCCAGTCGGGACTGGGCGAGACTCCCTGATTGGGCCCTGATCGCCAGCCAGGCTGAGGGACCCCATCTGTGCACGAATTCGTGCACCGGGCCTCTAGTTAATAGATAATAAAACAAGTATAAACTCTGTGTTTCAGGTCCTCACAACTGTAAACCTGCTTTTGCGCCCCCCCCCTGTAGTCATTGGCTTTTGTGTGCCCTGAGCTTTTGTATACTCTTCAAAGGTAATAACTTAGGTTGTTGGAATCAGTGCTTAAAATGTCCCCGAAAGTAGAGTCCTAAGAGAAGTAGGAATATGGCCCTGTTCCCACCCCTCACCCATGTGCTTTGTGTAGAGGAAATGCTTCTGAAATTGGCCTTGGTACTTGATTCCTCAAATACTGGTTTTATTTCAGAGATCTCCCAGGCTGTGAGCCTATATAGTAATGAACTACTTTAAAAAATAAGCTGGAGGCAAAAATGGAGCATTTATAACTTTAAGTTTAGAAGAGAGCTGTCATGTATTACATAGGCCAACACTCAGCTATCCCATGAGAATCCTAAATCTCCAAGTGTGGACCATTTATGTCATGCTTGCTCTGCACAGAATGAGATCCTAAATACATATAAACATGCAGTCTATTAAAGAAATAAATATGATTCTGTCTTCAGGGAACTTATAATCTAGTTAAGGAGACAATACACATATACTATATTCAAGCCGTCTATCAATATTTGTACCATAATCCAATATAAATGAGTCATTCCCCATAAGAAGATGCCAACTCGGTGAGTGAAGTTTCACATGGAAACTGTCCTTACTTGGTTTCTAAAAGATATTAATTTCCAACTAAATTTCTCCTTGGAAGGGAGGGGAAAGAGGATAAATACTATGAGAACAAATTCCAGGGTGATGAATTCATTGGTAAAGTCAAAGATGAGTAGAATAGGAACTCCGCCTTTAAGGAATCCATTTCAGTAAGGAAAATAGAGCAGTACACACATGAAGAGAAAATGTCACGGGTAGCAGGTAAAAAGTATAAAGTGTAGGAGTTGTAAGGAGGGAGAGATGTTTCTCAATCAGGGGAGCTCATGGAAAGCTTGGTCCTGACCTTGAAGTTTTCCTGAATTCCTTTTTTTTTTTCATTCAGCCATCCAACAGGAATGTAGGAATTTTTTAAAAATATATTTTATTGATTTTTTTACAGAGAGGAAGGGAGAGGAGGGATAGAGAGTTAGAAACATCAATCAGCTGCCTCCTGCACACCCCCTACTGGGGATGTGCCCGCAACCAAAGTACATGCCCTTGACCGGAATCGAACCTGGGACCCTTCAGTCTGCAGGCCGACACTCTATCCACTGAGCCAAACCGGTTAGGGCAGGAATGTAGGAATTTTGTGCAGACCTCTTAAGTGCCCATCCCTATGCGAGGTCCCCAGACTAAAACAGTAAAGACTTTGCCCTCAAGGAGCATGCTCTCTAGGAGGAGGAGAGGTCTGCACACATACGTAATGGACAGAAAGTCTTAGGGAAATGAAATGGCATGGAAGGAGGTCAGCAAAGACCATGTCTCCAAAGAGTTCAACTTGGCTCAAGTGTCAGGTGTGTGGTAAGGCGTACAGAAGATAGGATGGAAAGTTACGATTGAGCCCAGATCCCCTCTGCCATGATAAGAAATAAAGCTTGTAACTATGTGTGAAAGATTCAGAAAGGATCAGGAAAAAATAGGAATGACAGACAAAAGAGAGTGGGAACAAGAGATAATAGGAGGCAGAAGAAAAAGAAATGAGACTCAACAGAGACAGGTCAAGAACATGGGCTTTGAAATTAGAGTTGAGTTCCAATCCCAGCTGCACGATTAGCGTCCCAAACTCGGGCAAGTTCTTTAACTTCTCAGAGCCACCATTTCTTCATCTGAAAAACAGGGGAAGATACTGAAATCATGGATTTGGATAATTGAATGACATAATCGAAAACACAAAGCACAGATCCTGGCCAAAGTAGGAGTTCAATGAATGAAGATGATAATGTGGATTTAGGAAGAGAGTGTATGTAAAGGGCCTCGTACTGCACTTGGCATGCCTAGGCCAACTCAATGACTAGTGGTCTCAAAGAAAAGTTGTGATTTTCTGTTGATCCAAGATCCAGCATAGTGTTCAGTGGTTAGTAGGAGCTCAAAAATATTTGCCCAGTAATGGATATACAAGTGTCTCATTAAGGGGAGTCATCTGGGCCAGAGATTTGAACATAGCAGTCATTAGCATACTGATGGTACCTAAAGCCAGGAGGCTTGCATTACAGAAATGTTCCTGAAGTGTGTGTAAATTATTTGTTTTTGCAAATTGCCCATTTTAAAGGCAGTTGGGGAACTTGTCATTTTCAAGGCTGTTGTGAATCATTTTGTAAAGAAAATTACATTATATTTTCTCTTCTGAGTAAATCTCTTGATCCTGTGTTAGAATTACTTCATGTCGAGCGCAGTTATATCAGGTGAATAAAGGCATGATTAAATCACACACAAAAAGAAAAAGAAAAATTGTGCTTTTCTAAACTGCAGTCCTGGTGTTTTTCTGAGACTGAAATATCTTGAGGCCACGTTAACAGTTAATTTCATGAGTCTTCTGCAACACAATTTCAATCCTCTCCCTGTAGCTACACTTGAACAAAGGAATGTGCAGCTAGAAGACTTTTCCATTAAAGACTGACTTCTTGGATGGGAGATCTACAAATCACTTGGAAAGTTCCTGGCACCATCACCTGGGTCTGGCCACTTGCAAAGTGTCTATAAATCTTCCACGGGGTGGGATGACAGTGGGGGTATCTTTTTCCCCTCTGACAGACTTGTTTCTTTGTATAATAATAATAGGAGTGGTGGTGAAAGTTACCCAAGAAAGGCCATAAGGAGGTCAGGCTACCCACTGGGAAGTAATCTTGTAGTTTACTCATCATTTCTAAAATGTAAACAGGTGAGCAGCCTTCTGCCTGGTAAGCAGATAGGAGGTCATGAACCTTGACCTGGGGGCAGAGGGATAGAGTACTTGCTGCTCTCGGCTTCAAAAGAAAAAGAAGAAGGGAAGGAGGAAAGGATGGCGAAAAGGGAGAGAGGGGAAGGGAAGAAAGAAGGAAAAAGAGGGAAAGGGGGGAGAGAAGAGGAAAGAAGAAAAATAAAGAAAACCACATGGATCTCTGAAATACTGAATTATGGGAGAAACTCTTACTAGATAATTTGAAAATTCTGTGAAGATATGGTTAGAAAAAAATAGCATTTTTCTTCCTAGCTATCTTTTGGCTGAGGGTAGGAATTGAATTTGTACAGATTTCATTTCAGCTATTAATGGTGGACCCGTCCTGGTTACTGGTTTATTTATCCATACATGTATTTGCTTCTTTATTCATTTACTCATTCACTCATTCCTTCATTCATTCAGCACTTCCACCCTCTTTCTTCTTCACTTGTTTATTAGCATATCCTTGACATCCAGTCCCAAGACATGCACATAATAGGTGTCCACTAAAGATATTCCTGGAATCGCTGGCCCATTTGCTTAAAATACATTTTGGATTGTCTCCTTGCCACTTCCATGCCCACTCCCAAATAGCACCATATTCCAGGACCCTCTCGTCACCAGCCCATCTGCTCTTTCCCTATGATTCATAGGACACTTAACTCCTTGCCAATGCTATAAAGTCTTTTTAGGGTCAGTCTATCTGGTTCTAAAGTCATGAATACTCTTCCAAGGAAGAACTTGCCCTTGCCTCACATCCCTTAAAAAATCTTTTTTATATTCAACCAGCATAAATATTTTGTTCTCTGGTACTTTGTTTAAGGTAACCAGCCTGTCTGTGTTGGTCCACTTTGGTGTGGGATCTCTCTGGCTCTCATCCAGTGATCCACTAAAGAAAAAAAAATCATGACGCATCTGTTACACATTCAGACACTCAGGCACTGAACGTTCAATGATGAATACGTTTTGTATGGAATTTACAATTTAAAGGCTGAGCTAGGCATGTAAACTGATTCCGTTACCTTTGGGATAAGTGCTAACGGTAAGTGGTGATAGCGGCGATGACGGAGACGTGTGCGGGCAGTGAGGCTGCATCATAACGGGATTGTCTGGGTTTGGGGGGAAGTCACACAGTGCTTCCCTAAGGAAGTGATATTAGAACCCACCCACAGACGTGGGGAATTTTAGCTTCCACAGTGCAGATGCCATGCCTTACTGACTTCAGAGCATCCGGCACCACAGAATTTTTGGCCAAAGGCGTGCCAATCAGACTCCAGGTTAAGTGTGCCTGGATGGTAGACTACCTGCCCTGGAGCGCCTATTCCCCTGCAGATGTGACGAGATTGCCCACTTGGACCCGGAGTCCCACTGACTGGGGGGTCAGCGGTAGATGCCCCATGTTGTGTAGATAATAGATCTGAATGACTGGCAGGGTTTGCATTGCCCGAGCAGTTAATTACTCCTCTGCTTTCTGAAAGAGTGGGTGACAGATGGTAGACACCTTGACAGCAGACTCTACCATAAGCCACACAGGCTTGGGGTTTGTAGGCAAGTCTGGACTGCAACCAATTTCCCACTGGATTTTTTCCTACTTAGACAATTTATAATTTTTAAAACTTTGCCCTTTAGGCAAGTTTTGTTCCAACTACAGGAAAATTCTCAGCTTCTATGTTGCAGAAACATGTTTTGAATGAAAGGAAATCTCCATTAATTCACATGGCCCGGGTTGTCTCAACCCTGGTTAGTGCTGGGCATTCGGTCAGCGTGGGGAAGCTGTGTGCATTTTAATGGAAACAGCATGGCATTCATTACTCACCTGCTTCCTACCATCTGGATTTTCACAGCTCAGCAAGCATGGTGGGCTTCCTGCACATTAGCAGGGAGAACGTGGCTCCTAAGGAGGGCATGACTGGGTCCCTTTGAAGTCATAATTGTATGATGGACATCATGATTAATTGGGGTGAGGGGTTGGTATGCTGTCCCAATGATGTGCTTTCATATTTGAATGATCAAAAAGTAATGTACCGTTTTCACACAAGGATAGGGAGATAAACAAGCCAGCTCAATACCTGTACTGGGAACCAAACAAGTGCAAAGAAAAACTGGTTGTGTGGTAAAGTGAAATGAAAATGTGCATGTGAGAGTTTGCGGGTGGAAATTCCAATTCAGCATACATTAATAACCTGGTCTTGTGCAAAGAGCTAAGAGGAAAACAAAGATGGAAATACATGCCTCTTAGTTTGCATTTGATGCAAATAACAAAAACCCTGTGGTTTAGCAGTGGCTTAAACCACAGGATGTTATATAACAAGTCCATGCATAGGCTATCTCTAAGGTAGGTTTTTGTAGTTCAGTGCTATCATCAAAGACATTGCCCTATTTTTCCATGTCATACTCAGCCTCTTGGCTTTTTTAAGTCTTTAGTCTTATCACCTCCTGGTTACATGATGGCTGCCACAGCTTCACATATCGAGTCCACATATAGCCACATACAAAGGCAGGAAGCAAGAAGTACTCAGTGCCACCAGAAGGTGTCCCATTACTTGCTTCCTTCCTTTTATTCAGGGAAGGAAATTTTTCCTGGAAGTTCTGCCTCCTTGTCCCCCAGAAGATGTTCCTATATGCCTCGTTGACCAGATCTGGGTCACTTGGCCACCAGTAGCCACAGCTGGGCAGGAAGTGTCTGCATTTTTCAGCTCCTACAGCAGGAGGCAGGCAAGGACAACAGGCACTGGCTAAAGTAGCCCACCAAGAGTGTCTGCCACAATACACTACCTGCCCTTAATGAGCTTGGTCAGCAGAAGCAGACTGACATTTAAACAGAGCCCATTTTTTAGCACTTGCTTGTGGTTAAACAGGAAGCAGCAGTTGTGATAAGATCTAGGGAACTGGGGCTGTTGGACCCCTCTGCCTGCCTTCTTCATTTAAGATGAACCAGCATCAGGTTTAAGTTTAAACCAGTATGCAAAGAATTAATTGTATTCAAATAAAAAGAGAAGGATTCAGTGTCTAAATACCAGACACTGGTTGTGTGACAAAGGAATAAGTTTGTATCAGAAAGTGTATTACTCACAGAAGGTCAGGAGAGCAAGCAGGTAGCATGGGTGCTTCCTATGTCCATGCCCGTGGTAGACATGACTAATTAATCACAACACTCTTCCACCAAGCCTGCCTCTGACCTCAGAACTCTTCTCAATAGGCAGCTTCTTCCCGTAGATCAAAATTGGTAAGCCAGATTAGATCTATTTGTTATCATTACTCAGAACTTTATATTTACCACTCCTGTCACTAGGACCAAGCTAAAGGAATATGAGAAATAGGGTCAACTTAAGCAGTTAATGCTGCTGAACCAAGGACTCAAACGTAGCCTCATTGAAGGACAAAGGGCAAAGATCCAAGGGCAGAACACCTCAAGCTTGTGGTGCAAGTTGATAAAGATAGATTGATGAATTGAGCTCCCCACCACTCTAAAACCAGAATGGTGATGATATGTAAGCAATAAGATTAAAAAATAAAATCTTTGCTCAGTTGGCTTGGCTCAGTAATTGAGTATCTATGAACCTATGAATCATGGTTTGATTCCCAGTCAGGGAATATGCCCGGGTTGTGGGCTTGATCCCCAGTTGGGGGCATGCAGGAGACAGCTGATCAATGATTCTCTCATCATTGATGTTTCACTCTCTCTCTCTCTGAAATCAATAAAAAATATACTTTTAAATAATAATAAAATCTTTGAGTTGTGAGAAAATGACCATTGGCTCCAAATTGAGTTGAGTCATATCTGTAAAGACCAGTAGTATTTAGGCTCTGTATTTGCATAGCATTTTTAACTTTTGGAAGCTCTCTATACCTTTCAGCTCATTTTATTTTCATAATTTTATCCCTTTTGAAAAATTATTCCCTAAAAGGGGCACTGGGAAGGCACATTTTGGGGGTGGTGAAGCTGCTCTGGATCATGATGGTGGTGGTGGTGGACACACCTCTCTGTGCATTTGTCCAAACCCATATAAGTTTTGCCACATGGGAATTAAAAAAGTAATTTTTTAAAAATTTAAAAAGTCACTGCGATAAATTCCAAAATCTCTTATTCAGTTTGAAAACCAATTAAATTTGTTTTCAAGTAAAAATTATGCATGTATTTATGGTAATGCTAAAAATTAGAAAATACTGAAATTTTTGACAAAAAAAAACTATAAGAAAATATATCAACTATCCACATTCTACACCAAAGCATTATCATTTTGAACTCTCCCTGACAGATCTTTTTCCTATGAACTTTTGTGGATTTACAGGAGTTAACTGTTAAGTCCAGGAGAGTCAGATTGTGAGTGAAATTGCATTTTATATTTTAAGCATCTTCTTGGTATTGATGGAAGTTTTAGTATGTATTACTTTACCAGTTAAAAAAAAAGAGAGAGAGAGATTTTGAAATGAAAGTACTTTAACAAAATTGTAAGAATCTTACACTTTATTGGCTGATTCTTTTTTTAATTTTATAATATACTAGAGGCCCAGTGCATGAATTCATGCACAGATGGGGTCCCTCAGGGTGGCCTTCAGAGAGCAGGCCCAAGCTTGCACCCCCAAGTTCACATCCCCGTAGCCCCACCTGGCATCCCGCATTGGCCTGGCGCTGCCCCTTCACCTGCTCCACCATCCTGCTGCGGTCCCGCTCTTGGCGGGGCCCATTGGGGCCAGCAGCACCTCCACTTCCGCCCACTGCCAGTGCCACGCTGCTGATGCCCCTCCCCCCCATGTTCTGCACCACCCCTGGTGGTCAGTGCACGTCATAGCGAGCGGTTGAATGATTGCTGAGGGGACAATTTGCATATTAGGCTTTTATTATATAGGAGGATTAACATCAACAAGGCCCTTTTGGCACAATCCCTGTAGCAGTACTTGAGCATATCTTGCTTGGCCATAATCAGACTTTTTCCTCCTATTTTGGTAGAAAATAGCTCCAACACACTATTTCAGTTATAAAAACTTATCAGAAAAAAAAAAAAAGCCTATCTAAGAAAATGGATGCTGACTTTGGACTGTGAACCAGAACTCAGAAAGGAGTCCACAGTTTTATGTGCATGAAAGGAGTATTTTCAATTCCCCCTGGGAAGCCTAAAAATCCACAAAGTCACTGCCAATCTAGCTAGAAAGCCCCTGTGTAGGGATGATAAAGGGCAGACATGCTACCTCCCGTCACGGCAGGACCCATTGCCAAATAATCACGGCCCTTCAGGCTGGAAGGTACCTTCCGAATCCTTCTCAACACAAACTTTCTGGCAACTAACCCCATTTCACCATTGCCATCCTCTGTGACACCTGTCTTCCATCCTTGCTGATGTCCTTGCCCTCGCTAAAGAAACAGAAAACTCTCCCAGAGTTGACCTGACCATCAGGAAGAAAGCCAGATATTGAGTAGGTAGAATCAGTCGGCTGACACAAGAAGGGTCAAAGACTTTATAATATTATCAACCAAATTATCAACCAGATGAAAGGTAAAATATTTAATGGGTTATGAAGGCTACATTGCATTACCCTCTCATTTCAATTCCTGTGTCTATGATTGATGGTGAGAAGGCCAGTTCTAGTGACCTGGTCAGTAAGATTTTGTCCCATCAAAGGATTTGGGTGTAGGTCCTCTCTCATTTTAAACTGTGTCATCATTTGGTCAAAACAGTCAACCTGCTGTTTGAATTGTACATTGCCCATTAATCCCGGGACCTGCCTCAGACTCCAGCCTAGCACAGTACTATGGGCAACTAGTCCATAGACTAGGGGATCCCTCCTCCCCCTGTCTCCCCATCACATTAATATACTAGTAATTGCTAAGTCAATTTCTATTATTCAGGTACATGGAGACTATATGTATGGAATTACCAATCTTGGACCTTTGTGGGATGCTGAGAATGATTATTTTTTTAAGAAAAAGTTGGTCTTAGCAGTGCTTATTGAACCTGAAATGGGGTTACCAGGCCACCATCTTGTGGAAATTAAATCAACACAAATAGATGTAAAGCAGGGCAAACATCATACTTCCTTTGAAAATCACTTGCTACACTTGACCTCTGTGACTGCTTTTGACTTCTGTTCTCTGTTTTTAGTCAAAAATGTGCACTTGATCTACATGTCTACAGAACAGATGAAAAATGTTTTGTTTATAGTGGGTTTTTTTTGCTCAACAGTGTGAAAGACTGGGCATTGAATAAAATTGTGTCATATGAACTGGTCATTTAAAAACAAAATCATGTTGAACTTGATGAGTTGATTTCTGTTGACCATGATTTCAGATGAAGTGTAAGTCCACTAGTTTATTCTTCTCTCCACATCCTATTTCTATAAAATTGTTTTGCTTTGAGCAGCCCAAGTTTTCCAATTTTAACTGCTCTACCAAAGAGCATGATGCAAACACAGGAGAATTTGTATCAGAAGTCCCAGTATCTTGAAACTGGAATGTGGATGATTCATGAGTTTTGCATCAATTATTAAACAGTCATACATGAAGATACACAGCGATGGATGGGGCAGTAACATATTCTGGTTACACCTACTGGCTTAGCAGTGATAAATGAGTCAGGAAACCAGAAGTTCAAAACAGGCATCAGCTCGAGCTGCAATGGCAAGGGCTCTGAAATGAATTAGACAGTTGCTAAACATAAACAACCTACTATATAGACCAACAGGCTGGCAGGATTAAAATAAAGATGAGGACTTAGCAAGAGGACTAAGGAATTTCAGAATCCTGCTGTACCAATCACCCTTTCCCTTAAAAGATTCTTGAGGGCAGCATAACACAAATAATGATAACACTTGGAAAAAAGGGAGACATTTTTATAGCTGGAACCATGCCTGATGTCCCATAAATACTGAAATACTGTCTTGGATCACGCGGCTTAGACTTGAGCCTGAATCTGTGTGTGTGTGTGTGTGTGTGTGTGTGTGTGTGTGTGTGTGTGTTTCTTTCCCCTGTGCCTGGCTATTCCAAATCCCCATACCTGGCCTCTGTGTTATGTTCTGATTGGGTCACTGACTCCATTGCACCATGTTGCCTGGACACGTGCTCTCTAGTAGGCATTGCTCCTTTTATCTTTCTCCTTCCATGATACACATTTTTGTACATGATAAATATTCTATGTGCATGTCTATGGTTCCTCGTGGTTTAAAATGTGCTATAGCATCCGGCCGGCCGGTGTGGTTCAGTGGTTGAGTGTCAACCTATGAACTAGGAGGTCACGGTTCCCATTCTGGATCAGGGCACATGCCCAGGTTTCTGTCTCAATCCTCAGTGGGGGCATGCAGGAGGCAGCCAATCAATGATTCTCTCTCATCATTAAGGTTTCTATCTCTCTTTCCTCTCAGAAATCAATAAAAATATGTATTTTTTAAAAAGTACTATAGCTTCCAAGCAATAATTGCCTTTAAGAATTGGGACAATGCACTCTAACTGGTTTGGCGCAGTGGATAAAGCATCGGCCTGTGGACTGAAGGGTCCCAGGTTCGATTCCGGTCAAGGGCATGTACCTTGGTTGCGGGCACATCCCCAGTAGGGAGTGTGCAGGAGGCAGCTGATCAATGGTTCTAACTCTCTCTCCTTCTCCCTTCCTCTCTGTAAAAAAAATCAATAAAATATATTTTTTTAAAAAAGAACTGGGACAATGCCTTAACCTAACGGTATTACTCTCATGGTAGGGCCTGTCGGTGTCATGGTAGTTGGGGCCCAGTGGTCTTTCCTAACATTTTTTTTTAAATCTATTTTTATTGATTTTTTTCAGAGAGGAAGGGAGAGGGAGTGAGAAATAGAAACATCAATGATGAGAGAGGATCATTGATTGGCTGCCTCCTGCATGCCCCACAGGGATCGAGCCCACAATCTGGGCATGTGCCCTTGACTGGCATTGAACCTGGGACTCTTCAGTCCACAGGCAGACACTCTATCCACTGAGCCAAATCAGCTAGGGCTTTCCTAACAATTTGTAAATAATATGGATAGCATGCACATGGGGAAAGAACATTTTAGCAAATACAAAAACAATGCATTTTTTTCTAAAGGCTGAGGGAATAATGAGTAAAAATAGATGCACCAGGCAGAATTTATTTGTAGAAGCTTGAGTGCAGGAAAGCAGGTGATTATTTTTGAAGATGGTGATAGAAACACCATGGAGTGGGGTGGAATGGTGCACATTTTAGTTGAAGTGACTTGGAGGGCCGGGACCTTGAAGCTTGTGTCCTCCATGGAGCCTGGAAGAATGCTCTATGCATCCTGTGCAGTGATGAGTAGTTTAAATAAATGAACAGATCCATGCCTGAGAATTATTGATTTAAAAATATATATATTCTACCTTGTTTTGACCTGTGTGGATCTTAAAGGGAGAAGAAGGACATTTTTACAGAGAGCCTGGGCAAAAAGGCAATGTATACGGCAGCAGAGAAGGAGAGTTTTGTTTCCCTTGGAGTGACGTTTTCTTGGAAACGGAGCCAGGGGCTGACCTTGGGAAAAGCTGCTTGACTCTTCTGATACCCAACTTCCCAACGGGAAAAGCCCACCCTTTAGTCCTCAGTGCGTGGGCCCTGACACCCACCCAGAACTCCGTGTTAACATTGCTGGGAGAGGAAGGATGTGAACTGACCTTAAGAGCGGCATCTTAGCCCTAACGACAGGAGTGGGGCGCTGTTAACCCCCAGGCCTGGTCCCTCCGCCACCTTCTTGTTATTCCCCACTACCCCTTTCTCTGGAAGGCGTTTGTTCTTCAGCAGTTTGAGGGCTCTGACTCACTCCTGAGTACCCCACAGAAGCCTGAAAGAAAAAAGAAATGGCTTCGTCTTCATTAGGTTCCCCCCAAGTCAGGAGTCTCTGTGAATAACCCCACTGCTAACCACTCATTGAAAAGCCAGTAGCAGTACCGAAGCAGTGTGTCCTAGCACTCGAGTGCTTTCCGGAGGCAGTGCAAACACTAAGCAGCCGCCTTCCCTCCTCTGTACGTGAGCGTGCTTTGCTAAGATGCACCAACAGTGACAAAGAAACGTGGGCAAATAATTCACTTGAGGTGGTTGGCGCCCCAGCCCTGCTGGGCTTTCTTCCTCCTCAGTGGGCACTTGTTAGAGAAATGGGCCTTCTAAGCTTGCATTAGGAACTGGATAAGCACTCGCTTATTTCATGTTTCCTTGAGGTAGCATTCATGTGGAGGGCTCTTCCTGAGGGAACGGACTAGATTTCTGGTTGAGATCATCAGTAAGGAATGGGGTGGTCTTTTCTGAAGGGAGACTATAGGCCAGGCGTCACAAGCTGGTGACTCACACACCATATTCAGCCCACAGACAAGATTACATACTTTTAGTGTCCTGGTGTTGGGGGAAAAAAAGAATTAGTTGCCCACGTATAAAATTTAAGAGATTTTGCATAAAAATCTTGATTTCCAACTTCTTTGAAAAAGATCAGAATATCTGCCAATGCTCGCAATGGTTCATGGCCACAACTGGCTTAAGCCGAGCAGCCACTTGTCCCCTTAGAGAGGACACAAGCTTTCTACTTCACCTGGTTTTCTTCACTCCGTTTTACCTAGTGTAGTGGTCGGCAAACTCATTAGTCAGCAGAGCCAAATATCAACAGTACAACGATTGAAATTTCTTTTGAGAGCCAAATTTTTTAAACTTCTTCTAACGCCACTTCTTCAAAATAGACTCGCCCAGGCCATGGTATTTTGTGGAAGAGCCACACTCAAGGGGCCAAAGAGCCGCATGTGGCTCTCGGGCCACAGTTTGCCGACCACTGAGTGCTCCTGTGGAGCTTTGAATTTGCTGTCCTGGGGTCAGTCACCTAAGAGGCCCAAACAAGAAATCATGAATTGCCCTGGCCAGGTGGTTCAGTTAGTTGGAGTGTCCCATACACCAAAAGGTTGCGGGTTCAGTCCCAGGTCGGGTCATATACAGGAAGCAACCCATCAATGTTTCTCTCTCCCCCTTCCTCTTTCTCTACAATCAATAAAAAACATATCCTCGGGTGAGGGTTTTTTTTTAAAAAAAGCAATCATGAATTGCTCTTTGAAATGTGCCTAGCTTTGAAAGTGACTATGGTTTGTGCCTTATTCTTTTTCCTTCTACGCAAAGAATGACCATTAAGAGCATTGCCGTATGTGGAACAGGACAGTTATATGCAAAGTGGAGAACTGTACACTACTTACCTGAATAAATCAGGCATACCAAGAAAATCCTGAAACGATGATATTAAAGTAAGAGTTGAGATGTGAATTATTCAGGGGCAATTGCCTTCGTTTTCCAGCTCACTGTTTCCCCTCTGCTTTTCTCACATGGACATCATCCTCAGAATGTTCCTCTGTCAAAGGCCATAGTCATCATTCCCCTCCCCCCCCCCTTTTTTTTTAGAACTTACTTGAACTCTCAGGAGCAATTGTTGAAGCCCTGCAAGGGAATAATTTCACAAGAATTAACCTCTGACATTTTTCTAAAAATAGCCCTAATAAATCCAATCATAGGTAATTTACCTGTCCGTATTCCTCCGGGGGTAACCGGAGTTGAAGAAAGACTCGGCAGGCTGGCATTCGCTCAGCAATTATCTGTGATCTGAGTTCCTGGCGCCTGTGTGTTTTCTCTGTTGGGAAACAGGACAAATGGCCCTCTCCCCTCTGACTCATGACCGTTTCCCCAGCACCCTTCTCCTGGGGCTGGGAGAAGGCATGCTCTTCCAGAAAGGAGTGTTGGGCTCACCAAAAAAGAGGTGCCATGGGGTCAAGCTGGAGCATTTGTGGGGTCCTTCCTTGAGTTTCCAACTTGCAGAGGTTGCCAATGCTTTTCCACGTCAGGCATCCCCAGCCCTCGTTTGCATAGCCACCACGGAAACCTGTTTGGGGAAGGGCCTCCCGGTACAGAAGAAAGGGAAATGCAAAGAGGCCGGGAGCGGGTGCAGGCTCCGTGGCTGGTAGAAACTATCGAAGAATATGGCCATTCCCATGCACCTTAGAGACACTCATTTTCTCTTGCCCGACATAAAAGGGTCTGAACGTGCTTTTGCTCTCGCCAGATGTTCCAGGAGACCACAGCGCAGTGTGGGCATCTAGGAAATTGACTTTCCCCAGAGCCACTTCTCCCGGCACTTAAAATACAGAAGATAAAACCTTGTAAATTCCACTGCAGAGACAAAGCCCCGAGCCCTTAAATGCACAGAAAAGTATGTCTATTATCTGTCGTTTCAAAGCAAGTGTGCAGTTACTTAAATTGCCTTTGTCTTCTTCTTTTCAGCTGACATTATCTCTACGGTAGAATTCAACCACACGGGAGAATTACTAGCGACAGGGGACAAGGGGGGTCGGGTTGTAATATTTCAACGAGAGCAGGAGGTAAGTGGCAAGTGAACGCAAAATGCCCCTTTCCTTCCCTTTTTCTTAGAGGAGGCCTCCTACCGTTCCTTAATCCTCACGTGTCCCCCTTCACCTTGCTGCTTTGCTCGCCAACTAAAAACTGCCAAAAAGTCATTAACATCAACAGTTCCACCTTCTGGCTCATAAAAGTACCTGAAAATTGAGCCTTTCCTGGGCATGGCCTTATCTTTTCACGTTCTCATGTCTCATCTGACCTGCAAAATGCCACGGGTGCTCTTTGAGCATAACTCCTCCTTTCGGGGTGAAATTCATCCTGGAGTGGTTCCAATGAAGCCCCTCCTCCTCTCAGGTGCTCTTACAGAATATGCAGGAGGAAGAAAAAAACGGTTCTTTGTCCACAGATGTGAAAGGGACAACTTGGGTCAGTGGAGAAGAAAATGATCGCTCACCCCACCAAAGAGAGTGCAATCCCACAAAATGACATCTGAGCGGTGCACAGGGCACACATTTTACTGTCGGTGACTCGAAGGTCCCTGGAGCTGAGTGCTGCGTGCTTTCTGAGCAGGAGTTTTAATTGCCACTGAATCTCAGAAAGCCCCTTTTTTTTTTCCTGGGACTTGGGTTCCACCAGGAATTGTTTCTCTTTTTCATATAAATTGAGTTTCGGGGTGTCTGCTTCTGTGTTGTCAGAATGGAAGCATGGCCCGATGTGATTTCCTTGGCGTCCCCTGGCGTGGGCCTGGGGCTTCCAGCAGGCCAGCCTGTGCGCTAGTAACTCTCCCATCTGCTGCCGTCTGCCTCCGACACTCGCCCAGCACAGCGTGGGGAGGCCAAGTGCAAGAGGAAGGGTTCACCGGAGACTTCCCTAGCAATTGAATGCCTGCTTTGTGCCTCAAAGCCATTTCTGTTCCACCTCCCCTCAAAAAAAGGAAAGCCTCATTTAGAGGTGATGTAGTTGGTAATTGCACATTATTTGCAATTAATTTCTATAAGGGCATCCTAACCCCTCGGGGTTCCGTAGCGATGCAAGCGTTCAGCATTAAGTCAGGCACCCAGCCTGTTCCCCTGGTCCTGGAAACGGGGAAATGTGCTTGGCAAGTAGGAACTAATAACTCGTCGTGACCTGGAATTTTTCCTGCTTTTCCGGAGCTGCCGAGTGCTAATTGGTCTGGCACCTACGGCACACACTTGCCAGTCTGATTTGGATGGTACCAAATCAGCACTCGGCTAACTGTATTGTGAAGGCGGGCTGGCTCCTCTGCAGCAGGCAGGCTAGCAACAAGGATGTCAGTCAGTGTGGCCAGTCCTCTTCAAGCTGATTTTCAAACTTCTTCAATTAAAAAAAAAAAATCCCATTAGGTTCATGGTGATGATAAAGAGGAACCGGAGGAGCTATTTAGCATAAATTACCCAGGGCAGCGTGTTGCCAGGAATATTCCGAACCACGTTTTCCCTCTGCTATTTATAGGTTTCACCTATTTTAATTTACTGAAATATGTGGGAAGTCCGATTCATTAGTAGAATGAAGGGGGACACGTTTTCCAAAGAAGAGTGATTTGGTTCAATAAAATAATAAATGTCCGGTATAATAGCATGCAAGGTAAGCGTTGAGCTTTGTGGCGAGGCGTGGGGTTGAAATGGGCACTAAGCCTCGGAAACAAAGCCACGGGACAACACCGAGGGTCAGGTGTGTTTTCTGTGTCTGTGAGTGGCTTCTCAAGAGGCGCAGTCCTGGAGGGCTTGCTGTAGGAAGGGACCTCAGTGCCCTCACAAATACATGGAACACCTGGGTGTCAGCACCAGTGGAGATTTGGGTTTGGATCTTCAGTATCTATCCAGAAATCTAGTTGTTGTTGTTTTTAATTGAGCCTTTATTAAGAGTCAAGCTTTTGTGACAAATGTCTATAAAGACCTGGATTAGAATTTTTGAACACAGTTTTCCAAAGCCTGGCTCTTAAAACTCTTCGTAGTCACATTCCAAAATGCGTGAAATGAAACCTCCCCTCCCTCTTTTCCTTTCTGCTCTTTCTTTGTTTCACGCCCTCTTTTTCCTTCTCTCCACCTTTCTTCTTTCTGTTGCCCCTTTCTGCAGACCCTTTCCCTGGTGTTTCATTCTCTCGCCATTTATTTAGCTCCTGCTGTTTGCCCGTTGCAGAATCAGAGCTAGGAGGAAGCCAGGGATGACGTCTCATCACCTCCCAGGGATGCAGGTGGCATCCCTGTGCGCCTGTCTGTTTTGTTTCCCGTGTTAGAAAAAAAGGGGTGGGGAGGGATCTGATGCCCAAATCTGCTACTTAGAAGTCCTGTGACCTTGGAGGATATCTCTGAGCCTCCTTTGTCCATTTCCCTGCTCTGCCCACGTCTCCAAGATTCTCTGAGAATGGGGGGAGATTTTAAAAGGCCAATGAAAGGTACAGATGCTATAGCTTTGGACTCTTTGTAAGGGATTGATAGACGTATATATGGACATCAGCATGGGATGGCTTATGCCAAAGGGTGTTCAAGACATCCACTGATGCAGAACGAAAATATTAGAACTTCTATTTATATTGATTTTTAAATGTATATTGATTTTAAAACCGTGTCCTAGTTTAACTTCTGTTTCTATGTATATGTTACGATGTATACCATATATTATAGAGTTTTATGTATATCATTTATGCATATATGGATATTGGAGGTACTAATATTCAGCAACAGAGCTGCAAGATCGATGCTTTGGAGGCCTCTGAGCTAGGGTAAAACTCTCATCCCATGCTGATGGCCTGCCTATCCATCCCTAATGATTCTGCTCAAAAAAAAAAAAGAAATTGGTGAATTCGCAGGTGGCCTATGTGATTTTAATCTTTGGTGTATTCCCCTCCCCCACCTTCCTACAGAGTAAAAATCAGGTTCATCGTAGGGGTGAATACAATGTTTACAGCACGTTCCAGAGCCATGAACCCGAGTTCGATTACCTGAAGAGTTTAGAAATAGAAGAAAAAATCAATAAAATAAGATGGCTCCCCCAGCAGAATGCAGCCTACTTCCTTCTGTCTACTAACGGTACGTACAAGTGTCTTCTCCTGTTTGGTATTGTCAGAGGTAGAATCAGCCACATCATATGTTTCAATCTCTCTTAGACTCCATTTTCCTTCTTAACCTTGTGGGCTGTCAAAAAAAAACAACAAACTTAGCAACAATCTTTGCAAAATGCTTACCTTAGTGCCTGGCGCAGAGTGGGCCCTCAGTAAATAGTAGTGATTCTTCTTAAATATCACACATTTCTGACCCAATTATGTGAGCCCCAGTATCTGCAGTTTTTGACTAATGCAGATTATTTCCAGGTGCTTCTGGAATGTGACTTCCTGTTTTAAGATTCATTGAATGTTATTCTGGGAACGCATTTCAGGAACCCCGACAGGCCGTCCTGTGAGTCTGGCATGCTGAGTAGAAGTTATTAATCCCTGAATGTGTTTGGGGGCGTTTCTCTCTCTGACACAATCAAGTTCTCTGAGCACAGGTCAAGGAGAGAGAGGGACCCCACCAAAGGAGGATGAAGAAGTGAAGATTCATTCTCTTTCTCCCTCCATGCTCTTCTAAGAGCAATTGTTGATTTCGGGAGAGTTGCTATAAACAGGTCCAAGAGAGAGGAAGTTGGGCATTGAATAGTGAGCCAAATTCCATGTTAATTCGGTGGAATTACCTACCCTTGTTTTTCTCAATGCCATTGCTGACAGAAGCCCACCTATGCTCGAAAAAATTTAGAATAAAAGCATATACTAAAGGGTGCTAATTGGATAGCATAACAATTAAGAGGGTTAGTGGATAAAAATTAAACACCATCTCCCAAGCAAATAAGCTGGAGCATGATTCATTGTGTGTGAGTCTGTGAGGAGTGTACTAGTACATTTAAATATGGATCAGAAAGCAAGGGACTTGCTACTTGCCCATCCCCAGCATTTATAAAAGGAAGTGCTCATATGTCAAGTGAAAAAATGTAAATGATGTCTATAGTATGATCAGACGTATATTAGCATTTTTAGAGACTGAAAGGAAACACACCTATAGGCTTATCATGATTAATTTTTGATTATGTATTATGGGTTTCTTATAAATTTGTTCTTTTTATCATTTTTATTTTCTAAGTTTTGATGATGAGTTTTCTATTTTATTTTAAAAGGAGGGAGGGGTTTTCTTAATGCGTATGAACCCAAAATCCCTCAAATATAAAGCCAGTGTACAACTCTTAAAAAATGGCAATTCTGAAACAGCCAGTTTGGAGTTAGTTATTCACGCATGGCTTATCTCGACATGTCCAGATTTCCAGTCGTCTGTTTTTCCAGATTCCAAGTAATTTAATTCTCATAACTGTATTTATTGTTCTATTTATTTTGTCGACTATGTTTCTTGAAAGCCAAACCATATGAATTTGTTTCAATGTCTTCCCTCTTAGTTTTACCGTTGAAATTTCACTCAAAGGCTCTGCAGATTCAACACTACTTAGATTAAGAAAAGACTTCTGATGATTCTGACTTAATTACTTTGGGCAGAGAAAGTGTCTGATTATCTGCTCTAGCTGCTCTAGACATCATGAAATTTAGCCTATTGATTATTACAATAAAATTCAAAGATGCATTAACTCCTTTGTGGGGGGGGGGATGGGAAAAATCAGTGAAATGCAATGAAGATTAATTATATAGCATAATGTTCTGTTAATTGAGTTTTTAAATAGTTTTTTGATTAACAAGGATATTATCTTACCATTTGGGATGCTATTTCATATGCCAACAGTATCTCCAAATGATTCTTATAAGAAAAATTCCCATGTTCTCCTGGGATTTTCTTTTTTATAATAATATTGAGGTTGAGAATTCCCCTTAAGCCAAATAGGTTAACATGCGAAAATTAATGGGAGACAATTGGAATTACTGTGCAAAAGAGAAAATGAAGATAGATGATAAGATTGTGTTTAAAAGCTGCCACAAGTAATGATAAACTACTCAGAGAGGCAGCCAGAATATAGAAAACGTCATTACTCATAGGAACAGCCACCTGTTCCTCAGACTTCCTTATCCACAAAGCTTTCAGATAGGGAATCAAGAAACATTGTGATAATAAAGTCAAGAATGACTCCAGGCAGCCCAACCATGGGGAATTGGATTGAATTCACCATCAATTATCTTTTTTTAAAGAAACACAACTGTGCTTATCTCATTATAATTGGATACAGTTTTTACTTTCTGTTAGAATATAACTTTACAATTTTTAATGAAAAATAAACCAACATTCAGTTGTGAATCTAGGCCTTAAAATTATTTGCAAGATGAAAACACGTTGCCTTGCCTAGCTTTCTATTTCTGTCTGAGTACCTATGACGAGAAGGGAAGGTATATTTTATTTGGTAGATGGGCTATGAAAATAGTTAGGTGTTCATTGCAAAACCATTAGAAAATAGAGAAGCAAAATGAAAATAATGTGTTCCCATCCAGAGAGAACCACTGTAAGAGTCTTTTAAAGAAAACAGCAAAGAGCATGGATAAATCTGGGGGGTTTTATTAGCAGAAATGTGGTATATTCTGTACATTGTTTGGCAACCAGATTTTTTTATATAATACTTAATAACAGGAATATCTTCCTAACTGTTAAATATTCTTCTAAAATTCCATAACATTTTCAAGGACTGCATAGCATTCCCCTGTATGATTCTTCTATAGTTTACTAATAAACCTCCCATTATTTGGCCTTTAATTATTAAATTCACACTATTAGAAATTATATATTTATAGGAATAGATAGATATGATTGGGGAAAAACATACTCAGAAACTATGTATAACATGTTGTATCTATTTAAAATAGTTATGTGATTGCTCACAGAAATGAAATGAAAGGACATACATAAGGTTTTCATACTAGATATCTCTGTCTAGTGGAATTGAGGGAGATTTTCATTTTTTTACTTTTATGCTCATTTTTATTTTCTACAATCCTATCCTATATAATAAAAGGGTAATATGCAAATTGACCCTAATGGCAGAACGACCAGTCGCTATGACACGCACTGACCACCAGGAGGCAGACACTCAATGCAGGAGCTGCTCTCCCTCCGCTGCCCCCCCCCCGCCCCCGCAGTCCCCTGTCCCCCGTTAATGCGCTCCCACAGGGGGAGCTCCACTTAGCCACAAGCCGGGCTGATGGCTGCAAGCAGAGCAGTGGTGGCAGGAGCCTCTGCCACCTCCTCGGCAACTCTAAGGATGTCTGACTGCCAGCTTAGGCCCGATCCCCGGGGGAGTGGGCCTAAGCTGGCAGGTAGGTGGACATCCCCCGAGGGGTCCTGGACTGCGAGAGGGCACAGGCCAGGCTGAGGGACCCGCCCCCCCGCCACCCCCCCCCCCCCCCCCCCCGCCGAGTGCATGAATTTTCGTGCACCAGGCCTCTAGTTATATAATAATTATACACTTGTATAATAAAAATAAGGAATTAAAATGAGAAAATAAACATATATGTGTAATATTATTGGTTTTTATTTCTCCCCCAAAAAAATGCATAGGAAAAAATACTAAGAGGATCTATGCAAAAGGTTAACAATGATTGTCCCTGACTGAAGAGATTATAGGTGATTTTTATTCTTTATGCTTTACCTATGATTTCTCTATTTCTCTACATAACAATTATCACTCACAAGAAAAATGGAAGGAAAGAATTGTCTTGCAAATGGGATGGCAAGCAATTGAAAATATTTGGTGTTAAAAGTCACTGATTTGCATTCTTCAAAATCACAGCTGATCAGTAGCTAATCAAGTGATTGTATAAATATGACCTATGTTTCCTTTTTGCCACAGTTCAGTATGTGGCAGGCTATCCAGAGAGGGCAGGCCTAGAGGAGTGCTGGCACATGGCGCCTGGGAAGGGCTTCCTGGCCTTCGCCCCAGGATAGCCGGGTGCGTGCACAGAGCGCACACGACCAGCCTGAGTGACCCCCAGACCTTAGGAAACAGAGGCACTTACTTGTTCAGTTGTCCAAATTGTTGCAGAAAGCACACTTCCCAATGGGGTGCATTTCAGACCTCCGAAGACAAGAGGGGGCGAGAGAGAAAGGGAACCCTAGTGAAGGCAGGGAGAGGGTGGCTTCTCTCCCCAGTCTTACACAGAGGAAGTGGGAAGTGCTGACATCATCCTGGGGGATGCTAACGCGGTCAGAGCAACATGTTGTTATTGCAGAATAGTTGCCCAACTTGCTCATTCTAATAACAGCTGCCATTGTGAACCACTATTAGAAGCCCGACGCTACGGTACACACTGTACCCACAGTGTTTCAGTCAATCCTCATAAGAGCTCCATGAGGAAGACCTGGCTCTCCTTAATTCACAGATAAAGAAACTGAGGCACAGAGAAGCTAAGTCTCTTTATTCGTAAGGTTAGAATATTCGGGACATATTTGTACCGAAAAATTACACGTTATCTGAAATTCAGATGTAACTGTGTGTTCTGTAGTTGTTTCTCAGCTCAGTCTGGTAGTCCCATTTGTTTGTCACTCGAGAAATACTAGTTAGGCGCCCGCTGTGTGGGAATCACAGTGCTGGGCCACGTGGCTGGCTGGAGTTGGTGTGGGGATGGAGCCGAGGTTGTCTGGTTCCACACTTACCTTGTGCAGGCAGAGAGAAAGATTTGAGAAGGCACCCGAGTCCCTGCCTTCCAGAAGAGAAGTTCGAACAAGTACAAATTATGAATGCAGGATCTGATAAGGAAGGCTCCCAAAGGCCTGCAGCCCACAGACATGATCTGTTTGGCCCGAACATGTTTCTTTATAGCATGGAATTGAACGTCTGCAGGTGGGGCATGCGGTCTGTACCTCCCCCAACCCCCCTGCCCCTGTCACTCATCTCCTGCCCTGCCCCACCCCTCTAGGCATTGGACTTCTCACCACGATTTATTGCTGTAGAAAATGACAAGTGTCAGCAAGTGGAATAAAGTGTGGGGACAGGACAAAGGTGAGAAAGGTGGTTTCCAGGTGGGGACTCCAAGGAGACTGCACGGGGGAAGGAGCATTTTGATGACTCTCCTTACTTTTATTTCCCTGGGTTGCTAGCAACACGCACTGTGCAGGTGACATTCATTCATCCATCCAACTCGTATTCATCGAACATCTGCTATGTCCCAGGCACTGTTGTCGGTGCTGGAGGTATAGTAATGAGCAACACAGTCAGAATCCCTGCCTCTATATTGATTTTACATTCTAGTGAGGGAGACATAATAAATACGTTTTCCAGCAGTGAAGTGTCTTAGGAGGAAAAACAAAGGAGGAAGAGGGGCTAGCGAACGATGAAGAAAACCTTTTTATGTAGGTTGGTTAGGAAAGGCCCCACTGAAGTTGGGGCATAGGGAGAGAGCAAAGTGAAGGAAAAATAATGTGCAAGAGAGGGTAAAGGGCTCTCCTGGCAGAAGGCACAGCTTGTGCAAATGTCCTGTGGCAGCAATGGGATTAGCATGGACCAAGAGCTGTGAGGAAGCCATGTGGCAGGGAGTAGGGTGGATGGTGAGATCAGAAAGGATGAGGAAATAGGGGTGCAGGTCATGGAGAGCCTCTTGAGCCAAGGTAAGGGCAGTGTTTAGTGAAATGCAACACAAAAAATGGGAATAATCATAGTACCTACCTCTCAAGGTACTTGGGAACATTCAATAAATTCTCCATGCAAAGTGCTAACATCGTTAATTTTATATATGTAGCTACTCTTGTTATTCTGTGTTCAATAAATATTTTTATGGAATGAACAGAATTAATGTCTAAGCTGTAGATTTAACAGCCCATTGTCGGGAAGACCATCTGTCTCTACATGATATATGTTTTTTTGTTTTGAAACGTGAGCTCTGCCTTCAAGTGACACAAGATTTATGCACCGAAGCCCTTGACACGGACACGAGCCAGTTTCTGCGGCAGTTTCTTCCCTTTTTATCTCCGCCTCTCCCGATCCTCCCCCGCCCGGCGGGAAGAAAACTCCTTTACAAGCGTCCCTGCACTGTAATGTTGATGTCCTCTGGTCGCCCTCCACAGATAAAACTGTGAAGCTGTGGAAAGTCAGCGAGCGCGACAAACGGCCAGAGGGTTACAACCTAAAAGATGAGGAGGGCCGGCTTCGGGATCCTGCCACCATCACAACATTGCGGGTGAGTCCAAAGGCTGGTTTTTTTTGCCACCATCTTGGTGCCTCCTGAGGTTGGCCACATGCTAGCTGCTAGTGAATGTTGCAACTGTGATGTGAGAGGGAGGGAGATCCAGCAGAGACTCGCCTACCTGAGACTCTGGTGGCAGATGGGGGAGCAGGACAGGTGCCGAGCTCCACTGACCACACGTCCATGCGTTTCCTTGGTCCACGTGGCCAGTGGCATGTGTTCCTGTATGCTTAGCCTCTGTCTGCTGTCATTGCCTCAACATCTTGAGCATCTTTTGTACTCAAGATACAGGGGATGGGACTACCCAGAAGGGAAGTTGAAGACCCGATTCAAAACATGAACCTCCAGCCCAGCCTGTGTGGCTCAGTGACTGAGCATCGACTCATGAACCAGAAAGTCACGATTTGATTCCTAGTCAGGGCACATGCCCCAGGTAAGGCTCAATC
This sequence comes from Cnephaeus nilssonii, assembly GCF_951640355.1. Lineage (NCBI taxonomy): Eukaryota > Metazoa > Chordata > Mammalia > Chiroptera > Vespertilionidae > Cnephaeus > Cnephaeus nilssonii. The sequence goes on along the minus strand of NC_137076.1, from coordinate 85,428,950 downwards.
CCCAGTAGGGGGCATGCAGGAGGCAGCCAGTCAATGATTCTCCCTCATCATCGATGTTCTCTCTCTCCCTCTCCCTTCTTTTCTGAAAGCAATAAAAACGTATTTTTAAAATACAGAATAAAACACACACGAACGTCTGAATCTAACAAGACTGGGTTCAGATTCTGCCACTTACCAGAATCTCCCCTAGTCACTCAACTTTTTGAGCTTGAGTCACACAAGTTATTTTTAGTTTCTCCATCTGCAAGACGGTGAACCTCACCTTTACGGCCCATGGATTTATGAGGATAAAATGCAATGAGGGTGGAAAGCCCCGACTCCATGGCTGGGCCTCCATAAACGATCCCTACTATTAGTCTGAGGGGCTTCCTTCCTGCCCTCCAGGAATGCACAGTCTGGTAAGGAAAGGGGACTCGTAGGCTCATATACAAACGGTTCTGACACTAAATAGAGGGAGATGAATGCAGTGTGAGTCGGAGGGAGCTGCCATTTGATCAAAGGAGGCGGAGATTGCATTGGTTCTGGGAGACCGGGAAAGGGCGCCTAGGGAAGTGGTGGTAAAAATAGATTTCTAAAAGTGGACTTTTAAGGGAAGGCTCTCCAGATCTAGGTTAAATTGGTTCAAGCCTGAGTCATGAGTTTAGTTTTAGATGTGTTCGGTGTGAGCAGGAAAGCAAGCACATGTCAGGACCAGCCCTCGCCCCGGGGGACTTCTCAAACCGTGTGAAATATGTGCTTCCAGCCAGCAGCTGCTCTGCTGCAGCCAAGCAGTGAGAACAGAGACGGGGAAGCACATCTGGGGGAAAGAGGTTGTCGCCCCGGGTTTAAAAGCAGAGATGGGAGTTGAATGATGGTTGTGTGTCTGATGAGCTCGCTCGTTTATTTGTTCATTCATTTGTTTATTGAGTGGGCGCTGTTTGAGCACAGACTCTTTGCTGGCCACAGTGCTGGGCTGTCACACGTTGACTTCGTGCTTACTGATGAGTACCTGGTCTTCATTTGAGCTCCTTCTGAGCCAACAAGCGTTGGCTGCTCTGCCGCCTCTTGTCAGCCAGGGCGTTCAGTCTGGAGAGCTGCCAGTGAGCCCACCCCACCAGACCAGGCCGATGCTCTAAATGCCTGGGGCTGGGAGCCTGGAGGGTAGAGCAATGAGGAATATGAAGGTTGAGTCCGCCTGTGCTGGCTTGGAACTGTGGTTCCATTGCTCTCCGTCGAGTGACCTTGGACACGATACCTAAACTCCTTGTGCCTCTAATGTCGCACCTGCACAACAGGGATGACGGTGGTCACTACTTCCTGGGACAGTTGTGAGGGTTCGATGCTGCATTGCGTGTGATAAAGAGCTTAGCCTATGCCTCATCTCACGGAAAGTCAGTTCCCTGCTGTTCTTTTGCATTACTATCATCATTAGTATGGCTGTTATTACTCCCTGCTGTTAGCAGGCCTATGCATCTGAGGCCTATGCATACTCATTTTTCCTGTCACATATTTTTTTATATTGTTGTATTTACAAACTGTTCACTGATGTCTGCTAAGCGGCAAGCGCTATGCAAGCGATACAAAAGGAATAAGATATAAGATAGCCTTTCAGCCCCCAGGACTTGACTGCCCTATAGGAAAACAGATGGAGTAGGTGCCACTGGGAAATTTACAACATGAACTTCTGCCCACGTGTTCCCTTGCTCTTGTTTGCTACATGGAGGGGATTTCCCAGACGTAGTCCATACTATGAATGCCTGCTGTCCCTGGCATCCTATGGGATTTCCTACATCGGTCCTTTGCCCTGGAAATGCCATCCCAGGATGAAGAGGAGAGAAGGCCTATATGTAAGTTTCCACGAGAGCAGAGATTGTCCACAAAGTAAGACAGTGATGTTGGCAAGTGGACTTGTATGCATCCTACAAGGCGGGAGGCCCCGAGGTGGGGCCGAGTTAGAAAATCCCAGTTCTGGTTCTTGCTTCCGTATTAACCAGCTGGGTGATCCCGAGCCAACGACTCACATGTGCTCTCTCCAAGCTTACTTTCTAAGTGCAGAGGATCGGACAAAGTCAGCGTTCCTGCCACCACAGTCTTGGTTACAAACACGGGTTCCCAGGACCCAGCCCCAGGGATTCTCTTCAGCAAGTGCAGTGATCCGAGGCGTCTACATGTTGGATATGAGCCCCTGAGGGTGGAAACAAGGGGGCTGTGGTCACTGGGTTCTCTCATCGCCCAGCCTCCTTCCAGCTGTTGTTTTTATGAGCTTCTGTTACTTTCCAACCATTTCAACAGTTATTGTACCAGCTTGGGAGACACCTTTGCTATAAAATTGTAAATACTTGCATCTGATTTCACCTCCTCTACCTTCCTAGGCTTTCAAATATCCCATTTCTCAGTGTAAATGTCCACACCCCAGCATCCTTTCCAGGCGAATACTGACAAGGACAGCCTCCTTTCCTTCTTGATCCCGGTGGTAGAGGAAGAAAAAGCCAGGCTACCTGCAGACCGTAGGTTCAGAACAATGACTCCAAACAGCGAATGGGCTGACGTGATATTAATCAGACTATGATTTACTAACATGCTCGGCATTGAAATGTGCATTGCCAGCAATTGTGGCTTTTTTTCTTCCCTGTGCTATGATTGCCTCCCGCTCCCTTTCAGGGTTTCCAGTTCTATGTGGATCTTGAGAGTGAGAACGCTTAATAATACCCGACAGCTAATTAATCCTCACTGAGTAATGAACCTGTTCTGTTTCAGTGCTGGGAGGCTCAGCTTTTCAAAGCAAGAATGTGGCTGTTTTTTCCTTTTTTTTTTTTTTCTTGGAAGGTGGCCTTTCAAATCCAATCCCTCATTACCCAGAGAGACTATGAGAAGCACTTCTATGAAAACATTATCTCCTGCTCAGTATCATAATATTCAAAGGGATAATCATGATAATTTAACAATTACACCTTACAGCTATAAAGTGCCATTTATATCACAAAGTGTTTTCTTACCTCATCCCTAATTCAGCTTTCGAACAGCCACTGAGAAGGGCAGGACAGGTATTGGGCAGGTGAAAATGCCGACATCTAGTATTTATTGAGCATTTACTATATTCCCTGCACCATGCTGGACATACTGTTTGCATTAGCTACCTCATGACGTGTAGTTCATTGTTAAAATGCCCATTGCACAGATGAGGCTCAGAGGAGTTAAATAGCATGCCCAGATCATGCAGGGCTAAGAATCAAACCCTGATTGAGTTGGCTCTGGGATCTGAGCCCTTAAACACGACGCAGAATCAGAGAGACTGTGACTTGCCCAATGGCCGTCAACTGGTTACTCTAGAGCTGGGACTAAAAGTCAAGAGCTCTGGCTCTTCAACTTGGACATACCATATTTTCCGGCGTATTAGACGACTGGGCGTATAAGATTTTCCTGGGTTAAAAAGTCATCTTATACGCCGGAAAATACGGTAGTCCAATATATCTAATCCATTATATCTAATACCATCAATATAGTCCAATATACCGTATTTTCCGGCGTATAAAACGACTTTTTAACCCAGGAAAATCTTACATGCCCAGTCGTCTTATACACCGGAAAGTACGGTACATCCGGCATTTGGAATGGTTTTCTTAATAATTAGTGCCATTATTATTCCAGGTCAGGGTGTCTCTTCCTTCCTCCCTCTCCCTCTCTCCTCCGCCCCCCTTGACTTTCCGGATCCCTGACAGCAGCATGGACAAACAAAGGCCTTGAGGTCTTATGTAGATGCACTTAGCAAGATCCTCTTCTTCCTCAAGCTCCCTTACCCAGGAGTAAGAGGCCCTCGGAGCTCTTTCTAGGCGAGGAAGCTCATAGTTCAAGTAATCGAATCAGCCTGGGATGGGAGCTGGGTGGTGGGGACTCGCACTTGGCGCACTGAGCCTGGAGTTATGGTTTCCTTCATTATGGTTGGCTGCCCGTGCCTTGGGAACCTAGGCCAGGTTGAAATTTGCTTTTAATCAGTTATAAGTGTAGAGTCCAGAAGGTGTGAGCCCCCAAGCTGTGATGTGTCATAACCTCCCCCCAAATGAAGGGGATGTAATGAGCTCAAGTTCTAATGTATTTTATCCAGAAATTGCTTACAGCTGCTAATAATAATTATGATAATAGCCACGTTTATGGAGTGCTTGCTATATGCCAGGTGCTGGATTTTATATCCTTACATCGTTTCAGCTTACCAATAACTCTCCCAGGTAGGTTCTGTAATTCTTTCTGGATCGTCGGGTTTTACTCCCTCATTTCACTTAAGTCTCTGCTCAAGTGCCACCTTCTCAGAGAAACTCTCCTGGAATGCCCAAGAGAAAAGAGCCTGCTGGCCCTGGCCGGGTAGCTCAGTTGGTTAGAGCTTTGTCCCAATACACCAAGGTTGTGGGTTCAATCCTCAGTCAGGGTATATACAAGAAGCAACCAATGAATGCATAAATAAATGGAACAACAACTCTCTCTCTCTCTCTCTCTCTCTCTCTCTCTCTCTCTCTCTCTCTCTCTCTCATCAGTCTTCCCATTCACTCTCGGTGGCCTTACCCTGCCCCTTCTCCTTAGCTTTTGTCCTCGCCTGATACATCATGTGTCCTCTGCCTGCCCCCCGACCCCACTACAGTGTCAGCTCCATGAAAGCAGAAACCGCACTGTGTACTCTCCCATAGCTCCAGCAGCTAGAACGACACATGCACACAGTAGGCACTCAGGAGTATTTGTCAAATGAATAGGAGTGGGACAGGTTTAGAGCAGGCAAGGGATTTGCCTCATGACTAAGAAATGGCTGAGCTGGGATTCAAACCCAGTCCATCTGACCCCAAATCTGATGCTTTTCATTATGACTTCCTACAGCCTTAGCTTTCTAAGAAAATAATAATTCATGATCGCAGGGCAGGGCGCTTTCATTACTGGGTCTCTTAGAATTGTGTGGCAAAGCCTTCTTAATGTCTGAGCTTGATTTGGAGGAGAGTAGAATGCAAGGGGGAAGGGCTGCAAGGCCTCTCTGCCCAGGGTGGGCACACAGTGGATGCACTGATTTTAGAGAAAAGATTCCATGTCACCATGTTTTTGCACACGTGCCTTGTGCTGGTGACCACCTCTATCTTCCTCTCAACTCAAGCCACACACATTCCTGTGACTTTTCTGAATTAACATGTTTCCACTTAGAACGACCCTGATGTTTGCAGATCCCACTGGCGGCGATGTAGACACACACACACACCCCAGCCACAGTCTAAGACACCATGGCAAATCAGCCCGAGTGCTGACCAGCTCCGAGCTCTGAAGGGACTTCTTAAGGATTATTGCTAACGGGCCATAGGATGAGGCAGGTCGAATAAACAGACTAGCTATTTTCCCAAAAGTTATACTTTTAGTGAAAAATAAGTTTAACCACCTGATCTGTTTTCTAAAGAACTGATTAAACAGACCACTGGTTTAAGTTTGCTAATAATAGCCACTATGTTTAATCAGACATCCCTAGTGACAGGCTCTGGGTTGAGCAGTTTTATGGACATTTTGTAATTCTTTCTTCATCACAATCCTGTAACTTCAACATCATGCCCATTTTACAGATGTGTAAACAGAGGCTCAGGAAGGTGAGCGCTGGCCTAAGGCCTCACAGATAGTAAGTGGCAGAGCCAAGAATGGAGTCCAGGTCTCTTTGATCCCATAGCCCCTGCCTGCCAGCCTTATACAGGACTATGTGTTGTGTGGTCCCTGACCTAGACAGCAGTGAGGATAAGGGCATCTGACATGTAGAGCTTTTCAGAGCATTGCTTATCTAATGTACTGAGTATCTACTGCATGCTAGGCACTGTGCTAAGTATGTACTACAAAGTGTACCTTACAAAGAGGAGTGACACACACTCCCTGTCCTCAAGGGGCAAGGAGGGGGCAAGTTGCAAAGGGCTGCAACCTGAAATTAATCTAATCAGTGGTTCTCAAAGTGTGCCCCAAGGTCACCTGCAGTGCTTTTTTAGACCATCATCATCAGCTTCCTCTCTACGGATTCCAGTTCAGAGCGTCTGAGTTGTCTCCAGTGACATCTTTGACAAAACCCCTCCTGGAAAACTCCCAGGTGACTCTGCTGCAGGTGGTCCCTGGGCCAGGCTTTGAGGAACTCTGGATAGGGCACATGTCCTAAGAAAAGCACAGAAGATCACCGTGCAGTTCAGAGGAAGAGGAGAAGGGGTGAGATGCAGGGCCAGGAAGGAGTTATCACGAAGCATCTTGAAGGATAGGTGGTCTTTCATGCTGGAGGCCCCAGCTGATACTCCCGAGGATCCTGGGAGGCAAGTAGGACTCGAATTGCTATTTCCCTCTTTCTAGTAGTAGAAATGTAGTACCCCCAATATAGTAGGGGAGACTGAAGCCCTGAGAGGCAGAACTGAGAATCAAATGATTTCTGGCTCTATACTTCTTGCTGCCTCTGCGGTGACCACGTGGTGATACTCACTTCAGAGGATGGGTAACCCCAGGCCAGTTTCAGGGCAAATTGCTGGCTGAGTCAGGATTGTCCGTGGCTACCCCAGGTTTTAATTTGGGGTTTATGCTTTCATAACTGAGGCCTCTTAGGACATCAATACAGCCTACCCATACCATTTTTTAATTTTTTCAGAATTCATTTTGTGATTTATGGCTGCTCGGGGGGTGGGGGGCTTCATAGCCACTCCTTTTACAGTTTCATCTTTCCTTATATTTGTTGCAAATAACAATGAAGTGTTTAGCTACTGCAGTGAAAAATCAATCAAGCCTGTTCCATATTCACAGGCTCACAATGGCACCCGGATGGCCCCCTGGATTAGATTAACTTCGTGAATGTGTCACTCTGTTGTGGGTAATTTCTCAACCTCCGCTCCCTCCCTCCCCGCCTGCCTCGGCGGGTGGATATTGAGATCTCCCATTGATTGACTGCCCCGAAAGGGAATGCTGGCGTGTGATGTGTGTAACTCAGCGGGGCGCGCGGGCTCTGTGGTTATGAAAATAAATAATAATTTATGTTATCGTTATTGATTGCCATCATTATCTGATTGTATCTGTCTGCGTCATGGGGTTTCAGTTATGGGATCAGAAAGCGCTCCACAGGAACCTCAGGCACTACCCTCACTGACGAGCCTGGGTGTTTGACACGTGTCGCCTCTTGGGGGTAAGGGCTGTGGATGTCCCCGTCCTATTCTTTGGCTCATGTCAGTGAGACAGTGTCAGTTGGTTCAGTATCAGACAAAGGAACTAAGTCAGTTGGAATAATAAAATAATAAGAGCAGCAAACATTTATTGAGCATTTGCTGTGTTCCAGGGACACAGGGCATATATTGGCTAATTTAATATTCAAGATAAACCTATCAGGTAGGGATTGAAATAAACCTCATTTTAGAGATGTGGGGCCTAAAGCCAGGGAGGTTAAGTAGCCTGGCCAAGGTCAGATGGCTAGTAAGTGGGAATGCTTGGACTTGAAGTCATGTCTTCATGCTTCTAAAATCCATACTACTATCCTGCCTCTTGGACTAGAAGAGCCGTCTGGTATGCTCACCTGAATATTCAGTGTAAACCAAAATATGAGTGAGCAGGGACTAGAGACAAACCTGCCAAGTAGACAGTAGGTGCTCCTTTGCCTTGGGCACAGGTGGGTTTTCCACTTTGTGTGGGGGGAGGTGGGTCAGAAGGACGCGTGGAAACTAGGTCATGGTGTACTAGGTCACGGGTGATCGTGAGACTCTGGGCACGTCTTAAGTCGTCCCCAGCAGACTGACTGACTCAGAATCTCCAGGAGCAGGGCCAAGGGATCTACCCAGGTTTCTCAGCTGTATCCCAGGCCGTCCTGGAGACCAACTGGGTCTGAGAGCCATTGACACAGTGACCGCAAGGTCCACTCCATAGTGGAGGCTCTCTGATTGGATTCTGTAAGCTCTTTCTTTGTCGTGTTCCTTCCTCCTGCCTCACGGTCCTATATAGAATAATCTGAGGGCACATTTATTATCGAAACATGGTTGCCTTTCCACTAACTGACTGATTTGATTCGGAGTGAGCGTCTGCAAGCCAATCAGGTTTAGGTTGTGTGTGAGCGGTTCCGCCCTTTACAACTCAAGTTTTTTTCCCCTCAAATCAGGGGGCCAGCCTACCCAATGGCCAGTGTGCTGTGACGTTAACAACACTGAAGACATCAATTAAGCACATGCTGTGTGCCAGGCCTTCTGCTAGGCACTTTACACGCACTATCTCCTTGTAGCCTGGCAGCAGCCCTGTGAGGTGGGTACTGTTTTATCCGCATTTTCCAGATGTGGACATTTGATTCAGAAACTGAAGTGAGTGGCCCAAGGGCTACAGACACTGAGGGGCAGAGTCACGTTTTTTTAACCAGATTCTGTCTGACTCCAGAGACTTCAACCTTAACACAGTGCCCTCGAGACTCCAGGAAAGGGCCATGTCTCTGACCACATCTCAGCCATCACCTGTAAGATGGAAATCACCGTACATTCTTCCCACAGAGGTCAGGCTAACAAAACAGAGCCCCACGCTGACAGTAGATGCCCAGTATGTGCTATTATTACCGTCTCCCTCTCCCTTTCCATCTTGTCTTTCGCCTGGACACCAGGAGCTTCAGGAAGGTCTGATGAATATACTGGAAAGGTTCAAAGCAGTGGTGTGTTTGGGGACCAGACATCCATTGTGTTTCTTTCATTTGGATGCGTGTTTGTCCTGGCTCTCCAAATCTGGGTTGGATTCAGAGTGTATACACACTGACAATAAGATGTTTTCGTTCATCTCCGCACGCCCTTTGTTATGCTGCATTTACCATGCAGTAATTAGATCCAGCATAAATGGAAATAGAAGCAGAATCCTGTACCTGGTTTGAGATCAAGTTCTGTTTGTCTCTTGCTCCCCACCCCTTTGAGAGGTATTTGTGGCTCAGAACTGTGACAAGAACTAGTAGGTGACACCCCCCGTATGCACACTCTGTGACAGTGGGAAGCTGAAAAGTCCACCCATGTCAGAAAGGGAAAGAATCGTGTTAGAGGAGGAAATCTCGCCGTTTCCATGGTCTCTGGTGTGGTTTATTGTGGTGTTGCTTATTATCGTGAGGGAGGACAGTATTCTAGACCATAACCCATTCTCTTTTCTCTTTGGTCATTAAATGGTCTCAATTTCGGCGACGGGGAAGATTGGCCCGGCCAGGGCAGGTGGCCGGCCCTTTTCGGGCTTTGCAGGCGAGACTCTTGTCACTGTGTCAGACCTTATTCATACTGACCCAGATTGATTTTTCTCAAAAGAGAAGTTAATAGTATGATTTTCCCTTTCAAGGACTGTCTGTGCACTGCTAAAGTAAGTGGAAGATCCCGGCGTAATTGGGTGATTCAGGGGGAAAAGTACCTCCATTCTCTGAATCTTTCAGATGGAATTGTCTGAATCATGAGTGTAATGGGAGAGACATTGTCCCCAGACAGGGCTGGGCTCTGAAATGTGAGCTCCCTGCTGCAGGAGTGCGGGTGCGAGTCCCAGCCCTCGCACTGTGCATGTATGTATAGGTGTGTGCAGGCATGCACATGGCATGCAGTTCTCAAGTAGTGCATGGCTCAAGAAAACTTAGGATGATTGCAAAGCCTAGAACTGATTTGTATTTTGGTTTTTAATTAGACTTAACAGGAAATCAAAAATATATGCCTAGATCCCTTTTGCTACCAAGTTATTCGAATAACTGTTTGAAACCTCAAGAGGGAATTCTAAGGACTCTGTTCATTATATGTGCTATTTTTTTGTAGAAAATAATTAACATAAATGGATTTAGAATCAAATTCAGTAGAGGAAACGATCACTTTGATCCTAGTATGTTGCAAACCAGGCTTCAATGATGCATTGATGTAAGTATTTTAAATACCATCTCTACCAGAGAAATACATTTTAGATATTTCCCTAGAGGTTGGTATATAGGATAATACCTTCTTTTTTCTGTAGTTCATAAAAATAAGAAACTGGTTGGAGGAAAACATTTTAAAAGAGTATATTTATGTTCAAGGAAATTATTACCAATGGGACTAGTATTTAATTCTCTGATTTCCTTAGAATGGTTGAGCCAGAAGGAAAGGCATTTTCTAACCAAAAGATGTTGGATTTGTATGTGTTCGAGAGGAGGAGACTGGGTCACACTCGTATTTGTTGTGATCAGATGATCAATTGGGCTCAGTTCTTTTCCAGAAAAAAAAAAAAAGTTAAAAGCAGTGGCAAAAACAAACATGCACATACACACTCACAAATGTTTCTTGCTGGAGAACATATGGAAAACCCCATCTTAAACACAGTTAAATAAACTTATTTACGTCAGGCTTTCTCAGGACCTTTCGTATACTAATATCCAATAGCAAACTCCAGGGAAGATAGATGGCATGCAGTATTTTTCCACCAAACGCATTTGACCGGGGAAAGCCCTTTTCTCATGGGATTACTGTTTTTTATGACATTCTGCTCAACACGTGGTCCTTGGCTCAGTGCCAGTTTACAACCAGATAATGAGAATATGAACCATTCATATCACTAAGCCACTGTAGAGTTCAGCTGATGCTTGTATTTGTCATAGCAAGTCTTTCCTCAGTGAATGATGCAATGCATTGAATCTGGCTTGGGCTCCTCATCTGGTCATGGACCATTAACAAAGATTTTGTGGGTCGGTTGTTTTGAGTAGTGCAGCCATGGACCTCACTTTAAGAAATGCTGGCTAAAAGGATCAGATCTGGCGGGGGGGAGGGGGGGTTAGCCTGACAGCACTTTCACTCTGCCCTTACTGCCTCCAGGCACAGAATCACATGCTGGTGTAGGACCCTTCATAGCACCTTTCTCTTGACATTCAATTCATTAATGCTCACTGAGAACTTACCAGCGCCTGACACTGTTCCGGGCACTCTGCATATTTCATCGTTCAACTTGCACCTTAGCCCCGTGAGCTTAAAACTATCCCCACCATTTCACAGATGAGGAAACTGTGCTCTACATGGAGGAAGCAATTTGTGCAAGGTTGTTCGCTAGCAAGTGGCAGGACCAGCGTTCACCCCTGGCTGTCTGGCTGCAGACCCCCGCCCCCCCCTTAATCACCCTGCTGCCTGGCTTCTCAACAGCAGTGGTGTTCAGCCATTGGAGCCAATAAAGGCTTGATCCTACTGTCAGAGACTTCTAGAAGCATATACTCCTCCATCAGCCAATCTGAAATTTTTCACTGTTTATAAATGTTTCCTTCTGTGGAGCCTAACATTTATAAGAGGAAGGTTCCATACATATAGTCAGGGATAGACATGTGTGGTCCCTGCCCTCATGGGGCTGACAAGCCAGTGAGGGACTAGCTGGTTATGAGCTTTTATTTGAAAATAGCAATAGCACCAACTTCGTGCACCCATGCCAGATATCACAGTCAATCTGCTGTGCATTTCATCACTGCCTGAGATCCTTCTCAACATTTCCTTCTCTGCTCTGTGATCCCACTTTCTATAATTAGTTTGAGGGAGAGTTCTGCAACTTTGAATTAAATAAAGGCGTTGTCTCTTTAATGCCAAAACATCCAGACATAAGGTGAAAATTTCATCCAATTATCCTGCTATTTCAGTACCAAACATGCAGATGTTTAGAAACTCTGAAAGCTTGATTTTTTAAAAAAAAAAAATTTGCTTGTTCTACAAATTCAAAGAGCATCTAAGAGAGAAACCTGCTGGGGGTGGAGGGCATAAGATTATCAATGCAGATAAGACAGGAGGTATAAGGTTACATAATGAGATAGAAGTGTCAAAACAAGGCCACACTTGGTTACCATTATTCCTTCCCAGAGTAAGGCCATCTCTGCAGATGAATTCACAGATGACTGTCACAATCCTGATTAAATGTGCCCTTGCCCTACTTGATGGTCAGATCAGTTAAGAATTTAGGCACCAATGCCTTGGCCAGTGTGGCTCAGTTGGTTGGAGTGTAGTTCCATGCACCAAAAGGTTACAGGTTTGATTCCTGGTCAGGGCACATACCTAGATTGCGGGTTTAATCCCATCAGGGTGCTTACAGGAGGCAACCAATCTGTGTTTCTCTCTCTCTCCCTCCCTCTCTCCAAACAATTTTTTTTAAGAATATAGGCACCACGTAGGTTTCTTATTCCTTTTTTCACTAATTCCACAAGTATTTATTGAGTACCGTACCACTGCAAGCCACGCACTGTGACAGTCCCTGGAATTATAGCAGTGAGCATGGTTTCTGCCCTCATGGAGTTTACGGGCTCTTTTGGTTGCAGAAGAGAGGTGTGTGGTACACAGGAGAACAAATGATCTGATTCATCCATGGAAAACAGAATAATTTTTGGAGCAATTAATAATGGAGCTGAAGCCAGGAGGCAGGTGAGGAGAAGAGTAGGAGGAGCATTTCAGGCAGAAGAATTGCCATGGACAAAGGCCATGAGGTGGGAAGTCACACAGGAGAACAGGGAATGGAACAAGGGCCGGAGCGGCTGGGATGCTGGGCGAAGGGAGATGATGAAGACAAGGCAGGCAGCCTATGGCCAGGCCATGCTGGGCATCATAGACCTTCCCAAGGAATCTGCTCTTTCTCCCAAGAGCAATGCAAGCCCTTTCTTCTCTACACTGGTTGCTTTTAAACAGATCCTCTTTGCTCAGCCATCTCAATGTTCTGCACCCAAGACAGGACATACACCAAGATGGAAAAGCTGCAGGCACAACCTAGGACTTTCCCGGTGGATATGAAGAGTTTAAATTGAGGAAGCAAATGGCACTTGTCAGGTGGCCATGTTGCCCTCCAGTCCCTTGCCTGCCACTGTTTTAATACATGTCAGGGCATGGCCTCCTTGGAGCTTCTCCAATATCAAGGCGTCCTCCCTCCAAGGTGAGTCCTCCCATGAGTGATTGAATTGTTCGGAGGGTCATAGAACCTGACAGCTCCCTATTACACAAAGGAGAAGATAAGCTTCCGATTAGTCCTGGGGCTGGAGGAAGCCCAGATAGAGTGCACCTGTCAGAACTGCTTACAACATATAAATCATTACCTCAATTTTCCATGCAAGAATGGGGCCAGAGAGAGAGAGAAGCGACTGAGGTTGGTTAGCAGTGCAGAGCCATAGCAAAGAGCTCACGCTTGGCTCCAAAGCAGGATTAGTGGTGCTGTCCATGCAGAGAGAACAGAGCCCCATGCCCAGAGGAATGACAGAGACAAATGCCCACTGGCTCCAGGAAGGGGCGGTTTGTTTCTCTGGCATTTGCTGATGGGCTTTTATCACTGATCTAACAAGAGCAGCCACCACAGCTTTCCCAGACTCCAAAGGGGAGATGTTTGGTATTACGCTTGCGCTGTGTGTGGTCCTAGATCTCTCTATTGTGTAATCGCCATAGTAATCTTTGTTATTGTTGCCACTTTGGGTGCCTTCATTGGGCAAAAATCTCTGAGATAGCTAAGGCCCAACTATGGCTAACCTGCTATCCCACAGTGCAAGGTAGGAGGGTGTTTGGAAGGGCAAAAAAGCAACATGAGCCGTGGCCAGTGTGGCTCAGTTGGTTGAGCATTGGCCCATGCACCGAGAGGTCAGGGCACATGCCTGGCTTGTGGGCTCAACCTCCAGTAGGGGGTGTGCAGGAAGCAGCCGATGGATGTTACTCTTTCACAGCAATGTTTCTCTCTCCCTTCTCTCTTTAAAATGAATAATAAAAACATTTTTAAAAAAACTACACCATGAAACTGAAAAAAAGATTTGAATGAAGGACAGCAAGTCAGAAAATGTTCAGGAAAGGTTTAAAAACATAAATTGATTGGACAATGCCCAAATTTTCATTGCATTTTGTATTCAATAAAATACCAAGTAGCGAGGAAAATGTGAGAGCCTGGGCGATTCCAGCTGGAGAAGCCCCAGTACTGAGTACACCCAAACCACGAGCTTGTGCAGCAAGAAACATTGTCTTCTGGGCTACTGGAGGCAGAGTGAACAGAACGGGGCAAGCCGGTCATTCTCCAGGAGAGACAGTCAAGCCCAGTTCCCAGAGCTTTTGTGAGGGACCTTGATTGGTGGCCCCCACGTGAAAGGGAACCGTGTGTGTGTCCAGGCCTCTGATGGAGGAGCCCTTCTACTGTTCCACTATCCTGTGTTATAAAGAGAAGCATATCTCTGCAGTCACAGCACAACCCAAAATACGTTGGCTGCCCATTAAAATTCCCCGGAAGAGAAATACAATATATTTTATGTGAACAAACCCAAAATGTGAGTTAAGACAGTACCCAGAGAGATGTGGGCACTAAAGGAGTGAGTCACGTGGATACTTCAAAATAAACAAAACAAGTGCCTGTTGGTTCAAAAAGTGTGAGCAGCAGGTTCTTATTCTTAGGAGATTTGTGAGGCTGACTTGTTTCTCCTTATCCTCAGGCAGGGAGGAAAGCCCTCAGTTGGAACCCTTCTGGAGTCTAGTGTGGTGGTTAAAAAAAATCCAGATTAACAGCTCTGGGCGCAAATCCCAGCTCTGTCTTTGTGTGACTTTGGGCCTTTTATTTAAGCCCTCAAAGTATCAGTTTTATCATCAATAAAGTATCTACAGCATAGGACTTGTCAGAAAATAATACTAGCACAGTATCTGATTTTAGTACTTACCATTCAATGATAGCTGACTTCAAGCTGGGAATCAGGAATGGTAAGAGCAGAGAGACAACTGGTAGACCCCAGTTGCTTCTTTTCATGGAAGCACAGAGTTCTATGAAGACAAGTGAGGAAGAAGGGACTTCTAACTTGATTATATGGCCAATATGCCTATAACACATTAACCCTACTATCTAAGACTCTTTAGTGAATGAGTTCACATTTCTGACTTAAAGGAAATTCCCATGAATGATCCTATATAATAAAAGGCTAATATGCAAATTGTCCCCTTGATCAGGAGTTCGACCCAGGGTCGGGGATGGCCCACCAACTGCCCGTGGCCCCTCCCCCTGGCTGGCCCAGCCTGATAGGCCCCTATTGGGGCCAGCCAGCCAGACCCCACCCATGCATGAATTCGTGCACCGGTCCTCTAGTTCTTAATAAAATTCTGTAAGTACAGATAAGGAGATACTGAAGATCATCAATTTGAGTTTCTCTGGATAAATTGAAGTGTGTTCCTACCCTGCAATGCCTGTTTTTGAAAGACAGTGAACTCTCACATTCTCACTGAGCTAAGAAGTTATATAATTAGTAGTAACTCCTGCAGAGGGAAGAGGCTGTGGCCAAGTCTCATGTGGCTCTGGGATGATAGCATTAACAGTTGCCTGGAAAGTCGTTAAAAACTGACTCTGGACTCCGGGTTGCAAATTTCCCTATAGATTCTCCGCCTCCGCCTCCAACCATTCATCACCAAAAATGCAGAATTCTCTGCCCAGATTAAAGGATCCACTGTCAGATGTTAGACCTTCTGTCTTTATTTTCTGTTAGCACTGAAGAAAAACCATCCAAGTAGGTCACTTTCCTTAAATTAAAACAACCAAAAAAGTTCTCTCAATATTTTCTCCTCTGTCTTCACCACTAAGAAAAAAGTCCCGCTTTTGTCTTCCAGCACAAGCTCATTATTAACCTGGCTGACATTCGCAAATGCAAATCCACCATTGGACACTAAAATTGACTTTCCAGAAACTCCCCCTTTAATTGGACTGCTTTTCTATGGAAACCATCCTGCCAGCATCTGTGGTGAGAGAGATCCTGGCAAAACGATGTTCCCGGCCAAATTATCAGGTGGAATTAGCTTGCTCTCTATTTCTGTTTGATAGCAACACTGTGCCTTTGCATAATTCTCACTGATTATCCGAAGGGAAAGGCCATAACTCAGGCAGATGAGCTTTATTGGCAGCGGTCCCTTCTGGGGAAGAAGGAAAATGGATGAGCAGCAGCATTTGCATGTACCGTATATGCTGAGAGATCGATGCTCCAAGCAGTCTACAAGCTAAGTTTGCCTAAATCCGAAACCTTAAAAAATGAAAACGCCACCTTGGCTGGGTAACTCAGTTGGTTAAAGCAATGGTCAGCAAACTGCGTCTCGCGAGCCACATGCGGCTCTTTGGCCCCTTGAGTGTGGCTCTTCCACAAAATACCACGGCCTGGGTGAGTCTATTTTGAAGAAGTGGCGTTAGAAGAAGTTTAAGTTTAAAAAATTTGGCTCTCAAAAGAAATTTTAATTGTTGTACTGTTGATATTTGGCTCTGTTGACTAATGAGTTTGCCCACCACTGGGTTACAGCATCATCCCAATACGCCAAGGTTGTGGGTGCGATCCCAGGTCAGGGCACATACAAGAATCAACCAATGAATGCATAACTAAGTGGAACAACGAACTAATGATTCATTCTCTCTCTCTCTCTCTCTCTCTCTCTCTCTCTCTCTCTCTCTCTCTCTCTCTCTTCCTCCCTCCCTCCCTCCCTCTCCCTCCCTCCTTTCTCTCTCTCCCTCTAAAATCAAAATCAGTTTATTTAAGAAAAAACAAAAATGACTCCCTCTATTTGGTGTCATAACTCAAGAGCTGGGTTTGTCTCATATTCTATAATTCACAACCAAATAAATTTGCATACTCTTATAAATATACCTTGAACAGAATGTCATTTTAAAGAGAGAGTTCTCATGAAGGAAAAATAAATAGTTGGGAAGAGACTGGAGTCCGAGTCCTTCAGAGACTTGGAGATGAACAAGAAGGGGTTGAAGGAACACTCCAAACCGCTTCTGCTTACGCAGGAAGGGAGGTTCGTCTGCCATCTTTGTTTGGTTACCTCCTGAACCGTAATATGGTTTCTGTTTCCCCTGGCTGTCCTGATTTATCTCCGTTTCTGCCTGTGGTTTCCCCTGCCAAGATGGATAATGTAACTTTCACCTGGAATGGACCAACCCTGCTTACTTTTCTGTGTTTTTTGAGGCAGCGACCCACACACACTCCAGCAGTATCCTTGCTGGGAAGCTAGTCCTTTGCCCCCAATTCTAGACTCTCCTCCTGTCCCTGGGAGAGCCCACAGAAACCCACTGAGCCCAGTCCCTGAGGAAATCTGGGTCCTCTCTGTCATGAGATTTAGGAATATTTAGTCCCAGTTTCCTAAACCCCAAACAGCTTCAGATTTCTGACAGTATTGAGGGCCAACAGTGTGGTTTGATCCTAGTTCAACATCAAAACCAATGCTTTAATAAAAAACAAAAAACACCCCAATAAAACACAGTGCTTTGCCTTTTGAGTACTTGAAGATAAGAATCTTACTTCATATTCTTCTTCCCCTGGGAAATTTACATCCCTTGCCTCCTTGGAAGGCTCCCATTGTGAAAACGGCAGCAAACAATCTTCCTGCTCTGTGTCTTTCTTTTTGGCACATTCTTACTTGTCGATCAATAAATGACCCTCTGCCAAGCTCCGGCAGCTTGGCTTCCTTCTTCGCCACTTACATTCTCCTTCTGTGTTTAAAAAAGAGCTCATTTTTCTCCTAACTTCCAGTGAAATCTTCTCTTTATTCTCTCCCTTTGTTTTGCTTATCATTTCACTTAATTCTCAGTCCTTCAGTCCCCACCTGCACCTACCTCCATTCTCTGCATTTCCCCTTTAAATAGCCAGAAGCTAATGAGATTACTCTGGGAGTCACGTGATCCTTTTCTGATCACACCAGGATAAGGAAATGGGCTTTAAATAGCAGTGTCAGGTGATACAATGGAAGAAAAGGCTTTGCAGGGATCTCAGCCGGGTTGGTAAACTGAGGATTCCGTTTTGTGCTCTCTGGGGTAGATAGGGCCTCCTGTCAGACCTGTGCCTTGATGTTCTCATCTGATAAATGAGTTCACCATCACTTATGCTTCCTGCTTCATGGTGGTTGTGAGGATTAAAGAGATAATGTCCTATGCTTGACTGAGTAGCAAGCCCCCCTACGCGTCAGGTACTATGGTGACGATAGGGAGCAAGGGTACAGACATCATCCCACACTTCCCGGGGTTTGGAAGCTGCAGCTACACAAGGATGAGAGACAGATGCAGTCAGTGACCAGCCAGGGATCCCAGACATAATATCATTAACGGATGACTATGACTTGTTTTATTTATACAAAATTGAGATCATACTATACACATTTATCTGCTCAGTAATATAAACATCCCTCCAGGTCAATTCATCTTCTTTGAAATAGCTGCAGATATTCTCAAGTATGGACACATTATAACTTACTAAGTCATTCCCCTATTGATAGGACATTCAGGTTGTTTCCAGATTTTGCTACAGTTCAATTGTAACTAGCAATGCTGCAGTGAATGTTCTCAAACATGTATTATCGCAAACTTATGTGTTATTTTTGTAGGATAGTTTCCATTAACATAGGATTTGCTTCATTAAAAGATGTCTATGTTATCTTGTTTTAATAGCTACTTCCAGTCTACCTTCTGAAAATTTTTCTGTGATTCATACTCCCACCAGCAAGTGCCAATACTCGTCCCAGGATAGGGTGTTATCAGTCATTGTAAATTCTGCCCATTCCAAACAGTGATACTACTGAGAAGGTTGCAGTGTAGCGATTAAGGGTAAGGACACTCTTGCCTAGAATACACAAGGACCCATCTTAGCTCCAGCAAACACTAGCTATGTGACTTTAAGCTAAGACACATAACTGCTGTGAGTCTGTCTCAGTTATCCTCATTTGTAAAAAGAGGTATAATATGAGTGCTTAGCATCAAATTGTTGTATTAAAATAAATGGTTATAAAAGACTTAGAACAGTGACTGGTTTAGTCAATTTTTAATAAGTAAAGATGAAAAGATTAATAAAATTAATATTCTGTTTAAATTAAGATTTAAAATATCTTAACTTGTATCTCCTTGACCACAAATAAGGTTGGACATATTTCTACATATTTCCTGGTCATTTGCTTTTCACTTTCTTTAAATTTTTTGTTTATATCCTTTACCCATATTTTTATTGAGTTGTCTTTTTATCAATTTTTAGGAACTCTTTGTATATTATAAATAGAAACCCTTTTTCTGTCACTTTTATCATCCATAAATGATTTCCTTTTTATGTTTATTTTTAATAGAGTGTTATGGGAGGCATAACATAAAAACCTCAATCAGTACAGAACTATAAAAATAATTTTAAACTCATATAATCTCATACTCCAAAGGATAACCACTGTTAAGAGCTGTATGGAAACCCTCCCCTTACCCCCTCAGATTCATTGGCTTCCAGCCTTGGCTCTTGGTCATCTAGGGGGCTTTCAAAATAGTACCAGTACTTGGGTACCACCTCACAGGCATTCTGACTTAACAGAGCAGTGGTGGGGCCCAAGCAACAGTTTTTAATAAGAGGCCACATTTGATTCTAATGTGCATTCAGGGATGGGAAACAGACCAAGCAATTCTGAAAGGTCATTCCTATGTCAATTTGGTCCTAAATCAGAGTGATAGTAGTAATCACTACTGCCATCTCTTGGTGGGAGGCAGAGCTGGCACCATTTAGCTATGGCTATAGCTTTATTCGTATCTAAAAAGGGCCATGTTTCAAGGTTCGTAGAGATAGATGCATCTTTGTATGCATCCACACCTTTTTCATGTAATGACATCCTAGGAACTTCCATCCCTAATATTCTTGAAGTTGATAGCAACTTTATATTTATCTTATTTTTTAAAATATATTTGTATTGATTTCAGAGAGGAAAGGAGAGGGAGAGGGAGAGAGAGATAGAAACATCAATGATAAAGAGTCATTGATCCGGTGCCTCCTGCACACCCCCCACGGGGGATCATGCCCGCAACACAGGCATGTGCCCTTGATCGGAATCTAACCCAGGACCCTTCAGTCAGCCAGTGGGTGCTCTAACCACTGAGAAAAACCAGCTAGGGCTATATTTATCTTCTTGATTCTGTACGTTCCACAGTGAAAAATGACACAATGTCATATGCTATTCCTGAGGTCTTGTCCATGTTTGGTCACCAAATTTTCAGTGATATTTATCCTAATCACTAATAGGAAAACGTGTGCAGACAGATTTTAGAAATGCTTTCATCAATAGCAGTTGAAAACAAAACACAAACAATTTTGGGATTAATCCGAACCGAGCTAATCAAAAATTAAACCACTGTCTCTTTCCATTCCTCCCCCCTCCCCACCTTCCCCACCTATAAGCATTACTCAAAATTTTCCTCTACTGGTATGTTTTAAGATGAATCCTTTTTTCCTGTGGAATCACATAATGTGAAACATCAAGGGAAATAACAGGAAAGGCAGTGAACAGGGAAACACGTTTTGAGAAATAACAAAGTTGGCAGAAAATGGAAGTGTCTGGGAGAAAAAATAAGATAAAGCTGGCAGAATTACAGGCTGCTGCACAGGCTGCTAATTAGATGGCGAGTTTATCTTCTGGGGAGAAGGCCTTTTTTTCTCTCCTTTCCATAGAGAGGCCAAAAGAAGTCAAAGACACAGAGCATGAAATTGTTAGTCTGCCATAAAAACCATCTTGCACTGGGTTTTTAAAATATATATCAATTCCCCAGGCAGTTTTTATGGGTAGTGTGTTGTTCTTGTAGCTGGAAATAGGGGGTAAGACTCTATCTCTGTCTCCCTTCCCCCTACCTCTCCCTTTCTATTTATCTTACCTAATAATAGACAAACATGTAAATTGACTGTACCTCCGCTATGTCACCAGCCAATCAGGAGTGATATGCAAATTAACCCAACAAAGATGGCGGTTAATTTGCATACAGAGGCACCAAGTGATGGGGTGGGACGCTTGCATCATCGCCATGGCGACAATGCAGGCGTTCTGCCCCACCCCCGTCTCTCAGGGCCTCTGGGCAGCGTGGGAAGGTGGAGCGGCTCCAGGGCCTGAGAGGAAAGGGGCTGGGCCGGAGTGGAAAGGCGGTGCCGGCAGCCAAGGAAAGGAAAGCCCATTCTAGCACGAATCTTCGTGCATCGGGCTTCTAGTGTGTACATATGTATGTATGTATATATGTGTGTGTGTATGTATATACTTTTAAATCCAGAACATCTTTATGATTAAGAACTGGCACTTTTTGCTACCTTTTGTGCAAGTTAATACTGGGTTTCTCTTATCCACCCTAGATTTAGACAAGCTGGGTTTCTCAACCTCAGAACTGTTGACATTCATTTTAGGCTGGATAATTCTTTGTTGCTGAGGGCTGTCCTATACATCATAGGGCATTTAGCATCATCTTTGACCTCTACCCACTAGATGCCAGTTGCATACCCCCAGCTGTAACAACCAAAAAATACTCCAGACTGTCACATGGCAAAACTCCCTTCTCCCCACTCCCCCATTAAACACCACCAATTTAGAGGATTACAAAGGTGAGTTGTCACTTCTTCCAAGACAATGTACCCAACGTCAATTAGAGCCCCTACCTTTTCAAATGAAACAATATCTTTTCCTCTACTGAAGCAACGTACCTGCCTCTCGTTATAGCATCAGTGAATGTCTCTAACAATATATCCACCTTGAGACATGAATGCTTTTCCTCCCCATGAGACTGTAAGTGCCACCGCTTATCTGTTTTGCTCACTCTACAATGTGCCATCTAGAGCAGTGATTGGCCCTTAATAAATGTCTGTCTAATGAAAGTAAGGTATTTAAGAACCTGAAGCACAAAGCCTCACTTGGTCTGAAGGGGCTTTTCCTCTCAGGCTTATTTCAGTCTCTGTGACAAAGGCAGTAACAGAAGGAACCGGGGGCATATTGAGGCTGGTGAAGGGTGTGATCGGGGAAATCTAAAAGGTCTGTGATTTGGATGGGCTTCCCGGGTGTTTTGGCGCGGTGCTGCTGAGTGGCAGCTTCATTCTGCACACAACAGCTCTGATGTGTTGCAGGAGGCCGGAGCCAACCTATCACTCCTGCTTTTTGAACTCCATCCACCATTGATCCGTGGAGGGAACATGTTTTTTTGATGCTTGTTAATTCCCTGATGCTTCATTAATTCCCCAAGAGGAAACACCCCAGGACCTGAGCGATGTGCCTCTGGAAACTCAACCTCAGTACAGCCAGCACAAGGCCTTGAAATGCTTCTTTTCGTGTGTGTGTGTGTGTGTGTGTGTGTGTGTGTGTGTGTGTGTGTGTTTAAATGGAATGAAGACGCATATTTTTAAAAATGAAAAATGACTGGCATTCTTCCCACTGAAGATGGGAAGTAATTGAATTTGTTAGTGGTTTATTTTATTTGACAGCCTTTGTACATACTCGATTTGGTTTGTTACACTGAATTACCCTTTAATAATGGGTACACGTAACGCCAGACTCTGCCCCCCAGGTTGGTTTGATAATTGGATGAACGACCATATTGTTCAAGGTTTTCATGACAGTGTGGACAGAAGCTATTTTCCTAACCAGAAAAGCCAGCAGCTTGCTTTGTGTTTTTTTTTTTTTCTCTCAATGTAGCTAATTGCTACCCAGTGACCAATCATTCTACTAGCCCTTTTCCTGAGGGATACAATGTTGGGCTGCTATGTTAGAGATGCTGTTATAGAACTTACTGC